>NC_141696.1:1265394131-1265994131 GCF_964263255.1 Lissotriton vulgaris | reverse complement strand
TGAAATCCTTATGTCTGTGGTATTTGTGAAAATCTTATGAATATTGCATCCAACTTAATCATGAGTGATATCCTAATACTATTATTTGCATCTTCAATTTTTTTTTATAAAAACATGTTTTAATGTTGAAATATTACAAAATAATTTTTTACAGAATAACAAAAAATATAGCAAAAATACGCAGGGTGTCATTTAAAAGGTAGTAAAATACTTTTGGAACACCCTGTATAAAGTGCCCAAGTGCCCCTAAAATAGTAACAATATAAACTAGACATTTTTTGATGAACATGATTTTTGTTTGAAATTTCTATCTTTACCCGTTTAAAAGTTAAGGAGGGTGAGTATGTTATGTGGAACTCCCTGTATATCTACAATATATCTACATACTTATCATAGTGTACTATGAGTCAATTACATTTCAACATTTTTTAAATCCTTGGCTAAAAAAGCATTACAATTATGTGCTAGAAGACTAATATTATTACATTTATGATAATTTACTGGGCCTTGCGGCGGCCATTTTGTACTATGACATCACACGCCTAAAATGTGGGGACAGATTTTTGGGGTTTATATCAAAAATAAATGTTTATATGACCACCTAACACTGCACTAAGAGCCAGGTTAGTATCACATGTTGCATGATTTTGGTGGTTGTTGACGAAGGTACCTCACTAAAAGGGCCGCAGTGTACAAGACGCATCAAGAGTGCTCACGTAATACCTGCAGCGACTACATTCCAATGGCTCACGTTGGAAGTGATCATTTAAGATATGTTGCAGTATATACAAAGTTCTGCAGCTCATAACATCTAAATAACTCCACAATCAAATGACTGGTTCAAGGTAACACAATGCAGGAAGCACAGCTTGCACCATTATGGATATTGGAAAAATGCAAATTGCTGATAAGCCTTTTATACTGTATTTTCCAAGTGTTCATTCTCTGTTTAGCCTACCCTTCGGGGAGAAAGTATTTCTTCTTATTAAGTGCCCCGAGGTCAAGCAGAAAATAAATACGTAAAATGCATCCTATTCTGTGTTTGGTGAGATGCGCTGGAGCCACTTCTGTGGTTTCTCATCCCTTCTATTCCATCTGTGCTCCAGCGTCTCTCTCAAATCCCTTTTCATGCTGTGAATTTGGAATCCCTTGATCTCATATTTTGTCCTTATAGTCTCTACTGTCTTTTTTCAATCTCTCTCTGTGGTCCAAAATCACCAAGTGGATGGGAAGTTTGAGTGCATTCTATGACAGGCCCCCAGTAGTATCTAGCACCTGTAGTCTCCTTGTAAAAAGTTATTATAAAAGAGCAATAGTGGAACATGTCTATCCAATGCTCAAAGAACTGCAAATTAGCTGAGCATCTATGGCTAAACAGCTTGAATGTTCAGTGACCAGGAGATCATGCACTGCTTTCATGTAAAAAATATCAAAGTGTTTGATATCATTCGCAAAAATATAGATGTTAAAAATATCGATTTTGTATTAATGTAATTATGTTTGTATTTATTTTGTATGTGTGATGCATGTATTTTTGGTATAAGATTTGTTTTTGTTATTATCTGTGTAAAATTTTTTGTAGTTATTACATTTTTTTGTTCTAATTTTGCATTTTTAGTTCCATTGTGTAATGTGGGTTTATAGAGGAATAGGGTGGGAAGTTATTTATTTGCCTCAAATTGTAAAGCGCTCTGATATCCTTCGGGATCAAGTTCGCGCTATATAAAACTTTATAAATAATAAATAAATCTCTAATAGCACTACAAACTTGCTTTTGAAATTTCACATGACACATATTTACAATCTGAAGCATCGGGAGATGTAGTGATGAGTAGAATCACCTGATTTATGGTTAAGTGCTGATACTAGGACCATAGCCCAGATGTACATGTCAGCAACTCCGACTCTGGACAACATTTACCTTGCTCTTGCCGAAAATCATCCAATCCAGGCAGTAATTTATCTTTCAATAGCAAAATAATGCAGTCCCACGGCCGGCAGCTTGATGAACACCAGAGCAGCTGCACAGAGACCAAATGGAGGTATTTGGTCTGTCTTGAAAAGGTTACTCCCCCTCTCAGAACGCATAGATATTGCTAGCACACAAGTTATATGACAGCATACATCCTCCAAGGCAACTCAAGATGACGTGTCATTATTTTAAACTCCTACCAGGACACAAGTCTAAAGTCCAAATATTGAACTTGTATAGCATACAACTTGATTAAGATTGAATATGTCAAACAAAATCCTTTCTCTTAATTCGTGACTTAGGAGTCTCAGGAGGAGATGTCCCTCCTCCTCTGCTGGAAAGGTAGCGCTCGTTATATATAGCCTCTGAACTGTAATTAGAGATTCTGGAAATGCTCCTCAGGGACTAGGCAGAACCGTTATTGAAGGTGGTGGCAGCTGAGGTCTCAGGTCAACAGACAGCAATGACTGTATTCACTCATCTCTTGAGCCTTGCTCAGAACTCGTGGCTTTATGTGGCATGATCCTTTCATGGGTAGAGAGGGAGAAACTATCGAAATGTAATTGCTCATAGTCTGGCAGTGGGCCAAACTCCATTATGACTGTAATTACAAAGTATTTTAAAGAATATGTAAATAATTTGTGGCCTAGCTACCACACAGCACGTCACATAAACATGTCAAGAAAAGGCCGTCTAAGGTATAAAAATCTAATAGTTTGGGTCTCAAATTATAGTTGACCTACTTCAACACCAACTGCTAGCCTCAAGCTACGGGGTCCCAAATACTGGGTGCATATCTGAAAATTAGCAATGTAACCATCACAGCTGCACTACTAATACAGCAAACCTCTCATACATCCCACATGGTGATATTCTTTAGAAAGATACTCACCACCATGCCCAATCTGCTGCTATGATCAGTTACAGTTTTCAAAGGAATAACAATGGTAATCTCTGATCACATAAGCACAAATTAACTAATGAAACATAAAACATGAATTATTAAGGTGCAAAACAATGTGAAAACCTAATCTGTGCTAATTCCACCCCCACCCCCCCCATTTCAAACAATTATACAGGTTTTATTTAATTTTCTGTTGCATGCTATTATGTTACAGTTTTATCTATTTCGGACAGTCTTGGAAAAATAATATTTCATTGATTTTTTTCAAACATAACTGTATAAACTACTTTGAAAAGCTTTTTCCCAATGTTCCCAAATGTTCCCAAATTAGCGATCATCTATATAAAAAGATATTGCAGGTGCACCCTACCTTTCAGCAAACTTGTGCCCAAGAGAAATCCAGTCCTTCTCTATCAGTACCTTAGACAGGAAGAGACATTTATTTTCATTGTATAGAAATGAACATTCCAACACGTTTAACCATATTTATGCATCAGTAACAAGGAGTAGCTTAATCTAAGAAGCCCACAGAATTGAGTAAACGAACGAAGTTCCACATATACACCAAGGAAAACTAAATGCACATAAGTATAAAATAAGAAATATAGATGTTTTGGAATATGTCAGATTTAAAAATAATATAATGAAAACTATTTGTATCTACTTATGTTCCGGGTTTTCTATTACAAGTGTGGCAAATAAGTGTTAATAATAACACACCTATTTTATTGGTACTCCATGTATCTATCTCGCATGGATCAAAGGCTGAAACTCACAGCAATATAATGTGTTCAGCGCTTTACTAAGGGAGCTATGGAAGGCTAGCCGCAGTAGGATCAAAGGTTAGGATCTATGCATGACAGATAAGGTTGTTCTTCATCCTAAATACACAGTATGCCTCAATGCAGCATTTCCAAGAGGCTGCTAACACCAAGAGATGCCAGAATAACAATAACAATCTTTATCACAGAGAATGATTAGTGACTTCTAACATTTGGTACCATGAAGAACAATACTGTTATCAGGATGTTAAATTTGACCTTGATTGCCAAGCACATCTGCATAACAGATCAGATGACAGCATTAATATTTGCTATGATTCTTATGGACCATGATCCACTTTGAATGGAAAGTGCTTACTTTAACGCAGCCTCATACCTTAAGAGCAACTAGGAACTCTAACTTCTTTATCTTCTCAAAAGCCACGGAAAAAGGAAGCAGTATTTCAAGTATTAGCAACTTGTCTGATAACCTGCACTCTGCTTTCAAATCACTGCATCAGACTGCACAAGCCTATATTTGCTATCTCTTTTTCTCTCTACAATCGAACGAAGAATAAACCATTGTGCCAGTATTTTGACTTGACAAACATATCCATTAATAATTCAAACAAACACAATTAAGGAGTGTTAAGAGTCACTGAAATCATCACAACCAATTGAATAATGACTATTTCTCCAAATACATTATCAGGGTTTTTCGTACCCACCTAAATGTCTACATATCCTTCATTAATCACAGTTCACCTTTATCCATAAAATCACAGGTCTGAAAAATATTACACCATTGTGTCATACTAGTGGCATATTCCCACAATACACAAACAAGCAAAATATGCCAGCAACAAATATGGATATATATTCGTCCCATATCGGATTCAGGCAAGCTTGATATATTACAGTGATTAGTATTAAGACTAAATAGCAGACAAATATTACTGAATTTACAAATCTATCGCAAAAAACTGTAGAGCTTTGAGCAGGTGGCTAGCACATGGAGGCCTTCTGCATCCTCTTATTAAGACTGAAACAAGGAGAACTGTCCCAACAATCCTATGATGTCGTTTCTGGGAGTAAAATATAGTCGAACATTGAGAAACGTGCTAGCTTAAAACTAGCTAATAACATAAATTGCATTAATGAAAAAGAATGCATCAAGTATGTTAGTGATATTTAATCATTCAGTTGATCCTGACATTTTATTATCCTGCTCAAATCATGCAGAAGGAGAGAGGCAAAGGTGGACTACAACATTCTGATTGCTGGAAGGTCCTTAGCTCACATGCTTTTCGTAATAGCATGATTTGGAAAATATCAGAGGATATCCTATGTCTAGATAAAAAAAATCCTGTATTTGAAGATACAAATTTACAAAACTAGAGTTGGGTAAACTATATTGCATGTAGAGTTTCTCAGAATACTTCAGACCCCAACCTTTAGTAAGTAATACCTCAGTTCCCACTTTTTTGCCTTCCTGAGCTTTCCCAGCTTCTCTCTGCCACTCCCAGTTTGACCACCCAGGTCATATGATCCCAGATGCCCATCGGTAGACACGGCATAATACTTTTTGTTGATGCTCACAACGGCATCTCAGAACTTTGGCTTACATACAGCTGGTTGAACCCCTTCCAGATGCACCTGATCAGAGTACGTTGCCATGCTCTAGCATCTCCCATGCACAAAGGTGCTCACCATGACGGCTGACTTTTCAACTGTAGGGTTATACCAGAAAAAACTGGAATTGACACATGCCCAACTGAGACGTGCAAGATTGAAAGATATGATCACAGTACTTTCAGAAAGGACGCCACAAGACACACAGAGAGCGCCTAAGCTGCAGTCCTGAAACATGAGGCATTAATATATTATCTTTAAATGTAACTATTCTCTCATCAAACAAGTCATTATTGTTTTTTTCTGTGATACGAGGTTCTGGATTTGGGATTCTGGTTTATCACAACACAGAGAAACATTGAATACTTTTGTTGATTTACAAAAGCACAACACACCTAATACATATTAGAGAGCAATACAGAGAAAACGAGATAGAAAAAGATAGGAACTCACCATAAATCCTTTGATCGTTCTATAATATGGATCCAAAAGCAATGAGCCGAGTGAGCACACTTGTGACGTACGATCCCAGCCATCTGAACAATGCACTAGCACACTTGCATATTCAAAGGCAATTGCCTGAGAAGATAAACACAGGATGCAACCAAGTATCAATACATTGAATAATTTAAAAACGATTGACATTATAAACTAGCCACAGCACTCATTGATTTTCAGCATAAGTCTCATTCTCAAGCCAAATGTAAAATTGATACATTGTGCTTATATTTTAAGTACATGTTCCAGTGCTAACATGCTAACGACTGGAGGGCCCATGTCAACAATGGCAGTTTTTTATTGTTATTTTTTACCGGACTGTACCTGGAATATATATGAAGCTCTACACTCTATGGATCTGAGTTAAGATGAGACATGTTTCTCTAATTAAACACTAAATGCGAATCTACTCTTACAAGAACATTTGTTATACATTTCTTAAAAAGAGGAAGGCACACCACTGTTCCTTAAAGTAAGCTCACATTTCTGCTCTCATAAGCCATCCTATATCCAATGAGAGTATCCTACTGGATTCGTTAGTTGAAAGTCTGCATCCAGAAAAATCAAGAAAGGTAGGCCACTCCCTTCAAAAACATGCTCATGTTTGAGCATGAATGGAAGCTTGAGCATTTAGGATGCAACCATCAGGATTTTGTGGAGAACTGGGGACCATGAACATTTAGGAGGAAATTTGAATATTTGGGGGAGCAATTACTATATATTTGAAAACTAGCAGCATTTGAGATGCAGACATTTGTAGGACCGGCCATGGATATTTTAGGAACAATTAATATTCATAGTATGGAGAGAAAATGTAGGGACCCAAATTAATGTAGACAAAATAAAGAACATTTAGTGGTAAACTATGACATTTTTTGGCGCTAACAGATTCATGGCCTTTATGGGGAGCAGCAAGTGCTGTAAAAAATGAGAGTGGGGAAGGAGTTATGGAAGTTTGAAGGTAATAGAGAAATTTGAGGAGGGGCCCATAACATTTGGGGGGAGGTTATGATTGTGTCAAAAGATTAGCATTTGGGAGGAAACTGCAATTTCTACACGGACAAACATTCAGGACAGAGACATTTGAAGAAGCAGAAAAGAGCATTTGGGGGAAAACTGTAGACATTTAGAGAACAGTCCAAAGATTCATCAAAAGCTTATGGAGACTGGATAAACATTTTGGAAGGCCATACAGAAATATATGGACGCTGGATCAGGACATCTAAAAGTCAAGCTATGGACAACTGTGGGAGTATGGAAATTAACTGATAAGAGGATCTCCCTTGTGAGAGCAGAGATATGGTGGCAACAACAAAGGAAAAGTCTGACAAATGCACCAGTTATGCAGAGAGAACAGTACCTAGAAAAAGTGCACTGGAATCTGGGATGTCTGAAAGAGGAAGTGGACAGGTCAAAGGGGTAGGAGTTGGATGAGGAGCTGAATTAGTTGAAGGACCCATACCTCAAAATCCTCTGAAGAACTGGTACATCATATGCTGAAGATACAATAGAAAATCCACTGTATCAGACCCAAACAATGTTTGCACTGTCGACACTGATAGCTATCTGGAAGAGTCGCATTCTCTAAATTAGTATCCACATAAACAAAATGCTATTCTTTATGGTTCAACTGAATTTCCAAGTAAGGCACCGGGGCTTTTTCGCCCTAGATTTGTGGCTAGAGTATTTTGATATATATATATTTTTTTAATCGAAGAGAAGAGTGGGCACTACAAGCGCCTTTGAAATTAGTAGCTGATATCTGGAGGTTAAAGATATCAGTTTCATAGTCCACAAGAGGCATTTAGTCTATGATGGTGGTCAATGAGCCCCATACAGATGCAGGTGACGATGATGAGGCTGATGAAAGCATGGCTCAAGAGCAGGTGGTCACAGAGAAGGAAGTTAATAAGGGTATGGTCAATGACATAGTAGTTAACAAGACAGTGGCCAACGAGACATGTCACATGTTCCACATCTGAAGGATCCAGAAGACATTGGAAAAACAAGCATTTGCAATGCAATAGGTCTCGCAGCATTTAAGTTTGAGTTACTGGCATTGTAAATGACAATGCTTTGCATAATTTTTGTTTTTTGGTGTCCGTGTGTGCATGGCAGTGGTGGTGTCTGTGTGTGCATGGCAGTGGTGGTGTCCGTGTGTGTATGGGAGGGGTGGTGTCCGTGTGTGTATGGGAGGGGTGGTGTCTGTGTGTACATGGCAAAGGTGGTGTCCGTGTGTGTGTATGGCAGTGGTGGTTTCCCTGTGTGTATGGCAGTGATGGTGTCCGTGTGTGCATGGCAGTGATGGTGTCCGTGTGTGCATGGCAGTGATGGTGTCCGTGTGTGTATGGCAGTGGTGCTACATATATAAGTGTGCTTGGCCTGTGGCCATAGATTAGACTAAGGGTGTGATCAGAGTGTGTGAGTGTTTTGTTTGAGGGGGCAAGTGTGCGTTTCTGTGAGTAGAAAGAGAAGTACGCAGTGTTGTGAATAGGCATGAACATTCGTTCATTTGAAAATACATTTTAAGCCTTGCAGGCATGATTCATCAGCCATGAGCTAAATAAGGCAATCAGTAATGAAGTGCCTTTTCAGCCATTTTATCAAATTGGCAACATCGGATATTTGAGATCAATAACTTTAATTGAACTCTGATGGCCCATTTTTGATGGATTTGGTGGTTTCTCTGTGAAAGTGAGCACCACTACCATGAAACTGTGTGTGTGTGTGTGTGTGTGTGTGTGCGCGTGCATGTGTGTGTGCCCATGTGTGTGTGTGTGTGTGTGGGGGTCTGTGTGTACATGTGCGTATGTGTGCGTGAGAATGGGTGCACACAAAAGTACTGGTAAAAAGATCACTTTATTGTTAATGGGCTATGAAGGGGGGCAGCGTGGTGCCGTGGGGTATTGCGGCTTGATGAATAAGCTTGTGCCGCACAGACGTTTGCGGGTTTTTTATGTGTGTAGCAGTACCACCCACGCCTCACCTTTGAGCCCAATCCATACAAAGCTTATGGGTGATGTGCATGCTGCTGGTGGGAGGTGGGGGAATTCTGGTGCCCCTGAGTTAAGGAATGGTGCAGGAAGATTGAATGGCGAGACTGGGGGAGAAACGAGTGGTAGCATCTTCCGGCAGAAAGAAGGGACTATTCATCCAAACTTTTCATTGGTCTTAATGCGGTTGTTATTTCAACTCTGATTACCACTCTGAAAGACTTGTCCTCAAATGCAAAAACCGAAGTACACTGCCGGTCGCTTTAAAGCTATGTCGGCACACGGAAACGACAGGACACGTAAACAAGAAAAAGAGAAGACGGAAAGAATCCACGGACGGAATACACGGAGGACAGAGAAATCAGCAGCAGCATCCTAAATGCCCCCGGAAGTCCGCCGCGGCCGCCCCGGAAGTCAGGCACGGTCGCCTGTGACGGGGGCGGGGCCACGTCCAGACCGGAAGAGGAGGCAGGCGGAGTCGATGCGTCTCGCGGCCCGGGGCTCCTGTGAGCGGTGTGGAGACCCGGGGCCGCGCTAGCAGGAGGTTGGGCGCCGCGTGCTGAGAGAAGAGTCCCCGACATTGCCCAGGTAAGTTTCAAAAGGCTGGGGGGGCTTGGTGCACTTGTGTGTGTGTGTGCGTGTATGCTCGTGTGTGTATGCGACGGTGACGGCGGGGGAGGGGGGCCTCGGTGCACTTGTGTGTGTGTGTGTGCGCGTGTGTGTGTATGTGTCTGGGGGGGTGTCTCTGTATGTATGTATGTATGTATGTGCGTGCATGGGCGCTTGTGTGTGTGTATGCGCATGCGTGTGTGGTGCTTGCGCTTCCCAGGAGACAGCGCCTGGCCACAGCGCGCGTTCCCGTTTCAAATCCACTCCAAGGATGCACGCGGCCGAAACTGTCTCCTGGGAAGCACACTCGCTAACAAAAGATCTCTTGCGGAGACACAGCGCTGACGCGCTGTGTTCGCTACGAGACCTAATAACTTTACAATAGGGAATTACAAGTGTGGAACAGTACAAAAGAAACAAAGGGCCTAATTTATTTGTTGGAGGAGGGGCTCTGTATCCTGGCACGCCTCTCGATCAGGCGCACCGCGGTCATACCCGCAAATGGTGGTGAAAGTGCACGGGCTACACAACGTGGTGCCTCCCCGACCGTGAGCAATTGCGGTATTGGGGAGAGGAAGCAGATTGATGCTGTTCGAGTTTGCCTTCAGTGAGGCAAGCCACCAGTGACCCTGCGTGTGCATAGGAAGGATTGTACAATGGCTGGCGTTCTGCCAGTGCATTATTGGATGCATGAGCCAGTCACTGGACAAGGCTTGCCAGTTGGGCTATCGTGACTTTTAACACTCGAGTGGTTTCGATCTTTTCTCACTGATCGAACTTTTAAAGTATCCACTCCCCCTTTTGTTTCCGCTCCTCGTCCGATCCTGCAGGGTGTCCCACAGGGGTCGGCCCTAAGCCCTACCTTATTTAATTTGTATGTCCAACCGTTGGCTCAGGTCGCCCATAGCTTTGGTCTCTCCATGGTGTCATACGCCGATGACACGCAGCTGGCGGTGGCACTTAACGGAGAGACCAACATGGATGCTGCCTCTTTTCAGACCGCGCTAAAAGCTGTGGCGGGCTGGATGGCGAACAACCGCCTCCAACTGAATGCCTCTAAAACCGAGGTTATTATTTTTGGTAGGGAAAGTGAGCTTTGGGGCGATCAGTGGTGGCCATCTGAATTAGGCCCTGCTCCCACCCCAGTGGCTGAAGTTAGGAACCTGGGGGTGTGGTTGGATGATAAACTTTCATTCACCGCCCACACTAAACGGGTTGCCGGAACCTGTTTTGGTGCCCTGAGGTGTCTGCGACCCATTTTTAAGTACTTTGATGCTGACACGAGACAGATCATTGTCCAGGCCACAGTCTTGGCTAGATTAGATTACGCCAGCTCTTTATTCTTGGGCGTCAATCAAGCAGAACTAGTGCGCCTCCAGCGGGTGCAAAATGCGGCCGCCAGGATGTTGGTCGGTCTTCCGAAGTTTGTTTCTGTGCGTCGCACTATTCAGGATCTTCACTGGCTGCCTGTGGGGCAAAGAATTAAATTTAAAACTCTTTGCCTAACTTTTAAAATTTTGAAGTTGGCTTCCCCCCCTATTCTGTCCCAATTAATCTGTCACTATGAGCCATCCAGAGCCCTCCGATCCTCAGGGACTAATCTTGCTGTAGTGCCACGTTTTAAAAAAGCAAGGATGGGCGGACGCTCTTTTGCTGTGATGGCAGCAGCTCTCTGGAATTCCCTGCCTGCCTCCCTTCGCTCCATTCCTGATCTGCTCCCGTTCAGAAAAGCTTTGAAGACCTTTTTATTTTCTACTGTTTAGTCTTTTTTAGCCACTAGCTCCCGTGTTGTGTTTTTTACCTTCTCCCAAGCGCCGGGACGCCTCTTGGCTGCGGCATCCGTGCGCTTTACAAAATAAAATAACATAACATAACATAACAGCAGGATATTTTGCACATTTTAAACAACGGAGAACAGGAAGAGAGAGGAAAGTACTTACTTATAGGACTTTTCCAGTCCTCTCTCTATGTGGATTTCAAAAAGCCAATGAGAGCCCTCCAACAAGAATGTAAGAACTCCCGCAAAATTGTACTTGAACTTTCTAAGCAACAATACTGGCACAGAAGAGGCACCCGCCGAAACGAGTCTGCCAGTTGCTGCAATCAGAGGACCCTTTTCCAGTGTGCTTGATGGTGGTAAATAAAGCCTCGCCTCGAGCAAACTTGCGCTGTGTCAATACGACAGCTTCAACACCACGATAGCCCGACTACGCCAGACTCCACCTCCCCTGTGAACACCACCAGCGCCAACCGCCTGACCTCCTGGTCCAACGTCAACGACGACGAGACACGCAAGGTCATGGACTCCATCCACTCAGGATCTCCATCTGACCCGTGCCCACACCACGTATTCAACAAAGCAGACGCAGCCATCGCACCCCAACTACGGAAGGTCATCAACATCTCCTTCGAAACAGCAACATTCCCGGAAAGTTGGAAGCATGCCGAAATAAACGTCCTCCTCAAGAAGCCCAAAGCAGACCCCAAGGAACTAAAGAACTTCAGGCCCATCTCCCTGCTCCCATTCCTGGCATAAGTCATCGAGAAAATCGTCAACATGCAACTGACCCGCCATCTGGAAGACAACAACATCTTGGACCCGTCCCAGTCTGGATTCAGACGTAACCACAGCACCGAGACAGCCCTCATCGCCGGATGTATGACGGTACCACGCTTACTTTTACAACGCGTACCGTTACCACGCTACTTTTACCACGCAAGTCATTACAACGACTTGCGTGGAGGGGCGCTGGATAGTAAATTATTTAATTTACTATTCCAACTCCAGTCCCCGTGGACTCTAGGGAAAGGAGTTGGATAGTAAATTAAAGTATTTACTATCCTGGAGCGCCCCCCAGCGCATGTCGTTGTAACGACTTGCGTGGTAAAAGTAGCGTGGTAACGGTACCGCGTTGTAAAAAATGCGTGGTAACCGTTGTATACCCTCATCGCCGCCACAGACGACATCAGGCGCCAACTAGACAATGGCGAAAAATCAGCCCTCATCCACCTGGACCTGTCAGCCGCCTTTGACACGGTCTGCCATTGCACTCTAAAGACACGCCTCCTAGAAGCTAGAATCCAAGAGAAGGCCCTTGACTGGACCACGTCCTTCCTCACCGGCAGAACCCAGAACGTCCACCTCCCACTCTTCCGAGCCGAAGCCACAACATCATCTGCGGCGTCCCTCAGGGCTCATCCCTCAGCCGGACGTTGTTGAACGTCTACATGGCCCCCCTCGCACTAGTGGCCCGCCATCACGACCTCAACATCATCTCCTACAACGACGACACCCAGCTCATCCTCTCCCTCACCAAGGACCCACACACTGCCAAAACCAACCTCCACGAAGGAATGAAGGCAGTCGCCGACTGGATGAGGAGCAGCCGTCTGAAGCTGAACTCGGACAAGACGGAGGTCCTCATTCTCGGATCCACCCCCTCAGCCTGGGACGACTCCTTGTGGCCGACCACACTGGGAACAGCACCAACACCCACCGACCACACACGCAATATAGGATTCATCCTCAACTCCTCCCTCTCCATGTCTAAGCAGGTCAACGCCATCTCCTCCTCCTGCTACAACACCCTCCGCATGCTCCACAGGATTTACAAGTGGATCCCGACCGAAACAAGAAGAACGGTGACACAGGCCCTCGTCAGCAGCAGACTGGACTACGGCAACGCACTCTACCCAGGAATCCCAGCCAAACACCTACGACGACTACAACGCATCCAAAACGCCTCCGCCAGACTGATCGTCAACATCCCCCGCTGCAGCCACATAACCCCCCTCCTAAGAAACCTACACTGGCTCCCCGTCGACAAGAGGATCACCTTCAAACTCCTCACCCACACACACAAAGCACTCCACAACACCAGACCAGCCTACCTGAACAAGAGACTCAGCTTCTACACCCCCACCCACCAGCTCCGCTCTGGCAGCCTCACGCTCGCCGCTGTCCCCCGCATCCAACGAATGACCTCCGGCGGCAGATCCTTCTCTTACCTCGCCACCAAGACCTGGAATACCCTCCCTACCCACATACGGCAGACCCATGACCTACTCACCTTCAGAGGACTCCTCAAGACCTGGCTTTTCGAGCTGTAGCAGCACTCCCCCCTCCCTCCCTTCAGCGCCTTGGGACCCACACGGGTAAGTAGCGCGCTCTACAAGTACTTCGATTGATTGATTGAGAGAGAGATATATATATATATATATACGAAGAACTCCAAACACGCCACTTCCAACCACACAGATCGGCGAAGCGCTAAGCATGAGACGGACCACCAGATTGGATAACAGATCTTTAATCCAGGTTAGAAGTTATTTTGCAGGAAATGCATAACGCGTTTCGGGCTACAAATATATATATATATATATATATATATATATACCATTCGTTGTTTGCCCAGATACGAGGACGCACTCCACATCAGATAGGTAACAGCCTTTTTATTTCCAAACAGATGGCATTCACATCCTCATTGTAAGTTCTGTGGCCTGACGCGTTTCTGAAGTATTTGTGCTTCGTCTTCAGAGGCCGGGCGTGAGCAGCCTTTCTCTGACCTTCTGCACCATCCCACTGCGTGCGTTAATTTATTGGCCTCCGGTGTGCCTTCACAGTGAGTTAATCGAAAAGCACGCTGGGAAATGCAGTGTCTAATTCAACAAACATAAAGCCCTCTGGTGGGTTTTGTTGCTTCACGTTATTTTAAGAACCAAATCTTCGGCCCCTCAGTGAGCCCGGATATGAATTCATCTGCTTCATTGAGTTTCTCTGTAGTGCCTTACCGAAAGGGATGGTGCAGAAGGTCAGAGAAAGGCTGCTCACGCCCGGCCTCTGAAGACGAAGCACAAATGCTTCAGAAACGCGTCAGGCCACAGAACTTACAATGAGGATGTGAATGCCATCTGTTTGGAAATAAAAAGGCTGTTACCTATCTGATGTGGAGTGCGTCCTCGTATCTGGGCAAACAACGAATGGTATATATATATATATATATATATATATATATATATATATATATATATATATATATATATATATACATACATACATATATATACATACATACATATATATATATATATTCACTGAAAAAACCATAGGTTATAGACCATATATAGTTAGGAATTCGCATTTACAAAACCTTATTTTACTCACACAAAACCATTGAAATTCCATATATAGTTAGTTGCACTAACTATATATCGCGCACCCGCAATCCACTGCTGATGATGTCACATATTACATCATTCATGACATGGTCAGTGACATCACTGACCATTTCAAGGTTTTGTAAATGCTAATTCCTAACTATATATGGTCTATAACCTATGGTTTTTTCAGTGAATATATATATATATACATACATACATATATAAACATATATCATCTGTATATCTATATAAATACAAACATAAATGCATGCATACATATACTTTTATGCATACAGATGCATGTTATTTACATGAAAGTTGGAAAAACACTAATAAAAGCAAAGCTAAAAAGCCACCTCATTACAAACAGAATGGCTTCAACTTAAACGAGGGCGAGATCTATTGCATTTTCAAGGCTTGTTTACTTTGGTTCCATCAAGAAGGCATTCAGATGTGTCACACATTTGCCATAAATTCTGAATGTTAGCACTCTAGTTGCACATTAGATCACTGTAGTAAAGCAACTGCTCACCAGAGACGTCTGCTGCTGGTATTCAAAGTGCATGTTTCAGTCTGCATGTCAGAATTTTTTTAATGAAATAGAAGAGGATTTGAGAAGTCACTCAAAATGATCCCTAATTTTTCTTTCTGAAGCACTAATCATACTTTCTATGGCAAAATTAAGCCTCTCATGTTGTTCCTTTTTAAATTGAGTGTTTTCAGACTTACCACTTCATTCCAATCAAGATGGCTTCTGGTGTGCCATACTTTTGTCATAAGTAAGACTGTTAGCGCTCTAGTTGTTCTTTAGAACACTCTGGGACATTCTGTCATTGGGCTATACTTGGGGTACATCTGGGTGATATTTGGGCTACATTTAGGCTCTTTTGTCTCTGGTGGCCATCTTGGGAGACTGTATGTCAGAATTTTTTAATGAAATTGAAGAGGGTTTGAGAAGTCACTCAAAATGTGCCCTAATTGTTCTTTCTGCAGCACTAATCATAATTCATATGGCAAAATATACCCCCTCATTTTGTTCCTTTTTAAATTAAATGTTTTAAGAGTTACCACTTTATTCCAATCAAGATGGCTTAAGGTGTGCCATACCTTTGTAATAAGTAGGACTGTTAGCGCTCTAGTTGTTCTTTAGAACACTCTGGGACATTCTGACATTGGGCTATACTTGGGCTACATCTGGGTGATATTTGGGCTACATTTGGGCTCTTTTGTCTCTGGTGGCCATTTTGGGAGACTGCATGTCAGAATTTTTTTATGAAATAGAAGAGGATTTGAAAAGTCACTCAAAATGTGCCCTAATTTTTCTTTCTGCAGCACTAATAATACCTTCTATTGCATAATATACCCCCTCATTTTGTTCCTTTTTAAATTAAATGTTTTAAGAGTTACCACTTTATTCCCATCACGATGGCTCCAGGTGTGCTATACCTTTGTAATAAGTAGGACTGTTAGCGCTCTAGATGTTCTTTAGAACACCCTGGGACATTCTGTCATTGGGCTATACTTGGGCTACATCTGGGTGATATTTGGGCTACATTTGGGCTCTTTTGTCTCTGGTGGCCATTTTGGGAGACTGCATGTCAGAATGTTTTAATGAAATAGAAAAGGATTTGAGAAGTCACTCAAAATGTGCCCTAATTTTTCATTCTGCAGCACTAATCATACTTTCTATGGCAAAATATACCCCTTCATGTTGTTTCTTTTTAAATTAAATGTTTTAAGAGTTACCACTTTATTCCAATCAAGATGGCTTCAGGTGTGCCATACCTTTGTAATAAGTAGGACTGTTAGCGCTCTAGTTGTTGTTTAGAACACTCTGGGACATTCTGTCATTGGGCTATACTTGGGCTACATCTGGGTGATATTTGGGCTACATTTGGGCTCTTTTGTCTCTGGTGGCCATTTTGGGAGACTGCATGTCAGAATGTTTTAATGAAATAGAAAAGGATTTGAGAAGTCACTCAAAATATGCCCTAATTTTTCATTCTGCAGCACTAATCATACTTTCTATGGCAAAATATACCCCCTCATGTTGTTTCTTTTTAAATTAAATGTTTTAAGAGTTACCACTTTATTCCAATCAAGATGGCTTCAGGTGTGCCATACCTTTGTAATAAGTAGGACTGTTAGCGCTCTAGTTGTTCTTTAGAACACTCTAGGAGGCTGCAGTAGAACACAAAGGAATCAACTGACAGTCTCTGTCCTTGTTGGATGTACATGTTTTACTGAGAATGTCAGACTTCATTTTCACATGACTGAGAAAGATAATGTGAATTTACAGAAAATATGCTTTCAGTTTAGCTTATAGATCCCCTTCCAAACCACTGTGGGAAAATCATGAGATATTAGTTTTCTTTCAAACAATATTCATGATATCACAGCAGAAGGTTTTTTCACATGGTAAAATCACCTTAGAACCCACCACAATTCCTAAAACGAGTATGGTACCATCAACAAATGATTTATAATGTAACTAAAGTCCTAAAACCCTCTATTAACTACAATGCTTTTTAATGAGGTGCTATCATGTATATTGGTCCCAAGATGACTGCCAACATTTCTTGGATGAAGTGCTGACAGCCAATCAGATCAGATGTGTGGTTAGGCTCCGCCCAGATATATATCTTTTTTTGAACCTAAATGACTCAAAATGCACTGGAGCACATATATTGAGACCTAGCAAAGGCACATCGGGCTAACAGTCCCTACAATTTTGCCAAGTTTCGTGCAAATCCATTCAGCCGTTCGAGCTAAAAGTGAGGCCAACCGCCCTATGGAAATTAACATGGGAAAAACGCGTTTTGGGACCCCCCTTTTTTCTCAGCCCCCCCTTGATGAAGCCCCCCAAATTGTCAGGGGCTGCTCAGAAACAAAATGTTCCATTTTCCTGAAAATTACAGCCAATTCCGTCCACAAACGCCAAAGTTATTAGACATAGAATTTTCAAAAATCCCAGAGAAAAAATCCTAACTATATATACCTACTGGCGACCGCCAGTAGGTAATATATATATATATATATATATATATATATATATATATATATATATATATATATATATATATATATATATATATATATATATATATATATATAAAAATAATCAGCACCAAAGGTGCCTGTCTCCCTTAGTTCTGTTGGCCTCATTCAAACCATTAGATTTTTTTGTAAACTTTCTTATGTATAGGCTTTGGCCTGCCATTTTACATAAGCCTAATATAACATATTCTTATGCAGGTTGCCCCTAATCAGCTGTAAACGTATCGATCCACCTAGCCAGGCCTGAATAAGCTTTATTTGCTTGTCTCTTTCCATCTCGGACATGTGCGCTAAGAAGCTTTTTTCACTCCAACGCTACAATTTCCCTGAAGGTCCCCTTCTTACTTTAACAGGCCATCTTTCACAGGGGCTAAAGTTGGGGACAGCACAAACAGGAACTTATGATGGATGAGTCAGACTTGCTGATGAAATATGATGTGCGTTAGTAACTAAAAAAATTTTTTTTAATCTGCAGGGCACAGTTGATGGTCATGCCAGAAATGTCCATACTTGTGAAGAGACGGGTACATTGCAGACGTTTACACTTACTCAGGATTACGCTCACAGTGGTTTTAATGTGCTTGCAATTTATTGATCCACAAAGTGTATGCTATTTGAGGATGAAAAACAAGAAAAATATCCTGTGACAGGCTCCAAAGTACTGTGGGAGATTGTTTCCTTAATGATGACTGATGAAAGCCTTGACACAATACCGGTTTTCAAACACAGTTAAAGACATGATAGTCTTTCAGCAAAACCCTTTCAAATTCAAACAAAGCATTTTAGCATCTTTTAGCAAAATTGGAACACAGCTGTTTTTAAAACAGTCAATCACAAATAAAGTAGAGAACAAAATGTGAAATTTTAGAAACAGCTGTGTTTTGGCATTTGATTACAGAAACTGGTCGCAGCCCGTCACATGAAGAACAATGGGTATATGATTTACTTTTGCTAAGCAGATAGCGGCATCCAGTACAGCTTTAATGTGTCGCATCCATCCGGAACCCTCCAATCCGGAAAGGAACTCATTCACACCCACGCCTTTCGTTCCACTGACTGCAAGAGAAAGTAACAAGCAATAAGTAATGTTGGAAATAATAACAACTGCTTAGTTTGAGGAGTCACTCACCATTTACCAGAATATTTACAATACTCAGTGTTATGAGGACAATGTAGGAAAGCCTAGATTTAATGTTTACTAATCAAGCACTCACAACTTTGCTTAGACTAAGGAGGTCATTTAGAGTTGAAAGTAACAGGTTATCAAGCAAAAGCTGTCAGATGCCCAGTCCGCCCACACCTTGCTTCCCCTGCCTCATTTAGTGCATAATGTTTTTATTGAGTCCAGGGCCTTGCTGGCCCTGTCATTAGAAAAGTCCTCATTGCCAACAGAAACAGTAAATAATGCCCCTCTTGGTTAGGAACAGCTTTCAGGCGGCTATATCTGTCTGCTACTTCGGCCACTTCGACCAACAAAATGCTCAAATGTCTTCCACATGATGGTTAAAACCCCCATTACCTCTGAGGTTTTTATCACATATTTTACAAAGTAATATCTGCTTATATCCACCAGCACCTTTGTTCATACTTGTAGTAGTTCTTCCAACTGAATTACAAGGCCAGACCTGTCACCGACGGAGACACTTGCTGATCTGCATTGAGGTCTGCCAAGGTGTGGAGCGAAACACCTCCCAGCATGTAAGGAAACAAGATATGAGGGCACTAACATGCCCTCTCACCCCTCACTTTTGCAGTGCATTTCTAGTGTTGACATATGGTAGTGCTAATTTCATAATCTTAAACTGATATTTGTGGAACCCTAAATCCCCAAAGTGATCCAATTCATAGCAAAGACACCAGGCATTTGATGGAAAAACCTCAACTGTTATGGTGGGGAGTTAAAAAATGCAGCTGAGCTTTAATACGGTGACAAACCTACATATGCCACACTGGAGGATGGAAATTTAACCAGCACAATTCAAGATCAGCATCTGTGATAGAAGAACAGTTGTCACTCCCTCAGCACGTCTATTTCAATCAATCAATCAAGAAATTTGTATAGCGCGCTACTCACCCGGAGGGTCTCAAGGCGCTTGGGGGCAGGGGTCCGCTACTGCTCGAACAGCCAGGTCTTGAGTTGCTTCCTGAAGGAGAGGTGGTCTTGGGTAAGACGGAGGTGGATGGGGAGGGAGTTCCAAGTCTTGGCTGCCAGGTAGGAGAAGGATCTTCCTCCCATGGTGGCTCTTCGAATGCGTGGGACGGCGGCGAGGGCGTGGCTGGTCGATCGTGGCTGGTGGGAGGGAGTGGAGAAGGGCAGGCGGTTGTGGAGGTATCTGGGGCCCAGGTCGTGGAGGGCCTTGTGTGCATGGGTGAGGAGCCGGAACGTGATTCTCTTGCTGACGGGGAGCCAGTGCAGGTCTCTCAGGTGTCCGGAGATGTGGCTGTGTCGGGGGATGTCCAGGATGAGTCGTGCAGAGGCGTTCTGGATGCGTTGGAGTTTTTTCTACAGTTTGGCTGTGGTTCCGGTGTAGAGGGTGTTTCCGTAGTCCAGTCGGCTGGTGACGAGTGCCTGGGTGACCGTCTTCCTGGTTTCGGTGGGGATCCATCGGAAGATCTTTCGGAGCATGCGTAGGATGTTGAAACATGATGATGAGACGGCGTTGACTTGTCTGGTCATCGAGAAGCAGGAGTCCAGGATGAAGCCCAGGTTGCGTGCGTGGTCCGTAGGTTTGGGTGCGCTGCCCAGGGAAGGGGGCCACCAGGAGTCGTCCCAGGCAGAGGGTGATGATCCAAGGATGAGGACTTCGGTCTTGTCTGAGTTCAGTTTCAGGCGGCTGTTCATCATCCACTCGGCTACGTCTTTCATTCCTTCGTGTAGGTTGGTTCTGGCGGTGGCTGGGTCGTTGGTGAGGGAGAGGATCAATTAGGGCTATGGTGCATATCTACTGTTTAGAGGGACAGCTTTGGCCAAGGGATGACAGAAGAGACAGATTGGTTTATGTATTTGTTTAATTTTGCCTTCATAAATGAAACATGGCGATGTGCATGCAACAAAATAGGCAACATCAAAGATATTATGGGGTACTATTTCAGGCATCACTTCGTCGTCTAGTTCTGGTTTTTCGATTATAAGCCTTGTAGCCCTGCACTTAATGTGGAATAGCAACATTAAAAACACATTAATAACAGAATATTGTGCACAGAAACCTCATTGTCTCATGTGTACTTGCTAAGCAATGCTCACTCTGTTTACGGAGACTGTCCAAATCCTACTTTGTTTTAGCATGTATGCATGCGTACAGTATTTCAAAACACTATGAAGCAGACGAAGGAAGTCATGTTAGCAAATTATCAAACACCTCAAACAACAAACGGCACCTAACAGGCAGTAGAACAGACATTTCTTGATGGTGCCTTAAATTAGACAGCTATCAGTAAAAGCTGCCTGTTTCAGAGGATCGGAAGAGGAAACACACACCAAGGCTACGCAAGTTTTTCAAGGTAGTTTTTCAATGAGGTGAAATTTTGCCACCAAGGAGTCACAACTTTTGTCAAAAGATTTTACCTAATTTATATATTCCAGGCTGAAACACTTCTACTCTGTACTATGTGCAGTTAGTCTAAAAACCTGGCTCCATGAAAGAAAAGAAACAGTGCTAAGTGTCATTATCTAGAAGTTAGTTTCATTACTCTTCTGATTTGATACCATGGTAAAACCGAATGGAACCAATACACCACATTCTAGTATCATGTTTTGTCCCCAGACTTGGAATTTCTCAAAACATCTTATATAAACACAATGTTAGGAACAAGTTGACAAATCTTTGAAATAGGTTTGTAATGCCATCACAAAATGCGAAGTACTAAGATCTCAATAACTTAGATTTAACCATTTACCTCATAGACCAAGGAGCGAGAATGTGGTGATCCAAAATATTTACTTGCCCCGTCACTAAGGAGCCTCTCAATGTAATCCATGGTCTCACTATTGACACCCCTCACGCTCTGTCTGGAACACTTTGCTATATTGTGTCTGCAATTGCTAACACATGTTGTTTGCACTGGATCATGCATACGTGGTAATGTCCTCCTATATCTGCCCCTGTTACCACTCCCCTTCCTCACTTCCTTGCTCCCCCCTCTACTGCCCCCCTTTTCTCTTTCCTTTTATCTCTTTTTTTCAACTCAACTAACAATGCAGTTACGTTCTTACTGTTTGTATTGATAAATACCAATAAAAACAATAAAAATAAAAAAGATCTCATGAACTTACCTCGTGAGACCTCTAACACCTACAAAAGTGTTCAAAGCCACCCATTCCTCTTAATTTGCTCATGGATGCTCAGCGTTCGTAAAACTAGGATAATCAAAACACAATGGTTGAAACATACCTTCAAGGAGTTTTTGCAGACTGGATCGCATCACATGAATGTTTTCAATTCCTACAAACTGGAACCGGATATTGGAGTAGTTGTCCTCATTCTCATAGCCTTTTCCAGCCGCTCTGTTGGCCATAGCATTCAACTGAGAATAAAAACACATCATGATCTTCATTTAAAAATCCACATTTCGTAAATAAGTGGGTCTCAAGTGCATTACCATTTGTGATAATGTATAAAACACAACTCTTACCTTATGAAACAAAGCAAAATTTATAATCACCAACCTCTGCAAAATTAACAAAAATCAGGCATGGTACATGATTAAAAGGAATTATACCTTTAAATGAGAAGAGAGTCGGTATGCGTAGTGTGAAATAAAGTGTTTAAAACAGCACCTTTGGCGCATGAGCTCACCTTGTATTCAAGGTCCGTTAACAAAGGGATGTGAGAGAAAAGGCTGCCAGAAACAGCATGGTTATCTCTACAAACCCTAACTTCTCTATTGACACCCTCTATGGAACGCTTAAAATTGGCTCAGACTAACGAGACATATTAGAAGGTGGACATAACTATTGCTCTATTTGTATTTTATGCCTTCTAGAGACGACTAAGGAAAAACATGAGTAACTGTAGAGAATATAAGGCGCAACAGCCTTACTGCAAACAGGTAGGTGAGAATGGATGCCTATTAAGTTTTTTTTTTACCTCATTAGCTTATCTGGCGCCTTTGACTCAAGCCCTTAAGTCATTATAAGGGTGGAGAGGTACAGTCAACAGCCATTAATGTTTGCAGAAGAGCACAATAAGACTTAAATAATAATAGCTATAATGTATGACCCCCATGCCACATCTAGAGTGTTCATGTGATTCTCAAGTGTTGTTAATGATTAACTAGCACCCAATATACTTGACACAGAGAAGAAGTCAGAGTTTATTTTGCAGGGTCAATAGAAAGGACCAGAAGGTTGCACAAAGGTTTGTGCATTAACTGCATTATTCTACAAAATTACTACATTACTTTATACATGAAGCACAATCTTAATTATTTAGGGCAGGACTACAAATATAAGTCAGCTTGGATCTATCTCTAATGTCAACAAAGGACACCACCCTGAAGATAGTCAAGCACTTTGTTTGCTTTTAAGAGGTAGGTGTTGACTTCCAAGTCGCTCATTGCTCTAGACTGACCATGCCAGTGGTACTTATGGGTTTCAATGTCAAGTATGTCATTATCTGGCATTCAATATAGAGATACTGGTTAGATAATCACTGATATTTTATGATACCATTTACTTATTTGTATTGATAACAGTATGTGCCATTGTCCATTATGCTGCATTGGATTTGACTGTGATAGCTCCATAAGCTCGGTCCCCAAAATTAGCCTTAAAGGACCGTTACAAGATTGAGTTGAGCATGGTGCATATTAAGCTCCTTGCATTCCTTAAACTTATTTTTATATATTTACCTTGCAAGTCCTTTTCGGAGCTATAACAGTGATGGTAGACATACCCCTTCTCGTACTACAAGACCCACACAATAGGCTACCAAGTGAACTGAACTCTCCAGAATATCAAGGAAGAACTAAATGCACTACTACGATCTATGGCTGAACTTGAAGGTCAAGCTTCTAAGTAATTACTGTCTTGTTATTTAGACATTGCACTAAACTGCATGTAGATCCTGAGAGCTAGTCTACTTCCATCTATGGGAGCATTGTAAGAAAATACTCTTTTTTGCTTGGTCACCCTCTTCTTTTTGCTGAATTTTATTGCACACTGAGCCACGGCTGACCAGCGCCCAGTGCTATGTCCTCTGCCCCCTAAATATGTATAAATTGGCTAATCCCCGATTGGCTTATTTAACTTTATTGTAAGGCATTGCATATGGAATGAAAATACACCAATTGCACAAAAGGTTAAAATCTCACCTGTGACCCCAGCACGTATTGTGCCATCCACTAGTATGAAAAAGGAAAACATGGCTTCAGGCCTATCCTGTGTAGCCTGCCAGAAGATCCTTGAAGCCTCCTACCCAGACCTGTCAAAATCACCTTTTTTAGCAGGTAGAAAAACTTTATTTTAAGCATTAAACAACTCACCCCTTCGCACACCTTGCTCCCCACAAGGTAGGGTGTAGAATATTTAAGAGTAGAACAGGTGTGGGAATAGAAATGGCATATTGCCCCAGTAAACAGGTCCAAAAGGACACTGCGACTCATTAGGCTGTAGCGGACACCTAGGAAAAGTAAGGATTATACACTTTAATCTATAACTTTTGACCTGTAATAACTACAGACTACACTCAAAGACTTATTGCAAAGTTGGATTTGTATAAATATACGGGAAATGTAACTTTTAACAAGTTAGTTATCTTGATCCTGCCTGATACTGCAGAAGACTAATTTGCATTAGTGCTCCAGCCACTGTAGAGCCTGTACTTGGCCTGAATTAGAAGTGAAGGAGATGCGAAAACTGCTATTAGAGCAGAGAAAATAGCCTAACATTAGGGAGGTGTTTTCTTCCCCTATCAGTAAGACTTGCTATGGTGGGCCCAGAACTTAATTTACTTCAAATGGACTTGCCCTGTCACAAACGTTAGCTGAAACTTGGAAACGCCACAGTATTTGTCCGCCTAGTCAGGCTGGCACCAGAGTGGAAGGAGAGCTACCTCAAGAATCGGTTTTGAGTGCCCATAGAGGAGGGGGCTGCCCATTACCCTGTATACACCACTGGGTGGGCACACAGGCTCTGCACGAAGGGAGAAGGGTTTCCCTATGTTGAATTTTGAGGATGCAGGCCACTATGGGAGTGTTTGCAGTAGGGCAAACAGAAACTGCTGAAAAAATAGGTAAGGTTGAACAGGAAACTTATACCCTATCGGTTGGGGACTGCCCAAGAATCACCTCCATCCACCAGCTGGTGTCAGGCATAATAGTGGCACCTCAAGGCACTTCTTCAGAACACACTTTGGACCTGTTGAAGAAAGAAATGATGGCAGCACCTGCTATTAAGACTTGTGAAGAAATCTGAAGGGCTGGACCTGCTCCATCTTGTACCCAAGGCAAAGAACTGCAATCCAAGAGTTAGCTGGCTTACCTCTTGTGTGGCTACAGGGACACAACAAGCTGCAAGAGGCCTTTTTACTGAAGTGCCCAACTGACTAGCAGCAACTAGACCTGGACTAGACACTGCTGTTGGTCTCTGTCTGACACCCTGAAAGTCTCAAAGGTCTTCTAGGCCTTAAAAGTGTAATCCTGTGACTGTTTGGGCCTGGAAGAAAATGTGGAAACTTTAAAAAACGTACCCTCCAAAGTTCTTTGGGGGACCTGCAGGAAAAGTATCTGGCTGGCAGTTTTATGGCATTTGATTGATTTTAACTTAGTCCTTCACAAAGCTACCTGCACGTCTGAAAATATTACTAAGTCTCATACAGAGATGGGTCTTTTCAGCAACTAATCTTCAAAGCTCCAGACCACTAGCAGGCACAAACTGTTTCAGGCATTCCTTGGGTTCCAAAGGGGTGGCTACATTTTCAGTGTAGCCCACTTTGGGAGGGTTTTTCTCAAAAAGTGACAAAGTCCTTTCTAGAACTGGGACTTAGAATATTTTTGGAACTTTTGACTTCCAGACTTTCACCGGGACCAATCCCACTTGTTGCATCCGACCAGGCCTCAAAAGGTCCAAATGGCTTTTTGGTGCTATTTTCACTTAAATCTTAAAAATTCATGTCTCTTGTTTCCCTTATTAGAATTTTGCAGTTTTGGTGTTATTTTGCATATAACATTTTTCTCTTTGTTTATATATTGGATTGACCATAAAAACTCATAACTACTACAACTGGCATGATCAGACCAATGAGTGCTTAGTAGTCAATGAGCACCTTAGTAGTCACCACCAACCTCTTGAGAGAAAACAACGTGCTTGAGTATCTAAACTGTGGCATGTGCTAGGACCTTTCTACGAGTTCTAGGAAGATCAGGAGCATAGTTGTTGATACTTGTAGTTCTGTCCTAACAAATCAAGATTGTGCTTCATGTATAAAACAATACAGTAATTTAGTGGAATTATGCACAGATTTTTGCACAACCTGCAGGTCCTTTGTATGGATCCTGCAGATAAGACTCCGTCTTCACCCAAATATCAAGAATATTGGGTGCTAGTCTTATCTTTTACAACAATTGAGAAGCATATGGACAATCTGGCTTTGGCATTGGGCCGTAGAAAATTAAAACTATTACTATGCAAGTCTTATTGCACGCTTCTGAAACCATTAATGATTATTTATTGTACCCACCAACCCTTAGACACAATTATGGACTCAAGTCAAAGGCAACATGATTTTATGAGGTTTAGGACCAATTATAAGACATCCATTCTCATTTACGTGTTGGCAGTAGGGGCCCTTCACTCCACATTCACCATGTGTTTGCTTTGCCCATTTTCTACTCTTCAACCAAGGGTATTTTATTTCAATTGATAACCCTCAAGCCTTCCCATTAATCTAAAAACAAAGCTGGAAATTAGTTGTTTTCCATCCATAATGATACAGTACCATCCAAATTAAATTAATCACCCAATTCAGCACTCTATTCTGGGTCAATGGAGCTCTTAATCCTAGAATTGATTAATCAAAATGTAATATTGTGAATGTAATGTCGTTCTTTATATGGTGTTGCTTTATTTTTCCTTTTTAAAGGATACTGAAAAGATGCCTTCAGTCTGAGGTTTCTGCCGTATTGAGTTATTTTTTAATTTAACTTAATCTTAAAATACAAATGTTAGCTAAGCATGTGATGTTTGTAAAAATAAATGTTTTTAAATTGGAGATCAATTTTAACGTGTGGTAGAATATCTCTGCAGTTTCTTACACTGATAAATGGCAATAAATATTCTATAATGGAGAAAAATATTCACATTGAGGGGCAACTGTATTGGGCACGACATGGGCCCCAAATACCTCAACAGCCGCCTCACATTCTACACACCCACCCGCCAGCTTCGATCTGCCAGCCTCGCCCTCGCCTCCGTCCCACGAATCCGCAAAACCACAGCCGGAAGATCCTTCTCCTACCTGGCGGCCAAGACATGGAACTCCCTCCCCGCCCACCTTCGGCTGACCCAGGGCCATCTCTCCTTCAGGAAGCAACTCAAGACCTGGCTGTTCGAGCAGTAGCGTCTCCCACTCCTCCCAGCGCCTTGAGACCCTAGCGGGTGAGTAGCCCGCTTTACAAATTTTGCTGATTGATTAATTGAATACTGAATGACTAGAAGGGAATGGAAAACAGAGTGCAGGGATCATAAAGGGGCAGAATGGAAGATGTTTTGGGGGAATAGGAAGGAAAAATGCTGTATATATTGCCTTTGAGACTTTGGAAAGAAGTTTGTACTGTACTTTGCCAACAGCAGATAACTGCCTTGGGGTCAAAATGGATAACAAAGCATGTGTCACATGGTGGTTAAAGAATGTGCATATGACAGAGTATGTTTTCTCTATAGGGGAGAAGAGGATGTCATAGTAGTCCTATTGCTCAAGAGAGAGTGGTAATGATGAATTTGATTGTCTCGAAAGAAGAGAGCAATGGTGGATCTTTTCTGATGCACAATAGATAGAACATTACAATTCTGGGAGTTGAACAGTACAACAGTTAAGTCAGAGCTTTGAGGGGATCAAAGTATGTTGCTTTATTAGCACTGTATTTTCTATGGTCTTTGAGCACTCACAGCAGTCTAGATTCGTCTTTCCATATGGTGCTAATTTTTTAGTTGACCACGACAATGTCAATGCAAGCAAGTGTCTGCAGAGAAGTGAATACATTAACAGGGACATAAGAGGAAGGGTTGTAAATCATCTGGGGTTTCAGAAATTTAAGATGACACACCAAACTGCTGTCCAGTGTCAAGAAAGGTTGTCAGGCAGGCCAGGATTTCTAATGGAAAGGGAGTGGGGGTCATGTAATGAGAGAAGTATTTGTATATCTTTAGTAACAAGGTGGTAATAGAATCCAAAGTTAACTGACTCACCTCCCTTGCTAATGGAAACCCGTCTCATTAGATCAAGGATGTTTGTGACTTATGCCCCAAAATGTCCCATATGGTGCTATCGCAATTTCTGTGACACTGCCAGACGGCTTAGTACCAAAGTATGGTGCCAAGTCATAGTTCACTGAGTAGGTCATCTACATGAGTCTTTGACCTTGTGCACCTTTAGAGACATAACTTCCAATTGTGGAATCCAGATGGTCAGTTTCTGGCTTACGGCTTGCTTGTGAAGTAGGTAGCTGAAACCTGAAATACTGGTACATCCAAACCTAACACGCATGAAATATTGCAATCCTTGAACATGGTTGGGCCTGCAAAGCAGTAAGATTTTTCTAATGAGTGCTACTCAAATCTTGTGTGGCAGGGCTTGTGGATCAAAAGGTAAAATGGGAAACAGACATTGAAAGTGAGATTATTGAAAGTGTAAGCTCTAGAAGACGAGGCTATGCCTCAAAAGTTTCATGCAATCCAAGGCTTAAGTTGTTACAACTCAACTTTGTCCATTAGACAAATCTCACACCGCAAGGACTGCATAGGACATACCCAAGCATCCCTGTATAATGCCAGAAATGCAAAAAATAGAGCGGATTTTTAACATATGGTATGGCTGTATCTAGTGGTGTCGACCTTTGAGATGTGATTTTCTGTGACTGTGTCAAAGGTCAAAGCCTGGACAGACTAATGCATGCGGGGTATAGTTCCCTAGGGAAGTGAAACCTGAACTTACATTTTCAGGCTTGGAGCTTCTGTTGATCAAATGATTCACTGCAATGGCCTAGGGTTCCCTCCATATTCCAAATAAAGCTAGCTGGTTATGTGAAGTTCACTAGTGGATGGAAGCTGGATGCTCTGTAACAGGTGATGTTGCAACATCCATGGGGGTAGTCCAATATTGCCTTTAGGCGTCATATTATTTTCGCTTGAACTGGCGTGAACATTGATCTTCACCTGCTTTGAAAAAGCAGTTTGATCAAATCTTTACTGGAATACTGTTTCACCAACTGATCCGCGCCGCCAAGAAAACAGCATTCAAGGAACGGTTGGACAACAACGCACACAACTGCAAGGAACTCTTCAACATCGTGAAAGAGCTTTCCAACCCCAGCGCAGGAAACAACGACATCACCCCATCGCAAGACCTCTGCAACTCCCTCGCTTCATACTTCCACAACAAGATCGCGGACATACAAAACAGCTTCAACAACCAACCAACGCACACCATGACCGAACAACCACCCCCCACCACCACCCTTCACGCCTGGACCCCGATCAGCACCGAAGACACCATCCGCACGATGAACTCCATTCACTCCGGATCACCGACCGACCCCTGCCCTCACCACGTCTTCAACAAGGCCGACGCTGTCATCGCACCCCACCTGCGAGACATCATCAACACATCATTCGACACCGCCACCTTCCCAGAGAGCTGGAAACACGCCGAACTCAGCGCCCTGCTCAAGAAACCAACAGCGGACCCCACCGAACTCAAGAACTACCGCCCCATCTCGCTCCTCCCGTTTCCAGCCAAAGTCATCGAGAAGACCGTCAACAAGCAGATGGCCGCCTTCCTCGAGACGAACGGATCCCTCGACCCCTCACAGTCTGGCTTCCGAGCCAACCACAGCACCGAGACCGCCCTCATCGCCGCCACCGATGACATCCGAGCCCTGATGGACAATGGAGAAACAGCGGCCCTCGTCCTCCTAGACCTCTCCGCGGCATTCGACACGGTCTGCCACCGCACCCTAGTACAGCGCCTCAGCAACATCGGAATCCAGGACAAAGCGCTGGAATGGATCATCTCCTTCCTCAACGGAAGAACACAGAGAGTCCGCCTACCACCGTACAAGTCAGAGGCCTCCGAAGTCATCTGCGGCGTCCCTCAAGGATCATCTCTGAGCCCCACCCTCTTCAACGTCTACATGAGCCCCCTCGCGGCCATCGTACGCAAACACAACCTCAGCATAATCTCCTACGCCGACGACACCCAGCTGATCCTCTCCCTGACCAACGACCCCGCCTTCGCCAGAGCCAACCTGCACGAAGGGATGAAAGAGGTAGCCGAGTGGATGACGACCAGCCGCCTGAAACTGAACTCTGACAAGACGGAGGTCCTCATCCTGGGCTCTTCCCCCTCCGCCTGGGACGACTCCTGGTGGCCTCCCGCCCTGGGCACCGCACCCAAACCGACAGACCATGCACGCAACCTGGGATTCATCCTGGACTCCTCCCTCTCCATGACCAGGCAAGTCAACAACGTCTCCTCGGCGTGCTTCAACATCCTACGCATGCTACGGAAGATCTTCCGGTGGATCCCCACCGAGACCAGGAAGACCGTCACCCAGGCCCTCGTCACCAGCCGACTGGACTACGGCAACGCCCTCTACGCCGGTACCACCGCCAAGCTCCAGAAGAGACTCCAGCGGATCCAGAACGCCTCAGCCAGACTCATCCTCGACATCCCACGAACCAGCCACATCACCGGACATCTGAGAGACCTTCACTGGCTCCCCGTCAACAAAAGAATCACCTTCCGCCTCCTCACCCACGCACACAAAGCCCTACACGACCAAGGCCCGAGCTACCTCAACAGCTGGATCAACTTCTACGCTCCCAAACGCCACCTCCGATCAGCCAACCACGCCCTCGCCGCCGTCCCCCGCATCCGAAGAGCGACTACAGGAGGAAGGTCCTTCTCCTACCTGGCCGCCAAGACCTGGAACTCCCTCCCTCCCGACCTGCGCCTGACCCAAGACCACCTCTCCTTCAGGAAGAAGCTAAAGACCTGGCTGTTCGAGCAGTAGCGGCCCCCCCCCCCCAGCGCCTTGAGACCCTACGGATATGTAGCGCGCTCTATAAGTGTCACTGATTGATTGATTGATTGAACTGCATTTCCTAGTGAGCTTATAGTTAAGAAGATAGCATAAAGTACTCACAGAACATCGGATTACAGGTTTGGTTGTGAGACTACAGCATCAGAGATTATGGAACAGCTAACAAAGTCAGGTTTCATGTTGCTGGGCCTACACAGTGTTCACCATTCCATTGTTTTGTATTTTCTGTTTAGTTTCAGGATATCTTCACTTTTAATAGTGTAGTAAATTGTTTATTAGTATGGTATAAGCAGTAATGTTTTAGATTGAAACAATTCAATACGCTAATAAATAAACTGCATAAGGATGAATGAAGTTGGACACAAGTGCCAGTGAAGTTCATATGGTGTGGGGTGCAAGGCAATAGGATTACACCAACAGAAGGAAATCGAGTTGGTGTGCCAAGGGTAAACAAACAGTGACAGCATTTTGAAAAAGAAGGAAACTGAGAGACAGGACAGTGGATGAATCGAGAAGTGATGTCATCCATTGATTTGTTGAGCACAGTTGTGACCACCATGCATTTGAAGCATTGGCAGAGAGTGAAGTGAGGATAAAGAGCATGAAAAAAAACGGAGCTGTGGAAGAGAGTGCCAGTGGCTTCATGGTTTGAGGCCAGAACTTGTCAGAAGGTGTGTAAGAGATGTTGGCAGAACTGAGAACTGGCATAAGCTTGTGAAAGAGAGAAAAATGGGAAGGTTGAGAAGAGTGCAGGCGTTACTTTAATGTGAATGGGGTGGGAAGGAGATTGCAGCAAGACCTGCACCTTCTTCTAAACTACACAACCATGTTCAATTTACAGGTCTAGGCATAGTAGGATTACTCACATGGTTATCTCTATCATGCTGATTGTTAGTGTTTAAATGTCTACATTCTACAAAAGTGTGCCCCGCAAGGCCATCCACAGTTCTACCAAATCTTAAGAAGAAAATGAACAAAAACAAGTAAGCAAAGGTTGCCAAAGAAGACTGGCACCAAGGGGATCTGTGAAATCTTTCAAACAGAAGCTGAAAATCTGCTTGTTCCTAAAGAAAGCCAAGACTGTTAGACAGCACATGCATACCTCAGTAGAATTAGATTTGGCAAAATCGTTGGCATGTACCTATTAAGACCCACACAAAACAGTGAGTATCAGGAAACCTGGGTACATGAATGGTTCAAAAAATATGTTTTCTAGAAAACATTGGTGACCTGGTTACTTCAGAGAAATTGCATTAGCTTAGGATAATGCAACTATTCAATCAAGAGAACAGAGTGCAGAAACCTTCAATTTCGTACAGGCAGAAAAAACCTCCAAGACTGGGTGAGCAAGAGTTGAGAGGCAGTACATTGTGAAAATCAGAAAGTGAACGGAAGTTCCAAGAACAGAGCTGGAGATCTAGGTACTGCCTATTCACTGTGACGAGCAACAAGCCTAGGCAAGAGAAGTAGTGACACATCCTGATGAAAAGAAAGTCTCCTTATATATGGAGGTTTGACCAATAAGCCTGAAACTCCGAACATGAAGAAGGCCTTCTACCTTATTAGTTTGGGAAAGGAATAAGAAAAAGAATAAAAAATAACTATAGTCCTTAAAATGGAATGAAAACAATCATTACAATGATATGATTAGGATTCAAGATGTTTCCAACGAATGCACATATGTACCAGCAGTGAGTGGACTGTCAGCAATGGCCACTTCAGGCTGAATCAGCTCAGTTCTAAACACAAAGCCTGACACATTGCAGCATAGGAAGGAAACAAGTTGCCACAATGCCAAGGAGTAGTCTGCCCAACAGTATATCTTCCAGCATTAGGTGAGAGAAGACATCAAACTGGGTTTAAAGATGTAAATGGAGGCAGAGTTGTTGCATTGAAGAATGTGAAATATAGCTGTCTTCAAACCATGATATAAAGGAATGACAGTATCATTAAGATGGCCGAAGCAATGCCAAATAGGTTCTTTTGCCACAAGCAACACAAAGAATACGATGTAAGAATCTATTTAATGTAAAAAAGGACAGGTAGATAAATGGAAGATGGCAGACGTTGGGGAAGTACACTGAGGCCAAACAGGGAGCGGTAATGAATTTAATGAAAAAGAAAAAAACAGGCCTGAGCACTAAAGAGGAGCAGGGTGGACCACACTCATAGGTAGACTAATCTCTGGGTCTCACTCATAAATGAGACCCAGTGCAGTTTGTATGCACTCTCCTCTAAACACTGTGAGAGTCTGTTTTCCATCCACCTAGCCACCTCACAATAGCAGCCTGTAGTCTCTATGACTATACCAGAGTCATGTGACCGATTGTTTGGGCTGGATTCGTATTATACTGATCATTCTTTTTAAAACCTGAAGCAGTCACAGTGCTAAATCAAAAGTAGGAACCGTGGGGTCTCAAATTGGAAACATCAAAATCCATAAAACTGTTTAGCAACTCAATGACGGCCATATCGCAAAACTCTGCATTATCTCAACTCCACTTAGTTACATGTTACTTATGGGTCACTGATAAATGATCTTGAAACAAATACAAGTTTTTAGGCTGAGTTGTGCCCAAACAGTGTGCTACTATTTTATTGGGAAAAGCTGCTTTTAGTTTCTCTACTTCTGTCAACTTGAATCAAGCTTTTTCAAATGCCATACTCGCCTTTTCACGGAAGCATTTCTGCTTAATAAATGAACATTACCATACAACACACTTTTTCTAGAAGTACATAAGTCGGTCAATACCTACTTTGGGCCTGGTGTCCATGACATACATGTAGCGGTTGACAGGATTGGCTTTACTTATTGCCTGCAGCATGTGTTCATCCTCTAAACACCTAGCACTGAAACCAGACAGAGGCTGACTACATCGGCAAATTGCAGCCTGCGAACCCAAAAAGAAAAATATAATTAAAGAAAAAGATTCAAACAAGAAAGGATAGCAATACAGCTGCATGTTTTGATGCATTTATAGCTACATAGACAATTTAGTAAATATGTTATTGGCTACACAAATGTGTTTAAAACAGTACACAATACAAGAGCATACCCCGCAAACACGCTTAGGTGATTAAGTTCTATGGGAAAATCAATGTAGCAATACTGCATCTGGAATTACTGACATCTTGAAGTACAGTAATTACAAGGTGCGGTAATATTACTGCACTGTTACAAGTTATACCTTACAAGTTATCCCTTGGAAAGTTGTAAATTACTGGTAAATCAGCGTTGGGCCTCACCTTTCTGCAGATTTAGACCTACTTGTGAGAACTTTCCTAGGAAAATTTCACTTTCTTTTACCAGGTGGAATGTGCCAGGGAATAAACCTAAAGGTAGAAGGTTTTTCTGCACAATGTTATCTGGAGCAAGACCACTGACTCATTGTCAATGAAATTGCTCTCCCTCCCTCACAGCTCCACCATTAAGTGAGGCCTTCAATCGAGCCCCTGCACTCTCGAGTGTTGGTGTTCGAGGCCCTCCTCCACCCGCAGGTTTCACCTGCTCTTCATCCCTGGTGGTCCAGTGGACCTGCCTCCATTCTCTTGCTCCACTTTTTCTCTACTTTTTTTACTCGTTTCTTCCCTCACTTCTACTTCCCCCCCCTTCAATCTCCTTCTGGGTCTTAACCTCCATTTTCTGTCGTTTTCCCCTCATTTCAAGCTCCCCCCTGCACTCTCCTGTGTCTTTCCTCTGTTTTTCACTCGTTTTTTACCCTCATCTCAATCTCCCTCTTTCACTCTACTGTGTCCTCTGTGTCTTTCCTCCACTCTTTCTTGCACTTTTGCTGCCTTATTTGTACTTTTGCCTTTTTTAGCCTGTTTACCCCCGGCGCTGCTGCCCCCGTGGACCCTCCCCCCCCAGCACGACCAGTGTGACCAGCCCAATCCAGCTCCCCTGCCCGCTCCCAGCTGTTCAGCCCTCCCTGACCCCTACTTAATGGCGGCCACGCCACCAAAGGAAAGCCTGTCTGCGCCCGTCCGCGACCAGACTGAGACCAGCGCCAGGAACCCTGGATCTCTGCACCGCCAACGCTACGACCCAGCGGCACTCCACGCTCTTAACCCAGGCTGCAACAACTGCAAGCTAGCATCACTAGCCAACACCCATGGACCCTTCAGCTGTCACCACTGCCGGCACACTTGGAGCACCGCCAAGACCACTGACCCAGCCCAATCCGCCCACAAGAACACAACCCAACCGAAGACCCTGCAATGCATCCTCCTCAACGTCCGATCCCTCCACAAACACGCCACCGAAATCTGCGACCTCTTCGAGAGCACTTCCCCGGATGTAGCATTCTTTACCGAAACCTGGACCAACACCACCAATGGACCAGACATCGCCATCGCCATTCCCAAAGGATACAAGATCTCCAGGAAGGACCGCCCCACCCGCCCCGGAGGAGGAATGGCCATCGTCCACAAATCCACCCTCCGCCTAAGCACACTCCCTGACAAGCCCACAGACCTGATGGAACACCTTCACTTCAAGATACTGGCCAGCCCTACCTCAACCCTCAGTGGAACCCTCATCTAACCTACCGACCCCCTGTACCCAGCAGACTTTTCGCCAACTCCATCGCGGAACATCTTCTTCCTGCATGCCATCGCGTCCACCAACTACACCCAACTGGGAGACCTCAACTTCCACCTCGACAACCAACTGGACCCCAGCACCACATCCCTCCTGGAAAACCTCCACAACATTGGACTCCGCCAGATCGTGACCGAACCCACGCACTCAGCAGAGCACACCCTCGACCCCCTCTTTACAACAGGAAACTCCATCACCTTCAGCCACACCACCAAACTCCCATGGACTGACTATCGATGCGTCCACGTCACCTTCAGAACACCCACCATCCACAGACACCAGCACCTGCTCCCATAAAAAAACTGGACAAGAATCCCCGACGACCAGCTAACCTCATCACTCAGCAACTCCACCCCAACCATCGCGTAAAAACGACTACGCCAACAGCGCAGCCCGAACCCTACACAGATGGATCTCTGACAGCGCCAAAACCATAGCCCCCCCTCAAGAAAAACAACACCACCCATGCCAAGAAAGCTAGATGGTTCACCACCGAACTTCAAGAGTCCATACGCACTTGCCGCCGGGAGAAACACCAGATCCACAGACGCCCACAACAACTTTAGAGCCGCCTCCAACGCCCACCACCAACTCATCAGAAAAATTAGGAAAAAAACAATTGAAGACAGAATCTCCAGTCATACACACAACAGCAAAGAACTCTTCAACATCATCAAGGAGTTCGTCCAACCCACCAGCGAGTCCACTGACATCCCTCCCTCACAAGACCTCTGCGACAAACTCAGCATCTTTTTCCACCACAAAATCAAGAGCATCTACGACAACTTCGTCGAAGACAACCAACACACTGAACCCTCATCAAACCACCCCCGACACCCTGAAGCCAGCGATCAACAACTGGACAGCCCTCACCACCGAAGACACACTGAAGACGATGAAGTCAATCCACTTTGGGGCCCCTACGGACCCCTGCCCCCACCACATTTTTTACAGAGCCGCCGACACCATCGCAACCATGCTCTGCCACACCATCAACCGTTCCCTGGCAACCGCCTCGTTCCCCGACGACTGGAAACACGCTGAGATCAACCCCCTCCTAAAGAAACCCTCGGCAGACCCCACCTACCTTAAAAACTACAGACCCATCTCCCTGCTCCCGTTCCCAGCGAAAGCCATCGAGAAAGCCATCAACAGCCAACTCGCCACATTCATCAAAGAGCACAACATCCTCGACCATCCCAATCTGGGTTCAGACAAAACCACAGTACGGAAATCGCCCTCCTTGCCGCAACAGACGACATCCGTACCTTACTGGACAAAGGAGAAACAGCAGGCCTCATCCTCCTCGACCTCTCAGCGGCATTCAACAGTCTCTCACCGCACCCTAATAGGCAGACTCCACGACGCAGGGATTCAAGACAAGGCCCTCGACTGGATCCGCTCCTTCCTCTCCGGCAGAACGCAGCGTGTCAGACTCCACCCTTTCCACTCAGACCCTACACCTACCACCTGCCCCAGGGGTCCTCCCTCAGCCCTACGCTCTTCAACGTCTACATGGCTCCGCTCGCCCCCATCGTCAGAACGTACGGACTCAACATTGTGTCATACGCAGACGACACCCAACTCATCCTCTCCCTATCCAACGAACCCAACACCGCCAGACACAATTTTTGAGAAGAAATGGAAGCCATCGCCAAATGGATGAAAAATAGCTGCCTATAACTAAACCAAACAAAACCGATGTACTCATCATGGGCCCATAACCTAGACACCTGGAACGACACCTGGTGGCCCTCCGCCCTCAGAAGCCCACCCACCCCCACGGACCATGCACGCAACCTGGGAATCATCCTGGACTCAGAGCTCAAAATGGACCGCCAAATCAACTCAGTCTCGTCCTCCTGCTTCCACACCCTCAGCCTCCTACGTAAGACCTGCAAATGGATCCCCCTCGAACACAGAAAGACCGTCACTCACACCCTGGTCACCAGCAAGATTGGCTCCCCATCAAAGCTAGAGTCACCTTCAAGATGCTAACCCAAGATAACAAGGCCCTCCACGACACCGGACCAGCATACTTGAACAGCCGACTCAAATTCCACGCACCCCAAAGGACCCTATGATCAGCCCAGCTCTCCTACACCGTGGTCCCCCGCACCAGAAAAACCAGATCGGGAGGCGCTCCCTTCTACACGGCCAGTGCCTGGAATGATCTCCGCTCCACCTCAGACAGATAACTTCGCTCCCCATCTTTGCAAGAAACCTCAAAACCTGACTCTTCGACAGACCCCCTTCTTGATGGACTTGAACCTGCGAACGCCCCTCCACACCCCCAGCTCCTTGAGACCCTTATGGGTGAGTAGTCGTGCTCAACATACCTGATTTGATTTGGCTTGTAATTCAAGGTACTGGTCAAATCGGGATTTACACTAAACCAGTAATGTGCACATAAGTATTTAGAGGTTACACTATTAGCAGCAACTCATATTTTGGTGGTTAAAATAGAATGTGTGGAGTCAGACATATCTCGGCCTGGAAGTAAAAGAGGATTAATAAGAGCTAGAAACACCCAAGCCATTGGGACCATGCAACTCCTTCAAGCATTCCAAGAAACTTTTTTATCAGCTACAAGTCAGTAAGTTAATTCTCTGCAGTACAACTAGCTTAAACAAGGTATTTTTGTCATTTATAATCTTAATTTGAAATCAATGCATGTCAGCTGGAGGGTGCCAATGAATACACTGAAAGAAATCCTGAAAGTCCCAAAACAGAAGAGAGCTCAATTTCATTTCAAGGCAAAAGCAACATGAAGTCAAGATGGTCCACAGACAGCAGAGGTCTGGATCTGCAGTGTGAGGAAGGTGTGTCTGCTCGCTCTGAATGTTGATGTTAATTAGTTATGCGTGAGGATGCAGAATAGGAGTAGCTATGGTCAGCACAGGCAACTAGAACTGGCTGGATAAATTGGGAGACTCCAGAAGTTCATTTAAAGGAATGAGAAGAAACTAACATCCTCATAAAGGAGTAACAGGTCTGATAAAATAGTGTCAGGGATGCAATGGATATTTTATTAAAACACTGCGACATATGAAACAATAAAAACTCTAAATAGCTGCGAAGAAACATGGTGGAGAACAATAGGAGGGTCGACGACAGCAGTGATAAAGACGCGAGGGTGAATAACTGCAATGCAGACTATTTACAAGGGATTCTACTTCAATTATGCATCACAAAGAAGATGGAGCATAAACAGTAGCCATGATGCATACTTATTCTGTTCTATATCGCTTGTTTGGAAGTGGGTTATAATCTCTTGTTTAAAAGACTTAAAAACTGATTTAATTCCTCACATTATTATACAGCACAATTTCAGGATCAAAAGTCAAATTCAGTTATCCTGGTCATCCATGTGCATCTCTACACCACAAATTGAGAGACAATGACCCTGTTGTTGTAGTCCTGTAGCTGCAATTGCAGATATCTGATGATGTCATGTGCCTCTTGATATTATCACTCCACCTTTGTAGGAAGCTGCCTTTGTATTAACTATTTCAAAAAGATATAGTGTACACAGAGTCCAGTAAGCCCCCAAAGGCATAGCAGAGGATAAAGTAGATAACACCTTACTGATAATTTAGTGGTAGCTGGGCAGAGCAGTTAGGTTTATCACAGGGTCGTGTGAATGCATTTGTTGTAAACACTCATACAAGGCAGGAACTCACACTCAATGCCTAACCCCAAGCCCATGTTTTACAAAAATAAGTCTTTGGCTACTTTTGTTTTAGGAACCAAGTAGAATTCAGTTACATGTAAGTAACCTTTTCAGGAATGCAATACTTTCAATATACAGTTGGCAAAAATTTGCATAAGAATTAAAAATACTTTACAGGTGCATGAAATACTTTTTAATGTCAAAGAGATACTTTGTATTTTTCTCAGAATAAACAATACAGAGAAATACCAATGCAATCCTAAGGGAGGAAAGACAAGCAAGTAATTTTCAGGTAAGCACTAGACTTACAAGTTCAGTCTTCGGAGCGTTTGACCAACACAGGGCAAGGGTCGGACCAAGGTAGGTACTGCACCAGCAGCGGCACTGGGGCAGCCAGGTGCAAAGGTGACTGGGCCCAAGGTTAGCCTATGGGAGCTGGGGGGACCTCGAAGAGGCACCTGTTGCAGGTAAGTACCCGTGGTTTAGGGAATCTGGCCCTGGGGTTGAGGTCAGCACTGTCGGGCCAACAAGTTGCATGAAGACTGCACCACCAGCGGCACAAGGGCAGCCGGGTGCAGGATGGAGGCATCAGGTGCTTTATAGAAACCAAAGGAGATCCTCTGTTGGAGACAAAGGCTGCAGGCTCAATCAATCAATTATTTGTAAAGCGTACTACTCACCCGTGAGGGTCTCAAGGCGCGGGGGTGGGGTGCCGCTACTGCTCGAACAGCCAGGTCTTGAGAAGTCTCTAGAAAGTTAGCAGGTCCTGGGTCTGCCGCAGGTGGATGGGGAGGGTGTTCCAGGTCTTGGCGCCGAGGTGGGAGAACGATCTGCCACTGGAGGCTGCTCTTCGGATGTGGGGGATGGTGGCGAGGTCGGTGGAGCAGAGCTGGCAATTCGGGGTGTAGAAGGCGAGTCGTCTCTTGAGGTATGTGGGTCCGGTGTTGTGGAGTGCCTTGTGTGCGTGGGTGAGAAGCTTGAAGGTAATCCTCTAGTTGATGGGGAGCCAGTGCAAGACTCTCAGGTAGGGTTTGATGCGGCTGCGGCGAGGGATGTTGAGGATGAGGCGTGCAGAGGCGTTCTGTATTCGTTGTAGTCGCAGAAGACTGGCTGAAGTAATCCAACGACTGGAGAGGTGAGTTGGATAGTGAGGGGATGCTGGCACCGTCGATTGGGTACTCCAAAACCTGGGGGCTGCGGGTTCAGGAGTGTCTTTAGGCATCAGGTTTCTTTCACCGGATTCGGTCAGGGGACCCATTAGGATGAGGCTGCAGGCGTCATGGGAGAGGTCAGGAAAGGACGTCCAACGCTGGATCCAAGGCCAGGATCACCGGGGAGACATCACTGGATCAGTGGGCCACCTGGACTCGGGCCATGGGCGACAGGTGCAGAGTAGTGAGGACTCACGTTTCCAGGAGGCACTGGAGTCCTTGTTGAAATTTGCTTTTGTGGGACAAATCTGGTGTCCACGAGAAACAAAGTCTTTATTGAAGGCAGCTCAGGTCTCGGCAGTGGCTGGAGATTTTCTGGCCGTAGGGCACACTGGTTTCTAGGAGCAGGCTCGCTGGAAGGGGAGACAGGCCGGTAGGGCTGGGGTCAAGTCAGTTGTGTCTTCTCCACGGTTGCACAACTCTTCGATCCTCCTCCTTTGTCGTTTGTCGAATCTGAGGAACAATGTTTAGGGGAGCCCTTAAATACTACATTTAAGGGTGTTACTAAGATTGGGGGGGGGGAAGTATTCAATGGTTACTGTCCCCTAAGGTGACTACACCCTTTGGGAGGATCCTCCCTTTGGAGAGAAAGGCACATCCCTAATCTTATTGGGCCTAATTCTCCATACCAGTATGAAAAATTCTAAAGAGAGGAGTTCACCTCATCTCCTGGCCAGCCTAGGGGTGTGCCAAGCCAAGGTGGACTCTCCTACTCTGCTTACTAACTTTCCCTCCTGTCCTGCCCCAAAAGGTGGGGCTGGGACAGGGAGGCGGGCATCTCTAATAGTTGGAGCTGTCAAATCAGCATAACACAAGGTGGGAGCCTTTGAGGCTCACTGCCGAGTGCAGCTGCTCCTGCTAGGGGGAGGTGTGAAGAACCTCTACCCAGAGCAGGCTTTGTTTCTGACCTCTGAGAGCACTAAGCCTCAACTCCATGGGGTCAGAAACCTGTCTGGTGATGGCTGGCTGGGACGGACCAGTCAACCAAGAACCACTAGAAGTTGGTCGTTTTTCAGGGGGTATCTCTACGATGCCCTCCGAGTGCATTTTATAATAAATCCATCACTGGCATCGGTGTGTGTTTATTATGCTGATAAGTTTGATACCAAACGTCTCAGCCTTCAGTAAAGCCATCAAGGAGCTGTGGAGTTTGTGTTGAAAAACTCCCTGCCCATGTACTCAAAATAGCTTCACTGCACTTGCAGTGTCCAAGAATGGACTAAGACACTGAAGGGGCATATTGCTCATGCAGCTATGTCCTCACCTCTGGTATAGTGCACCCTGCCTTAGGGGTGACTTACCTATGCCACAAACTGCGGGGTGTAAGCATAGCACGCAGGAAGGTGTGCCACAACAACTCTTAGTTTAGCTGCACCACAACACATAGCCTTCAATGGCAGAGTGCATGTGTTTGGTGTGGAGTCCTTTAGGGTGGCACAATACATGCTGCAGCCCTAAAGGACCCTCTCTGGTCACAAGGGGCTTGGTACCACTGGTACCTTTTACAAGGGGTGTGCCAATTGTGGGAGCAATGGTACAGTTTTGGGAAAGAACATAGGGCCTGGGAACCTGTTGGCAGGGACCCAGGGCACTCTCAGTCAAAAGTGCATCAGAAATATGGCAATAAGTGTGTGTGTGTTGGGGGGGGGGGTTTCACTGCAACATAAACCCACTTTCCTACAACCATTTTATCATGATCCCTCTTACTTGTGAGGAGTCTGCAATCTTCTTGCATTTATTTCTTTGGGCACAGCTTTTTATCTGTAAGCTGGAACACCAGGAGCTGAGGGGATGCAAACTGACATCTTTGTAATGGTTGAACTAACCTCTGCAAAGTCTTGGAAGCTCTCATCTGCTAAACAATAGAATATATATCTATATATCTATATATATACATCAGCATAAGGCAGTTTTTTAAAATAACAATTAATTTTGTATTGAGAAGTTTTTAAGTATTTATACTTCTATAACTGAATTGCCTTTTTTGCACAGAGTGATATGTTTACATTTTGCGTTAATTTGCACATCAACTTTGCACTAATGGTATTAAAATGTTTTGACCTTATCTATGCATTTATGCAGATAGAATCTTGCTCTAATCCAATGAATTTATTCAGTTATATTAACTTTTGCATTTCCATGTGAATAAAACATTAGGAGTATGTATTCGCAACCCATATACTCAGTGACGCACAACTATACCGTAATAGTATTTTCTCTATGTCTATTGAAGTCACATTGTGTGCACTGGCATTTTAAAAAACCAGGCATTGTGGGTAATGTTTGACTGTGAACAAGGGCAACTGCCCGAAACGCGTCAGTTTCGTTTGCTGCTTTTTACCTAAATAAATAACATCTTGCCTTATATTTGGATTCGTGCTGGCTTTCTGTTCCTGGGAGACCGGAGTTGCAGTTTGCGTGTATCTATATATATATATATATATAGATATTCTCTAAAACAAACAGTCCACAATCGGTGCGCTCCTGACTCAGCTGGTGCTTGCGTCCAGGTTAGACCATACCTCGCAACTTTCTTTCCCATCACACAATTCACCGCACTCCAGAAGCCGTCTTTTGAAAAAAGCTTTTAATGAAGCATAGTTTCCACCACCATTCGTTTCGACCAAGAGATGATGAAATAGTGACAAAAGACGACTTCTGGAGTGCGGTGAATTGTTTGATGGGAAAGGAAAATGCTACTTACCAGTATGCATCTGTTCTTGGCATGAAGAGCTGCAGAGTCGTACACTTTTGCAATAGATTGCCACCTGGTGTTGGGCTCGGATGATTGCAGGTTGTTGTCTTCTTGGAAGAAGTCTTTGTAGTCACGAGATAGGTGACTCCTCCCTTGGACAATACTGCGCATGGTCATCGACTTCATCCTCAGATTGTTTTTCGCCATGATGGGAAATGATGGAGTTAGTAGAAGTAAAGAGAAAGGATGTCCATGCGTGTGCATCTAAGTAAGATGAGTGCTGGAACGGATACAAGTCCGGGGAGGTGGGATGGCGTGTACGACTCTGCAGCTCTACATGCCAAGAACAGATGCATACTGGTAAGTAGCATTTTCCGTTCGAGGCATACGAGCTGCAGATCGTACACTTTTGCAACGATTGTGCAGCAGTGTCTCCCCTAGCGGTGGTCGCTTGTATCCGTTGCAGCATTCTGAAACAGTGTTCTAAGGACAGCTTGACCTACTGCAGCTTGCTGCTTGGCTTGCACATCAACACAATAGTGTTTAGTGAAGGTGTGTATTGTAGACCATGTTGCTGCCTTGCATATGTCCTCTAGTGGTATATTTCCTAAGAAAGCCATAGAGGCTCCTAGTTTGCGAGTGGAGTGCGCTCTAGGAGGAACCGTTAGTGTACGTTTAGCTTTTTGATAGCATATTTGTATACACTTTACAATCCATCTGGCAATTCCTTCCTTAGAGATGGGGTTGCCTTTGTGTGGGGGAGAGAAAGATACAAATAGTTGTTTTGTCTTTCTGAAGGATTTATTCCTGTCTGTGTAGTAGAACAGAACTCTTCTAACATCTAAGGTGTGTAAAGCCCTTTCCGCAACAGAGTCCGGGTTTTGGAAAAGCACCGGTAGCTCTACTGATTGGTTAAGGTGAAAAGGAGTAATAACTTTTGGCAGGAATTTAGGATTAGGCCTAAGAACCACTTTGTTAGGATGTATCTGAAAAAATGGTTCTTGTATTGTGAATGCTTGTATTTCACTAACCCTTCTGAGAGAGGTGATGGCACAAGGAAAGCAGTTTTCCATGTTAGGAATTGCAATTCACACTTGTGTAAAGGCTCGAAAGGGGGTCCCATAAGTCTTGTAAGGACCACGTTTAGGTTCCATACTGGACAGGTGGTAACCTAGGTGGGATTATTTATTTTAATCCTTTCATAAATGCTTTGATTGCAGGTACTCTAAAGAGAGATAGATGTTGTCTATTCTGTAAATAGGCTGCAATTGTTGCCAGATGCAGGCGTATGGAAGAATAAGCTAAATTAGACCTTTGTAGGTGTAGAAGGTAGCCAATAATATTTTGGATGGAAGCATCCAGTGGATCAATGTGATTATTGTTACAATATATTGCAAATCTTTTCCACTTAGCGGCATAACATGCTCTGCTAGTGGGTCTTCTAGCTTCTTTAATTATGTTCATACAGTCTGGTGGTAGGTTTAAGTAACTAAACTTCAAGACTTCAGGAGCCAGATCGCCAAATTCAGTTGGCTTGGTTCTGGGTGTCTTATTTCTCCATGGTTCTGTGTTAACAGGGATGGCGTGAGCCGTAATTTTTGATGTGGAACCAGTGAGAGATCTAGTAGTGTGGTGAACCACGGCTGACGTGCCCATGTGGGAGCTACTAGTATTAGCTTGAGAGACTGTTGTCTGAGCTTGCGCACTACTAGTGGAATGAGTGGGAGAGGCGGAAAAGCGTACGCAAATCTGCCTGACCAGTTCATCCATATCGCATTCCCCTCCGACTGTGGGTGTGGAAACCTGGCGGCGAAGGTTGGGCATTTTGCATTTTCGTGGGTGGCAAACAGATCTATCTGTGGATGCCCCCACATTTGGAAGAATGGTTGAAGAACTTATGGATGTATCTCCCATTCGTGAATCTGTTGTGACTGTCGACTCAAGAGATCTGCTATCTGATTGTGAATTCCTGGAAGGTGTTCTACTGTCAGGTGTATGTTTTGAGGAATGGCCCATCTCCAAATGTTCTGTGCAAGCTGGGACAGTTGCAGAGAGTGTGCCCCCCCTGTTTTAGTATGTAATACATGGCTGTCATATTGTCCGTCTGGATTAGGACAGCTTTGTTTCGTACTTATACCTGAAACGTTTTGAGTGCTAGGAAAATTCCTAGCAGCTCTAGATGGTTGATATGGAACTGTTTTTGTTGGTTGTTCCATTGGTCTTGTGTGGTATAGTGTAAGAGATGGGCTCCCCATCCTGTGAGGGATGCGTCTGTCATGAGCACTATCTGTGGAACAGGTTCTAGGAACGGCCGTCCCTTTGTCAAGTTTTTGGTGTTCCAATATTGCAGAGTGATATGTACGGCTGTCTACCAACACCAGGTCTGTGAGCTGACCTTGAGCCTGATTCCACTGCTGTGCTAGACATTCTTGTAATGGGCGCATTTGCAGTCTTGCGTGTGGAACTATGAAGATGCAAGACGCCATCATGCCTATCAGTCTCATGAACACTCTGGCTTGGAGAGACTGCTGGTGTTGAAAAATGGAGACTAAGGTCTGAATGCTCTGTATCCTGGCTGGACTAGGATACGCTAGAGCTGTAGATGTGTCTATGGTAGCTCCTAGATACTGATGAACGTGCGACGGCTCTAGGTGCGACTTGGTGTAGTTTATTGTAAACCCTAAGTCGTGCAATGTCTGAATTGTTTGTTTTGTGTGTTGGACACACTGGTTGAACGATTTTGCTTTTATGAGCCAATCGTCGAGGTAAGGGAAGACATGTATCTGTTGTCTTCTGAGATGTGCTGCTACTACTGCTAAGCAGTTTGTGAACACTTGTGGTGCTGTTGTGACCCCGAATGGAAGGACTTTGAACTGATAGTGCTGTCCTTGTATGACAAACCTTAGATACTTCTTGTGAGCAGGATGTATAGGAACATGAAAGTAGGCGTCCTTTAGGTCTAGTGTTGAAAGAAAGTCCCCCTGTTGTAGTAGTGGGAGTACTTGTTGTAGAGTGATCATGTGAAAATGATCTGATTGTATGTAATGGTTGAGGGGCCTGAGGTCGAGAATTGGTCTTAGTGTCCCGTCCTTCTTGGGAATTAGGAAGTACAGGGAGTAAACTCCTGTTCCCCGTTCCTCTAAAGGAACTACTTGAATAGCATCCTTTTGTAGGAGTGCTAGAACTTCCTGTTGAAGCAGAGTCATATGTTCTGTGGACATTGGATGCTGACCTCTTCCCTTGTTGTTATTGCCGCTGTATCCTCCTCTAAAGTAGCCTTTGTTAGAGGATGTCCATGTGTGCGTTTTAAAAGATGATGTTGTATCTGTGCCGGTTTGCTTAGAGCCTCCTCTATAACAGGAGCAGCGAAAAGAACTTCTAGTCTGTGTGGATTGTAATTAGGGCTCCCGGTTTTATGGTATTTATTTTTTGACCATTTCCGTCTGTATTTATCCATATTTATTTTTTGGGCATTTTTTCTGTATTTATCCACATTTATTTTTGCCACACGCAAAAGACGCCACTACATCTAGTATTTTTCTGCATTTATTTAAATTGACAATGCACATCAGCGCCGGATTGTTATTGGTCAACACAATACATTCATCTGAAAACTTTGCCATTGTAGTACAAGCACATGTGCATTTCCAGAGACTTTGCAGACATTGAGGCTCTTTCTGGTTTGTTAATGAAATGAAGACCACTGAAAACCAGTTCAATTTTTACTGATGCCACTGGAAGGGCTCCTCCGAGCCTTGCTAACAACTGATGGCCTTTCTGTTTGTTGCTGTTTTAGGGGTCAGACTGGCACTAATGAGGTGAAACTACTCCCCAGACAGTATTAAAATGCGTACAAATGACCAAAACAATAGGTAATACTATCACAAAAGATGCCACATTATGCCTCATAATTTGCCCTTTCTTGCTACATAATTTAGTCTACCTTGTCACATAATTCCAATGCCCTGCACGTAGCAGACTCTCCAGAGCAATTCCCAAAGCAGAGATGGGGATATAGAGGTAAAATACCTGTGCTGATTTGCAGCTGTCAATGGAAATGTCCCCAAAAAAAGTTGACGAATTGAGGAACTTGCTGTTTGCCAAGTTCATGCAGAGGTGAATCTGTGTTTTTTGGTTCACTCAAGGGGGTTGGTGTTTGTTCTCTGGACAAGAGTACATTGTACGTCTTTACAAGCTACTACAGGTTTTTAATTCCAATGTATACTGGGTTACAGTGTGGGACAGGAAGAAAACTAATCGTTTGGGGAGTCCTCTAATTTCAACTGGTTGAGTTACTTCAGTCATGCACTGCAGATTGCCCAAATGGAGCACACAGTGCTCCAATCGCAGGCAGAATATTGTGCCAGTGTGTAGTGCCTAGTGCCGAGCACTTCCAATCAGGGGGTTCTTCCTTTTTCTTTATGCACCCTTCCAACGAGAATAGAGTTTGTAATGTCTGGGAATTGAGGAGTCTGTCGGGGAGATAGATGGCGCATAGCAAGAGAACAATCTGAATGCTCTTGCCCATAGGAAAAGAAAACGTAAACAGTCTCTCTCTGCAAAAGAACAAGGAAGCAACCACCATGAGGGGGCTGTGTCTGCTTGTTAAATTGAAATTTCCGGCATTGCAGGCCTTTTGCAATTTCTCGCCTAGTTAGCAATTCGGTCGCTATAAGCTGGCGGTTATGGCCTATGCACCTCTCATGCTCTGCAGTATGGACTTTGTGGATCAAAAGGCAGCATCCTTTTGCTACTACGCATTGCGCTTTTTCAGGAGAAAAGAATCCCTGATTTCTGAGGTTTATTTTTTAAGGACCGAATGTTTTTGCTTCAAAAGCTGGCTTGGCACAACATCTGTAGGAGAGCATATTGAGCTGCATTGTATTGCGAGAGTTGCTCCTGACTGGTTGTGGATTATTCAGAGGCCTAGGTTTGGTGAACATTTGCAATGCATTGTGGCAGCAATGAGTATGTGAATTTAGAATACAAAAATTTAGATTTAACAAAAGAGGTTACGTTGTGACCTACGTGTATGTCAATGGAAAAAATGTGGTGGGTAAAAAGGTGCCTTTTTACTTACTTGTTTCATTGTGCATAGACCAACATTAACCGCCCCCCCCCCCCCCAATTCTGGGGCTTAATCACTGGCCTCTCTAAGCTGCTTCTCTCCGTCCCTCTGCAGCCTCGGGGTACTGCCCTCCCTCCCCCACACCACGTAGGCAGCACCAGCTGTTTGCATCCCCGGTGTTCATTTGGGTTTTTCTTGTGATTGCATTTTTATTAGTCTTAGAAAAGTAACAAAGTCATATCTTTTAAGATTAAAAATGCAATCACAAGAAAAACCAAAACGAACACCGGGGATGCAAACAGCTGCTGCTGCGTGGGTGGGGGCGGTAGGGCAGGAGCCCGAGGCTGCAGAGGGAGAGAGAGAGGCAGGAGCGGCATTTAAGGCTATTGATCTGTCCACATAATAGGGCACATACAGGTGCCTTGAAAGTGCAAATGGCGGCGGGCTGGCGCAGGCTAACTCCGGCGGCGGAGTCCTGGATCCCTGGAAGGCTGGAGGTATTAGCACGCCCACACTGACTCTTCTAAACAACCGGGATTGGCTCAGGGTCACTTGAAGACCCTGAGCCAATAGGTCCACAGTACGTCACTGCAAAGGAATTCCCAGATCTGAGCAGGGCACGGCAACTCTGAACAAAGGCAGCAGCGCGGCAAAATTGACTTGTTTACTCGTATTTTTCCGCTTTTACATATAAATACAGACAAAGGAAAAATACTTTTCCGTCTGTATTTATATGTAAAAATCTGTAAATACTGAAAACCGGGAGCCCTAATTGTAATGCACCCATAGACTTAGCTGTGTGTGTCTTTTTTAATCTTTTCTAGTGTGTTGTCTACTTCCGGCCCCAACAATTGGTTTTGATTGAAGGGCTGGTTCAAGATGGTAGTCTGTACCTCTGGTTTAAAACCTGAAATGCGTAACCACGCATGTCGTCTGAGTATAACACTAGTATTGACTGCTCTGGATGCTGTGTCAGCAACATCTAGTGCACATTTAATTGAGGCATTGGATATTAATTTGTCTTCTTGTATGAGCTCTGCTGCCTTATCTTTGTATTGATCTGGGAGGTGCTCCATTAGTTTTCCTGATTGGTCGTAGTGAGCCCTGTCATAGCGTGAGAGTAGGGCTTGTGTATTTGCTATATGCCATATGTTTGTTGCCTGCGCAGCAATCAGTTTCCCTAACGCAGCAATAACTTTAGATTCTTTGTCAGGCGGGGGCGTGTCACCAGAAGTCTAGGAATTGGCTCTTTTCCGTGCATTAGACACTACTAAAGAGTCTAGTGGCAGATGTCCCTTAATATAGACTGGATCAGCTGGTGCTGGTTTATACTTCTTTTCTATTCTTGGATTTAATACCCTACATCGTACCGGGTCTTTAAATATTTCTGGAGCATGTTTAATGACTCCTTTGATCATGGGTAGTATTTGCGTAGACCTTTGTGACTGCTCAAATGTATCCAGTAAAAAATCCTCATCAATGGCATCAGAGTGCATTGAAACCCCGTGGTAAAGGGCAGCTCTATTTAATAGATGATTAAACCCAATACTATCTTCTGGAGGGGAAGGTTTTGTTGGGTAGTACTGAGGCTCAGGAATGTCTGGCACATTGTGTGGTGGGAAACCGTATAGATCGTCATCTTTAGGATATTCTGGATTGACATCTTAATCTAAAGGGTATGCATGTGGCTCTGGTACGTCATTAAACCCCTCCCCCCACAACCCCCTAGATCATACTCTTCGTCAGTGCGGTGTGATGATGCAGGAGATTGAACAGGTGAAGCTGTAGGTTCAATGTAAGGAGGGATAGAAAAGGAAGAAGGTGAAGGAGAGGAAGGGTGCATTGGAGAAGTTGCACAATCCTTTTTGGCAGGAACCACAGGTAGAAGTGGTGTGTCTGCTGGTCTTTTCTTGGAATTGCTTCCACATGTCTAGTTTTTGGATTGATATGGACCTTTCTTTGTTTAGGATCTGGTCTAAACAGTTCTTCCTCCTCTACAATCTTCTTCAGCGTCGATTTTTTCGGTGCCGGTAGGGGTTGTTTAGTGTTTTTTGCTGTAGGAGGCGTTATCGAGTCCTGTGGCAAATTGTTCGGTGCCGAAGGTGGTTTCGGAATGGTAGGCTTGTTAGAGGGTTTAGGTGTCTCTGTATCAGGCCTTGGAGTCTTTGGTACCGAGATTGGAGATTTTGGAGTGGAGACAGGTCTCGTTGGCCCTGCGGCGCCAGACTCTGGCTTTTCATCTTTATTCTTGGAACCGGAAGGTTTCGGAGTCGAAGCTTTCGGATCCGGTACGGTCTTTGGCTTCGGCACCGATGCGTCTTTTGGTTTGGGTGCCGAAGGATCTTTGTCTTTGGGCACCGAAGGGCGTTTTGGCTTCGGTGTCGAAGAGTCCTTCGGTGTCGAAGGATGTTTCGGTGCCAATGGAGGAGGTGGAATTGGCACATGTGGTTTCGTCGGTGCCGAGGCACAGGAAGGCGTAGTCTTTTTCCTTGGAGCCGAGCCCGAAGGCGGTGCGTCTGAGGGTGAATTTCGGTCTCGACTGGGCCCCATGGGCGGAGTGCCGACCGTTGCCTTTGGCTTGGGTAGTGTATGTTGTGCAGGGGCAAGAGTACTCACGGGCTGCCGAGTTGGAATCGAGTCGTCTGAGTCCTCTGCCCCCGATATGATCTGGAGATCAGGCGAGTCTTCCTCGGCGACGAGTGGAGCCTTGTCCTCGGAGATATCTTCGAGTGGATCCTCGTCCTCGGAGACGTCCTCTCTGACGATCTCCTCCTCAAAGATGGCCTCAGGTGCTGGCGCTGATCTCCTCATCTCGTGTCAACGTGCCCTCCGATCCCGAATGGTCTTCTTCGATCGGAAGGATGCACAAGCTGTGCAGGTCGACTCGTCGTATTATGGCAATAGACAGAGGTTGCAGACCTCGTGATGGTCGCTATGAGGGAATTTTGCTCGGCATACCGGGCATCTCTTGAATGGAGTTCTGTCCATGAGGCGTAGGCGTACGGCGCCGATAGGCCCAACGGCCCGCGTCGACGCACCGGAATGTAGCTGGTGATGTTGAAAAGTCTACTCGATGTCGAAAAAGTTTGTATAAAGTTTCACGCTTCGAAGTTGCTGAAAAAGTCTTTTCTAGCCAGAGCGGAAAACTTTCATCCGAACCCAGTGGCAGAAAAAAACAATCTGAGGATGGAGTCGATGACCATGCGCAGTATTGTCCAAGAGAGGAGTCACCTATCTCGTGACTACAAAGACTTCTTCCAAGAAGACAACAACCTGCAATCATCCGAGCCCAACACCAGGTGGCGATCTATTGCAAAAGTGTACGATCTGCAGCTCATATGCCTCGAACATATATATAACATTTACATAGGTTGAGAGACTGGGGGTTATTGTGCAAGCTTTTGAGGTGCTTAGGCTTTTTCAGATTTCCCTCTCTACCTCCTCTTTGCATCAAGCAAGCCACTCATTAAGGGGCAGTGCTGTTCCTTGTGTGCTTCCACTTTGAACAGCACTCGCATGTACTGCTGGCCACAAAAACGTCTCTCTCTGTTTCTGTGTGCTGCAGCACACCAACAGCTCTTGTGTTCTCCAGCAGCATAGGTTCCTTCTTCTTAGTTGCTCTTGACCCTACCCTCACTGGATGCAACAGGAACATTAGCAATCGTGCAGTCAAGAGACACTGGTCCCAGTGCAAAAGCTCCCATTTAATCAGAAGTATCTAATGGCAATGCCTACATTATAACGTCTATGGGAAGCACACAGCAGTCCCCGTAAGCCCACCCTTAAGGGAGAAAGTATTCCACAAGCTAATGACGGTAACCCCTACACAGGACAGCATTAACTGTCCTACAGACAGACACAATGCTGTCTATGATGAATACCTTCCTATTATATTCATGGGGCCCAGAGAAAGTGGTGGAGTCAGTGGGGTCTTGGAAAAGAGAGTATAACTAATGGTAGGGTCCAATAACAGGAGAATGTCAGGAATGAGGGAGGAGAGAAAAGAAGTGATGAGGCCTTTTAAAAAGCTATATAAATCGAATGCACATACCACCTGAATGGAATGACTTGGTAGAAAAAGCCAGGGCAATTTTACATATTTCTCTTCCTCCAACAGTCCAACCACAAGGATCTGCGCTAATCCTATCTGCCGATAATACGCAAGTAACCCAAATCTCTCCGACCTGTAGAGGACAAGAAGATGACCCAAACAGACTGGTCTACTGAGAAGCTAGAGAGGAGATGGAAAGCATTCACTCATCAATACAACTGAAAATATACTAAAAATAAACAAACGGATGAATGTAGAAGTTAATGAAATCATGTAAGAGCTAATATTGATATTTATGGCATCCCACAAAATGCTAGCTAGAAGAAAAATCTGTCCGGGTCCCAAAAGACCAGTTTCTGTGGCCTTCACCACTGGTTTTACTTTGTAGTGCTTGCTCCCTTCGCACAGATGAATTAACTCCACTAAGGACATGGCTCACAAGCAGGAGAAATTAGGAAGAATCAAAAGACAGTAGGTGCTAGATGTGACAAGTGGTATTGACCCAGGATTTGTTTGGAAGGGACAGCCCACCCGTTCACGCCAATTAAAGAGTTCATGGTGCCCTCTACCGGCCAAGTTGCAGACCTGATGGACAACTGAGTAAGTCACAATGTGCATGTGTGTTGGATGGTGGAAGGTGGCAGAAGAGCAGCTACAGTGAACAATCACTGAGCAACGAGCTTCACTGAAAAGTTACTGAATGAGAGTGAAACACAGGACTGTAGAGCTCACTGTGCCGGAATATGAAAGTGAAGAGGTGGGCACCCAGAGAGAGAAACAACAATAATTCTGTCACTGTCCAACATTTTTGTCAGCGGCCAAAAGCAATGGGAATTGATAGTAGGAACTGGATCCTTAGAGCTTACCCTGAGCTACTCTGAGAATATCCCAAATTAACAAACAAAAAATGTTAGTCTGAAAAATTAAAGCCAATAACCCAGTATTTTACTTATTTTGCTTTTTTGAAAGGTGGTGAATATCACGGTTACGTTGTTTCAGAGTTGTTAGCGATGGGGCTCAAGCTTATGTATTTATGAAAGACAAAATGCATTACTGAGGCAGAGGCCAATCAAAGTCAGTGCTCACTGCAAGCACAGCATTAGTGTTAGATGGTAAACTCTTAGCAGGGGGAGGCCCATGGGAGATTGTTCCACCCCTACAAGGCATAAAGGAACATGTAAAGCCTATGAAAGTAAGTTAGGATGAGGGTACAGAAATCACTTGGCCTGAATACAACAGGTGCTCATTAATCAGAGATCGCTTTAACAGTCGAAGGAGAAGAGGATTGCCTACACATCTGAGATTTACTGGAAGGGCACTAAATTTGGTACTTGAAAATGCCAAATCTGTTCTATGTATGCGGAAGGGTGGCGAGTAAGTTCCAAGAGCACAATCTCAGCATCCCAGATGGAGGACAGGGATGATCACAAGGGGTAAGTAAGGAGAGGCACGAGAGACATGATTGTTTTCTAGACAATGCACAATCTAGAACTGAGATCTCTCTCTAATCAGGAGTCATTAAAGAGCTTAATCAGGAGTCAATTTAGAGCTTCTAAAAAAGATGGGATATTGGTTGTTCTGAGGCCAGATACATGAGCAGGACAGCCTGGTTCAGAGTTCTTGGAGTTTCAAGATACCTTCTTTGACAGTTAAGTGCAAAGGATCTCAAATAGTTTAGTTGAAAAATGACTTCTACAATCACTAAGGCGAGGAAAAACAACTCAGATAGTAAAGCAACTAGTGACAGTGACAGATTTGCTAGGGGAGTAAAGAAAAATGTACTGTCTAAGAGAACAACCAGATTGTGTACTTTGTAAGAGAGAGAATTTAAGATACAGATGGGAGAGCCAGGATGTCATGCTGTACTTCACAAAACATCAAATGCCCAAATGATCACTATGGAGGTGAAGAAAAAGCTTGACATTGGTCAAAAGGATACCAGAAAGGAAGAAATAACCATTTTACTGGAAAGAAATGCCATCCAATACTCCTGGGGTGTCCCTTTGTGTCTTATCGGAGTTTCAAGAGTAAACATGAGCTACCATACATCCCTTGCAGATTAACATCAAACAACAAAGAATAAGACTTAAAGGCGCGTGGTACCTCTCTCAAGAATGCAGACGATCCATTGAGTGGCTTCCTTCAAGGTTTTCTTTTATTAAAAAAGGTGAAGCCAGGGTTACGCTTAAACCAGCGGGAGCAGCTGGAGAATAAAACTCTTGTTTGACGTAAGCCCAGAGGACACACATAAAAAACAAAAGCTGCTTGGAATAATTAACAGTCCCTTCTTAAAACCCTACATTCTATCCTCCCCGAGGTAGACTGCGCTTGACGTACAAAACAAAAACGTGCCCTTTTTCTCATTCGGTACTGCCAAAACCTTTCATAACTTTAGCGAAGGCTGATGTAGGGGATTATTAAGTTTGATATGTTAGGGGTGGATTCTGAAAATTGTAACTAATCTTAGCAAGGTAGCAAGCTGAGTTTGATCCACGGGATGCAGGTTTGCCATACAAATCAGTCATGTCCACTACTGGAAAAACAAGCATTGGCATAGCCAATAGGTCTCACCTTTGGGACCTTTTAAGTGTTTAGCCATGCAGTATATTATCCTGGTTGCTGTGCCACCAGGTATTAAAGAGCTTTATCATTTCTACACACTCCGTCATGCAGTCTGTTGTGAGATGGTTACTCTCTCTAGTTCGCTTCAGACTGTGTAAGCAATAGAAAGGTTTCAATCTAGATTGATAGGTAGTGGAGCAATATAAGAGCTTTCAGTGACTTCACTTTCCATAAACCCTGCAATTGGTTAAAAGATAATAATCCGCCCCAAAATAGTCGACACACTAATCAAAGAAACCCACTCCGGCTACTACACCGGAAGATATCTCCTTAATGCCCTGGAAGTGGGTGGGTAGTTGTATTTTGTATTGTGTTGGGCAGCATAAGCACATGTGGTGGAGATGTGGGGAGAGACTGTCCAGAAGAGAATGCATCTCCTGTTAATGAGAGGGAGTTCCATTAGCTGTATAAAGATGAGATCAGTACAACAAGGGCCTAGCAGTGCTCTATGACTCGCACTTGTGTTGGGAATGGGCTTATTGTAGTTGGCTGTTAGAGGAGGGGACATCAGCAACATCTGTGTGGGACACCAGGTCCTAGTGGCAGCATCAGAGGAGAGACAGGCTTTCACGTGGAACAGTTTAGGACCCTTACTGCAGCTTTTGAGTTTACCAGCAGTGACAGAAGATTTAGGACATAAGAACCGCAAGTAATAAGCAGCAGCCAGGCAATTGTCAGGAGGTGAATGTGCGTGGCCTTATGAAGGGCGACTGAACTTACTTGGGTAAAGAACACAGAAGCCTTTAAGCACAGAAGAGGTATTATGGTGAAGGGGCACAGTTAGTGTGTTACATTAGAGAGGCGGCTTGTGTGTTATTTTTGTTAAAGTGTTTATTTTTTAAACAGCGAAGAGCACCTGAAACAATATTATACACTCTGCAATCAGCATAGAGCTGTTGACAGCACAGACTGCCTGAGTACTGCCACTTCCCAAGCCGCCCACACTGTGTAGGGACAGCACTAAATCCAGCAAGGTGGGTCTCAGGCCTGGGCTCTGTATCGCTGTTTAGCTTTGCCCCAACCACCTTCAATTTAAATAAAAAAAACAAGCATTGCCGCAAGCACAATCTGTAAGAGTTCTAATGAGGACTGTTGGCAAATAGTTTTTAAAAGTGAGCATGTGAGATTTAAAAATAATGGAGATCAGGGGTCAGGGAATGGGAGGTGGGTTTAAAAACAACTGATAGTGGTTGGAAGGCGCGGATGAAGAAAACCTTCTGAAAAAGAGTATTTTAATATAACGGAGATGGGGCAGGGTGGGATTAAAAACACGTGCGATTTGAAGAATGGCAGGAGTAAAGAAAAGGGCACAAAAAGTAAAACTAGTAAAATACTGGCAGCTGAGATGGCCCCTGTAGCCAATGATCTCAGTGTGACACAAGAAAAATAAACAGAAAAGAAAGTGAAATACCTACTGCCCCACACTGTTGCGGACGTATTCAGTGCTCTCTGTAGAAAGAATTAGCAGAGGTCATCTGGAGCCGTGTGCAAATAATTCAGCAACCAATTTTGGTTTAAGAGGGACGCAGTGTATTCCGACACAGTTTCCACAAGGAATGCAGCTTCCCGCAAGTGGTGCGCCCGAGAGCGAGCACCAGGCCATCTGTTTTGCATTATTGCGCATGCGTCTGGGCACGATAATTCAAAACAGATGGTGCCTGTGCTGGTAACCGCAAGCAATAAGCCACACGCACGAGCGTGTGATGAACTTTTTGAAGCCCCCTTACTATAAGCCTCGCGAGAGCAGCGCATGCGCGCTGCACTAGGCTCGACCTAAAATGTTCATCTTGCACTGTTATCTTCTTCCAACAAACTCCATTTTAGTTACTGTGTAGTAAGTGGGGAGTGAAGTAAGTGGTTTTAAAAGTGCATAGATTCTATTTTAGGAATGAAGAAAGTGAAACACTTAAAAATTGTAAAAATATACTGAAGAGAGACTGTGTTCACTCCAAAAAATGGGCTGCTATCATAGGACTTGGTGGCATGACACGGTGAGATGCATGACTGAGGTTTCTCCCTGCACTCCAGGTTGTTGCCAGATTGGTGTCTGGAGTCTTCCGGCTTAAGTGAGTGTGCCATGGCTGGCATCCGCAGGAGTAAGAGGAAACAAAGGAGCATCCTCTGGATTCAGAGTTGCACTTTGTCCTAAGAGAAGTTAAGTTGACTATAACTACTGTCCCCTCCCTATTTGCACACTTAAGATGTCAGCTCCGAAGCTGCTTGCTGGCTGAAAGTGCGATGCCATCAGGCTCTGGACTCAGAGTACCGGAACTGGGGCAGTAAAGTTCACTATGTGACACGGGTAGTATTGGGAATCGTGACTGGGACAGCTACAATCAGAACTTCCTTTGGGTGCACCACGGTGTAAAGAGAAGGGTCACCTCTTCTGACTCTCATCCATACAGGGCTTGATTTTCCACCGCTGTTGTTTTGAATAAATATTAAGGGAGTGGAGATTCTAGGGAAGAGGTCGTGCATAGGAAGCAATCTGCACCAACCTGTGATATCTACTTGACTGGAACGGTGTGAAAATCTACTTCCTGATGTAGCTATGGTCATTTGCTTAAATGCCTTATGGGCCTTACAATATGCCTTCAACTGCAATCTTTCTTCTGCTGGTGGTAAACACAGGACTTGCAAGGCTGGGGTGATAATGCTCTGTGCAGTTTTAACCCAAAGATGGTGAAGCCATACGTTATGGACTCTCGGATGCGTGATTAGCGACTCTGTAGAGAGGCCTTCATAGATCAGTGTGGGGTTTTCTTAAACTGTTGGTACACTATAGAAGGTTGAGCTAAGAGGGATTCGGAGGGTGATGGTTGGAAAGAGTGCAGTGTAATTTTGGTGGTTGGTGATTTTGGTGGTTGCACTGACTGTGCTGGGAATTAACCTGCCTTGAATAAATAACAGCAGTGTGATTAACACTTTGGTGACGAGTGGGAACCTGGTCTCCTACTTGCCACTGCCAGGATATGGATTTGCCTCGTTTTGGTATCCAAAGGAGTTTTGGCTGGATTTCTCTATCTTACTGGATGGTGTTGAACTGTGGCTTGATCGCTTTGGTGTACCGACGAAAGGGGGAGGTATGTTTCAAGGGTTTTGAGGATCGGTGGAGAATTTCATCACTGCTCTGCACTGGACTCTCGCAGAGCGTTGTTTGACTGAAAGGCAGAGTGTCACGTGAGAAGCCAGACTCCCGTGTGACACTGTGCAGAGTATTGTTTGACTTCAACCGAAGTTGTGGATGCATTATTTGACGTTATGAGTGGATCAATGTAAATTTGATAAGGATTGTGTGGTTTACTTAGGTCATCTTATATCTCAGAAAAAGATGGAATCTAAAACCAAGATTCTGGAAGCAACTGAACAGGTTCCTGTACCTGTAGACAAAGACCAGCTAAGATCTTTCCATGGACTTACTGAATTTTATTAAAAACCTGCACCACATTTGGGGACAAGACTTCTCCGTTGAGGAGATAATTGAAAAAAAAGAGAAGTATGTTTGGGATTATGAATGTCAATTGGCATTTAAGCCGGTGCGGTCCGACACTGTAAATGCCAATCTTCTCAAGCCTTTTGATACAAGAGATGACAGCATTATTGTGGCTTATGCGAGCAATGCCAGTGTGGGTGCGGATTTAATGCAAAGGAGAAAGAGTGGTTGTGAAGAAGTAAGAGTTTTTGAATCTAGAGCACTTTGTGGGGCAGAATTATCATACTCCACACTCCACCATACAAAAGGAGGCCTTGGCATTCTGGTGGGGCGCACAGCATTTTAAGATGCATGTTTGGGGTGCACACTTTACTGGTCACTAACCTTTGGTGAGTTTATTTACTACTGAGTGATGGTAAGGCCACTCCTAGTATAGGAAAGTGGCAGTATCGCCTTAAAGACCATGATTGTAAGACTGAATACTTACCAGGGAAATGAAATAATAATAATAATAATAATAATAATAATAATAATAATAATAATAAAGTAGTTTATAAAGCGCATGGTGAGGCCATCCTGGCGTGTCCCGCGCTATGGAGAGAGAAGTAGCTGGCACAAACTCAAGGAGACCTTTGGTCAGACCCCCATGCTTTAAGAGCTGTACAGGTGAGTTTTTAAAAGACCTCTGAACTTGATCTCAGATTTTTCCAGTCTGAGGCAAGGCAGTAGTTTGTTCCAATTTTGGTCTGCCAAAACTCTGAAGGATTTGCCCCCAATTTTGGCGCTTCTTACACGGGGAACCGTCAGCTGGCCCGTGCCTACAGAGCGAAGGGCTCTTGTTGGCTCGTATCTTTGTATTAGGTCATGAAGATAGTGGGGAGAATTCTGCCATAATATCTAATGACATATGAGGAGAGCTTTGTACATAACTCTCTTTTTTACTGGCAGCCAGTGTAGGGCCGCCAGAGCAGTTCTAGACGCAGCTCTTTTCGGAAGTCTCAACACTAAGCGAGCTGCCGAGTTTTGAAGGACTTGTAAGCGTCCCAAACTTTTTTCCGTAGCGCCCAAGAATAAGACATTCCCATAGTCTAAACGGGATGTCACAAGTGCCTGTGTTAGAGTGCGTCTAGCTTCAAGGGGAAGTAGATCCAATGTTTGATTGAGTGTTTTAAGCACCCCAAAACACTTGCCCACTAGGCGACAAATGTGTCACAAAGTTTGTGAGTAGTTTGAGTACTTCAGGTGTGATTCCGTTTTTACTGGAGGTGTTTAGGAGAGAGAGAGAGAGAGAGAGAGATAGATATGCTGGTGAACTGGTAGCGGACAGTCAAACGCAATTTGTGTTTCATGAATTGAAAAAATGTTTTAGACAAGTCCGTAATTAAGCATGGCAAAACTGCTCTTTATCATCCCAGGACTAATGGTTTGGATGAGCGCTTTAATCGCACTTTGAAAGGGCAATTGCAGCTGGCTCTCATTAACAAATTGGACTGGAAGGACAATGTCAATGAGATGTTGTGGACCTTGAGGACTACCCTGAATGACAGCACTGGTGTATCTCCTTTGGTTTTGTTAAGGAGATTAATGCTGTGCACTAAGTTGAATCGAAGTTGGATGAGTTTGTCTTCTATTGAGCTTAAGTTTTTGCAAGGCTTGTAAGAGGTCAGGAAACACATGCAGTTGAAGTACAGTGGAGGTGTGGCTGGCAATGATAACATCAAGAAAGGTTACTGGGTGAGAATCAAAAACACAGGTTATGTCACACCTGGGGAGTCAAAGTGTAGTGCTCACTTCCAGGTTGTGGAGGTGTGGTCTAGCATTGTGCATATGAGTGATGGTAGAGTGTTAGATAAGGAGTGAGTGATAAAAGTTCCAGATGGACAAGTTGAATTTGTGCATCGACAAATGGAGAGTGAAGAAAGATACCATTCACACAATAATCTCCTTCAGCGTGTTATGTTCCTAAACGCTTTGAGGATTTAGTGTTAAATCGAGACTCTTGGTTTCTATTTCCTTCAAACAATTATTTCATTTTTCCATCTTTCCTGTGCGTTTTTATGCCTTCATTTCTTTGTGGGGTTTATATGGCAATTGTGATCGTTGTTTTTTTTATTTTGTTTTTGTTAAAAGAGGGCTATATGTGGGATTTACTTAGAATGGTGGTATAAGATTGCGCTAATGGGGATTCTGAGGGTGACGGTTTGACAGAGTGCAGTGAGGTGTTGGTGATCACACTGCCTGTGCTGGGAATAAACTTGCCTTGAATAACTAGCAGCAGTGTGATCGGATCTCCTTAATCAGAGGCCAAAGTGAATGAGATCTGAGAAGCACGACGTGCCCATATTTTTTTTTATTTCAGAAAAATAGTTAACCTAGTTTTGTGAAAAGAGAACCGTCCCAGGATGGTAAATTCTGACAGTTGAAATGCTTCGACTGAAATATAAGGCAGGGAGTATCCGGTGCTGTAAACCTGAGGAAGAGGCAGACAGCTAAACAAGCCTTCTTGCCAGGGTGCCTGCTTGAATTAAAGAAATGTAAATGTGCAACTGGTTAATCTGCAATTGTAATGGGTGCTTGGAAGTCGGTATTGGTTTTAACTGATGGAATCATTTGAAGCTTCCTGATAACACAGATTATTCTTTTGGAGTGGTACTGCAAGGGAGTTATAAGTTGAGCTGTGAAGTGTGTGCTTTTAAGGAACAGTTATTTTAAAAAATGCACTACGTACACTCTGTGTATTACTAAAATTTATATTTTGCAAGACTTTTTTTAACTTAAACCTTTTTGCACATTTTATATTAGCCTATCTTCAACTGTACATAATGGAAGTTTAAAATAATGACTTACATATTCACAGTGCTTTATGTCACAGACTTGGACCTCATAGCACTAAACATACACAAGTCACTATTCTTCACTGCACTAACCAGGGTTCAATTCTGTGGCTCCCTGGTTACGCACACAAACCTCTGCAGTGTATTTTCTAATAGAGTTTTATTATGTACGATAGTGCATTTCCTACTGATTAACATAAGTTACACTTGAACTGTGCGTTATTTTATCTGAAGTTACCTGAAGATGAAAGATCAAAAAAAGTTACTGAATATTTTGGGATTTTTTAGCCACGCCTTTGACCCCGCCCCTAGCTCACCCAACCTACCTCTATTTGCGAGAAGCATCACAGTTTCCATACTTTTTAAAATGTAGTTTGACCACTGTCCTAGATAGTATTATTTTAGTCGAGGTGGGGCATTATGGTGGCTATGGTTACTGCAGCAGCAAGGGGGTGACACCTCTAACTAACGTGACGTCATTGATTTGAAGTTCAAAGGTAAGTTTGCAGTGCTGATCAGTTCAAGGGTATGCGTTTTCTGTGTGAGTAATGTAGGGGCATCGTGATAGACCAATTTAACAAGAGGACTGCAGGGCGAGGACAATCCAAAATAATTTGGCCTGTCTCTGGTAGTATCAAAAAGCACTGAAAGGTCAAACAACATTGGAGGGCAGATGGGACACAAGTTGAGGGTACACGCAGGTAGATGGCGTCTACCTGCTCTTTTTACAGGGTGGACGCTGTCCACCCTGCCAAGAGTTTGGACCCCACAGAAATATGCTAAACTTGTCCTGGTGTAATATTCAGACACCTTGACACCAGGATCTGCACTTTGTCTGCTTCCCTTCCAAGCAGCAACGTGCTGATGGGTAGGGGGCTTATCAGATTCCAGCTGGGCCCATAACAAAAGGACAACGTTTAGGGGCCATCAGGACTCCTTTTATTGGAGTATCCTGGCTGGAGGCTATAGGGAGCCTCACACGTGGAGGCATTTGTGGAGGCAAATGTAATGCAGCGGAAACAAAGACACTCCGTTTGATTTCACTTCAAAGGTACTTAAGAGAGGCATGCTTTTGGTCAGTTCCTGTATATAAGACATATGCATGCACTGTATTCAAATACTATTTTGTTTTATTTCTTTTATAGTGCTACTCATCCCAATGCACTGTCTCAGAGCGCTTTTACATCACAAGTACACATTATACATTGAAAATAAATGATGTGTGTGTAAATAAATGTGCAGGATGTGTTACACGAGACAGTGAGGTTACAAGGTGTAGGAGCCACATGTCCTTTGTAGCTCACTGTGCTATATTAGAAGGATTACAATTTATGAAAGGCAAATAACAAAAGGATCTTTGTGTTACAAATAGCAACCCACTTACCTATCTAGCTAAAATAAAAATCTGTCATCTTCGTATTACACAATGTGCTTTGCAGAAGACACATTTGTCTTCTATGCACCTTTGAGTCAAAACTGGGATTATACAAAACACTACAGCAAATACATTAACTTTCAGAGTTATTTAACCATTGTTTTTATTCCCCGAGATTTACCGGGCACACAAAGATGTCTGCAGCAGGTGGCTTAACCTCATAAGCCAATAGATATTTTAAAATGCAGACTTTGCAACCAATTAAGAGTAGAGTGCAGTGGTAGAGAGGTTTAGAGTGCAGTTGCGCAGAGTAAAGTGGTGCAGAGAGCAGTGGTGCAGAGATCAGCGGCATAGAGAGCAGTGGAGCAGAGTTCAGTGACTTAAAAGTGCAGTGGAGTACAGTGCAGTGGCATAGAGTATAGTGTTATAGAGTATAGTGTTGCAGAGTAGTATATAGTGGCATACAGTGAGTGGCAGAGTGTATTCGTTTTGAGTAAAGTGGTGTAGGGTGCATTGACGTAGAGTGCAGTGGCATAGAGTGGAAGAGTGCAGAGTGGAATACAGTGGAGTAGAGCACAGTGGCATAGAGTAGCGTACCACAGAGTGCAGTATGATAGAGTGCAGTGTAGATTAGAGTGGCTTAGAAGATTTGCATAGAGTGAAGCAGTGCAGAGTGGAGTGGTGCAGGGTAGAGTGCAGTGGTGAACATTGGAGTGATGCAATGTAGACTGGTGTAGAGTGTAGTGGCATAGAGTGCATTGTCAAAGTGGTGTAGAGAGGAGTGCCGCAGAGTAGACTGCACTGGTGTAGAATTCAGTGGCAGAGAGTGCGGAGTAAACGGTCAGTGTGCAGTGATGTATAGTAGAGTGCCGTGAGAGTGAACTGGCATAGAATGCAGCGAAGAAGAGGGGTGCAGAGTACAGTAGCATAGAAAGCTGTGGCGCACAGTACAGTGGTAAAGAGTAGAACAGAGTGGTGTAGAGTGTAGTGACAGAGTTGCAGTGTAGTGTTGCAGAGTATAGTGGCGTAGCGTAGAGTGCAGTGGTGCAGAGTATGGTGGCGTAGAGTGCAGTGGTGAAGAGAAGATTGGCATAGACTGCAGTGGTGTTGAGTGCCTTGGCATTGAGTGCAGCGATTAAAGCAGAGTGCAGTGGCGTAGAGTAGAGTTGTGCAGCATAGATTGCAGTGGCATAGATTGGCACAGAGTAGAGTGAAGTGTCGTAGACTGAAATGGTGCACGGTAGAGGAGTGGTGCATGGTAGAGTGAAGTGCCTTAGAGTGCAGTGGTGCAGAGTAGAATAGAGTGGCGTAAAGTGGATGGCATAGAGAGCACTGGTATGGAGTGGAGTGGTAGAGAGTAGAGTGCATTGACATAGAGTGGAGTGGCAAAGAGAGCAGGGTAGAGGGGAGTGGCATAGAACAGAGTGGTAAAGAGCCCAGTGGTGCATAGTAGAGTAGAGTACATTGGCTCAGAGTGCTGCAGAGTAGAGAGGCATAACCTGAAGCGGTGTAGAGTGGAATGGTGCAGTAGAGCAGAGTGGCGTAGAGTGAAGAGATGTAATGTGAGTGGAGCAGAGTAGAGTGCCGTGGATTGTAGAGTTTCGGAGTAGAGTAGCGTAAAGTGGAGTATGCAGGGTGTGGAAGAGCACTGCCCTTACAGACAACCCATCTTCAATTGAAATGACCATTACATTTGCAGAGACATACAGTTTTACTGATGAAAGTATAGAACGCACAAACTATAATGTGTGGAAATGTCATAACCTAGAGTATTGATTTGCTCTGATGGCATTAAAATATTGGTTTCCACCACACTTCGGAATTACCCCCAGTAGCCAGCATGAATGTCACACAAAACCTCTAACTTTGAAGTCAGAGAAAGAAAAGTAAACACCAAGCTCCTTCGGAAGACACACCATGACCTTTTGACTTTGTCTTTGAATGCACAGCAAGTGTGACAAAATAATAAGATTTTAAGGGTTGTTTACAGAAAGAGAGCACTCAGAAGGCACTCAGAAGGATACTGTAAATGAGGCTTGGGCAAGGGAAAGGATGAACTCAAGCTGGGCAGCTTAAAACAAATAAATAAAGCCAGCAAATAGAAAGCAATAAAATATGAGTTACAAACCAAAAAGACAATGGTAAGCCACAGGCTGAATGCATTCCCACGTGTCTGGTAGGCTTCGACCCAAAAAATTAATGTATAAGTTGAGGTCCAGATTTTCCGTCAGGGTTGAATCACTTTTTGAGCACAACCCAACACAAAATCTCATTTGTTAAATATTAGAATGCGCTCAAATGTACTCATAATAAACCTGCTAAACATGTGTGAGGTCGTAGGATCTGATGTAGTCCACATTTGTAAAGCGCGAACAATCACCCGTAAGGGTCTCTAGGCGCTGAGGGCCGTCGGGAAGATTAAGCAAGCTATTGCCCAGAGTCACATGGTGCTGAGCTAATCTGCCACCGGCGCCGGGGATCGAACCGTGATCCCCGGAGTGCAGAGTCAGTCACCCTGGCCGTGGCGCCACACCTGTCACTTCCTGTGAGGTCATGGGTTCTGATGCCACTTCCAGTGATGCCATGTGCGATGTCACGCGCTGTGATGTCGCTTGCCATGTCACTTGTATACTGCCAAACTTGGTTAGTCCCTCCACTTCATTTTTTTTTAGGACTTATGTCATGGGTGCACATCTTCTCCACGGACCTGGCAATACATAATTTCATCCCTACGTTGTGTGGGATAATTGTGACCTCTCTGCGCCGTCCGACGGAAGTCAGGGCCGGCCCTAGGCATGTGCAAACTGTGCACCTGCACAGGGCCGCCAAACCCCAGGGGCCGCCACGACGAGGAGCCATATGCAAACCAGTCTGACCCTGTGCCTCATAGAACAGTCCAGCCCGAACTGCTAAGCCATGTCTTCCCTGGACCGGAAACAAGCATCCTGGGACCGGGTAAAATTTACTATTCCCACTCCAGTGAGTACAACAGTAGGGAAAGCGTTAGATAGCGTAGGGGTAAAAATTACTATTCCCACTCCAGAGAGTGCAACAGTAGGGAAAGCGTTAGATAGCGGGAGGGTAAAAATTACTATTCCCACTTCAGTGAGTGCAACAGTAGGGAAAGCGTTGGATAGCGTAGAGGTTAAAATGACTATTCCCACTCAAGAGAGTGCAACAGTAGGGAAAGGGTTGGCAGGGCCGGCCCTAGGCATGTGCAAACTGTGCACCTGCACAGGGCCGCCAAACCCCAGGGGCCGCCACGACGAGGATCCATTCGTGACACTGGCGGCCCCCTGGCAGGATTTGGCGGCCTCCCCTCCGGCTCCGGCGGCTAGCAATGGCAGCGGCCAGCCAGCGCCATTGTTTTACCAATACCTGCTAGTAGTTACTAGTTTCACTTTCCCAATCCCAGAGTGCAGCCAGCAGTTTGGGTCCCAGGGCCGTCAATCTTAGCACCAACGACGTGACGGCCCTGGGACAGCCCCTGCGGCGCGCGCTGCCTGTGCGCAGTGCACAACTCACTACCTGCTGCGCAGCTAACGCGGTGTCACGCCCGGTCACGAGTGGTGGTCTGGTCACGAGACGAGAGAGTGCGTGCGTGCGTCGTCACTCGTCATCAAGAATAAAGAAAGAACATTATAACGCGCAGGCCACCCTCACAGAGATTGAACACCTCTGGCTGTCCGACTCCGGTTCGTCGGTTCCCCGACCCTATTTGGAAGTGAACGACGGTGAGAGACTGAGCAGGTCTCAGGCAGCGGACGACAGCGGACTTGCACTGCAGGTATATAGACTGACAGTACAATTAATTTCAAATTTGAATCAATCTGTGAATATTACAGGCAGGCACTGTTGTGCAATGTGGGACAGTGCAGGCCTCGAGTCGAACAGACAATGAAACTTGAACTTGACAGCTAGCAGAGTTAGGGGAGGGTATATCCGTTCTGGGCAATTCCAATCAGGCTCCTCTTCCCAGGAGTATATTTCATCGGTATTTTTGTGCCTCTTGCTGTTTTTTAGTTAACCACAATTTTCATTCTAACTTCTAAGCGTTCTGCCAGTTGCCGCACAGGCTGTTTTTAAATAACTGGGATTTTTTTAACTAAACTTGTGTATCTGAAACACGTGTACAAATACAGTAGAGATGAGGGTTACAAACAGTGGCTCGAGGAGTCTCAACAGCGGGAAGCTAAAACGGGGCCGAGTAGGTGAGAAGACAGAGAGATATCAGGTAAGATACGAAAAAGGGACAGTGAGAGGGAGCGAGAGAAGGGTGAGCATGAACAGAGAAGAAGGACTAGGAAGATGAACAGGTTGAAGAGACAAGACGGGGTGACGTTAAAGAACGGGAGGAAATCAGAGATGTACGCATGGGATGACCAGGAGAGAGAAACAGACAGGATGGAGTGGGTGAGAAGAGAACACTGGGTAGACGAGACATGCGGAGGAGCAAGAGACACGTGGATAGGGGTAGGGGGGACTGGATCTGGGGCAGAATGAAACTGGAGAAAAAGTCATGGGAGGGAAGAAGATGAATACGCAGAAGACTTGATAAAACAAAGGGAAATATATGCAGTGCTTGAAAAGGAAAAATAGAAGTGCAGGTACCAGAGTATCTGCTTGTTTTGTGAGAAGTGCCGGTACTCTCCAATGCAAAGTATTGCTTTTCTTTTAAAACGGTACCGGTAGTGCCCCTTTCAAAATAAAAAAGTGCCGGTACTCCATACCGGGCAGTACCGGCCCATTTAAAGCACTGTATATATGGAGTAACGGTAGAACTGGAGAGGCTGGTGGTGAGGCGAGAGGAAGAAACCCTAGGAAACTGTGAGTGCAGACATTTAGAAGGACATGGACAGGCGACGCGTGGGAGAGAAAGGCAAGTGATGGATAAGGGGAAACTGGGGAGACACATGAGAAGGGTGGAAAGAAAACAAGTGGGGAAACAGGACGTAAGGGGAAGAGAGAAAGGTAACCGACGGGGTGGGGTGCAATGAGGAGAGTAATTAAAACATGAACATGGAAGAAAAAGAGACCAGGTAGAGAACGGGGCTAAATGCACAGGAGAAACAGGAACAAACTGGAGAGAAGCAAGGGAGAGAGGGGCGAGACATATATAGTCGAGATGGAGGGGGCAGCGTTGAGTGGGAACAGGGCGAGGCAGAGAGGACGAGCGCAAGAGGGCGAGGGGTGATAATCATCTAACGACTTTTCTGGACGTATTATTAAAACACCTGCCTGAGCTCCGCCCCGTCCGGACCCCCTCTTCCGGGGCCCCCACCTACGCTCCCTGCACAGGGCCACCATGAGCCTAGAGCCGGCCCTGCGGAAGTCGTTAAGGGTGTACCTTTCCAGGTACTCCACTGTCTTGTTACGTGATCGTTCTTGGATATTCTATACGTCGGCTGAGCAGCTTTTCAGCGGGGTGGGTGACTGCTCGTTTTCACCTAGTTTGTAATATTATGGTGAATAACGAGTCTCTGGGAGTATCACCGTTTCGAATGAGAAAGCACGGTTTCCGAGTCCTCAGTTCCAAGAGGTGGATTGCATATTATAGGCCCGGTATTTTCACAAATAAACTTACAATTCCACGAAATATAAAACAAAAAAATAAAAAAATAAATTTGTCGTCCTTTCCCATTCTAATGTTCTTTATAATCGTGTCAAATTTGACCGTCTATATCGTTTAATTCACCAACGCAGCAAAGTGAAATCTGCTGAGATTCCACTAGATGGCAGACTCGTGTTAGCGACGCGCGTTTCAATGAATTATTTTTACTACTTCGTTCAGAATTTGAAATGCGCATTCACAAACACGGACATCCCTTATATCATTATGGCACCCGCACTCCGGATATGACTAACTATACAACAACAGCGATAACCATCTTTGCCAAGGAGTCACTAACGTCTCCACTATGAATTATTTCCACTCAGCGGTCGCTTGCTTTATCTCTTCAAGCTGAAACCGCGAGGACCCTCGAGTATGCAAAAGGGGATCGCTTAGGGATCAGATAATGTCAACAGTCAGTATTCGTGCATCTTTGGGCCCTTACATCACCTCTTAAAGTACTGGCAGCGCACATACTGCTAGGATAAACCCCATAAGCAACACTGCAAAGCAAATCTCTTGCTTGGGTGAGCTTTTCGGCCCACATTTAAATCAGGATCTTATCTAATTAGCATACATCAATGTCATTTTCACTGAGCCTCCAATTTTGTGACCATGAAGCCAACATGTTGTTGCACGTCTGTCATCAATGCAGTCTTGATGATGATGTCTGTCTGTCTGTCTGCTACTGTACGACACACTGCAGATCGATCAATCGGGAACCCTCCTTGTCACTGACATAATACAAGCAGGTACAGGCACTGGCAGAGCCAACAGCTCTGGCATTGGTCGCCAGCCTTTTGGCAAATTTTTTTTTTTTTTACATGGATTTTGTAAAGTTTTTTTTTTCAAGAAGGTGCCAGGCCCTCGTCGATTAAAAAAATTAATTTAAAAAAGACTAAAGGCAAACATGTTTTTGGGGTCTCAAAAAAGCAGACACTACCATGAAAGTCCCTGGCACTAAAGGAAACTACCTTGTGTGTGGATGTGCTCCTTGTGAAAGGACAGCATGTCATAAGTAATATTGAAGTCAGCCAGTGGCTGAAGTGGACTGACACTCGGCCCTTTGACGCATGCTGGAGTGGGAGAAAGAAAAATGTGAATGACATAATCACAGACTAATGGATGAAGTCCGGCTAAAAACCCCTATACCCAAGTATGTAATAGGCGGCTGGTGACATTTGAAAGTGGTAGGGCGTAACGGTTCGTCACTGAAACATTGACACCTGAATTCATCTGTCTTTGTCACTTAATAATACTGACGCTCACTCACTACAGCTCGCTGTCCACACTAACCATGCTCTCCAACATTGCAGCCCACCGATGGAATACGAATGAATGCTCCTGCAGTCCGTAAAACGTAATTAACTAATTAATAAACTGCAGTCCGTGTAGCTTGTAAAACATGAGAAATAGAGAGGAATTAAAAGAAAGGGAAGATTAGACGGACCCACGAGTCTTAAACACTGAACGAGGCAACCGAAATATTAAAGACTCAACCCGGGCAAAGCTCCACCTCGTCGGTCTCCCCTCCAAAACTCGAGCCCTACCAGCCTCGGCTCCATAGCTCTGCCTGCATGTGTGGGGGATCCCCCAATCTACTTTTGACAGTAAACTCTCGCACTGAGCTCCACCCCGGTCAGTAGCGATACAAAGGCACAGCAAAGAATACCAGAGAGGAACAAAGGGCAGCCGACCTGGGCTGGAGGGCTGGCGTCATTCGCCACACTGTGCACGCATCGCCATTAATCCCAGCTCTCATTATGTAACTGCTGAACGGGTGCCAGGCCAGCCAGTGAGCGCTGAGGAGAGATGCAGTATTTTCAGTTTGGAATAACACAGACCGACAACAGAACTGTTTTGTAATCGCAGCGAGTGTATGTTTGTTTTTATGTAAAAAACCTTCTTTGCTTCTTAGCTGGGCCAGTCACTAGCACAAAAACACAGAAAGGCAGATCGGTGGGCTTTATGCTTCTGCGAAAAGTAGTATGACTAGAAACCAGATAAGCACCACTCGAATTAAACAACAAAAGCTGAACCAATCTCCAAACATGCTTCAACATCTGATAAAGGACCTTCGAGACCCATTGCTTTCCCGGAAATATTGCCCGGGTAGAAGTGGGAGATAACAATTCTGCCTTCACTTATCTAGCTAGCACTCTGCTCATCAAAGGCAAACTTGCTACCAATACTGAATACACGGCTCGCTCACAGTGGGGGCCAGGGGGTTGGGGATAAATAAAATAAAAAACTTACCTTGTCTTCACTTGACCGGGTCCGCACCATCTCTGCTCTGGGGTCCCGTTGGCGCCTAGACTAATTAGTAATGGCTGCCAACTTGCCGAGACACAGTAGTAGCCAATCCTGATGCTGCTCTCTTTAGAGGAGAGCTGCTCTCTAAAGAGAGTAGCATCAGGATTGGGCTGAGCATTAAAAAAACGTCGTTCGTTTTTTCAGCAATGGGGTGCGTTGCATTAGGCAGGCAAACCCCTAATCGGTTGTTTTTTTGAAATCCACATAGTTTGCTAGTTAAAGAAGCCCTGCCGGGCAAACACCACATGCGCAGTGAGTGCGCACTGTGCCGGCACAGTCAGTCCAGCGCCACCCAGTGTCAGACAGTGCATACTGTCCATGTCCATGATGACACACACCACGGCCGCAGGGCAATAATTATCGGGCAATTTATTCGAGCGGCGCGTTAATTTATAAAACTTTTATTAACGCGCCGCTCGAATAAATTGCCTGATAATTATAGGTGGGGCAACGCCCAAACGCCCTAATGGTAAAACCGCCACTGCACTTAATTTTAGTCAAATTAAAAGGCATTGGCTAACACAGATGTAGAAAAGTCAATTGGACTAGTACTGACGGACAGCCTCTTGCCTTTGAGAAATAAGGCAACAAAATAAGAGGGAAAGAAAGCACGAAGAAAAGAAAGAAGGAGCGAAAGAAAGAAGAGCAAAAGAAAGAAATAATGAAAGGAAGAAGACAAAGAAAGGAAAGAAAGAAGCGAAAGAAAAGGAAGGCAAAAAAGAAAGAAGGAAAGAGAAAAAAAGTTAGGGTTGGGAAGATTGATAGAGCAAACTGAATAGCTTATATTCAGAGTTCAAGTGAGCTGATTTGAAATTGCAGCAGTCAGATAAACAAGGCAACTCACAGGGATTTATAGGATTAGCTGGAGACAGAATTTGATAAAGCTGGAATGTGTCCTGTGAATACATTAAAGGTGTCCTATCACATCAGGCTCTAAACACAAAGACAACACTAAAGTAATTATTAAGTGAAAAAAACATTAGCACTCTAGGAACCTACATGTGTGCTGATGTGCTCCTTGAGAAAGAGCAAAATGCAGTCACTCAAAGTGAAGTTATCCAGTGGCATAAGTAGGCAGACACACTGCCCCATTTTGTACGCTGTAGTGGGCGGAAGCAAAATGTGAATGACCGCAATGGTCAATGGATGAAGAGAGGCGGATGAAAGCACCCATAAGTAACTATATTATGTTGTTATGTTATGTTATGTTAATATAGATTTGTAAGGCGCACATACACCGAGGAGGTTTCTTGGCGGTGCAATGTTTTAGAACCAGAGTCCAAGTGCGCAATTAGAAAGCCTGACGAAATAACCAAGTTTTGAGACAGCTTCTAAAACTGAGGAGAGTGGTACAGAGGCGTATTTCGGAGGGGAGAGAGTTCCAAAACATGGGGGCCAGAACAGCAAACCTGGAACCATCAGTGCGCTTTAATCTGTAGGAAGGGCTAGACCGAAGTAGCTTGTGTGCTGAATGAAGGTTACGTGTGGGAACATGCTTGTGAAGATTGTTCACAAATTTAGGACTTTTCCCATTGAGGGACTTAAAAATGAGGCACCCAACCTTGAAGGCGCAGCGCTGGATTACTGGAAGCCAATGGAGTTGCTTCAGGAGGGGGTAACATGAAGATGTCTGGGATGATGAACAAGCAAAAGAGCCGCCTAGTTTTAAACCAATTGTAAACGTTTGGAAAGATAGAGGGGAATATCATAGTAAAGTGAATTGGCGTAGTCAACATGAGACATAACCATTGCAAGAATCACCTGAATTCAAGCTTCATAGGTAAGGAACCTGCAGACCTTTTTTATTTTCCTGAGTTGGAAAAAGCAGGTGGAGATCACTAACCCTATCTGAGCCTTCATCGTGAAGTCCTGGCTGATGATGACCCCCAGGCTCTTGGCCGAAGTCGATGGCGAGGGAGGTTGGCCAAGTTCCCTGGGCCAGAAATGAGGGCCCCAGGGGTTCTTAGTAATGCCGCCGGTAAGAACTAACTCCGTCTTGTCCGGATTGAGCTTAAGATGATTGCAGTTCATCCACTGACTAATGAACAGCATGGTAGATTGGAAAGTGTGGACCAACTCCGAGGAGTTACTAATTGGAAAGAGGAGTTGGACGTCATCTGCATAATTGCAGATTTTGCATTCTTTAAAGGCTCGGACAAGAGGTAGGAGGTACAGATTAAATAACAGTGGGGAGAGCGAGAAGCCCTGGGGGACTCCGCAGGAGATGCTTACTCTGGGAGCGATGAATGGCGCTGTACTAACTGCCTGTAAACGATTCTCCAAAAAGGAGATAATCCAGCCAAGGGCAGGTCCCGTGATTCCCGCGTCTCTGACACGATCGACCAAAAAATTATGGTCCACCGTGTCAAAGGCTGCGGAGAGATCAAGCAGGACAAGAGCCTGCAGAGAGCCTCCGTGGACCTTGTCACAGAGAGTGACTAAAACTGTAAGAATCACTGCCTCTATGGAGTGAGCCGGGCGAAACCCTGTCTGATTGGCATCAAGGAATTCAGATTCTTCTAAGAACTCAGTAAGGCATCTCGTGACATAAGTTTCCAGAACCTTAGCAAGGTAGGGAAGGAGAGAAATGAGGCAATAGTTTGTTAGCAGTTGAGGATCAGCCCCCGGCTTCTTCAAGAGGGGAATGACAACGGCCTCCTTGAAGGTCACGGGGACAGTGTCCTGGGATAATGACTGATTCAGGAGATGAAGTGCAGGACTGGGAAGTGTAGTGAAGATTTCTTTCAAGATGCTGGAGGGTCTTGACCTTAGAAAGCAAGTCCTCAAAAGCAGGCTCATTGATTCTTGGAAATTGCGTAAAGGTGCTGTGGTTTTGGGCGACAGTAGGGCTGAGCAGCAGATTATTACAGACTGGAATGCTGGCCTTTATTGTTGCAATGTTATCTATAAAAAAGGAGTTCAAGGAATTACAGAAATTTTGCGAAGGGACGGGCTTGATAGAGATTTTGTCAGGATTAGATAGCTCGTTTACTATGGAGAAAATCTCTTTTGTACGATTAGAAGTGGACACAATTTTAGAGGAGAAATATGTTGCTTTGGCGGTCAGGATGATATTTTTATACATTTTCGTTGCATTTATATAGAGGCGTTTGTCCTCTGGAAGATAGTTGCGTCTCCAAGTTCTTTTCAGTTGCCGTAAGACTAATTTCTGTTTTTTTAGCTCGTCAGAGAAGGATAAGTTACTTACCTGTAATCCTAGTTCTCTTCCAGGGGTATCCTCATCAAAGTCATAAGCACTGAATATTCCCGCCCATGTGCGAGACCCCGGAAACAATATAAAAATATATATGTAAAAACACATATATCTCGCTCCACATATATGTACGTACATATATTATTTTTCTCACACCAATGCAGCTCCAAAACTGAGGCTAAAACAATGTAATCACATGTACATGTACTGCAATTGGTAAGGAAACAAAAAAACACATTAGGTCAAATATCCCTTGAACTTTGTGTTTTAATGATTAAAACCACTCATAAATCCTGAAAATTGCTAATAAATAGACATTGTTAGCCCTAAGGCTGCATTGTAAAACAATAGCATAGAAAATGAAACCATTTTCAACAAAAACTGGCACAGTGCCTTTAAGGCAGCCATGACCCCAGGCTTCCCATCATGCCTCAGGGGTGACAGTTAGGTCAGTTGTTCTTTGCATAACCCTGAAGACAGGGCTCAACCATAAGATTGTAATAGTACCGAATCTCATTTACCTGGGGAGGCGAATGGGTTGCTTATGACTTTGATGAGGATACCCCTGGAAGAGAACTAGGATTACAGGTAAATAACTTATCCTTCTCTTCCAGGGGATCCTCATCAATAGTCATAAGCGCTGAATAGAATAGCAAGCCCATCAACCACCTGCAGGTAAATGAGAAGTACATGACCCAACCAAATCATAACAGCCAATAACTCAGCTGTTAAACAGATTCCTCAGGGAGGCCTGGCCCACCTGGGTATCTGCTCTTGTGTCAGAATCTAGACAGTAATGTCTGGTAAATGTATTGGCAGACCTCCAGGTCGCCGCTTTACAAATCTCAGACATGGGCACATTATGCAGGTAAGCCGCCGTGGCAGCTCTACCTCTAGTGGAATGCGCTTTAGGGGTAAACCCCAGAGGTTTTTGCGCCAATTGGTAAGCAAGTTTGATAAACGAAACGATCCATCTGGAAATGGAACGTTTCGATGCTGCATGACCAGTTCTGATCGATCCATAGTTAATAAATAACTGATCAGAATGCCGAATAGACTTGGATCTGCCAGATAGAACTTTAGAACCCTTTTCAGGTCCAAAAAGTGCAAAGCCCTCTCAGCTGGAGTAGAGGGATTGGGAAAGAAAGTGGGCAGAGAGATCGACTGATTGACATGAAAATCTGACACCACTTTCGGCAGGAAAGAAGGGTGCGTTCTCAGCACCACTCTATTCAAATGAAACACTGTATATAGTTCCTTTGTACAGAGAGCCTGAATTTCGCTCACCCTACGGGCTGACGTAATCGCTACCAAAAAAGCCGCTTTCCAGGAAATATGCTGTAAAGTAGCTTTATGAATGGGCTCAAAAGTAGAGCCCATCAACTTTGATAGTACTAGGTTCAGCTCCCAGGGAGGAGGAGGAGGACGTACAGGAGGATACACCTTTTTCAGACCCTGCAGGAAATCCTTTACCGCTGGCAACTGGAAAAAAGAGGTTTGTGAAGGTGATCGCCTATAAGCAGTTATAGCGGCTAAATGCACCTTAATGGAATTAAACTTCATCCCTGCTTTAGCCAGGTACAACAAGTAGGGAAGAACTGCTTCTTCCTGACCCTTCACTGGATTATGACCATTCTGCATGCACCACATATAGAACCGCTTCCACTTGCATGCGTAAGAGTGTCTAGTGAAAGGACGTCGTGCTTTTCTCAGAATGGACATGCAGTCTTGTGGCAGTCCTAAATGGCCGTACTGAATGACCTCAGGAGCCATGCTGTCAAGTTCAGTGACGGAAGGTTGGGATGGTGAATCCTCCCGTTCATCTTAGATAACAGGTCCAGCCTGCATGGAAGCCTCTTGTGAGGAGACACTGACAGGTGAAGTAGGTCCGTGTACCACCATTGTCTCGGCCAGTCGGGGGCAATCAGGATCATTGTTGTGCACAAGTGGCTCAGCTTGCTCACCAACTTCGGGATCAGCGGAAGGGGTGGAAAGGCGTACACAATTCCCCTGACCAGTCGATCAAAAGAGCATTCCCTCTCGTTCCTGGTCGGTAGAACCTTGAGGCGAAGCTTGGGCACCCATGCCAAATCTCCCCCCTCAAAACACAACTCCGGCTCTAACCACCTGAAATGCATCCTGCTGAATACCTGCTTGGTCCACAGACACGCCACTGAACTCTGGGACCTACTCGATACTGCATCACCGGACGTCGCATTCCTTACAGAAACCTGGATGAACGCATCATCAGCCCCCGACATCGCCATAGCCATCCCGGACACTTTCAAGATCATCCGTAAAGACCGCACCAACCAAACAGGAGGAGGCATCGCCATCGTCCACAAGAACACCATTCGAATCACAACCAGCTCCGACGATAACCTCGCGACCGCCGAACACCTTCACTTCCAGATCCACACCGACCCCAGGACCACACTTAGAGGCACACTCATCTACAGACCACCAGGAACCCGCACACAATTCAACAAAGACATCACTGACTTCATCAGCCCACATGCCCTCACCTCTGAGAACTACATTCTACTGGGAGACCTCAACTTCCACCTGGAAAATAAAAACGACAGCAACTCCACCACCCTCCTAGACAACCTGGCAAACCTCGGACTCAAACAACTTGTTGACACTCCCACCCATGTAGCCGGACATACGCTCGACCCAATCTTCACCTCCAGCAAGCACATCTCCTTCGATCACACCACAGCTCTCCATTGGACGGACCACAGTTGTGTTCACTTCAGCTACAAAACCACCTCGACCCACAACCCCCCACAACCTATTCCGCGAAGAAACTGGAACAAAATCAACACCGACCAACTCCTCACATCGCTCAAACAAAACGCTCCCGCCCTCTCATCGGACCCAAACCAAGCTGCCACCAAACTCATACAATGGATCACTCACAGCGTTGACGAATTAGCACCCTTGAAAAACCACCAAACCAAACAGGGTAGCAAAAAGGCCCCCTGGTTCAACGATTACCTTAAGAAATCCAAGAAACTATGCCATACTCTCGAGAAAACATGGAGAAAAAACCCAACCAATGACAACCTGACCACCTTCAAGACAGCCACCCGCAAACACCACCAACTAATCCGATCCACTAAGAAATCAGCATTCAAGGATCGACTCGACAACAACGCCCATAACAGCAAGGAACTATTCAACATCGTCAAAGAATTTACCAACCCCACCGCAGCCTCAAACGACATTACTCCCTCCCAAGACCTCTGCGATTCGTTATCCTCTTTCTTCTACAACAAAATAGCCGACATACATAACAGCTTTGAGAACATTTCCAATGAACAGCCCACTCCACCCACCTCCGAACCCAAACCGCCCTCTAACAACCTTAGCGCCTGGAACCCAATCACCACTGAAGACACCATCCGCCTAATTAACTCCATCCATTCAGGTTCGCCAACTGACCCCTGTCCCCACCACATCTTCAACAAAGCAGACTCCATCATCGCCCCCCATCTCCGTGATATCATCAACTGCTCCTTCAACTCCGCTACCTTCCCAGAAAGCTGGAAACACGCCGAACTCAGCGCCCTCCTGAAGAAACCAACAGCAGACCCCTCTGAACTTAAGAACTACCGTCCCATCTCCCTACTCCCATTCCCTGCCAACGTCATTGAGCAAGCCATCAATAGCCAGCTTGCCGCCTTCCTTGAATCCAACAACTCCCTCGACACCTCACAGTCCGGCTTCCGAGCCAAGCACAGCACCGAAACCGCCCTCATTGCAGCGACAGACGACATCCGAACGCTTCTGGATAACGGAGAAACAGTTGCCCTCATCCTACTCGACCTCTCCGCCGCCTTCGACACAGTCTGCCATAGCACCCTCATACAACGCCTCAGCAACATCGGCATACAAGGAAAAGCCTTAGACTGGATCATCTCGTTCCTCGCCGGGAGAACCCAGAGAGTCCGACTCCCCCCATTCAAATCAGAAGCCACCGAAGTCATCTGCGGAGTACCACAAAGATCATCACTCAGTCCCACCCTCTTCAACGTTTACATGAGTCCCCTCGCATCCATCGCGCGACAACACAACCTTAACATCATCTCTTACGCTGACGACACCCAGCTGATCCTTTCCCTCACCAAAGACCCTACCGCCGCCAAAACCAATCTTCACAAAGGCATGAAAGAAGTAGCCGAATGGATGAAAGTCAGCCGCCTAAAACTCAACTCAGAAAAAACGGAAGTCCTCATCCTAGGATCATCCCCCTCTGCCTGGGACGACTCATGGTGGCCATCGGTCCTGGGCACGGCACCCATACCCACAGACCACGCTCGTAACCTAGGCTTCATCCTAGACTCCTCCCTCTCGATGACCAGACAAGTCAACGCCGTCTCATCCTCTTGCTTCAACGTACTTCGTATGCTCAAGAAAATCTTTCGTTGGATCCCCACCGAAACAAGAAAGACTGTCACCCACGCACTGGTCACTAGCCGACTGGACTATGGAAACACCCTCTTCGCTGGTACCACAGCCAAATTACAGAAAAAACTCCAACACATCCAAAACGCATCAGCCAGACTCATATTGGACATCCCTCGCCAAGCTCACATTACCGGTCACCTGAAAGACCTCCACTAGCTTCCCGTCAACAAGAGAATAACATTCCGTCTCCTCACCCACGCACACAATGCCCTTTACAAACTAGGACCGAATGCCTCAACACACGACTGTCCTTCTACACACCCACCCGCCAACTAAGATCCTCCAATCAAGCCCTCGCCGCAGTTCCGCGCATCCACAGATCCACCATGGGAGGAAGATCCTTCTCCTACTTGGCGGCCAAGACCTGGAATTCTCTCCCCACTTACCTCCGCCTTACACAGAACCACATCTCCTTCAGAAAGGAACTTAAAACCTGGCTATTCGATAAATAATGCACCCCCTCCCTCAAGCGCCTTGAGACCCTCTGGGTGAGTAGTGCGCTACACAAATTCTTGAACTTGCTGTTTACGTCGTCCGCGAAGAGGTCTATGGAAGGACAACCCCAAGACTGGAAAATGTCTTCTAGCACTTCGTCGTTGAGAACCCAGTCCTCTCTGTCTTCGAAGTGCTGACTTAGTGCGTCCGCCCTCACATTCTGCTCTCCTGGGAGGTGGACTGCTTGAACAGACAACTTGCGAGCCAGAAGCCAATGCCAGATGCGCTGAGCTTCCAGTGATAAGAGTCCTTGAGCGCGTTCCTCCCTGCTTGTTCAAATAGTACATCGTGGTGGTGTTGTCCGTTTGTACTACAACCATTGCCTCCTGAAGCGAGGGAAGGAACCCTTTGAGGGCCAGGTGGACTGCTCTCAATTCCAGCAAGTTGATGTGGTAGGTGCTTTCTTTGGAAGACCACAGACCCTGCACTTGGAGAGGCCCCATGTGCGCCCCCCAGCCTTGTAAAGACGCGTCTGTGATGATCGTTTGTGCAGGAGGTTGTTGATGGAAGAGAACTCCCACCTGCATGTTCTGCTTCTTTGTCCACCACGGGATGGAAGCTCGAGCTACCTCTGACAAAGTGATCTGATCGTCCCAGCGATCTGATTGCTGGTCCCATTTGTCCTCCAGATCCTGCTGAAGAGGACGCACCCGAAGTCTGGCGTTCGGTACTAAGAAGATGCATGAATCCATCGACCCTAAGAGGGAGGCTATCTTTCGCACTTTCTGAGTCCTGTTGCGAAGAACTTGCTGGCACTTGAGCGTTATCGAAAACTGTCTCTCCTCCGAAGGAAACACTTTTCCTACCTCGGAGTCTAGCAGAGCTCCTAGGAAGTGAATCTTCTGAGTGGGTTGGGAGACAGACTTGCTTTAGTTGACATGCAGGCCTAGACGCTGACAGAGTTCTATGCAGGTCTGGAATTGATTCCTTACGTTGTCTGGAGAAGGACCTTTCAACAGCCAATCGTCTAGGTATGGGTATACGAAGACCCCCCTGCGGCGTAGAGCTGCCGCCACCACTGGGACACACTTCGTTAACACCCTGGGGGCCGACTTCAACCCAAACGGTAGGACCTTGAACTGGTAGTGGGAGGTCCCCACCCGGAATCGAAGGAATCTTCTGTGATCGGGCCGTATCGGGACATGAAAGTATGCATCTTGAAGGTCCAGCGAACACATCCAATCCCCCTTCCTGAGATGTGGATATATTTGGTGAAGCAGAAACATGCAAAACTTTTCGAAGGAGGGCCCATCAACTTTGATAGTACTAGGTTCAGCTCCCAGGGAGAAGAAGGAGGACGTACAGGAGGGTACACCTTTTTCAGACCCTGCAGGAAATCTTTTACCCTTGGCAACTGGAAAAAAGAGGTTTGTGAAGGTGATCGCCTATAAGCAGTTATAGCGGCTAAATGCACCTTAATGGAATTAAACTTCACCCCTGCTTTAGCCAGGTACAACAAGTAGGGAAGAACTGCTTCTTCCTGACCCTTCACCGGATTATGACCATTCTGCATGCACCACATATAGAACCGCTTCCACTTGCATGCGTAAGAGTGTCTTGTGGAAGGACGTTGTGCTTCTCTCAGAATGGACATGCAGTCTTGTGGCAGTCCTAGATGGCCGTACTGAATGACCTCAGGAGCCATGCTGTCAAGTTCAGTGACGGAAGGTTGGGATGGTGAATCCTCCCGTTCATCTTAGATAACAGGTCCAGCCTGCATGGAAGCCTCTTGTGAGGAGACACTGACAGGTGAAGTAGGTCCGTGTACCACCATTGTCTCGGCCAGTCGGGGGCAATCAGGATCATTGTTGTGCACAAGTGGCTCAGCTTGCTCACCACCTTCGGGATCAGCGGAAGGGGTGGAAAGGCGTACACAAATTCCCCTGACCAGTCGATCAAAAGAGCATTCCCTCTCGTTCCTGGTCGGTAGAACCTTGAGGCGAAGCTTGGGCATTTTCTGTTTACGTTGTCCGCGAAGAGGTCTATGGAAGGACAACCCCAAGACTGGAAAATGTCTTCTAGCACTTCGTCGTTGAGAACCCAGTCCTCTCTGTCTTCGAAGTGCCGACTTAGTGCGTCCGCCCTCACATTCTGCTCTCCTGGGAGGTGGACTGCTTGAACAGACAACTTGCGAGCCAGAAGCCAATGCCAGATGTGCTGAGCTTCCAGTGATAAGAGTCCTTGAGCGTGTTCCTCCCTGCTTGTTCAAATAGTACATCGTGGTGGTGTTGTCCGTTTGTACTAGAACCATTGCCTCCTGAAGCGAGGGAAGGAACGCTTTGAGGGCCAGGTGGACTGCTCTCAATTCCAGCAAGTTGATGTGGTAGGTGCTTTCTTTGGAAGACCACAGACCCTGCACCGGCAGAGGCCCCATTTGCGCCCCCAAGCCTTGTAAAGACGCGTCTGTGATGATCGTTTGTGCAGGAGGAGGTTGATGGAAGAGAACTCCCACCTGCATGTTCGCTTCTTTGTCCACCACGGGATGGAAGCTCGAGCTACCTCTGACAAAGTGATCTGATCGCTGGTCCCATTTGTCCTCCAGATCCTGCTGAAGAGGACGCACCCAAAGTCTGGCGTTCGGTACTAAGAAGATGCATGAAGCCATCGACCCTAAGAGGGAGGCTATCTTTCGCACTTTGAGTCCTGTTGCGAAGAACTTGCTGGCACTTGAGCATTATCGAAAACTGTCTCTCCTCCGAAGGAAACACTTTTCCTACCTCGGAGTCTAGCAGAGCTCCTAGGAAGTGAATCTTCTGAGTGGGTTGGGAGACAGACTTGCTTTAGTTGACATGCAGGCCTAGACGCTGACAGAGTGCTATGCAGGTCTGGAATTGATTCCTTACGTTGTCTGGAGAAGGACCTTTCAACAGCCAATCGTCTAGGTATGGGTATAGGAAGAGCTGCCGCCACCACTGGGACACACTTCGTGAACACCCTGGGGGCCGACTTCAACCCAAACGGTAGGACCTTGAACTGGTGGTGGGAGGTCCCCACCCGGAATCGAAGGAATCTTCTGTGATCGGGCCGTATCGGGACATTAAAGTATGCATCTTGAAGGTCCAGCGAACACATCCAATCCCCCTTCCTGCGATGTGGATATATTTGGTGAAGCAGCAACATGCAAAACCTTTCTTTTCTGACATGTAGATTGAGTGTTCCTAGGTCCAGAATGGGCCTGTATTCCGCTTTTTGGCCCTTTTCTCGGACCAGAAAATACCTCGAATAGACTCCTTTCCCCCTTTGAGCCACCGGCACCCTCTCGATGGCTGATTTTTCTAGGAGTGTTGCTACTTCTTTCTTTAGCATTTGTAGCTGGTGGCTTGACGTTGGCATCGGAGGAACGAGTGGAGGTAGACGATGAAAACGAAGACAGTACCCATTCTGCAGCGTAGACAACACCCATTGATCTTTTGTAATGGCCTGCCACTCTGTCCTGTGATGTGCAATGCTTGCCCCCACTGGAGTGGACAACGGCGCTGGGGGAAGTGAAGACTCATTGCTTCTACTGAGGCTTATTGAAGCTGTTGCCTTGGCGCTGATTCCCGTTTCCTTTGGAATTGCGCTTGCCTTTATATTACGATTTTTGTTGGCCTTGCTGGTTCTGGCCCTTCTACCAGTGAGGGGTTTGAACCCTCTGCTTCGAAGAGCCCTTGATGTCAGAACGGAACTTCTTCCGGAATTCCTTTTTCTTTTCAAGCCCCACGGCTTTAAGGGTGTCTAACTCAGTTTTCATCCGTTGCATCTCCTCATCAGCACTCGCCCCAAAGAGAGATGTGCCAGAAAAAGGAAGGTTTAGTATTCTGGCTTGAGCCTCGGGTTTCAATGCTGTTAGGCGCAACCACGAGGATCTCCACGCTGTGATTCCATGCGCATAACCATGCGCAGCCAGAGTAGCTCCATCTGCCGCCGCCCCTATAATCTGATTGGAGACTTGACTGCCCTCCATCAGAATCTCCTCAAAGTCCTTTCTATCTTCCTGAGGAAGTTTTGCAGAAAACCTCTGAAGCGAGTCCCACAGAGATCTATCATATCTGCCCAATAGAGCTTCCACATTGGAGACCTTGAGGAAAGAGGCTGAGGTGTTACACACTCTTCTCCCCCATGAGTCTTGTAACATGCTGTCATTATCCGGCGGTACCATGGATGAGGAGGCCACCGCATTGGATTTTTTAGCCGCCGCAATGATTACTGAATCTGGCGGTGGGTCGGACCTGAGGAACAGAGGATCCCTCTTCAGGAGAGCGATATTTCTTGAGAATCCTAGCTGGGACAGACTTCACCGTAGCCGGAGTCAGGAAGACTTCATTCACTGGATCCATGATACCCGGGACCAACGGCAATAAAGGTTTGGGTGCCGATCTGAGCTGCAGGGTTTCGAAGATGACCTTCGTCTTGACCTGCGGAGCCGTCATAGGCACTCCTAGCTTCAGGGCTCCCCTGCCCAAGAGGTCTTGGAACGAGAAAATATCCTCAGTTGGAGATATTCTCGATTGTGGGCTGTCAGTTAGAGTCGGAGAGTAATTCCTGTGAGAGCGGGTCATCGATGAACTCGAAGAACTATGAGTCCGCCCTCTGCTCCTGGACCTAGATCTTCTCCTACTTGTGCACGCTCTAGAACGAGATCGCTCCCTGTGGCTAGATCTTCTCTTACTTGAGTGCACTCTAGAACGAGACCGCTCTTTGCGGCGGGAGGCTTGATCTCGATACGCCTTCAACCGATCCACCGTCTCCTTCTCCTTGGCCCAGTGGTGAAGAGGTCTATACCACCTTGGGATAAGACGAACAGGAGGAGATTTCTGGGTGTGATCCCTCACTGGCGAACGTGTAGGAGGAGGTTGATCCGCTTGTTCCTGCTGCGACCTTGCAGGGGACTTGGACCTCTCCCTATCCGAAGAGCTGACTTCTCCATCCGAAGATCTGTCACTTCGAGATGCCGAGGAGGATGAGGACAGGCTCACCAGAGACCATCTAGAGGGAGACCTCGACCGACCTCTCTCATCCGAGACCCTTCTCCTTTTGACGGGAGGATCCTGTATCGGTGATTGTTCCACCTCCGCAGCTGATGCTGATCTTGGGGAACCCTGTTGAGACCTCAGAGCCGGAGGCTGGTCCAATGATTGACCCTCCATCTCTTGCACCACCTGCCTCAAGGGTGACCTCTCCTGTGTTCTTGTAGGGGAGACATTCCCTGAATTCGAGTCGTCCCGCTCCCTGGATCTCCGCTGACCGGTCGACGGTGGCTGCCTCGACGTCGAACGCCGAACAGTTGGACGCCCTCTCGACGTCGACCGTGATCTCCTCGACGCCGATCTCCTGTGTGTCAGCGGAGGATGTTCCGACGTCGAGCGCCACTGCTCTGATGTCGAATGTTCTCTCAACCTCGAGTGTCGATGACTGTCCTTCGACATAGAGCGTCTCGCCGTTGAAGGTTGCCTGCTCGATGACGACGGAGGCTGCTTCGAAGTCGAACGCTGATGCTCTGGGGGCGACGGAGGATGCCTCGACGTCGAATGCTGGACTGACTGCGACGGAGGCTGCCTCGACGTCGAACGCCGTTGACTAGGCGTCAACGTGGGCTGCTTCGACGTCGATCAATGATGTGTCGACAGAGGCTCCCTCGACGTCGAACGACCACGACTAGTCGTTGACGGAGGTTGTCTCGACGTCGAACGCCGGTGGCCAGGCGTCGACGGAGAATGCCTCGACGTCACAGCATGACGATGCTGCTTCGACGCCGGTTGGCTCGCCGTCTAGCTCCTCTGCTTCAACGGCGACCTACCCCTCGATGCTGTCTGTAGCGGAGGTACCTTGCCTTTCGACGCTGAAGACGTCTTCTTCGTCGCCGCCGACTGCTTCTTCGACGCCGATCCAGACGCTGAAGGTGAACAAGTCGGGACTTCTCTCGACGTCAACCGCGCCATGCGACTTTTCTGCTTCTTGGGAGATCTTCCTCTCTCAGAAAGTCCATAAATGCGAATTCTCTCTCTGTCTTTAAGAGTTCTGGATGATAAAACCTGGCAGTGTTCACAGGTTTTTGAAGAATGAGAGTCTGGTATGCACAGGATACACACTGAATGAGTGTCAGTCTTGGCCATTTTCCTTCCACATGAAGGGCATTTGTCAAAGAGGAAGGCATTTTGACAGAAAAATTACCTTTTTTAAGCCTAAAAAAGGTAGTAGTAACACCCTAAGTCTAAAAGATGTCGAGTGACAGCAAAATTTGTAGATTAATAGGAATATTTTTTGACAAAGTCAAAAAAGAAAGGGAGCTGTTTCACCAGGGTCCTGACTGAAGGAGCCGGAAAGAACAACTGACCTAACTGTCACCCCTGAGGCATGATGGGAAGCCTGGGGTCATGGCTGCCTTAAAGGCACGGTGCCAGTTTTTGTTGAAAATGGTTTCATTTTCTATGCTATTGTTTTACAATGCAGCCTGAGTGCTAACAAGGTCTATTTATTAGCAATTTTCAGGATTTATGAGTGGTTTTACTCATTAAAATACAAAGTTCAAGGGATATTTGACCTAATGTGTTTTTTTGTTTCCTTAGCAATTGCAGTACATGTACATGTGATTACATTGTTTTAGCCTCAGTTTTGGAGCTGCATTGGTGTGAGTAAAATAATATATGTACGTACATATATGTGGAGCGAGATATATGTGTTTTTACATTTATATTTTTATATTGTTTCCGGGGTCCCGCACATGGGCGGGAATATTCAGTGCTTATGACTATTGATGAGGATCCCCTGGAAGAGAACCACTTATGAGCGTCATGACGACAGGGGGCATGTACTTTGAGGGGCGCAAATTTATTGCTGGCGGCCAACATCCAGCTTGTAAGCTGCTCGTCAGTCTGGTTGATGGAGGAGTTGATAGGGTGGAGAGAGTTAGCAAGTGAATCAAGGAATAATGTTTTCTCAACTATATTCCAATTTCTGCGGGTGCCTCCTCCTTGACAAGATGATTTAATAGGGAAATTGTCAAGAATAGTAAATTTAATTATATGGGGGTCAGACCAGGTGCATGGTGATACTGATACGGGGGACATAGCTATATTAACAGTCCAGATCTGATCAAGGGTATGTCCCTTGTTGTGAGTGGCCGTGGTAACTTGTTGCACCAGATTTAGTCCAGAGAGTTACTCACTGAATTCGGCCGATTGGGGACCGCCCGATGAATCATTGGCTCAATAGTTAAAGTCGCCAATCAGCATGACCTTCCCGTGGGTGGTGACTAGGTGTGCAACCTGTTCACCTAAGGAATGAGGGAACAGGGGCATCCTTAGCGGGGGCCTATAAAGTAGGACACAAACCAGCGGTGTCGTGATCGGTTCGCATTCAAGTTTGAGCACTAGATTGTCCACAGAGGGTAGAACTAAAGAGGGAAGCGTGGAGTATTTACAATCATGGCGGGTAATAATAGCTACTCCTCTGCCCACTTTCCACTGAGGGCGGTTAGCTTGAATGATATAATAGTCAGAAGGGAGAGCAGTTAAGATGTCAGGAGAGGATTCCTGATACAACCAGGTTTCTGTGAGTAAAAGGAAGTCTGTTTTTTCAAATTTGAGCAACAAAAAAATGTCTAATTGGTGCTTGACCAGAGAGCGGGTATATAGGTATATGACAGAGAGCTTTCGAGTGCCATTGTGCTTCAAAGTCTGGAAAGAAGTTGCTCTTTGGGAGGTAGTTAATTAAGGGAATGTAGTTCTGAGCTGCAAGATCCCCAAAGATTTTAAAATAGAATGAGTCAGGGTGTTTAGAGTGGAGGGCTGTTTGTGCAGCGCCACTAGTTCAGTGGTACTGTAGTGGATAGCATTTTGGGCATAGTAACAGGCCCCAGGCTCCGTACAGGCGCAGACAGGCTTGCCTTTGGCGCGCCACCGGCACGCCCGTGCTGCGGTCGGCAATAGCTGCTGGCAGCCTAGGCTCCGCCCCGCCTACACTGTGATTGGCTGAGGGAATCAGCTGAGAGAAGCCGGTCCTGCCTCGCTCGTAAGTCAGCGAGTTACAGGGATATTGCACAAATTTGTCATTTAAAAAAAACAAACATTTATTTCCAAGATACAAATTCAAAATTAGCACAACACAGATTTTAGCAATAGCGCACAGCGAGCTGGGGGATCGTAAACAAAGAACAGTTCCTGCGCTGCGGTCTGCAAAAAAATAGCCGCTGGCAGCCTAAACTCCGCCCGGCCTGCACTATGATTGGCTGAGGGTCTCAGCTGAGAGAAGCCGGTCCTTCCTCGCTCGTAAGTCAGCGAGTTATAGGGATATTGCACAAATTTGTCATTTAAAAAAAATATTATACCTATATTTTAGTAAAATCAAAAGGTCATGGCTAAAGCCAGACCTAAAAATGGGTTTACGTGGCCCACCCCAGTCAATAGTTAACGGAAACTATAATCTGAGTAAAGTAGTCCTGTCCCATCCGCGAGCCTCAATGACACCGCCCCAGCAGCATTAAAACCAATGTCCATGCTCTTTCTTTAAACTGTCATTAGTCTTAATGGGCTGCCTTTAATATATTTCACCTCTGAAAGAATTTCATCACCATCTTATAAAATTGTGATGGATTAAGTCCGCTATCTTTGCAGAGCAAACTGGTGATCCCTCAGGATGCCTTCATTTTGGATTCTTGGTGCAGTGATGAACCATCACTGACCGACTAGATGTAACTGGTTTTGAACAGGGTGCAATTGGCTAGAGGGGTCCAATGGAGATTTCTACACAAGATGTTATCCTACAAAACGTTCTGAAACATGGGAAAAATATCTTTAAGGGGGCCAGGTGGGTATCTGATGCTTGCAGGGGGTTTTAATGGACGCAACACAGACATGTAAGCAACTCCACTATCCAACAACATTGGTGCTTATGTTTAGACCGCTTGTGCAGATTCTTGTATCTTTGATGTACCAGGGACATCTGGGAACAAACTGGTGAGCCTGACCTAGGTCCTCAGAGACACCATAAAAGTGTCTTCTGTATGGTGGTGTCTCTGGAATACTCGGGAGCATTGCCAGTGTTAGGTGTTGAAAAGCAAGTGTCACCTTCAGATTTAGATCTATGCTTTACCTTGGGGCTGGTGCTCCAAGCATAGTCCAATCCAGCACCGTCATGCGGACTCCATTACAATCAGGCTATCAGCACCTCCAATGTGGACCAGATGATTAGCTGTGTGGGTATCTCCAAGGAAGCTCCAACACGGAGGCTAAAGCTTATACTCTCCTCCAACAGGGAACAACCTACCCAGATACAGAGCCTTGGAAAATAATCTTGTTACTTAACTTTACACTTCTTCACAACAATGGATCCTGGATACTGCATCTTAACAAAGACTAGTTTTGGAATTACTGCTTGTGTGTCGAAGTGGTCTTGTCATGTGGGTGACAAGGACGAGTGTGGTTCTAGGGTCCCATATGCCATCTTGTGCGTGCAGAACGGCAGACACTTACCGGGCCCAAAACATTTATGGTGGAAAGGTAATCTGGTAACAAGGGATACTGTAAAGCTGCTATATGGAACACATTCATGGCCTTCTTCAAGCTTACAAACAAGTCCTGGGGATGGAGTTGAAGACTGGCTTTGATGATCCACCAATGGAAACAAAGGGGATGCTACTGTCTGCAGCGAATGCTGCTCACTTAGGACTAGCTTGCAATGAGCAGAGTGGAACCTGTGGTCACAGATGAGTGTGTCCCTAAGTACTACAGTGACAGACCGCAGCAAATGTACAGAGGGTGACAAGACTGAGATCTACACACAGAATTTGAAACATGCAGAATTAGCAACAATGCTGTGGGACAGGGTTGTCATGAATGTGTTAAAACATACAGTTGTTGGAGGCGGGGTACAAGGGTACATGAAGTGCTGGCAGATCAATACTCAAGATGCCCAGAGGTTTTTGTCACAAGAAGCACTATGATAGAAGCAGAGTAAAGCTTTCCAGAGAGGGTTTTATCTGGACTGTATTAACAGACAATGAGATTCAAGGGACCACAGATCGGAAAGAGTTAAGCTTAAAAAAAGAACGATTTGGACCATCCGATATCTTACTTCTGCCGCCCGGAGACAAACTGCATGGAGGGGAGATTGAACAGGATGATTATCGTGAAGTGTATGAAGATGGTGAAAGTGTGTGGTAAAGAGTGAAAAGCAAAGGTGGAAGAATGCTGGTAGGATATCCACATGCCACAACCTGGAAAACACAGTTCAAAGTTTAATGAGATGGCAACTCATTATTAGTCTGCGTCCAGAGCGCATGGCCGAAATCAGTATGTGTGACAGAAGGAAGAAACATTATGAGAGAATCAACCTTAGCTTTAAAAAACGAGCAGCACTATTGTTTGAAATTTATAAGAGTGACAATTGTGAAAGTGGGAGATGAGTAGATGGAATGAAAGAAGTGTGCATGTATAACTTCTGACACAGTAAAGGTATTAAATGGTTTGCAATATGCGGTACAAGTAGGAGGAGGAAAGGTTTGGAACCTCACTTCGATTTCTAGATTTAATGTTAATGTAGAAAGCAAGGGAGTGGTGGAAGTAGTTCAGATGGAAATTGCTGACATGATGGGTTGAAAGAAGAAATGTGGTTGGGTTTGCTAGGCCCGGGGTTATGCTAAAGACCAGGTTTCAGGATTAGGTGGAAACATGAACTCGCTTTAGTCACTGTTGTGTCTCTATATGAGTGCATTTGTTGACTATGTTATAAGATGCAAGATGTGTGGTTACCTGGAACACTGGGGGCCTCGTGGACAATAGTGTGAAACTCTTTGGGACACTCCTGAGGTTACAACAAGAGATCAGATGTTCCTGGGACCTTCCACTGTGATCCTGGGTTACACACCTTGTAGACAAATAAAGAATGGTCTATACATGATCTCTGATGGGGAACAAAACTGGTTATAGATACCTGTGTTTCTTGATGATAGTATGACAGCACAGGGAACCGTCCTTTGCTTCTGAACTTGGAACTACCAACAATTATGGGCTTGCTTGCAGTTCTGGGAACATAAAGTTCTCTTGGATATGTTTCGCAGATCTAGAGAAACAAACATTAATTATGTTAACTATAAAAAAAAGTTTTCTGGTGTAAAATCAATTTCCACTTGCTATATCCAACCCAACTGAGTCAATATACAGTACACAGATAGAACATTCATTGAAGCAGGTGCACAGTTTTGAGAAATGGTGATTGCAGATTCCGCATAGTCTTGCATGGCTAATATATATGGAATAAAGTGCCCCCTACAGAGAATACTGCAAAGGTCTTAAAGAAAATGAGACTGAAGCCAGCAAGCCTTTACAAGGTTATGGAACTCCAAAGTGATTTGTGGTGTCCTCAAATTACGGTATGGAGTATATTTACTCCTTATAATATTTCATCTTGCATTATTCTTCCCAAACCTCTTTGAAAATAAAGACCAATAAGGAGACTGTAACAGGTTACAATACGTTTTTATTGCAGTTTACCATTTCATTGTGTTTCAAAAGAAGCTGCAGTTCAGAAGAACAGGTTACTTACCTTCAGTAATGGTCCCATGGTAAAGAGTGCATCTATCTGCAGATTTCTCACCTTTACAATACTCACAGGCATCCGAGTGGATCCGAGACTTTTTCAGCAATACCCCCCACTCACCAGAAGGTGGACTGCATGCCTCCATGGTTACTACACACAGCTCCGGAAGTGACGAGGTGAGGAACATACAAGCACAATCCTGCACGCTGACATCAGTTTTTTTATATTTCTCCTTCTGAGAGCTCAGACATGACACACTTCAAACAAATTGCAGAAGACAGTGTGCTAAAAGTTAATTTGTTACCTTATTTTAATAATGTTCAGGAGGTCACTCCACTGAAAAGGGAAGGGCAGTGAGGAATCTGCGATAAAATACAGTAACCACCAGAAAGAACATTACCAAAGGTAAGTAACTACTACTTCTGATGGAAGCTGCAAATCCCTTACCTTTAAAGTGGATATGACAACAATAACTCCCAAAGGTGGATAGGCTGAGGAGTGATCTCGGATCTGAATGTCCCTCCTACGGGACCTGACTTTCAAGACAGTAGTTTTTCGTGAACGTGGGCACAATGCCCACATTATAGCCTACCAAATGTCCAAAACTGCCATTGTAGCGTTCTTGGCCCTGTATTGTACGGTTTACATTTTCCTAAGTAAAACTGTGCGTTTGTTGGACAACATAAACGTTGGACTGATGCAAGACTGATTCGAGGCACCCCTCAGGATATTTTGGCCAATAGTCCTGTTAGCTCACAGTGCATCATCTGTACCCCTAACCTTACATGGTAACAAATGTATGTGCAACCTCAGGTTGTGAAAACCCTGACTTCCCAAGGAAATCGTGGAAACAGATCTAGTACCCTTTGTGTAGTTACTAGGCCATACCCAAATAAATACACAGTAAAGCATTTCAATATTTATTGAAGCAATGCGATTCTTGAGTAAAGTACGTGTGCAACGATAATCAATAGAAGGGAATAGAATAACGAGATTAGCATTTTGAGAATGGTGAAAAAGATGAATAGTCAACCATTGTGCTCATTACAGAAAACATGTGCTTGCATACAAGTACTGTAATATAATGTACTCCTACCTAGCGCATCATAGCCTATAATGTCTAGGGTGTGCAAATTCACCAAATCCCTATCAGGTGGTCTAACTCCCCATTACCTGTGGGTTAGTGTCAGTAAGCTGTCTATCTCGGAGTACAGTAGGACAGCATCCCTCGCATGAGTTGACAGGAATCAGCTGAGCTGGAATTCCTCCATGTTACCATGCCGTAGCCGGAGTCAGGCTGTTGTTGTTGTTGTTCTATTGTGTCGCAGAGTGGCCAAAAACAAATAACATGTTGTGTGTTGAACTTAGCCCTTGTACAAAATGTTCAAGGTGTTCTGATACAGTGCCTATAAAGAGGTATTGTAAGCAAAAACTGAGTCGAAGAAAGTTATCCTGTATGTGAAGGCAAATTAATGTGTGTCAAATGTCACTGTGTTAAGAGAGAGAAGGCAACTTAAGATTGTAAGCATGTAAGAAGGTGTTTCTTAACAGGGCCTAATACCTCTAAGTGACACCTGGGGGAACGAACTTGTAGGTCTTAGGGAGTTACTCCGTAGCCAGTGCATAGCAAATTTTAATGCAGAGGAATATCCACCTGGACAGTCCTTTTCTACTCCGCTTTGCCTTTCCTTCTCCCTGTAATCCTATAAAGAGCTGATCATCCACACTATGGTCTCTTGTCCGGCCTGTGTAGAAGCTTAAAGCCCTCTCGTGGGTGAAGTCGATAGAGCTTCTGCTCTTACTCCTCTTTTGATTAGATTGGTGAAACAGAAAAATGTCAGCAGGGTATTAAACTAGCCAACATGGAAGACTGATACCACCTTTGACAGAAAGACAGCCTGAGCCCTCAGTGTAGGAAGGTGGATATCTGACTATGGTTACCCCCAAACTTTTTGCCTGGTGTTTAGCTGGTTTTTGACTTAGTTGGCCTGGGATCCTGCTATTCAGGGCCCCAGGCTAATTGCTCTCTCCTTAAAATGGACTCCATGTACCTTAGGTGCCTACACAATTGGAACTGGTTCACCTTATAGGCCCCTGTAATAGTGTACCCCAGGTACCCAGTGCATAGGTCTATCCAAGGCCTACCAGGGGCTGCAGCATGTATTGTGCCACCCCTGGCCTGGCCTCCATATTTGACACAACTGGCTGATCAATCAGCTGGGGTAAGTTGGTGTAATCACCTCTTACTTAGATAAAGTTTACCTATATCTAACATATCTAGACACATGTTAACCTATAAGCCACTCCTATGGAAGGCCTCGAAAATCCTGAAGGCAGAGTGCTTGGTTTCATGTGAGATGGTACTCTGGCACGAGCTGAGCCCGTCTGCAGCTGTCGGGAACAACTCCCTTAGCTGTTCCGGGATATTGCCATACCATATACTCTTAAGTGCATTATAATCCTCGCGGTTACTTGCTAACTTTGGTTTGGCTTTATCAAAACAATTCGAGTAAGGTGGCATACGAATTGGGATACTACCCCCTCGCCAATTCTGGCGACGGGGGAAGCATTCCACCCTTCTAGAGGGACACGACATGTACATAACCTGAACCCCGGTTAAAGTTAACTCGAGCCTCAGCATCACAAAATGGATGCTGCCACCACAGACAAGTGTGACCTCCTGCTGCTGGGAGTCCTTCCAGCGAGGGAGGCTTAGACAAAGGGTTTCCTGCCTTGGGAGGTGAGAGCACCACCCCAGACAGTGGAGAAGTGTGGCTCAGGGGTTAGAGGCGGCAGACCCGGAAGCTGAGATCGGTCCTGGACCAGGGTTCAATTCCCCGTCTCGGCGGGTCTTGGGCTCAAAAATTCCACGGACTCGATAATTCTCGTTCCGGTGCCTACTCGACTCACGGGTTCACACTCTGCGACTCTGGGCAATAGCTTGCTTAATCTCCACTATGGCCCCTCGCGGCGGGATGCCTGGCTTTCACCTTGTGGATACCCTGCTGGGGTTATCTCACAGGGGAATACCAGGACGGGTTCCCAAGGCAAGCGCCTTGATGCCTTCGGGTGATACGTGCGCTATATAAATCGCAATACATTTACATTTACATACAGACAGGATTTTGTGTATTGGGTAGGACAGGGCTGAATAGAATGAGACATGCCTGGGGCACACAAGGTGTCCCCGTGCATAAGCCAGTCCAAACCGGTGCTGGGGCTTTCCAGCCCCAGTCCTGGCGAGGAGCTGGACAAAGGAAAGGGGGGGTAACCACCCCCTTCCTGGTCCCACCCAGAGGAGGGACCTAGCAGGTGATCCGGCCCCTAGATTTGGAATAAGAGTAGGAGCTGTGTCCCAAGACTTCAGATCATCCTGAACTCGACTTGAAACTAAGAAGAAAACTGGACTTCGACATTCTGCTGCACAGAAGACTGAAGAGCATCTCCCTTGTGGCCAAGGAGTGACCACCCTGTGAATACAGGCACCATCCAGCAACTCGACGTCTGCTTTGCCGCCGCCTCCCGCCGGAGCCCAGAGCCCGACAAGACCCTGATTCCCAGACATCTCAGAGCCCGATCCACAGTCCCTGAAAAGAAGAGACCAGTGGAGGCACCGAGAGACGTGGGACCGGCCATCTTGAAAGACCCACGAGGAGCTGACTGCGCAGCACCCGAGGCACCCTCGACGCTGTGCTTTGGGGTTTGAGAAGCCCCACCATCGAGCAGCATCTGCACCGAAGATCAGCCCCCAAGCATCTCCACGATGGAGAATTGTGGCTCAATGGTTAGAGCGGCAGACCCTGATGCAGAGGTCTGGCCCGGAACCAGGGTTCAATTCCCCGCCTCGGCGGGTCTTGGGCTCAAAATTCCATGGACCTGATAATTCTCGCCTCGGTGCCTATTCCAATCATGGAGTCCCACTCTGCAACTCTGGGCAATAGCTTGCTTAATCTCCACAATGGCCCCCACAACGCTAAGGATGCCTGGCCTCCACCTTGGGGGTGCCCAGGAGTGGACGCCTCACAGGGAAAGCCAGGACGGGTTCCACAGCGGTATTCGTACAAGCGCCTTGAGACCCTTGCGGGTAAGTAGTGCGCTATACAAGTATCAATTTACATTTACATTTACACGATCTGCGCGGGCCCTTTTGCATTTTGCCACTCGACGCGTCATCCCGGTTACTGGCCCGTTGGCTAGTGGCCATCTTGGCGACGAAATCCGAAATCAAGACCGCTGGTCTGGTTGCTCCAGACTGGCCCTCGCTCCTGTAAAAAGGAGCAGCCCCTCTGACCTTGCTGGTCCGAGTGAGAAGCTTGCATCGTTTCCTGCGTGGCTTGCATTAGCCAAGGCCTGTTTGCTCCAATCAAGAAGCCGACACCGCCATCAGCTAGAGCCTTCGTGGGACAGCTCGTGACCGACGCCTGGACGTCCTCGACCTCTTCGAGTCCACGTGGCTGCAGAGACAATCTTCACCTCTTCGCCTGTTTGCACCCGACATCCCCTGGTTCCATCCTGGTTCCACGGTAGTCACTGGCTAGTGACTTTGAACATTGTCCCCTCTTCAGATCCACCCTTGGATCCACCGGAACTCTCCTCGACGACCGACACCATCTTCATCTACAGGCTCCATAGACCAGCGCGACGAAACCCGACACACTTTGAGACATATGCACCCGCTTCCTGTGGGTGAGGTAACCCTGGCACTCCGGTGCTCCTGTGTAGCAATACATCTCTAGTGTCTATGTTCCAAGTTGCTAGGTTCTAGGTCATCCGGAAGGTTCCCTTTTCAGTAACTTTGTAACTTTTACGCACCATTGACTTTGCACTGGTGCATGCGTGTGCTTTAAGCGCTGCACCCGAGTCCCGCGGGCCTTTCCCGACTTAGTCACTGCTAGTCCCGAACAGATCCAGCGATTCCCCAGGCCCTAGGCCTACTTCCTTTCCGATTGGTGGTACTTATACCACTATTTTAGTATATGGTTTAGGTGGCCCCTAGGGCTCATCCATATTGTGCAGCTTTTGTATATTTAAACTGTGTTTTGTTTTAACGCATTTTCTTCTGTGCTCATAAAGAGTATAGGGGATATTTGTAGTAAATAAATATATATATTTATTCAATATTTATCTGTGTGGTGTCCTTTCATTTGGTATTCAAGGGGATTGTGTATGGTAAAACAGCTTGCTTCACATGCCTTACAGAGTTTAGCCTAAGACTGCTTTGTCCACGCTACCTCTAGGATAGCTGGTCTATAAGGTTGACTTACAACCAATCATCATAAGGGTTGCTTGGCATGGTACAAGGTGATCACTAGAACTAGTGAGCATCATTTACCAGGCCAACTTCTCACACTCAGCACCAAAGTGTTTGGGGAAAAAGTGGTGCATAGAAGATGCACAGAGTGACTCGATCACTCATGAGCGCACAGAAGTGATGGCGGCAAGAAAGACTGCTCTGATTGTCAGAAGATGTGGCGAGCAACTGTGCATAAGCTCAAATGGAGCGCACATTTGGAATGTAGGTATGAACAATAGGTCCTACTAATGCATGACGAATGGCTTTTTAAGTAAACATGTGTCAACCCCTTCAGAAAATGCATCACAACTGGTGATTAAAGAGAGGGATGTGGAGGGATACATAAAAGTGGAAGGTGAGAATACAAGATGGCAGTGGTACAAGACTGCTTGCACATTGAAAGAAAAGAAAATCTTTGACAAGTACATCTAATACAGCAGCAACGTTTGCTAGAATGGACTGACCCTAAGCCACCTAATTAGTGTGAATAAATATACAAAAAAAGAAATTCCATAAATGAATACATTATTGACAAAATCCAGAGCACTAAACAAATATTGTATTTGGGTTTTCTCAATGTAGCAGATCCAATGTTTAATTTTCAGAAAATCCAAGGTTTGTTGACACGCAGGTCTCACAATAGAACGGGGATCATACTACCCTAGATGACGGCGCTTAACATGATGCTGAACTGTTTGATATATCTGATATGAACACTTTATGCTGATTTTCTATATGGTGCTCTACCCGCAATTTTGGGCTTTTTTCTCGAAAGGTTATAGACCATACTGTGTGTTCAGCACTGGCGTCTGATATTGTGCCGAGCAGTGTTTATCATAGGATCTGATTGATTTATCGACTTTTTGAATTGTACCATCTACACCTGGATTAAGGATGTAGTATCTCCTTAGGATACATTATATCCACCCAGCAACTGGTCTTTGGATATAGCTGTTTCAACTATTTCCAATTACTATCGAAGTGATTGAGTTGTCCAAGTTCCAGTTATCCACTTTGGCCACAGATATATTGTCCCTTCGCTCTGTACGTTATTGCTTTTCCCCCTAAGTCCATCTCTTTTGGACGAAACGCGTTGGCTGGTCTATCTTACATGTTGTTTGATACTCCTGTTCAATAAAAGACGACTTGAAGAACAAATTTGGGATACAGATTGTATAATCGTCAATATTTGAATGTGTTGGTGCACTAATTGCTCTTCATGTGGAATATTTTGGGTCCAGTAGGACTGTTCCTTGACAGTGGGTGCTTGGTTTGAGTGTACACAATTTGGGGTACATTCCCCATTGTTTTATAGCGATATATTGAGGACATTAGGTTAGGTACGAGCCAGTACAGGGTTTCACTGTCAACATTTGTATGAAACTCTTTTAAGGTTTAGCCACTGGAGTCTCCTCTTCTTTAGACAGGTGAGATGAAGCGTAAAAGGTAGGGGGAGGGATGGACTGGCCTGCATGGAAAGGAGTTACCACCTTCTGCATAAAGAATGCTAAAATCTGAAAGACTAGCTTGTTTGGGTAGAAGGAAAGGTATGGAGGGCTTGCTGACAGTGCCTGTAAGTCGCATACCCAACTGGCAGATGCTCTCAACATTAGAAAGGCCATTTCGATGGTCAGACGTGTGAGTGGGCAGTTGTGGAGCAGCACAAAGGGAGCGCACATCAGAAATGTAAGAACCACATTTAGGTCCCACTGGGGCATAATAAAAGGCTTTGATGGGAACATATGCTGTGGACCTTTCAGGAACCGGTTTACAATAGGGGGGTTGAAAAGGGACGACCGGCCTAGCAACTGCCGAAATTACAGAAAGATAACCATTTAATGTGCCCCAAACAGAGCCATAGTGGGCCACGGAAAGAATAAACAGACAAATCTGAGAAAGGTGTGCAGATAGAGGACCAACATGTTATTTGCACACCATGCTACAAACTTGCTCCAACGGCAGGCGTCTCAGTGGAGGGACTCCTGGCTGCCAAAATAACATTGCAGACGTTGTGCAGAAGGCCGAAAGCTGTCAACTGTCATTGCTCAATCTCCACGCATGAAGGGGAAGCGTTTTCAGGTTTGGGTGCAGGACCCAGCCTTGCTGCTGTAACAGAAGAACCCCCTAAGAGGCAGACTGATCGGAGGACCGATGCTCATTCTCTGCAGCTCGGGGTACCAGACTCACCGTGCCCAATACGGAGCCACAAGAATGACTTGGGCCTGGTCGCTCCTGATCTTCTTGAGAACTCTGGGTAAGAGTGGTATTGGCGGAAAGCTGCATAGGAGGCCAGGGTTCCTATCGAGACAAAAAGTGTCCCTCGGGAGAGCTGCCTGGAAATTCCAGCGCACAAAACTGCTGACATTGCACATTCTCCGCGGTGTGAAACAGATCTAACTAAGACTCCACACAGTCTTGAAAGAGGTTTTGCACCACCTCGGGATGGAGACGCAATTCGTTATCTGCTAAGGCACCGATGGCCTAGGTTTTCCACTCTGGCATTAGAAAGCCCACCAGGAACTTTTAGGGTTATGCCTTGGTGTTCCAGCCACTTACAGAGGCGCAGTGCCTCTTGACAAAGGCTCCACCCCTCACCCTTTGTTGCAGTACCACATGGCAGTGGTGTTGTCCATAAACGTAGCACTAATCTTCTCCTGATTGAAGGAAGAAAGGCTTTCGATGCCTAACAGATCGAACAAAGCTCAAACAGGTTGATATGGAGCCCAAATTCCGCTGGAGACCAGAGTCCTCTGATTTCCACCTCTCCCAGATGGCCGCCCAGCCCAGAAGTGAGGCATCTGTCACTACAGTCATCTCTGGTGGGGAAGAGAAAAGGGTCTGCCACTAAACCAACTGCAGTTGGTCAGCCAACACTGCAGATCTTTTGCAGTGCCCTCCGAGATCTGGACCATGTTCGAGAGATTTCCCCGATACTGCACCTACTGGGACTTCAGATCCCATTGCAGAGGATGCAGAAGACCCGAGGCCCAACAACCTCAGGGTCTTTTTCACCTAAATCCAGGATAGAGACTAAAACATGAGTATCGTAGCCTGAATATCCTGGACTCACCACTTGGAAGGAAACTGCAATATGTCCAGAACAGCTGCGATGAAAGAGAGTGTTAGAGAGTGAGTCTGTTATGACTTCAGCATGTTGATAGTGTACCCCAGCGAGTGCAGAAGGTTCACCATAGGCTGGAGGTGGGAGATGACTGCTTGGGGCAGGCCTGCCTTCAACAGCCAATTATCGATGTAGGGAAAGACTGGAACCCCTGACCTCCTCAGATGAGCTGCAACCCCTGCCCTCACTTTGGTGAACACCTGAGGGCAGCTGGCAAGGCCGAAGGGGAGCTGGCAAGGACAAAGTGGAGTACGGCAAACTGAAAGTGCTCTTGGTCCAACTTGAGCCGCAGGTCATGTCTTTGAGCAGGCAGGACAGGGATGTGGAAATAAGCGTCCTGCAAATCCAACGATACCATCCAGTCTCCCGGGGCCAGGACAAACAGCACTTTGGCAAGCAGTTTGAACTGCTTCTTCTTCAGTAAGAGATTAAGAAGGCCGAGGTCTGGAATAGGATGAAGGCCTCTGTCTTTCTTGGACAACAGAAAGTAGCGGAAATGGCAACCAAGACCTACCCATTGTAAGGCCCCCCTTGCCAGGGTGGTTAGATCATTTGGGCTGAAGGTGCTGTCCTATGCTGACGACACCCAAATAATGGTCACTCTCACTCATTCAGAGAAGGATTCTACTCAGAATTTCAGGAGCTGTATGGAGGCTGTCTCCCAGTGGATGATGCAGAATTTCCTGAAATTTAACGGGGAGAAAACAGAGGTCTTAATCTTTGGGGGCAATCAGGATATCTGGTTAAGGGACTGGTGGCCACCCTCACTTGGGGAATGCCCCCACCCATGCCAGTATGCTAAGAACTTAGGGGTGCTAATGGACACTGCCCTTTCCTTTGACCGTCAGGTCAATAGGACCGTCTCCACCTGCTGTGGCAGCATTAGGGTTCTTAGAAAGATCGCTCATTATCGTTCCCCTGATGCTCGGAAACAGGCTACGGTGGCATTAGTTTCCTCTAGACTGGACTATTGTAATGCCCTTTATTTGGGCATCAATAGGAGCCTTATCCATCGTCTCCAAATGGCCCAGAATGCTGCCGCGAAGATGGTTCTGAATCTCCCTAGATTTGCCTCCGCTTCTGCAGCTCGGGAGAACCTACACTGGCTTCCCATACACTCTAGGTAGGATCACTTTTAAAATTATTTGTCTATCTCATGGAGCTTTTTATGGTACTGTTCCAGAGGGGATTACGTCACTTGTACATCTTTATTCCCCTACTAGATCTCTTCGCTCCTCTAATAAAAACTTTCTTGAGGTACCCAGGTTTGTAAGAGAAAAATGGGGAGGCAGAGCGTTTTCCTCTTTAGCGCCCAGATTATGAAACTCCCAATCCCCACCCCCCCACCCCCCCCACCCCCACCCGAGCTTTTAGGCCTAAGGCCTCAAAAACATGGCCTTTCCTGAAGCGTACTTGTAAAGTCGACTTTGTCTGACTGTGTGTTGGATGATCTGCTTTGGTGCCTTGATGCCCTTGGGCTAAGTTGCGCGACATAAGTCTTTATTCATTCATTCATTCATTCATACTTGTGATGCTGGCACCCTCTTAATGGCTTCCTTGGCCAATGGAGCCAGCACTACCTGATGGAGCGAGGAGAGGTGGTCTTCTGCCAGCCTGTCGTAATTGGGTGGTCACAAAAGGGATGAAATAACCCCTTTGGACGATCACAAAACCGGTCATACGGATGTTATAGACTTCCAGAGGTGGAGGAGATGACGGAACCTGCCCCCCACTAGATGCCCATGATTATTGCGGGGCAAATTAAAGGGATTTGAAGGCTGCCCCAAACTCTGGCTATTTGTCCCATGCAGTCTGTGGGAACCACGTCCTCGGCCACGAAAAGGTTGAGAAGCTTGCTGGCCAAGTTGAAAGCCCCTTTCATGGCCACAAAAGGGGTAGAAGGTGGACTGGGGTTGGCGAGGGACCATGGAAAGGCCAAATGACCTGGCCATAGTCTTGCTGTCCTTAAAGCACTCCAGCGCCGAGTCCGCTTTCTCTCCAAACAAACGGGAGTCATCAAAAGACATGCCCATGAGCGAAGCCTGACCATCCCCCGAAAAAGCCAGTGGTTCTAAACCAGGCATGGTGCCTAAGGGCCAGAGACGATGAAATCGCTCTGTCCAGCGTGTCTGTCGGGTCCAGCCCACATCATATGGCGAACTTGGCTGAATCCCTCCTGTAAGAAATTGCTTAAAAGAGTATGGCTCGGGCCTCCAATGACACCAGAGGCAGCACTTGCGCAACCGAGTCTCAGATCGTATGGGAGTATTGGCCCAAGAGGCACGTGGTTTTCACTGACCACAGTGTAAGGTTGGCAGAAGAAAACATTGTTTTCTTGAAGGTATCCAGTCTCTTGGATTCCCTAACTGGTACAATAGTAGGAAATGTGCTGGGGTTGACTTTGGAGGTGGAAGCCTGAACCACCAAGCTCTCCGGGGTGAGGGGGTGGGTGAAGAAACTATCATCACTTGGGGAAAAGCCATGGCAGCAGGAAATTGTCCTGTGCGCAGGAGCTCCTGTGCAGGACTTGGACTAGGCCCCAAGCAGGACGTCATTAGGGGCTTCACTGAAAGAGAGAAGTAGTTTGGATGGGGTGACTTCTGGGTGAAGCACCTCCATCAAGACATTCGTCTTGACTGCCACTGAGGGCAATTGAAGGTCCAAGACCTCAGCTGCCTACCTTAACACCAAGGCCACCGAGCATTGGACGAAACCCATCCAGCTTGGTCAGTCGGGAATTATGATGGGGCACCAGGGAAGTTAGAGGTCGCTCGACTGGCACTGCTCCGGATTTGTCGCTGGATCCTGGGGGCCCAACTGGTGGAAAACCAGTAGCGGCCCCTCCTGTACCTGTTGGGCCAGAGGGCGCTTCAGAAGGGTCGGGAGCCCAAAAATGAAGTGCATGGCCTCATAAAGCGCCTTAAGCTGGGGGAGGGGGGTGTCAATCGGGATCCCGAAAACTCAGGGCAGAGATTCCAACATAGAGCCAGGCTTCGAGTGCTGACAGACCTGCGTCTTGTACGAAGAAGTGTGCAGTGAAGTTGAAGTCTTCTTCTTCTTCTTCTTGTGGGACTTACCATATTTTCCTGATGACTTTAAGTGGGGCAATGATTGCTGGGAATGGCTCCACGAATGATCCCAGGACCTTCCTCGGGACTGAGATCTGGAACGTAACCGGGTCGTCCAGCAGAAAGGAGCTTGAGGGACCACTCCCTCAGTGCCTGTGGATGCATGGCGCAGAAATCCTCGCACGTCTTAAAGTTGTGATCATGCTCCAGACACCAAAGGCAAACCAAGTGCAGGTCTGTCACTGAAATCTGACTGTGACAGGCGCCGCAATGCTTGAAACGTGGATCAAATTCTCTAAAAAATTAGACAAGAGGCTGACAAGGGCCAGTCAAAAATTAACTGGGGGCAGCGCTCTCTGGATTTGCATGGACTGTTGCAGAAAGAAAAGAATCGACGTCAGCGCACTAGGTAGCTCCTATAAGGCACAGCACACATCATTTTCGGCACGGACGATGCCACCTACCGGCTCGCATAGGTGCTGCCTGTCAAAAGTTTCCTGATCCTGTCTGATGCCTGGGAATTATTCTAAGGAATCTGCAGCTAGAAGTATCTATTTGATATCTTAATATCTAGGTGAGATGTATGCATGTTGATAAAAAAGGTAGGCTGAACAACATAAATACTGGTAACTGCAAGTGGTGCAACACCATCTGCAACAAACTGGCTTTGAACAGCCAGTTGTCCAAGTACAGAAAGTCCAAGATTCCAACCTACTGAGATGCGCTCCAACCACTCCTATCACTTTTGTGAAGAATTGAGGTGCCAAAGTTAATCTTAATGGGACAACTACAACCTAGTAGTGAGGGGACCCTACTACAAAACGCAGATTTTTGTGGTGCGACTGCAGGATTTTTATGTGACAATAAAGCATCCTGAGAGTATAGTGACACCGTTCAGTCACCCACTTCCAACGCCAAAAGATCCTGAGCAAGGGACAGCATCTTGAACTTCTCCTGAACTTCTCCTAGCGGAAGAAAAGATTTCAGAGCCTGAGGAATCCACAGAAGGAGGATATACCCCTCTTCTACAATTTGAAGCACCCATTGGTCCAATGTTAGAGCATTACATGCCTATAAAAAGGTGGATACACATCCTCCCAAGGGCCACACAGGGAGAGACCAAAGCCGCTTTCTAAGATAGAAGGGGGTGAAAAGGAGTCTACTGCTGGGTATTTTAGGATCTTCCTTTGCCCCTACTTTGGTACTGCTTGAAAATTTTGATGCTGGGAGGGGTGTAAAGGTTGGTGTTGAAGAAAACTGAAACCTTTACAGAACTCACAAAACTTTCAATAATGACAATCTTTTTGGGATATTGGAGTCCCAGGAACAAGTTCACTTTACAGCATGGACACCACTTTTTCTACAAAACGGTTTGCCCCCATCAAACATCAAATCCATCAATGTTGCTTGGATATCATTAGAAAAACCAGATGATCTCTGCCATTGGTGCTGTCTAAGAGACACTGATAATCTGATCGCTCTTGCTTGTTAATCAGCCAGCTTTAATATTTTGCCTAGAGGCATCCTAGCCATTATGTACCACCTCTGCAGAATGCTCCTCGAGGTGATCAGGCTGGTTTGGTGTGACTAACTAGATCACATTCTACACGGTGAGAGTACACATCTTCCCATCAATCACATGTCATTGGGTGATTTGAAGGCTAAGCTGCCCGATGATAAAAGTTGCCTTTGCCTACTGACCCAAATATTTTAGAGTCCCCATCTGTTGGGGCTGGAAGAAAGGCTCTAGAAACCTGCTTCAGGCCGAAAGAGACTTGCACCACAAAGCTCTCTGGAGATGGGTGCACTTAGAGAAAGATGGCATTTCCTGAACAGACATGTACATTCTAGTTTCCAGCCAGTTAGCCGAAGGGGCAGATGTCAGTTTTTCTTAAGCAGCCATCAATGGGTCCTAAAGGACCTCAGTAAAGGGCAGTAATGATTCAGATGATGGTGCAGAAGGCTGCAAAACCTTTGTTACAAGATTAGTTTTGTTTTCCAATGTCAGCAGAGAAAATTCAAGAATGTGTGCTGCTTTAAGAAGCAAGTGTGTCATTTCTAATATGGAGTTCAGTAAGTATGCCACATTGGCACTTGGCACTGGGAATTCAGGATCCATCGGAGGCGTCATCAGGAAAGACACTGAAGTCAAAGGATCACGTAGAGGTCCTGGCACCAGCACTAGAATCAACAGCACCGTAAGTGTGGTGTCTTCAATGGGAGAGAATAATACCAACACCACTTTGGATGACGACACCATATGCCTGGTTGGCTTACCTTTTCAAGAAGAACGATGTTTCGAAGACGAGGACATCTTTTTGTGCAGTGGGAAGAAGGAACAAGTAGAGACTTAGATATAGGCTGGGACCAGAGTCATATGTGTCAGTCATAACTGGCGGCCACTAGGAAAAGTTTGGCCTCCTATATTTACCAGGCTTAGGGTGCATATTGAGGTAAAGTTCACATGGCCTAGGAGTGTCTCAACCCCAAGCACCACACACAAAGGTTGAGAGTGTCTGTGATCGTTATGTGCCATTCACAATCCCTACATGGCTTGAAACCTGATCTCATTGGGAAAGACTTCCCTAGCACTGCACACCATTTTGATGAGAAATATTGAAAAGAAACTCTCTCAGAACCATGAAAGCAAGTTCTAGATACCCATCGAAGGGCAAGGAAAAAAAGAGAACAGACGTAGATGCAATAAGGTGGGCACCTTATGGCTCCAGTGATGTCACAAGGGAGTCTCAGGTGCAAAGATGTAGTCAAGACCTCCTTACTGGCATGGGAGTGAGAAATCTTCCAGATAAAGTCCGGCAAGTGTGGATATTCAGCAGGTGATCAATCTGCAGACAGAAGTATCCATCAGAAAATAACATTTGAAAGAGAACAAACCCAAACAGGTTATGAATCCACAGGCAGTTGATCCACAACCCCGGTCTGGAATAGAAGTATAAAAGTGGGATCCAAACCACCCAACTTTGCTCCATTTTCAAGTTCGTCATGCCCAAGGAAGGGACTGCTCCACACAGTACTCTGTTTACTGTGTGACCAGTATTTGCAGTATTTGCATTACAGCCAATCCCAAAGTTGAGGCGACAATATGCAGCCTGAACTTTTTGCCGGAGGAGCCTAGGATGTCTACTACCTAGAGGCCTGTCTGCTGAGAGAGAGAAAGCATATGCTTGGCCTTGCAGGAAGAGAAACTGTCTAAGAGAAGCCTAGCATAGGAGAAGTGGTCTAAAAGGAAGCAAAGCAGGAGTAACCAGCATGTAAAGGGGTCAAACTGTCTCCCCAAGTGGTTCTTGCTGTGAAGAGTTTGATATGTCAAGCAGTGAAGTGTCATCTGCATCCTGCCGTCTGCCAGAGACTGGTGCTGCAAAAATAATTTTTGGAGATTCAACGGCATCATCTGGAAGCCATGAGCAACCCAGAGGCCACAACAGCCAAGGACACCAGCCCACTGTATACACCCAACCTGGGAGGCTGCTACTGCTGACAAAAGAGTGATACTGTGTGAGCCTGCCAAGCTGATCCCCACCCAGTGGTCAAGCTCTGACTGAAGTGGCTGACGCAGCCCCCACAGTACAAGAGCTGCCACTACAGGAGGGAGACCACTGAACGCACCCGTCTTGCACTGCCTGAGCTTCAACTACAATAACAGGAAACTGCACTGGGAGTGACCTAGAGACTTTAGACTTTTACCAGTTGAACTTGAATTGTTACAAGCAAATTCAACTCTGTTGGGCATCTAAACATTAAGTGATATTCTTAAAATAGGAAAAAAAAGAAAGCCATGTAGATAACTGAAGAAGTGAGTTCAAAATGAATAAAACTGCCCTTTTGAGATTGAATACACCTGGAATAAAAACACTCCTGTTTCTAGCCATTAGTGATAGGGGAAAATAAAAGGTTGGTGATTACAAGATACAATGAGTGGTATGGTTTAAATAAATAAGTAAGGAATGTGAGTTTCTGTGGTGAGTGAATGTGTTTGCAACACAGAATCTTTTTTCTATGAATCCATAGCAAACAAAATCAAGTCCAAGTGACCACTATTTGGCCTCCATGCCTAATGATTTAGATTAGGAGAATTACATACTGCTTTGCAAGTACCACCTAATTTGGGCGAATTGTCGCTGGCGGGGCCACCGGCACTTATTTATGGGGAACGGCACTTATTTTTCGCATCAGAGATTCGCCAAGTGCGAGAGAGCTAAACACACAGATCGGAAAGACGGAGGAAGAGAAAGATGGCTAAACTGTCACACAGAGAGAAATCAGGAAACTTCAAGAGCAAGAAAAAAGAGGAGGGGTGTCTGGTAGGGGATTATAGTCTACCAGCCTTTGTATTCGGCTTGCCAATCTTTAATTGAACCGCCGCCGGTTTCTGAGCAGAGCTTCAGGCACCGGCACTCTATTTTCCACAAATTAAGTACTGATTAACCCCTTCCACGCTCATGACGAGCTCAGCTCGTCATGAGGTACACCTGTCGTACGCTCATGACGAGCTGAGCTCGTCATGTAAACCGGGATTTGCGAATCTTTAGCGCACAGCGGGAAAACGCTTAGCGCGGATGAGGTTAAAAGAATACTCATTCATACTACTATAGATCTATGTTTTGATTTAAATCTTTTACAAGGGAAAGGTACTTTAGAAAGTACTGTTAATAAAGTATTCATCAAAGTAGAATTGCACAATGTTGAATAAGGGGCCATACACAGATTATGCAGTAATGAGGTAGAGATGTGATTGTCTTAAAAAGAGCCACAGAGTATCCTAGTGAATAATGTAGAAACTACTTTTTTATATGCGACATAATAGATGCTGCTTTAACTGAAGGTTTTTGGCCAAATGAGGTTACTGGATAATTTCAGACATCCCCCAGGCACAAAGTATAATATATTTTTTTTAACTGTATTTTACAAAGTAGCAAAAAAAACAAATCCCCTTCCAGCGTCTTGAAAAGCAGCTAAGAGTTAGTGTCCTAGTGAAGTCCTGTCACTCGCATTCATAGGTTTAAGTAACCACAGAAATGAAACCCACAGCCATAACTTTAATATCGCACGTTAACAAAGAGAGAGTAAAGGTTTTTTAGTTCACTCTCTTACCCCTAATAAATATTTACTAAACAACAGAAGAGTGATGGTACCAAAACACCACTTCAAAAGAGGAGCTATTTCTTTTGACGTGTTAGGGAAGGGAAAGTGGAGAAAGGAACAAAAGACGGGTTAAATAAGAACCCTCACTCACCAACCTAGTGGTGACATGCTTCATCACTGGGTTCCCACTGGAAAGACCTAGTGTCTTTCCAGTGTGCTACAACGCCTGTTTACAGCGGAGCTGGTTCTTGTGTGTGTTGAGGGTGCAAAAAGAAAAGCCAAATCGTGCTAGGTGAGTGCAAAAAAAGGTTAAAAAGTGCGTAGTTGTGACTGTCAACTATTTTATTAATAGTCCAACCTGCACTGGTTTAAAAACAATTTAAAGTGGAAACATAGGGAAGGTCTCGACAATTAGAGACACCTAGTCCACAGTGAGAAAAAAGTTCAGGTCGACATGTTTCTGCTTATATGAGCCCGAGTCGCTCAGCTTTCGTCAGGACCAAGTTATGTGATCCTCCGGTGGTGTACACGCACTAAGGTGCACCCTGCCGTGAGGAATTTAGTGTGAAAAAGGTAAAAGGATGGGTTTTCCAAAATACTTACGGCTAAGAGCCGTTGGGACCAAAACAGCTATTCGCTGGGGTCAATACATAGAGAGGACGACTCTCACTCTGCATGGGCATACGCAGTGGAGGGTGTACTTCACGTCGCATCTATGAGTGCTGACGACTCCCCTCCAACAACCTATTCTGTCGACACCGCGGCCCAGAAGAACCATATAATCTATAACTTTAATATCACCTTGTTAGTTAACCTACTGTACTGTGCCAGTAAGTCCTGGGGTGTGACACAAGGAGGAGATACAAGAACACCAATCGGTCTTCATCTTTCTGAAAATCTGGTCCTCAGAAAAAGACAGATTACTCTGGACAATTTTGTATTACAAATAATGTATACCCATAATAATGTATACCCAAAGGACAAGTTGCTTACCTTCGGTAACGCGTTATCTGGTAGAGACATGATCTAGCCACATATTTCTTACCTTTGAAAAGTACTTCCAGGCGTCAGGCTGGATCTGGAAGATTTTTCTTAGCAGTACCTCTGCGAGCCAGTAGGTGGCGTCTATCGAATCCATGTGACGTCGATCTCGTGTTCGTTGTCGTGGTGACGTCTGCGTCTTCAATATAACCGCCACTCCGGCGCGCTGACGTCAGTACTTTTCATGGCTTACCGCGCGCGAAGCCATGAAGTGATGGACCATGGTATGTTAAAAAATTAACAGCTAGGGCCCTGAAGGGGAACATCCCCGACACTTAAAAAAACAATTCTGCAGTGCGTGGAGGATGGGTGGGTCGCTAAAGAATCTGTGGCTAGATCATGTATCTACCAGATAAGGCGATACCGAATGTAAGGTAACTTGTCAATCCGCAGATTTCTTAACTTTGAACAGATACCCAAGCAATACCATCCCCGTACGTGGAACTGCGGAAAGGTTTAGACCAGAAAATCCTGGAAAACAGAGCAACCTAATGGCCTTCTCTGCAAACCTGGGAATCCAGGCACTAGTATCTGGTGAATGTGTGCAGTGATGTTCACGTGGCTGCTTGGCAGATATCCAATACGGGAACACCAAGCTGAAGAGCTATGGTGGCCCCTTTTGCGCTGGTGGGATCTTTCTTCGCTATGACGCAACAGATTTTTATACAGAGGATAACCCAGCGGGATATAATCCTCTTTTGGACAGCACGCCTTTTCTTTGCCCACACGTACCATACAAAGAGTTGATCATCCACCCAGAACTCTCTGGTCGATCGAGGTAAAACGATAATGCTCTTTTTGGGTCAAGGCGATGGAGATTCTCCTCTTCCTTGGAAGGGTGCGGAGGGGCATAGAAGGTGGCTAGAGTAACTGGCTGCCCCATATGAAAGGGTGTTACCACCATAAGCAGAAAAGATGCCCTTGAGCGGAGCACCACTTTGTCTGCAAAGACCATCAAGTAAGGAGGCTAGGAAGACAGTGCCTGCAGTTCACTTACCCTCCTGGCAGAGGTTATCACATCAGAAAGGTGAGAACCAAATTAAGATCCCACATTGCATAATAAAAGGTGAAGGGGGAAACACATGGGTTAACCCCTTCAAGAATCTCTGCACAAGAGGAGATTTGAATAGAGAAGGTTGATCAGGCAGTCGAAGATAAGAGGAGAGGGCTGAAAGATAGCCCTTCAATGTGCCCAGAGCGGAGCCCTGCTGGGTCAAGGAGAGTATAAACAGAAGGGCTTCTGATAAAAGAGCAGATAGGGGGTCAATAGACTGGTCTGAACAATGTTTAAAAATATGTTCCATCAGCAGGCGTGTACCGATTTTGTGAAGGGATGCCTGGCTGCCAAAATAATCTCACAGACTTCGGGAGGGAGGTTGAAAGCTGTCAACTGTCGCCCCTCAATCTTCATGCAAGAATGCAGAGTGGACAGGTTCGGGTGGAGAACCCTCCCCTGCTGCTGCAACAGAAGATCCCCCCAAAGGGGCAACCTGATCAGAGGATTGATGCTCATGTCTAGAAGCTGGGGATACCAAACTCTCTGTGCCTAGTCGGAATCACAGGAATAACTTGTGCCCGGTCGCTCCTGATGTGGTATGGGCAGAAAGGCGTATAGGAGGCCTAAGTTCCACTCGCGGCGAAAAGCGTCGCCGAGTGAGAGCCGCCTTGGAACCTCCGATGCACAAAAACTGCTGACATTGAGCATTCTCGTCGGAGACGAACAGATCTAGCAAAAGATCACCCCACCGCTGAAAGAGACCTTGTGCCACCTCGGGATGGAGATGTCATTCGTGATCCGCAAGGCACCTTCGGTCTGAGCTCGTCCGCACTGGCGTTCAGAGAATCGACCAGGTGTTGAACCACTAGGGAAATGCCCTGATATTCCAGCCAAGTCCAGAGACGCAGGGCCTCTTGACAAAGATTCCACAACCCCACACCACCCTGTTTGTTGCAGTACCACATTGCGGTAGTGTTGTGCGTGAACACCTGTACAAGACTTCACTTCATTGACGGTAAAAAGACTTTCAATGCCAGTCAGATCACCTGAAGCTCCAACAGATTGATATGGAGCTTGGCTTCCGCCTGAGACAAGAGTCCTCTGAACTCCACCTCCCCCAGATGGCCACCCCATCCCAGAAGGGACGCATCCGTCACTACTGTGAGATTTGGTTGGGAATGGGAGAGGGGTCTGCCCTTGAACCAATCGCAGTCTGTTAGCCACAACTGCAGGTCTCTCGCAGGGCCCTCTGAAATCTGAACCAGGTCGATGAAATTTCCTCAATGCTGTGCCTATTGGAACTTAAAGGCCCACTGCAGAACCCGCATATGCCACTGTGCATGGGTCACTAGCTCATAAGGCCCAATAGCCTCAGTATCATTCTCAACAAAATCCAGGAGAGAGGCCGAAACATCGGTATCATAGCCTGAATATCCTTGACTCGCCGTTCGGGAGGATAGGTCCGAAACTACACCATGTCCAGAATCACTCCAATGAAAGGGAGCGTCTGAGAGGGGGTCAGGTGTGACTTCGGCACATTGACAGTGAACCCAAGCGAATGCAGCAGGTTTTCCGTAGTCTGGCGGTGAAAGACAACTGTTTGGGACGAGCCCGCCTTTAACAACCAGTCATCGAAATAGGGAAAGACTGGAAATCTCGATCTCTGCAGATGGGCTGCGACAACCACTATCACTTGGATGTATGACATTATAACGCATGCTTTTACATCGCATGCTGTTACAACGCAGGTTTTACTATGCATACCTTTACAACGCATTACACTTTGGGGTGCTGGATAGTGAATAGTTTAATTTACTATTCCAACTCCAGTCCCCTTGGACACTAGGGAAGGTGTTGGATAGTAAATTAAACTTATTCCCTATCCTAGAGCGCCCCCCAGTGTAATGCGTTGTAAAGGTATGCGTAGTAAAACCTGCGTTGTAATAGCTTTGCGTCATAAAAGTTTCGTTGTAAAGGATGTTTCCCCTATCACTTTTGTGAACACCTGAGGGGCGCTGGTGAAACCGAACGGGAACACTGCAAATTAAAAGTGCTTGTGGCCCACCGTAAACCACAGATAGCGATGATGGGCAGGCAGGACGGGGATATGAAAATAGGCGTCCTGCAAGTCCAATGCTACCATTCAGTGTCCTGGGTCAAAAGCAGACAGAACCTGAGCTAGCATGAGCATCTTGAACTTCTCCTTTTTGAGGAAGCCGTTGAGGGCCCCAAGTCCTAGGATAGAACGAAGGCTTCCCTCCTTCTCTGGGACCAGAAAGTAGCTGGAATAACAACCATAGCCTACTTCTGGCCCGGGCACCCTCTCTATAGTTCCTTTGGCAATGAATGTCTCGACTCCCTCGCAGAGTAGGGCAAGGTGATCCTGCGTCAACCGATTGTAAACTGGAGGCCTGGCTGGAGGAGTAGTCTTGAAGGGAAGGGAGTAACCCCTTTGCACTATTTGGAACACCCACATGCCCGTCGTGATATCCTGACAGTGGTGGAGGTGATGGCGTACTCTGCCACCAACTGGCTGTAGATGATCCTGGAGGATCGGACTAGGAAGGTTTTGTGGTGGAGGAGGGGGTTGTGGCCTGTCTTGACCTCTGGCCTCCTGACCAGTGTTCACGGCCCGCAAAGGCTGCGGAGCTTACGGGGACCTCTGGCTGGAAAAGGGTTGGCGTGGCAAGTAGCTCCTTCCGAAGCCATGAAAGGAGGGAAAACAGATGCCGGCCGGGAGGCTGTGGTGAGGACCAAGGACTTGGCTGTGGTCCTTGAGTCCTTGAAGCGCTCAAGGGCAGCTTTTTCCCTGACTATGAAATGACGGGAGCCATCAAAGGGCATGTCCGTGAGGTTAGCTTGGACGTCCCCCGAGAAGCCAGATGTTCTCAGTCAGGTGTGTCGACGGACGGCCACCATCCTGGAAATCGCTCTGTCTAGCAAGTCTGTTGTGTCCTCTCTCCGTTCGGAAAAAGCTTTGGAGATTAGAGCTCGGTCCTCCTCAGAGTCCCTGGGCAACACTTGCGCAACCGTGTCCCATACAGAATGGGAATAACGGCCCAAAAGGCATGCAGTGTTCACCCACCACAATGCAAGACTGGTGGAAGAAAACATTTTCTTTCCAAAACTCTCCAGTCTCTTGGATTTTCTGTACGGAGGTGTGGAAGTGAATGCGCCACAGGAGTGGAAGCTTGGACCACTAAACTTGGTGGGGTGGGTGGTGAGCAAAAGTGGGTCACCTGTGCAGGCCGATGGCGGTGGGCAATCGTCCTATTCACAGGCGCCCCTGTGCTGGGTTTGGACCAGGTACCTAGGAGACGTCCATCAAGGCCTCAATAAAAGGCAGCAAGAGTTCAGAGCTGGAGACCCCAGGCTGCAGGACCTCTGTCAAGACATTAGTCTTGACTGCCACTGTAGGGAGTTGCAGGGACAGGACCTCCACAGCCCTTCGCACCACCATGGCAAATGATGCCCCCTCCTCCGTAGCCAGGGTAGGTGGAGACAGTATGCCAGAGTCTGGGGAGGTGCCCAAACCACTGGCATCACCCAGTTCCTCATACCAGTCCATCTCTAGGGCTGTTGGATTTCTAAGGAATCCTGTCTTCATCTATTCCCAACCCTTCAGAAAAGGGCAGGTTGAACGACATGGCACCGTACGGCTCCGTCGGCGGTCACCCGACCAGCTCTGTGTCGTCGGGTATGAAAGTTGGGGATGCGCCGCTGGCGACACATAGAGCCTTGGCGCAGAACACATCACCGGGAAAGGTCATTGTGGAAGTGCGGCCGGCCCGGACCCGGGAATGGGTCCAGTCGGAAGCCGTGGCACCAGGGCCGCAGGCGCGGAATCCACAGGGCCGCCTCTATTATCAGAGTCAGCAGGGACTGAAGGCACGACGGCAGGGTCAGACCGCCAAAATACAATGCACATGGAATTGTAAAATTCTAAGCTGGGCGGGGGATGTTCCCGGACCCGGAAAGGGAGGGAAAAGCGGAGCCAACACAGGCACCCGATCTGCGGAGCAGGGCCTCAAACGCTGAGGTTCCTCCGCCGCGTTGCGAGACTGGCGGGGTGAAGTAAAAGTACTCTTCAACTTCTTGTGCTTTTTGTGGTGCCTCTAACCTGACTTAGACGATTTCGCTGAAGAGGACTTTGATTTGCTGGAACGGTGCTTGGACCTTCCTCTAGACCGAGACCTGGACCGGGACCAAGACCGACCTACGCAGTACCGGATGCCGGGCCGCGAGTACCTTTAGGAACCGCTCCCTGAAAGCTTTCGGCGCCATGGCCCGTCAGTCGGAGCACAACTACGAGTCATGGTTGCGCTCCAGGCACCAAAGACACACTAAGTGTGGGTCTGTGACGACATGGCGCAGTGACAGGCGCCACACGGCTTGAACCCAGAGGTCTTCTTGGATGACATCTTACACACCAAAAGGAGTCAACCAAAGTCGAAAAAAAGTCTGGCAAAAATTGACAGGGGTTAGCGCTCTTCAACGGATTGGCACTGGCTGGCGCGGAAAGAAAAGAACTGACAGCGCGCAGCAGTGGTGATTATATTGACGACACGGACGTCACGACGACTACGACAAACAGGACGCCGACGATGTCTCCCGGAGTCAACCGAAGCCACCTACTGGTGCGCAAGGGTCCTGCTAAGAAAAATCTTCCGGGATCCAGCCTGACGCCTGGAAGTTCTTTTAAAAGTTATGGAATCTGCAGCTAGATGTCTCTATCACAACAAATACCCCCAGTACTCCAATATTCTAATTGTTCTGCTGATGAAATGTCACATTGCTAAGTCAATTCCTAGCAAATTGCATTTTACACCCAAGATCCTTCACATGTTTAGTTCCCCCATAAAGGCCATAATTCCTGCACCAGTCCAATAACTGATTCTTGTGCTCTATCTTTGTTTTATTTATTTTAGAGGTTTTATATAGCGCTGGCTGGACCCAGGGGTATCAGAGCGCTTTACATTTTTTTTGAGACAAGAAGGTCAATAAGACAGGGAACATACATAGCACCAGTGTATATATATAGCATATAAGTCTCTGCATGACAGATTTCAAAGAGATAAATATGGGAAATAAGCACACCAAAATGAGAAAGAAGTGATAATCAAAAATATCATAAGGCAAAAATTGAAAAGAGAGCCGGAAAAATTGCAGTCAGGATAGGGAGGTTAGTGGACAGTTAGGATGGTAAGGCAGAGAGAGGGAGGGGCAGAAGTGGGTGGGGTTGGAGGGGATGAGGGCTGAGGGTGGACAAGGGAAGGGGGGGTGCAAGGAAAAGTGAAGGTGGTAAACAGGGATGGGGAAGTGACGAGGAGGAAGGGCGAGTAAGGCTGATAAAGAGAGGGCGGATGCATCTAGGGTCGGACAGATGTGGCCGGTGGAGAAGAACAGATAGGTATTAGGGTCCCCAGTATTTATTGAGGAGATGTAGTTTGAGTCCTTTTTTGAAGCTAGAGTAGGAAGGGTTGCAGCGAAGGTCAACTGGAAGGGCATTCCAAATGCAAGGAGCGTTGCCGGAAAATGATCGTGACTGAGTGGTTTTCTTTTTTAGAAGGGGGGGGATAAGAAGGAGGGTGTTAGTACTTCTCAAGGAACGGGAGCAGGGCTTTAGTGAGTTTGTTAGCGAGGTAGGTCGGAGTGTTCTGATGGAGAATTTTGTGTGTAATGAAGGCTGTTTTGTAAGTGGACCTACCTTCAATGGGGAGCCATTTAAGGGTTTTAAGGGCAGGGGAGATGTGGTCGAATCGCTTGCAGTCTGTGGTAAGCCTAGCTGCAAGGTAAAGCACAGATTTAAGAGGTGCTAGGTGGATCTTGGGAATTCCGGTGAGAGTGGCATTGTCATAGTCGATGCGAGAAAGAACAAGGGATTGGACTGCTAGTTTGAAATCATCAATAGGGATGAAGGGCTTAATTTTCTTAAGGTGGCGGAGAGTGAAGAGGGCACCTTTGGCAGAATTGTTGATGTGTACCTTGAGGGTTAGGGGGTTGTCAAGGGAGATCCCTAGTGATTTGACTGAGGAGGACAAAGATAAGGAGCAGTTGAGGGCATTGAGGTCTGGGATCCAATTCTGGATGGGGAGCTGGTTATTTTTAGGGGAAAAAAAGAATAATTTCAGTTTTTTTAGGGTTGAGTTTGAGGTGGTTAATGTGGAACCAGGCTTGAATCTTGATGAGAGTGTTGTTGAGGTGAAGGATGTCAGCATGAGTTTTAATCTTATAATAGAGTTGGGTGTCATCGACTTAGAGATGGTAGTTGATCCAAGGCTTGTTTAAGAATGAGTGTGAGGGGTTCCATGACCAGGTTAAAGAGAGAGGGAGAGAGGATGGATCCTTGTGGATCTCCCAAGGAGAAGGAGGTAGGGTTAGATAAGCAATTGTGGACTTTGATTTGTTGAGAACGGTGTTGTAGGTATGAGACGAACCATTTGTGTGTCGTACCATTCAGGCCGAATCGATCTCTATGAACATTGAGTAGAGCAGAGTGGTTAACAGTATCAAATGCTGCAGAGAGATCAAGGAGGATCAGAAGGCTAGATTCGCCATTGTCAAGTGAGTGGTGGATGTCGTCAACAATGTTTAGCATGGCGGTTTCAGTGCTGCATCCTTTCCTAAAGCCAGATTGGAAGGGGTCTAGTAAGTTAAAGTGTTCAATGTGTCTATCTAGTTGGAGAAGGACACATTTTTCCAGGGCTTTAGAGAGATAGGAAGGTTGGAGATGGGACGAAGGTTATTGAGGTCGTTTGGGTCTGCCAAAGGATTTTTGATAATGGGGGTGGTTTGGCCAAGTTGCAAAGAAGTGGGGACACAGCTGGTGGTAAGGGAGCTGTTGATAATAGAGGTCCAGGAAGGGGTGATGATGTGTTTAAGGTTTTGGACAAGTTTGGAGGGGAGAGGGTCTTTGGTGTGGGAGGAAGGCTTGAGTTTGGTAATGATGTTAAAGACGTCTCTTTCAGTGACTGGCTGGAAGTTATGCCATGCAGCATTGTTTTTAGGAAGGGGATTAGGATGGTTGGAGTCCAGGAGATTGGAGGGTAAGGGGGGGTGAGGGAGATCAGAGTTGTGATAGGTAGTGGTGAGTGTAGGGGGGAGTTGTGATGGAGGGGGGATATTAAGAGAGATGTTCGGAATGGCGGTAGGGATCACAGTAGAGAGGAAGGATTGCTCAATTTGTTTAATTTTGTCTGAAAAAAAGAGAGCTATTTCTTCACATCTAGTCGTCGAGGCCAGTGGGAAAGGGGTAGCGGAAGCAGTTTGATTGCGCACAATGTTGAATAGTTCTCTTGGCCTATTCTGTGCTCGATCTAGTTGTGTCCTGAAGAAGGACGTTTTTTGACTAAAGATGTGTTTTTTGTAGGACGATCTAGCAAGTCTGAGGTGGGCCAGGTTAGAAGGAGAGGGGTGTTGTCTCCATAATCTTTCCGTCAGTCTGAGTCTGCGTCTTTCATTATTTAGCTCTGTGTTAAACCATGATTTGGAGGGGATATTTCTTTGTTTTTGGAGTTTTAGAGAGGCTAGAAGGTCAAGGGTATCAGTGACTGCTTTAAGGGAGGGAGGAATAGCGAGAAGTTGGGCATGTAGTTTGGATTCAAGTAAGTCGGGAGGGATATGACTGAGATTTCTGATCAGTTTCATGGGTTTAATAGTTTTGGTAGGAGGGGGGCAGGTAGAGGTAGTTATAGAGAACAGGATAAGGTGATGGTCGGACCAGTCAATGGGAATGATATTAGATAGGAGGGCTAAATCCTTGCAGGTAATGATAGCGTCAAGGGTGGCTCCTTTGGAATGGTTTGGTGACTGACAGATTTTTTTGAGGTCCTTAATTTCGAGAAGGTCAGAGAGGAGGGAGATTGAAGGGTCTTTGGTATCATTCCAATGGAGGTCAAAGTCTCCCAGGAAGATGTTTTTAGATTTGGAAATTGAGGATTGGGTAAGGAGGTTAGATCGCTCATCAATGAATGGGTAGTGATTTCCGGGCGGATTATATATATTGTGAAGGCGGATGGGGTGGGAGCCCTGTATTTTGAGTTCGGCTACAAGGTATTCAAAGGAGGCATATTCGGCGTTATTGATAAGGGAGAGCTGTAGTTCGTCTTTGAAGATGATAGCTACACCACCGCCTTTTCGAATGGGTCTATCTTTCCTAATGATGGAGTAGCCCGGGGGTGAGAGTAGGTCTAGAATGCTTGTAGAGTGGTCATTAAGCCAGGATTCTGTAAGGAACGCAATGTTGATGGATTCGCTAAGGATGGTTTCAGAGATTTCTAAGGCATGTCGGGCAGCTGAGCGGCATTTAACAAGCATGCAGGAGAGGGGTTTGGGAGTGGGTTTGGGAGAAGGGAGGGCATGGATGGAGGTGAGATGAGGAGGGGGTCTAGGTGAGACAGGTGAGAGGGGAATACAACTAGTCCCCAGAATGACGGGGATGCTTGAGAAGGCGGGAGGCGTGTTCACAGTGGGTGAGTAGGGAGGGTAGGAATCTTTTTTTCACCATGGCTCAATAACATCCTGGCCTATCTCACCAGGTTGCTATTCCGGAAACTGATCAACTGGTTTACAAATTGCTGTGTAGAACAATACTGGATGCTATCTTTCATTACCTCTCCATCCAATCAGATATGTGGTGCAATGGCCTGTTGTACTTCCTAGAGGTAATCAATCAATCAAAGACATTTATAGAGCGCACTACTCACCCGGAGGGTCTCAAGGCGCTTGGGGGGGTGGAGGGGGGGGGGGGCGCTACTGCTCGAACAGCCAGGTCTTGAGCTTCTTCCTGAAGGAGAGGTGGTCTTGGGTCAGGCGCAGGTCGGTCGGGAGGGAGTTCCAGGTCTTGGCAGCCAGGTAGGAGAAGGACCTTCCTCCTGTTGTTGCTCTTCGGATGCGGGGGACAGCGGCGAGGGCGTGACTGGTTGATCGGAGATGGCGTTTGGGAGCGTAGAAGTTGAGGCGGTTGTTGAGGTAGCTCGGGCCTTGATCGTGTAGGGCTTTGTGTGCGTGGGTGAGGAGACGGAAGGTGATTCTCTTGTTGACGGGGAGCCAGTGCAGGTCTCTCAGATGTCCGGAGATGTGGCTGCGTCGGGGGATGTCGAGGATGAGTCTGGCTGAGGCGTTCTGGATCCGCTGGAGTTTCTTCTGGAGCTTGGCGGTGGTTCCAGCGTAGAGGGCGTTGCCGTAGTCCAGTCGGCTGGTGACGAGGGCCTGGGTGACCGTCTTCCTGGTCTCGGTGGGGATCCACCGGAAGATCTTGCGTAGCATGCGCAGGATGTTGAAGCAAGACGAGGAGACGGCGTTGACTTGTCAGGTCATGGAGAGGGAGGTGTCCAGGATGAAGCCCAGGTTGCGATACCCCACCCCCCAAAAAGGAATAGGAGGAAGGGATGCATAAAAGACTACCAAAGGTTACACCAGAACTGCCCCATTAATATGTACAGATGAGTGATAGGAGTAGTAATGTAGAAGAAGGTGTAATATTATGGCTACTCTCATATGGATAGAGATTTTTGAGCAAAACTACAATCATGTGCATTTTCAGCTATAAAGAACACATGGGTTACATAAAAAATACATGATTAAAATATATTTTGAAGTACTCAAATGCTCCAACATAACAAAATATTTTCTGAAGCCCTGTGCAATTCTGTGCCTTGTTCCATCTCTTAGTTATGAACCCAAAAATGTAAGGCATAAAAAGTACACTAGATGTTCAAGCGGCCTTGAGAAAGTTGGAATACCAAGAGTTTCTGTACACAATTCGTAACCTATTGGCAAACTATATAAAAAGTTCACTACCAAATCAGATCCCTCCTACAGCAATTAAAGTTTATTGATAAGGTTTTACCAAACACTACCTTGTAGTCTCTATTTGCATCCGACAGCTGCCAGTCGGAGTTGGGCACACCCATACGACGATACTCTTCTGATATGTCAATAAGCTGCCATCCTTCTAACCGTTCCATCTCACTTTGTTTAGGGTTATACGAAAATGCATATAGGTCACTGAATTGAGCTACAGAAAAGAAAAACAAAACAGCATTAGAAAATATTACTGAGACTTTTTAGGTCAGTGGTATATGCAAGGTATAAGCATAGCTGCCAAAACAACCAAATAATAGGTAATAGGAATGATTTCCTCCAAATCACTATAGTCCCACTGGATACAAAGAGAAAGGTAGCCGGGGAATGGAGAAGATATACCCCGATTTCTGGGAAAGGTGGCAAAGCACTCGTCTTGACCAATAAAGGAGGAAAGACAGAGAGGCAATGTTACAACAGCAAGATGTGGTAACTGTCAACATGCAGACATAAATAAGAGCCTTAAGTCTGCCAGAACGCTTCAATGTAATGTGCATTGGCTGTGGCAAAATAGAACTCTCCCAAGGACACTGCTGGGCTGGTTATCTAGTGGTAATATGGAGCTGTGTCTGCGCCTCTGAGGAAGGATATTTAATGGTACCAAGAAAAAATGCTATGAAGACATATTTGTGGCTATTGTGGAAAGAGCTACACTAATTCATACAATCATCACTCTTTAAATAGATGTATTCAATAAGATTTACTACTTAAATACCTAATATCCTAAAGTATATTTTCTCTAAAAACTGTTATTTTCAGGTAAACGGAATACAATACATCACCATTATTATTTCATTTTAGGCCGTTTATATATGTCACTCAATATCATTCTATCGTCATTTCAAAAAGCATAAAATATGTTGGACTACTCTAAAAGATAATGTAAAAGAATGTTTTGCATGCATGGGTTAAGTATAACAAAATATCAATGCACACTATTCGAAACTTTGATAATGTAACATAATAAGTACATGGATTACAAATGTTCAGGTCACTGAACTGAATTAGCATTTTGAGGCAACTAGTTAAACCCAACAAGGTCATGGGAGCTCGCATTACAATTTGAGACTGCTCTATCAGACATGTTGCAGTTCTGACCTTCTGACCCTCTCCATCCTGGAGCCAACAACCTCAAAGATTCAGACTTATGCTCACAGCCACAAACATTTACCTCAGATGATGTTAATTGTGATAAAGTAGCCTGTCCCAGAATGCAGCTCCACCACTTGTCACCCACCCCCGGCCCCACCAATAGTAAAGAAAATATTTTTTTGCAATTTCAACATTGTCTTCTATGAATGCACACATTTGCACCTCCTCAATTTTGGGCAAGATGATCCTGCAAGTATGCACCTCTGTGGATGACTCAGTTCAGGAGAAATATACCCAATGCAGACGTATTCCTGCATCTCTGGCTTGATATAGTTTAGTGGGTAATTAGTCAACTTTGGAATCCAGTGGCCCATTTTAAAACAATTCTAAATTCAGTGGCAAAGATATTTACATAAATGTATTCAGTAAAATCTACATTTCGTTAAAGAAAACTAGCGCTGTTTATTGTACTGACCAAAACACAGAAAATCTCCTTCTTAACAATGATAATTATATTGTTGAGTTTCTCAAACATAACTACTGCAACACCAACCAGCACAATGCTGCCCTGAATTCCCAGTATGGCAATACCAAATGTGGTCATGTTGCTGTAGAAGTTGTGCTCAACGCGATGGTACTTTTACCCATTTGTCTGTAAATTACATATGCGAGCAGCGAGATGATTTCACTAAACAGAAAAGTAGAATTAACTGCATACTGTCATAAATTATCTGGACACAATGTGAGATGACATACATTTACCCTTATCTCTCTCTCTATAATAACTGTGTTATAGGCTTCGAGTCTGTCAGGACTTGGGCTATTAATTTAAAAAAGGGTGAGGCCCTACCAAATTAATAAATCCACTCTGGTTAGGTGAAAACAAAGTTCCTAGAGAATCTGTGCTCAAGCCGTGACATAAGCAACAGGCAGTCTTCAGAGAAATGCAAATTAAGTTCCAAGCAGTAACAACAATTTTCAAAGTTAGAAAACAGGAGAAAATCACAAGCCAATCCAGACAAAGAGAGAAAAAAATCTAGTAAAAAGGTGCTAACATCACTAAATTGGATCAGGGGAACCGAAGATATCAGTTAGTAAATGTTAACATAAAAGGCTCCAAAAAAATGTAAAGCACCAATCCAGAATAGAGATCGACTGCAACAGAGCAGCAGTAGGATATATCAAGCAGGTTGACCTGGGCAAAGATTTTACCTTCTGACTTAGGCTCGGAAATGGTAGTAGAACTCTTCCAAAGCGGAAAGATTCAAAGGTGTGGCCAGCAAGGGTTCCTCAAAGTCAGATAAGTTGTTGTTGTGCTGCAGCTGAAGCTGTTATTTTTGGCACTAAAAGCTCATCAAGGGATAAAGCCAGATATTGTGGATGCCCACAGTGGTGCTTCGTGGGGTGTATAGGTTGCATCCTTGCCACTGTTCAAGGTTTTATCTTTGAACTCAGTCACTTTTGTTTTGTAAAAAGATAATCCCCCTAAAGGATATAGCCTTTAACACAGGGTACCACTGAACCTAATTTTTAGAGCAGCAAAATGCTCCGAGCAGGACACACCCTGTTTTCTTAAAGGACTAGAGTGTGACCTTTCTGCGCAAGCTGCAGCATTACATTGTCTCAATACTCAGGAAGTGGCAATAAATGTCTAACCCTCTCACTCTTCTTCAGCTGCTGGGAAAGTTTATTCTGGTCAGAACTACAGCCGTTAGCTCCAACTGGCAGGCTGCTAGACACCAGTTGTCTCTAGGACTTCTGAAGGGTCCGGACCTCTGTGGTCAACTGGGAACTCTTGAACTCAGGAGTCGTCCTGCTTTTTGTTTGTGTCTCTTGAAGTATGCAAACAACTTGACCAATGAAGAGCAGTTCCAGTCCCAGGGCGCAGCATGATTCAGGTGTCCTTGAGTGTGTACTCTTCTTACATCAGGAGTTAGTAGTCTGACCAACAGGGCTTTCTTCAGGCCAAAGAAAGCCTATTGGCAGGCTGGAAGAGCCACACAGTAGTATTTGGTGAACGTGTGGAGTTGACCAAAGTGCACCTTTAGATGTGCACAATAGAAATGCTTCCAAAGAAGACTATAGTGCACCCTTCTTGGAATAGGTTTTACGTGTAGTGTATGCTTTACTTTAGCATAGCATGTCATGTCCATATACACTTAACAACTTATTTGGCAATGCCACTCTTTGAACAAGTATTTGCAATGAAATAGGTCTCGCATTACTGAAAGTTTAAGCTATTAGAGTTGCAAATAATAATGCAACGACAATAGCGCAAACTCTGCAATGTGAGACCTAGTGCTCCAATACCTTTGGGTTGAGTAAGCACTATACAAAACTGAAAACATACGGATCTCTAAACAGGCACGTCAACCCACTGAGCTGTCTTAGTGGAACTGGACCCGATGATTCCAAACACATCTCCATGGCAGGCACATTAATCCACTGAGATGTCTTGCTGGCATTCGGAAAACACGACGCACGCATCGGGCTTTTCAGCACCAGGCACATTAACCCGCCAGGCTTTCTTGTCCACTAGCAGCTGTTTGTGGCCAGCATCTTGCCCGGGCTCTATGGTGAGAATGTTCACATAGCCGAGTTTATCGGTGAGAACTTCTCAGGACAACACCTCTGCCTGCAAGATGTTTCAGCGTCCCCAGCACTGCGCCCTACTCCCACACTCCCTCCCCCCCCCCCCCACACACACACACAGCCCAGCGCCTCGTCTAACAACGGAAAGCCATTAATACTGGGAAGTTTTCGCTTGAAGTGAGCGGAAATATAACATGTGTCCTTTTCACACGCAGGCTTCAATCCACTACCCACTGTGACCTTTTTACAGATGTCTGAGCTCTGCTAGTTCATGTGTGTGTGAAGGCGGGAGCGGGGCACATCATAAATCGTATCTTGGGGTCATCGTTATGGGGAATGTGGTGTAAGAGAAACTCAACATTTGACTGACAGATCCAGTGTATCGATTCACCTCACCCCTGTGAAAAACACACACGCAAATCCCAATAGTGTGCCACAAAAGGAAAAGCACACGCTCGTGCGTGTGCGATTCCTAGGTCAGCTTCTAAAACCCCATTTTTACCTACTAAATGTCTTGCGCTGCGTGAGCAATGCTGCGCACTGCAACGCTAGGCACGAGACCTAAAAAGGGTTTCTCAGGAGAAGTTTTGCAAAGGCAACACAGAGTTGTTCTTTTGTAATTTTGTTCTGCAATATGTAGATTTGTGCTGAATTGAGACAAGTGCCCTCTGTGTTGTATGTAAGCTGCTACTGCAGCTAAACGTATTGTATAAAAAGATATGCCAATACTGGTTTCTGAAGGTGCAGTAGCAAATCTATCCTGTACTAAAGGTTTAAGTGGTTATATTTAGTTTCTTAAACAGTTATACACACAATCTTTGCACTTTTCAGAACAACAAGCTTGTGTGGTCGGCTTCCGTGCCTCATGCAGGACTTGCATCCCGTTCTCTGAAAGTTAAGGCAACCAAACTCTAAGAGGTCAGGTGATAAAACACTAATTTCAATTCCCCTTGTGTTGGAGGACTATGAGGATCCTGATGCAGAATAAGGTGTTCTGGTCTGCTCAGCAATTGTTCATGTGGATGGATTGACATCCCCAAAAGTAATGAATCGCATAGCTGTCTCCCCCAAGTTGGATCGACCAAAATGAGGAACATGGTTGTTTGACACATTTTCCTCACTACATGTGGGTTCAAAGGTAATGGAAGAAAAGGGTAAGCAAAGATCCCTGACCAATTAATTCACAGTGCACTGTCCATGGACTATGGGTGTGGACATTAGGAGATGAGGCTTTGGAACTTTGCAATTTGGACGGTGACAAACAGACTGATTGTGCGGGTGCCTCACTTTTTAAAGTAAATCTGAAGTACTTAGAAATATATCCCCCATTCCTAGACTTGCCAATGCGTCCTACATAACAGGCCCACACTGGCGTTGTCCACACCATGCAGGACATCCACTAACAAAGGACTGTGGTTGTGAATAGCACAACACTAAATATTCTGAGCTAGCTCTGATAGCCGTGGCAAGTGATTTCCCGTTTGTGTCTAGATGTAATACTTGACAGTCTGAATAAATACAAACAAATGCACACCTAGTATAATTAATTGCTAGGCTGACAAACCATTTGTGATTAATCACTTATGTTTTATGAAAAAGTTTTTTGAAACGTTTTTTGGCATCAAGGGATATACACCACACTTACAGAAGTTCACAAGTGCATTGAAACCAAGAACAATACATTAAATTACAATATACACATATAACAATTGTGATTACAAAAAACAACTGTGCTATGCCTCAAATAATTACGTTTTGCTGAGGCACCAATCCTGGATAAAAAATGAACAAGTGGACAAAAAAATGAGACACTAGCCTACTTGTTTCCACCACCACTAGATACGTATTACTTTTGACATATGGTGCAACAGAATAGGAACACACAAAACTAAGCAGAAGTGTAGACTTTGTGCAAATTATATTCCTATTGTGCCCTGGTGTTTGCAGTATCTGGGTGGAGCAGGACGCCGACGCGTTTCGAACCCGATGAATAAGTTAAGGGTTCTCCTCAGGACAAGGATTGGGGGGTCGTTGTTGCTTGTACTTGAAATGTCAGGATACTCCCTTGATGTATACAACACTAAAAAGTGTATTGGGTGCCGATGCGCATAAAATCAATGGTTGTGGAGATTGTGCCTTGTTTGGCAGAAGTTCGTGACTGTGCACGAACTCGAGCGGCAGCCGCCGCTGCAGTTCGGCAAATTTTAGACGATTCAATCGGTCTGCACGTCAGACACACAAGCGGCAAGAAACTGGCAACGCGAGCCAGTTTCTTGCCGCTTGTGTGTCTGACGTGCAGACCGATTGAATCGTCTAAAATTTGCCAAACTGCAGCGCCGGCTGCCGCTCGAGTTCGTGCACAGTCACGAACTTCTGCCAAACAAGGCACAATCTCCACAGCCATTGATTTTATGCGCATCGGCACCCAATACACTTTTTAGTGTTGTATACATCAAGGGAGTATCCTGACATTTCAAGTACAAGCAACAACGACCCCCCAATCCTTGTCCTGAGGAGAACCCTTAACTTATTCATCGGGTTCGAAACGCGTCGGCGTCCTGCTCCACCCAGATACTGCAAACACCAGGGCACAATAGGAATATAATTTGCACAAAGTCTACACTTCTGCTTAGTTTTGTGTGTTCCTATTCTGTTGCACCATATGTCAAAAGTAATACGTATCTAGTGGTGGTGGAAACAAGTAGGCTAGTGTCTCTTTTTTTGTCCACTTGTTCATTTTTTATCCAGGATTGGTGCCTCAGCAAAACGTAATTATTTGAGGCATAGCACAGTTGTTTTTTGTAATCACAATTGTTATATGTGTATATTGTAATTTAATGTATTGTTCTTGGTTTCAATGCACTTGTGAACTTCTGTAAGTGTGGTGTATATCCCTTGATGCCAAAAAACGTTTAAAAAAACTTTTTCATAAAACATAAGTGATTAATCACAAATGGTTTGTCAGCCTAGCAATTAATTATACTAGGTGTGCATTTGTTTGTATTTATTCAGACTGTCCGGCACTTTCTTTTGTTTGTTTCATAAGGGTGGTCCAAGCCGGTCAGAGACAGGACCCAGCCTTTCCCTTTTCTCTGCGTAGATGTAATACTTGGCAGCCAGGTTATCGGTCTTTTGTATGACTGTTTTCCCCAAATACGTGTGTAAAAAGCTCTTAGTGCCAATTGGATTGCTAGTATGCCAACCTAGCTGTTCTTGCAGCCCGGTACTCGGAACAATCATGTAGTTGTGTTTTGCTCTTCAAACCATAAGAGAAGCGCCATGGTGATGGTCACCTGCGGTTGAGATTCCACAAACGGCCTGCTCAGTAATTCTTTTCAGTCTACCATTTAGGCTTTAGGGAACACTTACCTTCAACAACGCTAGGTCTTCCCAATGACCCTCTATTTGCAACCATTGCCTCACTAAAGACTTGTAGTGAGTGCATGTGTAATCCTGCATGAGATATAATTGCTGAAAATGAAGCCAACAGCCCAACAGTTTCATTACTATTCTTACAGTAACAGAATGTGGTGTCTGAAAAAAAGGCAGCAGCCTTTGATATGCCATTGACTCTTCTGTTATGGAGATGCTTTACCTGACACAGTGTTTAACATAGTTCCTAGAAAATGTTGATATTGGAGGCACAACTTTTTTGACAACTTTCAAAGTCGGCCTCATCCTCGTCCTGATATTTGATGTGAAGCTGAGAGGGATTGTAAGCAAAACCAAACATTCCATCATCATCAAATTCCTCCAAAAATATTGAAGGTGGCAAGGGTGAAACACTGAAGGATTCTGGAAAAAAAGCCTCGTCGACTGTGTCGACGACAAGAACGTCGTCAACGGGTATACAGGCGTTAGTTGCAACGTCGACAGTCATTTACAGTTCTACTTAAGTTTGGTTCTTTTTTCCACATGAAAATGGATCGGCTTTTGCAGTGACTGTTCATTGCACTGTAGCCCAAGTGGGACTCCCACTTTGACGAAGGGGATGATTCAAGCATGTGAATCTATGAAAGATCCAATACTGGAGAAAATGGAGACTGCATCAGTGAAATGAGAAATCACGCTTCTGCCTAGTCCACATGAAAGAGGGTTCTCACCTGGAGACAAAGAGCAGCTGCTGAGAGACCTGAATGGTCAAGGGTCCCCCCCCCACACATTCAAGATAAGAACACCCTTTCCCCCTTTTGGACAGCTAAATCTACACTAGCTGTCCATGGGCCAGGTGCCCACAAGTGCAACAGATGCCACGCCATTGCACTCTACATTGGCTTCGAGCAAAAACAAAAGAGACACCACACTCAAGGTGTGGTAAATTTAAATTACCTATACTTAATTTATGCGGTAAAATTCAATAAGAATAACTCAGTCAAAAATAAGAGGCAGAGTCCGTGGCATCTGAGTTTTGTAAGGGTTTTATTCCTTAAAAAGGAATTGGTTCGAACCAGGTATCATGTTCCATCACCACAAGGGTTCAGGAAGGGAATCGTGGACATGTACAATGCTTTATTAACAGAACATCATATATATAGTCAATGCATTACAGTAGTGATAGATGCAGAAGGCGTAACAGCTGAGAGAAGAGATAAGAACACATGTACGTAATAAAGAGGCGTAACAGAAGGCGTGCACAAGGGCGTACACGAAGGTGTGTGCTAGAAACGTCATAGGGAAGAGTCACAGGTGGGTGGATCCATAAGAGAATCCTGCAGAGTCAGCAGAAATACATGGCTGAGATGCGCGCGCAGCAGCATGACGTGTGATTGACGTGGAACTGGAGGGTGAAGGGGACTTGACATTTAGCCCTACATGAGGAGACAGAAGTCTGGGGTGTCAGAACAACCTAATCCCAAATCATATCTAATATCTTGTGTTTGAGGAACTGTATTATCTAGAAGGAAAGGCCTCTCGGGCAGAGGCTATTCTATACTAACTGCTTGTGCGTGTATAAGCGCCTACGTGTCTACGTGTAAAGAAAGGGGCCATGGGCCTACCATGGTAACGGGAGCTATGAATTACTTGCATGGAGACAGAGAGGCCGGGCCCTTTGCTCTGCAGCTGGGAAGGATGTTTTCCTAAACTACTAGACAGGAATGTATTTTCGAGGAGCGGAGCAGATAACTTGAAGGCTGAATACAGTCTTGGCAGGCAAGCAGGCCGAGCCAGGCACCGCTCGCCACACAGGGAGTAAGGCAGAGGTCAGGAAGCAGCAGACTGTAGTTTTCAGAAACAGAAGGCAGAAAGGGCTCGATGGCAGGAATCAGGGCCTAACTCACCAGAGCTAGAAAAACATGAAAGTGCACCATGTAAAGACGTTGGCAAGGCACACTTAGGAACTGAATATCCGACCCATTCATGGTGGATCTGAAAGAGGACATGTTAACGTTGGACGCAAATGTATTTGCGTCTTCATAGCTGGAAGTGGAGGGAACATACATGTACTTGAAGCACGTACATGGAGCCGTTGGGGTCTACGATAGGGGACACAATTGACCATAAAAATTCATATTACCTCATTCCCTCCTTGTCCCCTACGGACCCTTCATGATATATCAATCCTCATTAATCTATCAATCTGTTCATGTAACATCATTTGCTCTTCTTTCTTCTTACAGTGTTTTGAACGTGGACTTGAATGAGGAATACATGATGTGGCGCACAAGCCGCAAATCGCTGGCCCACATTGTAGACACAGGCAGCAACTGAATACTATGAGAAGGGCAATACCTAGGAAGGATAGGACCTTCCATCCCCAGGCTGACAACACGCTCCAGAACTAACCGGACCAAGTCCAGGTGCCTGGATTCTGGTGTATCTGACTTGCAATTTTGTGAAGACGGGTTATGGCTCTGTATACTGATGGCGCGTTTTCTGGAATGAAAACACAGCAGCTCGATCCGATGACTCTACAAGCTCCGCCCCTATCGGCCAGGATGACGTCAAGGACAAGACGATTTTGAAGAACAACAATCCGCATAGCAGACTGCTCCTCTGTTAAGTTACCTAGGGCGGAAGTAGTTTCATTCACTACAGCTTCGAGGGTTCTGGTTAATTTTCGTATCAGTTTACTATTAAAGACAGCACCTAAGTAGGGGAAGAAACCTTTATTGAAGTCTGTATATTGCTCCCATGCCGTTTCAGTGTAGTCGACAATCGGGAGATCTCTCTTGGGTCTGACGTGTACTAGATGGGAGTCCCTATGATAATCAGGAGGGGCTAGGAAAACAGGTGGCAGAAGGAATGCAATGTAGCAGGTGCCATCCCAATCTAGAGGTAAGCGTATATATGCGGTATGACCACAAATGAAGTAGGAATGACGGGAAGCTTTAAACGTAGACTTGCCCTTATCACTGAATTCGATCACAGTAGTACATTTACTATGACCCAGGTGTACTGAACCATTCTTTCTGACACATAATTCACCTTTGACTGGTAGTACGGACATAGCGGGCAAGACTGGTTCGGTTTCGGATTCAACATTCAGAATCATGAGGTTAAGTGTAAAGTTACCTAATCCATATACTTCATTTTCTAGATCAGTCCCTGTCCTTTTGGGAAGACCCTCCTTGTCAGGGAAACATACTTTATGCAAAACGGTGTTCAGATTTCCCCATACCCAGTTGCCCTGGTAAACTACGGACTCAGAATCTAAGGAATTAATTAAACTAAACCATGCGCCACAGGAACCATTGTGTGTGAACGGGTACGGGAAGAGGGGCAGAACTCCCTTGTATTTCTGATAGGGAGGGAGTCGGCCACATATCCAACAATTGGTAGCATTGCTGGTCTGATGGGAATGATGTAACATACGAATGAATGTGTTGTTGCGCAGCGCAAGTCGGTAAGACAACTCATGCGGGGGTAGTTCACTGAAAGAGTGCTCGGCCGTAACATTGAAGGAAGAATGTGCACGCTTGAAAATAGGATAGTATATATGTAACAGTATACTTGCAGCAATAATCAAAAGACTCAGAAAAAACATAATCAATAGCGTCACTATACAGTGACTACGAAGTGATTTACAATATTCACGTTTCTTGAGCTGTTTCTGTCTATCTCTCTCTCTGTTGGGGTCTAGGGGATACATGTCAGAGACTCGTCTAACCGATTCACCTAGGGGAGGACTTAAACAATTAAACTGTCTGACTTGCTAGACCTCAATTTTAATTTATATTCTTGAGAAGAAGTTTTCTCGACCAGGGGGAGTTTTGAGTCAGTCTGTGGAGGAGGGCCGGGCTGGGAGGCTAGATCTGGCGGTAGTCCATGGTATTTTTTGATATGACTCGAGTGAAGCCAGCCCTTGCGGCCCTCGACTTTGATCGCTGTCCTTGTGGTCAAAAGTACTAGCTTCGGCGCTTGCCAACGGGGCTCCAGCGGACTTCTCCTGTCGAAGTTCCTCATGTAGACGAGGTCCCCCGGAACAACTTCATGTGGCTTCACCTCGGTGTTGTCGGGAAAGGCTGCAGCAACCTGTGAACGACATGATTGTAGTGCAGACATCAAAGAAGCAAGGTAATCTGTCAGCATGTTACAATCAACATCAGTGATTCTGCGAGGCAGAGGCGTCCCCCACATATTCGGTGGCCTACCAAAGACCACCTCGTACGGGGATAGCCCTGTTCTGGAGTGTGCGACCATTCTCATGTAAAAGAGTGCGACTGGCAAAGCTACTATCCAGTCGACGCCTTTCTCTCTACAGATCTTGGCAAGACGAATTTTCAGAGTCTGATTATGACGTTCCACGAGACCTGCGGCCTCGGGATGTCGGACACAGTGGAATTTCCATTGGTAGCCGAGCAGGAGAGATACCGGCTTCATAAGCTCGGACGAGAATGGCTGACCGTTATCGGAGTATACGATGCGGGGCAAACCATATCTGGGGAAGAATTCACGTACCAGCTGCTTGGCAGTGGTAGGAGCAGTGTAATCTGGGACTGGATATGCTTCTGTCCAACGGGAGAGTGCACATACAACTACGAGGACATATTTGAATCCTCGACAACGTCCATCTGGATATAATCCATCTGGAGGACTTCAAAAGGGTGATCGGGAGGATGAAATCCACCTTGTTCTACGGGAATGCTTTTACCTGGGTTGAACTGACAACAAATCATGCAAGTACGCACTTTCTGTTTCGCTGCTGCTCGTAAATGTTTATTGAACCAAAGGTTTTGAATACTGTCTAACATGGCTTTTTCTCCTAAATGTGCAGGACTGTGTACTGTGTTAATGATAACTTGAACCATAGAGTCAGGGAGAAACCATGTGGATTTTCCCTTCGTCATCCATCCCTGTTCTGTCTGGATCCCTCCTAGTTCAATCCATTTCTTGATTTCGTCTGGTGTAGCATGTGTCTGTATGTCAATTACATCTAGGGCGGGATCCTTAACTGTCATGCAATGTGTCGATGTCGGGACTATTGACTTTGTCAGATCAGTTGCGTGAGTCTGAGTCTGAGCTGTATGCTTGGCTGTTCGGTATGCCAGGTCGTTACCCTGGGAAATGGTATCTGTGACTTTCGTATGTGCCTTGCACTTCATGATGGATATCGCTGTAGGCAGATGAATTGCATCTAACAGAGTTTGAATGAGGGGACCGTGCTGAATTTTGGCTCCGTGAGAGGTCAAAAAACCTCTCTCTCTCCAAAGCACACCGAAGTCGTGTACAACTCCGAATGCATAACGTGAATCTGTGTATATGTTAACTCTCTTGTTCTTTGCTTGAATACAGGCTTGAGTCAGAGCGATGAGCTCTGCTGCTTGGGCTGACAGGGTATCAATACAATTCGTTTCTATGACTTCAGTTTCTGTCGTGACTTCGTAGGCGGCCACTAATTCTCCTGTACTTGTTCTCATGCATGAACCATCCACATAAAGTGTCAGGTCTGGATCTGGTAATGCGGTGTCTGTCAAGTCTTGTCTTGGTTTCGTCGTGATGGTAAGGATTTCAATACAATCATGTGTCTGTCTCACTTAATGGCAAAAGTGTAGCAGGGTTCAATGTGTTGCAACGTCTGATTTCTATGTGTGGCTGAAACAATGTCAATTCATAACCTGTCAGTCGTGCTATCGTCAAGTGCTGGGTCTGTGTTCGGTTTAAAAGAACTTCCACGGAATGTGGAACTTGTACTGTCAATTGGTGTCCTAACAGTATGGAATCACTTTGTCTGATTGCTAGGGCTGTTGCTGCTACAGATTTCAAGCACGCAGGCAGAGCCTGGGCTACTGGATCCAATGTACTAGAAAAATAAGCACACGGTTTGTGTGAACCTGCTTAATCCTGAGTGAGTACTGACAATGCAGTACCTTCACGTTCCGTGACGAAAAGTGTAAAAGGCTTGCTGTAACATGGTGTCGCTAAAACAGGTGCTTGACATAGGGCTTTCTTTAAGTCGTCAAAAGCTTGTGTATGTTCCTGAGTCCATGGGAGGGCAGTCGAAGACGCTGCCTCCTGGGTTGTCAACTGTATGAGTGTTTTCGCTAGAAATGCATACTGAGGGATCCATTGTCTACAGTAAGAAGTGAGGCCTATAAAAGCTCGTACCTCCTTTTGTGTCTTGGGCTGTGACATGTTTACAATTAACTGAATGCGGTCAGGTGTTAGCTGTCTCCCCCCTTTGGACAGCAAGTGCCCAAGGTAAACCACTTGCTGAACACAGAATTGCAGCTTCGAAGGGGACACCTTGTGTCCCTTGTCAGCCAGAAAATGCAAAACCGTCAGTGACGCTCGCTCACATTCGGGTTCACTTCGGGCGGTGATCAATAGAGCATCGACATACTGAAGTAGGGCAGTGTTATCAGGCATGTGAATACTGTCAAGTTGTCTTTTCAGTGCTTGGCTATAGATGCTGGGGCTTTCTGTGAATCCTTGAGGTGCGCGTGCAAATTTGAAGCTTCGACCATTTAAACAGAATCCGAAAAGGTATTGGATTTCCGGATCAATTGGGACACTAAAGAAGGCGTTCTTCAGATCAATTACAGTAAAGAACGTTGCTTCGGAATCAATGGCAGTCAATAGAGATGAGATGTCTGGAACCACAGGATACTGTGGTACGATGCATTTATTCAATTCGCGTAAATCGATAACTAATCGATAAACTGGGGGTGCATTTGGATCAGTACGTTTAAGAATCGGAATGATAGGGGAATTACATAGATTCGAGTTGGTTTCTACAACCACTCCTTGTGCAATGAGCTCGTCAATGATTTTCAGTAAAGCCGCTACAGCATCCGGGGGTAACTTGTATTGTCGGATTCGTGGTAGTACTACTCCTGGCCTGAGTGTGACTCGATATGGTGTAATGTGCATACAACCTACATCAGTGGGGCCTTGTGCCCATAAATGTGCAGGAACATTCTGTAATCTGGGATCAATATCTCTCAACACATAGTGACCCTTAAAGTCACGTAAGAACAATCTTACTCCTTCCGGAGAACAGCAAATAACAGCTCCTAGTGTCTTGATACCTAACAAGTTTTCTGGACATGATTTCGTTAATAACAAATCTGTAGTGCGAGACAATGGACCAACTAAAAGAGGTACTGGTTTCGATACTTCATTAACAATAGGCTTTCCTGAAAATCCAAGGGAAACATTCTGTGAGCCTGAGAGGGGTGCCCCTGGAACCTCGTCATGACTTATCGTTGTCCTGCTTGCCCCTGTATCAATCAAAAACTTTCTATCTTTCCCTAATACTTGGCTATGTACGTAAGGACCCTCTTGATCTACAGGAACCTCAATAAGAGGCAAGCCAACTTCCCTCTCTAGGCTGTTTCATGTGTATCGCTGATAATCGGGATAATCTGTTTGTGCATACTGGTACATCTGTTGCGTTGCATGTTGTGTTGCGGCAATGGGCTGTGGCTGTGGTACTGCTACGGTCTGTACTGTCTGTTGTGAAGCTTGCATAGGCTGGATATTCTGTGGTACTAGTTGTTGGACCTGGTCCTGTCTAGGTGGACGCGGTCTTTCTTTAGTTTTACCTGTAGCTATATTATGTTTCAAAACTGCACAATCGTTTATATAGTGACCTGGCTGTTTACAATAGTTGCATATCCCTTTAACAGGAGCTGCTGAATTGTTGGACTGTGTCATGCCCTTTTTCTGACCGTCAGCTGGAACTGACTGAGCAACTAACATTTTCATTTTCGTGTCTTTCATACGTCTTTGTTCGTGATCATGTTCTTCTCTAATTCTGTTCTGGTGGTACTGTAACATTTGTAACATTTGTGAAGGGGTATTAGCTTGCCATGTGCTCTCGACTTTCAGTACCCTATTCTTAACCTGGGGCAGGGAATTTTCGACTAATTTGGATACAAAAAGGTGTGGATATGACTCACTACTTGCTTTCAGGCCACTATTAATAATAAAACATTTCTCAAATCGGGAATAAAAATCACTAGTGTCTTCATCGGGTTTCTGTTTGCAGGCTGAGATTGCATCCCAGTCCTCCTTTTTCGTTGCTACCAAACGTGGCAAAACCTGTACTAACAATCCTGGTAATGCTTTAGTTTTGTCCCCAAGCCCTAGGCCTGGGGTTCGAGTATTTTCTTCGTTCTCTAATGCAGCCCAATCAATCTTTTGCTCTCCCACCTCCCATTCTTTTTCTTTCAGTTTCTCGGAAATACCGGCAGGCAGTAATACTTTCAATATTTTCATAATGTCAGGATAGGTATAATCACCCATGAGTAACATGTCTTTTATTTCACGGTGGAAACCTGCTGGGTCTTTATCGTGACTAGGCACTAGTTTCTTCATTTCAAATAGTTCCATTTTAGTTATGGGCGTGTATACAAACACACGTCTAAAGGTATTATCATCATTCCTGACTGGATGCACTTCTCGCAAGGGATTCTGTCTGTCTATGTAATACATTTTTCTTTCTATGGGTGGAGCTGGAACAAACTGTGTATTCAGGAAAGCACTATACCTGTGTCGATGTTCTAGAATTACTTTAATTAAGTCGGTACCTAGACCTTTCCATCTATTCGAGAGTAGCTCTATTAAAATATCAGGTAGGGGACCTGGATCAGAATGTTGGCCTTTGAACAACGTAATGAGATGTTGAATCATGTACATTCCAGCTAATTTCTGTTCATCAGGGGAAAGGTTCAAAAAGGTCTGCGCTAATGCGTCATCACTATATTTATCAGAATTGTCAGCCCATTGTACTGCTGACCTGGCTAATTCTTGTTCATCCATGGAATCGAGTACATGGTACCCCATTCGTTCTTGAAGTATTTTATCGGTAGCCTGAAACATATGTTCAGGAGTTTTCGGATTTGACATAGCAGTGTGAAAAAGTCTTTTGCTTTCTGGACGTATTCTTTTCTTAAGGTATTTTCCCTTACCTACATATGCTATTGTCCCTTTGTCTGACTGTTGCGAAGTTTCTGCTACATCCTCTGTTTCCTCCTCCTCTTGCGAGGAAGTTGGATCGTCTAATTCAAGATCTTCGTCAGGTCCTCGCTGGGCATGTATGTCTATTATTTCTTTACGGAGCTTTCTAACCATATGATTTACTTGGTTTTCCTTATCATGTTTACCCTCCGACATATTCTGGCTCCATCTATTCAGTCTATCCATCTCACTTTGCGGAAAACCTGCCTGATCGTGTTCTCTTATTAAGCAATTTACCAAAAATCGCATTATCAAACCTTTAGTCTCAACTTTCTGACGTGACATGACTTCAGCAACAGACTCCGGCCCTTCTCCTGTTCTAATAAAATCGTACAATTTGTCTAGATGTTCTGGCATTCCTGGTAGTAACATTAAATAGTCTGTAACGCGTCTCAAACGTAGGGACGCTAGTAACATGGGGCCTGACGTACCAGGCACTGGGTCATATCTGCAGTCTGTAAGCTCTCTTCTAAGTAGTTCGGCCGGAACGCCTTTCGGTGTCCGTGCCTTTGCTAAATCTCTCATCGTAATTCGGTGTATCTGTGGGGGTGTTTGATAACCTCCCGTAGCACCTCCTGAACCGGAGGCTTGAGCATAACCTGACTGTACTTGCTGTAGCTGGGTTGGGTCCTGGGCCACGCCAGTCCCAAAAGGATTTGATGGATGCAGTTGTTGAATACCGGGGGGAACAACGGGAGCAGGTGCGGGTAGCGGACCTGCAGGAATCTGCAGTTGCGGACCTGGGAGCTGATGCTGTGGGGGTAGGGAGATGTCAGCAGGAGCAGGTGGTATGGGTACATGAGCAGGTGCAGAAGTATATGAGGGAGCTACATCGTCTAGATAGGAAGAAAGGAAAATATCTGCTGAGGTCTTGTGACGTAATTTAGTCGGAACCAATGGAGGGGGCAGATCCTTCGGTATTTCCGGAGTGGCCTTAGGTAAACCCTCGGCCAGAAGAGGATACATACCATTCATAAGAGTGTTTCGTTGTCGGTCTACTTGTTCTGCTTTAGCTCGTATCCCCTCTTCAACTAATACGTTTTCTCGGGCTTTCTCTGAATCCTCTCTACTTTTCTCTGCTTTTCTGAGTGCTTTCTCTGTCCGTCTGTGTGATTCTTTACGCCATAATTCAATGGCATCTTTCTGTGACTGTCTGGCTTTCTTTTTCCATAATGCTTCTTCTACTCTCATGATGCACTCGGCATCCCATGTCCCAGTAGCGGGCCATCTCTGATTCTCTGCTAGATCTTTGGTGTAATCCACCCACAAGTCGAGATATAATACAGCATCTAAGCCGTGTTTGTGGTACATAAAATACCCTGGAGTGTCCCTGGGTGGAATGGGAACAGCTTCCTCTAGTATCCCTTTTCTAGTTCCTATCTGTCTTAGTTTAGAGAACAGCGGCATGTTGAGCCGTGATACTCGGTACTTAATACTTACTCGGACTTGGACATAGTTAATACAATAAACACAGTAATGAAGATCAAACAATCACTCATACCACGACATTAAAACACATTTAAACATTTCGAAAACGAACAACAATAACTAGAATAAAACTAGCTAACTGCATACTAGATATACTGCTAAACAGTACAGATACACCGCTAAAACAGTGCAGACCGGGTCTGTGTACCCAAACCCGTCTTGACCGGGCACAAATTAATGCACTCGTCTAGATGCGTCCCCAGCAACGGTACTCACCGGGAAGCACGGAAACGGAAGGCCTCGGAAACTCGACACTGGACTGGACCGGACTGGACTCGACTCGTGACGTAGGTACTTCGGAACTTCGGAACTGGTGGGCCTCTGAATACCTCGGACTTTGCGCTCTCAGCTAGGCTCTGGTCGGGATCCTCCGCACTCCTCACCGCCTCGTCTGGGTGTCGATCGCAGCCTCAGTCACCTCCGTTGGCCTGTTGGAGATACAGGAAATCCTGCGGGTACGCGTAGTTGTCCGTCCGGCTGTGGCAGGGGACCGGGCCTGCAACGCACCGCCGGCGCGTAAGGTGGGGGAGGGGTCCCTATTCGGGCGCCAATTATGTGGTAAATTTAAATTACCTATACTTAATTTATGCGGTAAAGTTCAATAAGAATAACTCAGTCAAAAATAAGAGGCAGAGTCCGTGGCATCTGAGTTTTGTAAGGGTTTTATTCCTTAAAAAGGAATTGGTTCGAACCAGGTATCATGTTCCATCACCACAAGGGTTCAGGAAGGGAATCGTGGACATGTACAATGCTTTATTAACAGAACATCATATATATAGTCAATGCATTACAGTAGTGATAGATGCAGAAGGCGTAACAGCTGAGAGAAGAGATAAGAACACATGTACGTAATAAAGAGGCGTAACAGAAGGCGTGCACAAGGGCGTACACGAAGGTGTGTGCTAGAAACGTCATAGGGAAGAGTCACAGGTGGGTGGATCCATAAGAGAATCCTGCAGAGTCAGCAGAAATACATGGCTGAGATGCGCGCGCAGCAGCATGACGTGTGATTGACGTGGAACTGGAGGGTGAAGGGGACTTGACATTTAGCCCTACATGAGGAGACAGAAGTCTGGGGTGTCAGAACAACCTAATCCCAAATCATATCTAATATCTTGTGTTTGAGGAACTGTATTATCTAGAAGGAAAGGTCTCTCGGGCAGAGGCTATTCTATACTAACTGCTTGTGCGTGTATAAGCGCCTACGTGTCTACGTGTAAAGAAAGGGGCCATGGGCCTACCATGGTAACGGGAGCTATGAATTACTTGCATGGAGACAGAGAGGCCGGGCCCTTTGCTCTGCAGCTGGGAAGGATGTTTTCCTAAACTACTAGACAGGAATGTATTTTCGAGGAGCGGAGCAGATAACTTGAAGGCTGAATACAGTCTTGGCAGGCAAGCAGGCCGAGCCAGGCACCGCTCACCACACAGGGAGTAAGGCAGAGGTCAGGAAGCAGCAGACTGTAGTTTTCAGAAACAGAAGGCAGAAAGGGCTCGATGGCAGGAATCAGGGCCTAACTCACCAGAGCTAGAAAAACATGAAAGTGCACCATGTAAAGACGTTGGCAAGGGACACTTAGGAACTGAATATCCGACCCATTCATGGTGGATCTGAAAGAGGACATGTTAACGTTGGACGCAAATGTATTTGCGTCTTCATAGCTGGAAGTGGAGGGAACATACATGTACTTGAAGCACGTACATGGAGCCGTTGGGGTCTACGATAGGGGACACAATTGACCATAAAAATTCATATTACCTCATTGGACATACTAAGAATGCTGCAAAGAAGGCAGACACCACCTCAAGGTTGCATACAGAAGGAATAACAGTTCTCACGTTCCAACAACCAACACAGGAAGAAACAGAGGCCCCTCCCACTCAGTACTTCATGGAAGGCCTCTTCAACAAACTCAGAGATGACATATCCGCCCTGAGGAAAGAATTAGAGAAAGAGGTCACGGTGGTGAAGCACAACTTGACAGAGTTGGGACAGCAGGTCTCTTCATTGAAAGAGTCTGAGGATGCCAGATAGGAGGAGATAGAGGAGCTACACCAAGAGTCGATCTTAGTCAAGGAACAAAATATAGACGTTTAACGACCCCTGGAAGACCTTGAAAACAGATCAAAATATCCAACATTAGAATTCACAGCTTGCCAAGAGATGCAGAGAAAGGAGAGAACACATCAGGGGGACCTGGCCTTAAGGGCAGCCCCAGGCATCCTAAAATGCATGTCAAGTCAAGTCAAGTCAGATAATTTGTATAGCGCACTACATACCCAGAGGGTCTCAAGGCGCTTAGGGGGGGAGAGGAGGATTACTTGTCAAATATCCACGTTTTAAGTTGCTTTCTAAATGCTAGGTGGTTCTGGGTAAGGCGAAGGTAGGTGGGGAGTGAGTTCCATGTTTTAGCTGCCAGGTATGAGAAGGATCTGCCTCCCATGGTGGTCTTGTTGATGCGGGGTACAGTGGCGAGGGCTTGGCTGGAAGAACGTAGTTGGCGGGAGGGGGTGTAGAAGGACAATCGTGAGTTGAGGCATTCTGGCTACTATCGGCAGGAGGAGATCTTGATAGTGACAATAGGTAGTGAACACTGAGTGGACCATGCTGGGGATCTACCGGGACTTATCCTCGGTAACCCTGCAGAAACTGGTCACCTTTGTCAGGCGCCTAGTTACCTGAGGGAGAAGGGAGTGAAATAAAAATGGGACTACCGATTCAGACTTACATTGGAGGGTACATCCTATTAAATCTGCTCCCTGTAGGACGCGAGATTCATCCTGGAGTTCGATGAGGACCACAAGGGAGAAGAACCATTATGCTCAGCTCCCAGTTAGGGCCCCTCAGGAGTCACAAATCATTAAGATGGACCAAAGAAAGTTCACAGAAGGGTATATTGTAACCTACAGTACAGGAGATCCAAGGGAAAGGACTGATTTCATTAGCAAACTTCACATGACTGAAGTGACCAAGAAGGATGAAAAGTTCATCTGCTAGAAATACTAGAGCAGGACGTAGCTTTTAGAGTGACACAGATTTAAGGAACTGAGGGGCTGACTACAGGGTAGGTCGGGCCCCTTTCCAAGATTAGACTGTCTGGCTCGCAGTCGTTCCGAGCTACAGACTCCCATTATGATAACTAAGTTACCTTTAATCAGAAAATATCCTTAAAAAAAGAGTGCCTCAATGTCTGGGGAGCCAATACACCAGCAAAGAGACTCGCCCTAATTAATATGCTGAAGGCCACAGAATGCAACATTTACCTGCTCCAGGAGAAACACCTCCTCAGAAGTAGAGTCAACTCCACTCTAAGTTTTTCCCTTAACAGTATCTTTCTTCAGGCTCTAGTAAGTCAGAAGAAGTAGCTGTGTTATTTCTTGTTTCCTTCGTAGGAGAAAGTCTTATCCATGCATGTCCAAAAAAGAGGGAGAGTGCTAGTGCTCCAGCTGGACATCAACGGGTATATGCTAACCATTGCCACAATATACATACCCAATGTGAGGCAAGTAAGGTTTGTAAGAGACACAATGGTGAAAGTATATTTCCCAGGATAGGGACATCTGTGTGCAGCTAGACAGATTATCACAGCACTACAAGGCACTGAGACAGCGCTAGAACACCAAATCTTAATTTATATGATATGGTAGCAGCTAATCCAACCAATATGGATCAGAATGTCCCAAAAATTCCCTTACAATTTTTGGGACATTCTGATCCAGATTGTTCGGTTTAGGGTACTACCACTGTTTTGTCCTGATGAAGACCCCAGGTGATTCTTCGTGAGTGAGTCGAAACGTCAATATTCTATGGATCTATCCATAGCTTTAGTTGTGGGACTACGAACTCAAATACCAACATCACTGGGTTTGTTACTGATGTGCCCATGTATCCTAAGGGTTTTGACCTTGTGTATATATTGCAAATGTTGATTCTGGACACCTTTGTATTGCATTGTATGGCTCAATGTATTGCACTTTCACTGCGCCGTCACCTGGAGCACCTACTTTAGTTCTTATTTCATTGATCAGTCTATATCTTTATGTGCACTGGGTGAAATACAATTCATCTATCAACATTTATGAATTCACTGCCTGTGATCCACAAATCTTCCATGGACCAGGCGCAGACACCATTTGTCTCCAAACAAATTAACTCACCACAACTCCACCTATCATTTATGTGTAACATGGTGTCATCTGGGGAGAGGCTTTTACAGGCTAGTGCTCTAAATCAGTGTTAAACACTGGCATTATAATCTCTCAGAGGCTCATACTCTCCTCTATTCTGGCACGGGCCCTCGCGAGTGGACAGCCTTACACACCTTCATTTCCCCTACTAGACCAGTTATCTGGACAAAAAAAATATTTCCCCGTTAATCATCCGTCACAGCTTTTCCTTCCTCCAGGCGCTACCGGTTCACTGGAAACCACATCAATATCATTACAGAAAGCGTGACCCTTTACAATCACCAGGCCCTAGTTAATTACCTGTTCTAATAACAAAGAAGTCCACAGACCCGAGGACCTTGTCCTAGCACTTCTGTGAGTTTTATATTGTGAGGGCCAAATTATTTACCACCGGAATTCATTGCGTGTCTGCCAAATTCAGATAATGTCCTGTGGGCATAATTGCAAGTACAGGTCCTTAAGTGTGTCCTGAGAAGGCCTTTTGAATTTCTTACAGGACAAAATACATCAACACCTTGGAGAAGCCTCCCTACTGTGATCACTAAAAGTATTAGACTTCAACTGTGCTGGTAGTCACATAAGGAAAAATCACTATTTTCCTCAAAATGAATTGGCAGCCCAATTTCTAATCCGCTCCAATTACAAGCATAGACTTCTTTATGAATCACTAGCTTACGCGTTGCTGCGATCTCAGAAGAAAGGAAATTTAAGGAAACTTGTTATGATAACATTCAATTTACATTGTGTCATTTTTATTGAAACGTATTCATTTTACTATGGAAAATATTTTAAAGTGTTGTTTTAATTCTGTTTATTTATTCGAGTGCTTGTGAATACACGGTATTTTTTGTTTTTCCGTCTGATGCGTACACAAATAAATCAGAAGGTTTTCCGACGCGTGAGCCGCCACATACAGTTGTCCATGTGAGAAGCACGGATTCTCCAAATCTAGTCCACACACTTGCAGCGATTGTCCTTGTGCTTTTTTGATGGTCATTGCAAAAGCGAGTCGCACCGGAAACTGTAAACGTTCAGTATTGGAAAGATTATGTGGGCCCTGGGGGGGCGATATTTAACAATTTTTTTTTTATTTTGCCAGAAACCTTCGCTGGAATGTACTCAACAACTTCCCAAAGTTTCATGCCGATCGGATAAATGGTGTAGTAATGCATAAAGGACAAACAGACAGACATACATTCATATTTGTGTATATATATATATATATATATATATATATATATATACAGATAGATAAACTCAAGGACAACCAGCTATGCCAGGCTATTAAGTAATTTTAAGATTGGATTGTGGCAATTTTCTATGCTTTTCTGAATCTTGGTTTGAATCAAATGTTTTTTACTCAATAAATGTATTTTTTGGGACGTAGCTTTGATTGCGCTATATAATAATATGTCTAAATCATGAATACATTTTATTATGGCTAAATCCAAGGTGTATTGCTAATATGATTTCCACTTCACCTCAAGTAATTTTCCCAATTGTCCTCCTTGAGAGTAACTTTCTTTTTTTTGGGCATAATCTCCAAGAGTCACACCCATCTCCAGGTGTTGAAGGCTCTAAATATGGCTCCAGTGTGTCATAAGGCTTCCCTTTATCTGGGAATGTGTGGAATGAACCGAGAAACAGCTTAGGTGACAGAGGTGGTGTCTGTAGTAGTATCGGAGGTTGGGGATTCAGTTGAGGTAACTCTGGTGGAGGAGTAGTGTTTTCCCTACATTTCTTTGGCATCTGACAAAACTATCTCAAAACTCTGAGATCTGCTCCTCAGACGTCTGCATGTTCTTTCTACCCGGTGTTGACTGTGGTGTGTGAGGGTCCTCTTGAGAGAGTGGCTGAGCAATAATCTTCCCTGAGGAAGGGTACATGTATATCTTGTGTTGTCTAACATCAGACACCTCCAGGAGTGCAATGATACCAGGAGGTCTGGTTAACCCTGACCTCAGTACCGAGATCTTTTTGATTGATAGGCTTTATACTTTGGCTTCTTGATTGGCTTTGGACTCAATTTCAACTTAGATGATGGCCTGTAGGGGCTTGGGGCCCAGGAGGCTTCAACTGGTGCAGATTCTCTGAGCTCTTGGCCAAAAGTTACCCTGGAACCAAGGGGGTCTTATGGGGTCGAGAGGTCTCGAAGTCGGGAGCCAAACCTTAAAAGTCACAGCCTATTGTGTATAGTCTCGGGGGACAAGCTCAAGACATTGTACTTCTTGAGGTGGTGAAATGCTTGATATCCCTCCTCCTTTCTTATATGCGCTCTCAATGTTTTCAGGCCAAAGATAGCTGGTGGGGGCACAATGCTGACTGCTGTGATTCGCCCAGCGCTGAGCTCAGCAGTATTTTAGCATCTTTTATTAATATTAAACACCTGTCATGAGGCGAATATTGACTTGTGTTCCTGAAGATAGGCAGAGGTTGCAGACCCAGTGGTGAGCCCACCACAGGTACTTGATATTACACCTTAGGAAAATCTGGAAAGTTGTTTTCTCAATACCACCCTTCCCCAAAAGCCATTCTTAATATGACCTGATTCCAAGGAAGGAACTGCTCAGGTGCAGTTAGGAACCTGAAGTTAGGAACCGAGCAGACAAGGCCACTGTTCTGTAGTTGATGCTTCTTCCAATAAAGGATCGGGCACCCGGCAACTGGAGCCAAAAGGAAAGGAGAACCTGTTGACAGTCCTGGAGCTCAAGCTGAAACTTCTTAACCCGATGGCAGAAAAAAATCCATTCGGAGGCTGATTCTTAGTCCTGATGCATTGTGAGAAGAGTCACATATATCTAAAGACCCAAGACTTTCTTTTTTTTCCTATGCAAGTTCCAGTGCCCACTGGATCATAAGTCGGGGATCAAAGAAGACTACAATATATTTCTCAGCTATACTCAGAAGAATGAGCCTTCTAGAACAGAGGAAGGAATACAAAACAACAGCATTTATAAAGCGCATGGCTGCTTCCAAAGCAGCATCCTGCACTCACAGCAAGAGATAGTAACAGAACTAAGCAGATAGCCTATCTCACAATAAAGAACCAACCAGACAAGAATTGAAGATAAAGGTTTTCAAGTTCTTTTTGAAAACTGTTTCAGAAGGAACAAGCAAAGAATGAGAGGAAGAAAGTTCCAAACTTAGAGTTCAGATAGACAAAATATCTCCCTCCTCCCCTTATTTTGGAAAACAGAGGAAGTTGGAGTAGCTTTAAATTAGTAGATCTTGTCTGATAGTATGCCTTAAATAAATCTTTTTCTTAGATAGAGAGGTCATTTATGTTTGAGCGTACTGAAGGCAAAGTTTAACGCCTTGTATTAGATCGGTTTGTTTACAGGCAACTAATGTAGTTCCCCGAAGTAGGGAGTCACAGATACACGTACAGGAATGTTCCAAATCAGACGGGCAACTGCACTTTGAATCCTCTGAAGCGCGGCATCAAATAAGCTGGTAGATCCAAAAAAAGACTATTAGCATAGTCCAATTTAGAGGTAAGCAATGAGTGAACAATAGTCTTGAGAGTATCTTCCAGAACCAGGTGCAGAATCCTTTTTAGAGATTTGAGTGCAGGAAAACAGCCCACCGAAAAGGAATGAAATCCTCACCAGTAAACTGTTCTTAGGAATCAATATTCTAGACATATCTTCACTTGCAATGAGAACAGAATCAATAAAGCATGAAAGCAGGGACTATTTAGGCGTAGGCTTTCCCGAACCATCAGTGCATGATGCTAGGGCAAGGCTAGGAATGGTTTTTAACCTTTGACACGGGCAAGATTCCATCCTATATATGGAATACTTTCTCCTATGAATGAAAAGTGCAGTGACAGAACAGAGGATCTTTGGGACTCTTTGACTGGGAGGGTAAGGTTAAAGAAGAAGCTTTCATTTCCCTGAAACAAGATTCAGGCTCAAACTTAAAACATAAAACTAGAAGGGTGTTCCTGCAGTGGCCGTATAATTCAATAATGTGAGTACATCTCTAATAAATCAACACAAATAGTGACAGAAGGAGATAAGGTACAAACGAAGTTCATTCAAAAAATATATATTTTTATTTACTTATTCTATTTTATTTTTATGTGAATATAGATACATATAGATTAAATTCTTGATCAACGAATCTTCTTTTATAAAGTTCATAAGAAATACATGGAGTGTTTGAAAAAATTCATAAAGGACACAAAAACAATTCTAAAATCCATAACAAATTAGTAGGAATTCCCCTGAAAAACAATCATACACAGCAACTCACTCACGTGCTAACAATCATTCTGCATACATACTACATACAAAGATGAAAGAAGGAACTGGATTCCAATTAGCAAGATGGCTACGCTAATGTGGTTCAAGGGCACCAAGGTGTAGTTGTTGGCCCTTGTGGCGGGTCTACGCGCGTTTCGGTGGGCAAGCCACCTTCATCAGGACCTTGTACATCGAATTGTGCAGATAGCAGGGGATCAGATAAGAAAACAATTGGCCTAAAAAGAAAAAACAAGTCTGTCACTATCACATACACGAAAGATCTATAAACAATTGAGCATTAATACATTCACTGTTGGGTAAAACCCATGGTTCGTTACTCTAATAAGAGAGAAAGTCTACTTCTTAGACAGGAGAACAGAGAAATCTAATAGTATAAAAGCAAGATATTGTATTGACACAGAGTCACGGGTTACACTATCATTTCATGGGGGACCAATTGTGCAATAAGATATCTTATTCTGCACAGGCTGAATGTAAGGGTGCTCTATATAAAGACATGTCCAATCATTTAGTCATACTTACAAGGTGATAGATCAGCTATCATCAAAAACGGGTTCTTTATAAGAGTAGAATGGTAGGGTCACTCAAATGGCACTGCATCTATAAAGGGGCCAGGGGAAACTGTTACAGTGTGTTCAGGTTTGCTGAATTCCATGGTATACATATATGGTCCCTAGTAACTGAGCTTACCCAAATTGCCACGTCAGATGTGTTGGGTGACCCTCAAAGCTTCATCTTGGTGTCTTAAATATCAGATTCTGTGTAATAGGCTAAAAAAGAAATGTGTGAAATCCCATGTCAAGGTTATGTCTGGGAGGACCTTAATCTTCTGAATTAACTGGACTTCCTTTAAGAGGCGCTAAAAGAAGAGAGACATACCGAAATGGGCAAGATGTTTCCATTGCATAGTGGATTCTGAAGAAATACTCCTATTAAATACAGGGTCTCAGGATAATGTGGTCCGCGTAGTGCATGAACTCATATGTTATTTCGGTCTCTAATGTAGAAAAGAGATACCAATACGTCTGTCAGGGACAACATGGAAGTCATTAAGTTGTAATACACATAATAGGCTAGAAGTGCTATATGAAAGACTTACAATTCTTAGTGGCGATTATTTGTCATAAAGAACAGGCATTCTGCGAGGTAATTTGATACTGTAAGGCCACCGCGACCCTGCAAGACAAAGGTAATATGTATAAAATCCGGTTCCAAAATGAAATAGTGGTGCAGAATAGCGTGCATTAATTTATTCATATCACCGAACAGTAGGATGGAGGACGCATGTGTTAGAGAGTCTAGGGTTTGTTGCTCGGAAAAGGAGATATTTGTAGTGAATACCCTGATAATATGGGCAAACGCATGGGAGAGCAGCAAGGAAGTCCATAGGTTTGAGCTCGCTGCATGGATAGTCGGCGCTATCCCGTCAAGGCAAGATCCGTCTCCAAGTAAAGACAAGAAACTACTCTACACCCCTGTTACTGCGTGCGATTTCTGTTCTGTTTACCTTTAGGTTCGGCGAGTAGCGTTCGGGCATCTACGCGTCCCCGAGGATCTCCGTCGGACATTGTTTCTGTCCGCCCATATTTATACTTAGATGTCAGGCTTAAGGTATCGCGGAAGAAAGGCAAAGACCGCGAGAGTGTAGTAGCGTAGTAATAGACAAGGGACTACATCGTGGCGGTCATATTGAGTGTACCCGGCCAGTCGGATTCGTGTATTTACGATCTAAGAACAGAGAATGGTATGTTCTGATGTGATAGAGGAGAGACTACGTCTTAGAAGTCATAAATGCAATGGTTGTATGTATTGAGGGTTATATTTTAAATTAAAAGCCCATCAAGGAATATGTCCAAGTAAAGTGCTGTCAGTTAATGAATTAATACAGACTAAGATATGCAGACTAAGATATGCTGGCTAGATGATGGTATGCAAAATACATGCCGAGAGTCTAGTATGAGGAAAGGATTCTCAAATAAATTACAGCTCAAGAAATAAATCCAAAATAGGTCATATCAGGGTACAGTTTAAGGGCAGTGGGACAAGGACAGGAGGTCAGGGTTCTTTACTTGGTAACATACCAAGATATCTCTTCGTTAAGTCCTCGCTTGACACTGTCCAACAAAAAAATCCAGAAAGTTTCACGTTTTTTCCGCGTGACTTCAATGGGCTGACCCATTTTCGGAGCGACCTTTTCTAGGATGGACCATCTGATCTCATCCTCTTTGTGTAGCTTCTCAATGCAGTGTTCTACTAGTGGGGCTGAGAGTTTCTTAGTCCTAATGGCGGACTTCTGTTCGCTGAAACGGACGCGAAACTCGCGTCCTGTTTCGCCAACATAGGCTAGGCCACAGTCACAAAACAGGATGTACACTATGTTGCTGCTACGACAGTTGGTGAGGTGGCGTAATTTAATCTTTTTTTCATTATAAGTTACCACGTCAGAAACAAGGGCTGAGTCACAAGCATGGCAGCCGCCACACCTATGGTTCCCCACGACTGCAGGGAGACCAGTGAGTGAAAGTTGGTTATTGAAGTGAGCATTTCTAGTCAGGGGTCTCGCATGGACCAGCATGTCCCTTAGGTTTTTGTTTCTTCTGTAGGCTAACATTGGAAGGGGAAGTGCAGTGCCACTTTCATCCAAGTTTAGAATTGCGGATCTATTGAAATATTTAGCCCGTTTATAGGCTTGTCGCACTAAGCGGTGTGGATAACCTCTTTTGAGTAGTCGTTCTTTCAGGGCATCTCCGTGTCGATGGAATGAACTCATATCCGTACGATTCCGGCGAATCCGAAGGAATTCGCCGAAAGGTATGGATTCCCTTTGGCAATTAGGATGGAAGCTGGAAAATTCTAAAACGGTGTTTTTGGCGGTACTTTTTCTGAAAAGACTAACCGATAGCTGTCCGTAAGTGCCTAAGATGCTAATATCTAGAAAGTCTACCTGCTGAGTGCTAAGATTCATAGTGAACCTCAGGTTCGTATCACTGGCATTCAGCCAAAGATAGAAGGTCTGTAGATCCTCTTCAGACCCTTTCCAAATAAAAAAAATATCATCAATAAAGCGCTTCCAGACAGAAACATTCTCAAAAAAAGGTGCAAGTTCATTAAAGATGTTTTTCAGTTCCCACTCCCCCATGAAGGTATTAGCTACACTGGGGGCACAAGAAGCCCCCATAGATGCGACAAGCCTATAAACGGGCTAAATATTTCAATAGATCCGCACTCCTACAGGGCAAACCCCAAAAGAAACACGAACGGATCACCTGCGTGACTAACCACTCTACCCTGAATCATAAGTTGAGAAATATCATCAACAAAAACTGGAAAATTCTAAACTGTACATCCTGTTTTGTGACTGTGGCCTAGCCTATGTTGGCGAAACAGGACGCGAGTTTCGCGTCCGTTTCAGCGAACATAAGTCCGCCATTAGGACTAAGAAACTCTCAGCCCCACTAGTAGAACACTGCATTGAGAAGCTACACAAAGAGGATGAGATCAGATGGTCCATCCTAGAAAAGGTCGCTCCGAAAATGGGTCAGCCCATTGAAGTCACGCGGAAAAAACGTGAAACTTTCTGGATTTTTTTGTTGGACAGTGTCAAGCGAGGACTTAACGAAGAGATATCTTGGTATGTTACCAAGTAAAGAACCCTGACCTCCTGTCCTTGTCCCACTGCCCTTAAACTGTACCCTGATATGACCTATTTTGGATTTATTTCTTGAGCTGTAATTTATTTGAGAATCCTTTCCTCATACTAGACTCTCGGCATGTATTTTGCATACCATCATCTAGCCAGCATATCTTAGTCTGCATATCTTAGTCTGTATTAATTCATTAACTGACAGCACTTTACTTGGACATATTCCTTGATGGGCTTTTAATTTAAAATATAACCCTCAATACATACAACCATTGCATTTATGACTTCTAAGACGTAGTCTCTCCTCTATCACATCAGAACATACCATTCTCTGTTCTTAGATCGTAAATACACGAATCCGACTGGCCGGGTACACTCAATATGACCGCCACGATGTAGTCCCTTGTCTATTACTACGCTACTACACTCTCGCGGTCTTTGCCTTTCTTCCGCGATACCTTAAGCCTGACATCTAAGTATAAATATGGGCGGACAGAAACAATGTCCGACGGAGATCCTCGGGGACGCGTAGATGCCCGAACGCTACTCGCCGAACCTAAAGGTAAACAGAACAGAAATCGCACGCAGTAACAGGGGTGTAGAGTAGTTTCTTGTCTTTACTTGGAGACGGATCTTGCCTTGACGGGATAGCGCCGACTATCCACGCAGCGAGCTCAAACCTATGGACTTCCTTGCTGCTCTCCCATGCGTTTGCCCATATTATCAGGGTATTCACTACAAATATCTCCTTTTCCGAGCAACAAACCCTAGACTCTCTAACACATGCGTCCTCCATCCTACTGTTCGGTGATATGAATAAATTAATGCACGCTATTCTGCACCACTATTTCATTTTGGAACCGGATTTTATACATATTACCTTTGTCTTGCAGGGTCGCGGTGGCCTTACAGTATCAAATTACCTCGCAGAATGCCTGTTCTTTATGACAAATAATCGCCACTAAGAATTGTAAGTCTTTCATATAGCACTTCTAGCCTATTATGTGTATTACAACTTAATGACTTCCATGTTGTCCCTGACAGACGTATTGGTATCTCTTTTCTACATTAGAGACCGAAATAACATATGAGTTCATGCACTACGCGGACCACATTATCCTGAGACCCTGTATTTAATAGGAGTATTTCTTCAGAATCCACTATGCAATGGAAACATCTTGCCCATTTCGGTATGTCTCTCTTCTTTTAGCGCCTCTTAAAGGAAGTCCAGTTAATTCAGAAGATTAAGGTCCTCCCAGACATAACCTTGACATGGGATTTCACACATTTCTTTTTTAGCCTATTACACAGAATCTGATATTTAAGACACCAAGATGAAGCTTTGAGGGTCACCCAACACATCTGACGTGGCAATTTGGGTAAGCTCAGTTACTAGGGACCATATATGTATACCATGGAATTCAGCAAACCTGAACACACTGTAACAGTTTCCCCTGGCCCCTTTATAGATGCAGTGCCATTTGAGTGACCCTACCATTCTACTCTTATAAAGAACCCGTTTTTGATGATAGCTGATCTATCACCTTGTAAGTATGACTAAATGATTGGACATGTCTTTATATAGAGCACCCTTACATTCAGCCTGTGCAGAATAAGATATCTTATTGCACAATTGGTCCCCCATGAAATGATAGTGTAACCCGTGACTCTGTGTCAATACAATATCTTGCTTTTATACTATTAGATTTCTCTGTTCTCCTGTCTAAGAAGTAGACTTTCTCTCTTATTAGAGTAACGAACCATGGGTTTTACCCAACAGTGAATGTATTAATGCTCAATTGTTTATAGATCTTTCGTGTATGTGATAGTGACAGACTTGTTTTTTCTTTTTAGGCCAATTGTTTTCTTATCTGATCCCCTGCTATCTGCACAATTCGATGTACAAGGTCCTGATGAAGGTGGCTTGCCCACCGAAACGCGCGTAGACCCGCCACAAGGGCCAACAACTACACCTTGGTGCCCTTGAAACACATTAGCGTAGCCATCTTGCTAATTGGAATCCAGTTCCTTCTTTCATCTTTGTATGTAGTATGTATGCAGAATGATTGTTAGCACGTGAGTGAGTTGCTGTGTATGATTGTTTTTCAGGGGAATTCCTACTAATTTGTTATGGATTTTAGAATTGTTTTTGTGTCCTTTATGAATTTTTTCAAACACTCCATGTATTTCTTATGAACTTTATAAAAGAAGATTCGTTGATCAAGAATTTAATCTATATGTATCTATATTCACATAAAAATAAAATAGAATAAGTAAATAAAAATATATATTTTTTGAATGAACTTCGTTTGTACCTTATCTCCTTCTGTCACTATTTGTGTTGATTTATTAGAGATGTACTCACATTATTGAATTATACGGCCACTGCAGGAACACCCTTCTAGTTTTGTGTATTCCTTCTCCCCTCGGTTCCTGGGCCATAATCTACTTTTTTGAGGGGGTCCCATTGCTCATGTCAAACTTAAAACATACCTTTTCCGAAAGTAATATTGGTTTTGTACCCCTGTTACCCGCGTGGGCTCCTGACCTCGGCCTCTTGGTATACTGCAGCATTTCTTAGCGCGGGGACACACTGTCATAAGTGTAACCAAGCGCTTTATAAGTGTTTTTATTATTATTATTATTATTATTTCATGAACACAGCATTTTGAGGTTACATTGCCCTCATCACTCAATCATCCAGGATGCAGTAATGTAACTCTTATTTGATATTTGATATTTATGGAAATTTGTAGAGCGCGGCTATCGCTCCGGGAGGAGCATCTTGGCGCTGGGCGTGCAGAAGATGGAAACAAGGTGATAAGTTGGATCATATAGCTGCTAGGACTGAGGTGTCAGATTGCTGGAACACCCAGGTTTTCAGAAGTTTCCTGAAATGGAGTTCAGTTCCAACTAGCCTGAGATTAACAGGGAGGCTGTTCCAGGCTCTGGCAGCTAGGAAGGAAAAGGTTTTTCCCCCCTTAGTTTTTAGCTTGAATCTTGGAATTGTAACAAGATTGGTTCCTGAAGATCTTAAACAGCGTGTGGGATTGTAGTAAGTGAAACGCTTGGAAAAGTAGAGGGGGCCTGTTTTCCTAGTAGCTTTGAATACAGTCAGTAGAAGTTTGAACAAAATTCTTTTGTGGAGTGGTAGCCAATGAAGGACGTTGAGGGCTGATGAGGCAGAGGACCTTCTGGGAAGTTTAAGCACGAGTCTGGCCGCGGCGTGTTGAACGCTTTGGAGTTTCCTGAGGGTGGACTTCTTCACTCCTGCTATTAATCCATTGCAATAATCCAGTCGGGAGAGAATTAAAGCAACCACGACTGATTTTCTGGCTGCAATGGGGAGGAAGTCAAAGAATTTCTTCAATGATCTAATAAGACTAAAACAGCATCCGGCAGTGATACGAACATGATCATCAAACGAAAGGGATGTATCAAATTGAATGCCAAGGTTCCGTGCCGAGGAGACAGCGCTCGGAGGGGCTTCTGAATTTTTAGGCCACCAATCTTTAGGGCAGAAGGATAAGTCTTTTCCTAGAGGTATTATTTCAGTCTTTGCGCTGTTGCATCTAAGATGATTTTTGTTCAGCCATAGAAAAACCTCGGAGAGGCAATTCTGGAATCTAAGTTCTGCATCAGTACATTTTTTATCAATAGTGACGACCAGCTGAGTGTCGTCAGCGTACGATGTGACGAGGATTCCATGAGATTCAATCACAGCAAGGAGGGGGGCCATGTAAATGTTAAAAAAGAGAGGACTGAGTATGGACCCCTGGGGAACTCCTGATGTGATAGATCTTTCACTGGATTGATAGGGGCCTAATGCTATCGTTTGAGATCTGTTGGATAAGAACGAAACTATCCATGCCAACACAGTGTCTGCCACACCAATCTCGCGCATTCTGTTAATAAGAATGGCGTGTGAGATGGTGTCAAATGCGGCCGTTAGGTCAAGCAGGATGAGTACAACCTGTCACCCCTCATCCTGCAAGAACTTAATAGAGTCTGATAACTCTATCAAGGCAGTCTCGGTGGAGTGGCCAGGGCGGAAGCCTGATTGTTGTGGGTGCAGAATATGGTTGTTTTCTACAAAGGCTTTTAACTCCCCGTACACTAATTGCTCAGTAATTTTACCTAGAGCCGGTAGTAACGAGATCGGGCGCATATTAGTGAGATCCGTGGGAGATTTGTTCTGCTTCTTCATTAGGGGCTTTACAATGGCCTTTTTCCAATCATCAGGGACAATACCTGAGGCGAGAGATTCATTAATGATGGCATTGATTGTGGGGTTTACAACTTCGATGAGATGGTGAAGAATACTAGGGGGGCATGAGTCTGTAGGAGCACCAGATTTACAGGCAAGGATTGCCTTCTGAGTTTGTTGAAGGGAGATTTGTGGAAAACTGGTCAAAGTGAATTAATTTGTAACAGCTTCATGAGTAGTGATTGTGGGTTGGGGAAAATCCTTCTGGATGTTGGCAATTTTATCTATGAAAAAGTCAGCAATTTGATTGCATAAGATTTGGGATGGGGGAATTTCGGGTACAAGGGCTTTAGGATGGGTAAAGGACTTGACAATGGAAAAGATGGTTTGCTGTTTTTGGTGGGCGTCATCTATGGCTTTGGTGAAGTATTCTTTTTTGGCAGCCTTGATGCTAGAGAGATATAATTTCCTCTGCTGTATGTAAAGTATTCTAGAGGCTTCATCATATGTTTTTCTCCATTTCCTTTCTAGAATTCTGCAGAGGAGATGGGTTTCTGTGAGGGACTGGGTGTACCAGGGAGCATTGGGCTTTCTTTGACGGCGGTCTGGGTGATGGGCGATTGGACCAGAGTTGTCAGAGACAATTTGGTCAATCCAGATATGGAAATTGTGGGAGTCAGACATTACATCTCCGACTAATGTGGGGGCCGGTGCCAGGGGCTGGGGATCTGACTTGATACGTTCAGTCACTTTCTTCCAATTGGTGGAGAAAGAGGGGGTGGCGTGTTTGGCGCTAGAAGACGTGGAGGGTTTTTCCTTTATGGCAAAAGGGATGAAATAATGGTCGGTCCAGATTTGAGGGATCGGGGGGGACGTAATTAAAGTTGTCAAGTTGGAGCAAATACCATCTAACGTATGGCCAGCCAGGTGTGTCGAGGAAGTAACCAGTTGGGAGAGACCAAAAATGCTTAGCGACTGTTGAAAGCTAATGTTGTGGGGGTCCGTACAGGATTCCAGATAGAGATTCAGGTCACGTAGAAGAGTAAAAGTGGGATAATGAGTCAAGGATGACCCGAGGACATCGTCAAGAGAGTTAAGGAAAGGGGTAGCGTTACCTGGAGGGCGGTAAATAAGTCCTCCCGAAAAGGAGGTGGAGGCATTAATTTTAATAGAAAAACCCAAGCCCTCACTGTCCTTAAGATGACCCAGATCAAAAGTATGGCAAGTGAAAGAATTTTTGGTAACAAAAGCAACCCCTCCTCCTCTCCCGATGGATCTGTCCCGCCTGAAAATGGTAAAATTTGGGGGGAGGGCAGTTGCTAGGTCTGGGTTAGAAGAATCATTCAGCCAGGTTTCGGTTATAAAAAGAGCATCCAAGCCATGATGTAAGATTAGGTCATGGATGTCTTGACCGTGGCACGCTAGGGACCTAGCATTAATAAGTCCTCCCTTGAAAGTTATGGGCTTATTCTTTGGTATGGGAATTGGTTTGGGTACTCCGGGGGTGGTAACCAAGGACGTCCACTTACAATGTCGGCATGAGAATGGGCCCCACAAGAGATCAGTAGGGACACAGCCTTTACATAGGTGAACTCCCGCTGTGCCTTGCAATGCGCGCAGCTCATCGAAGCCATACCTGATGGTTGGAAGAAAATGGGCAGCGAGGCCTACGCCAGGCGCGATCTTGGCGCGGACGGGCGCAGACGGGCTTGGCTTAGGCGCGGCTTCGGCGCGTATCCGGCGTGCCCGCTGCGCCAGCCCGCTGCGCCGTCTGGCTGCTTTGCACATTATGTAGGGAGATAAGAGGGTGGGAGTAGGGCGCGACTAGAGCGCTCTCCCCGCCTGCCTCACTCAAGATGGCGCCCACCGCCGCCGAGTGTCGGCTGAGGAGCGGTAGGGCGGAATTGAAAGAGAATGAGAGGTGTTAAGGTGTCAGAGTGCCTAAGGTATCTTATGGTATCTTATGATGAACAATAGAGCTAACACCATCAAATACTAATAAAAACAATCATAGCTGAGCTAAAGCGGAGTAGGAACACCTTGTAGTGGGAATGCATTCCCTGCCCACGCATCTCGGATACCTTCTATTAGTTTTCTTCCGGAGAAAAAAGGTAAAAGGACTGGGAAGAAGCTGGAGCCCTTGCTAAGCAGGTTTGGGTCAGAAGGCCCAATAGCCAGAGCATAGAAGGGGAACCCATACATCATGCCCATATGGAGAGGACAAATGACCTTGAGATAAACACAGGTCACCTTACTGACACCCCTAATGGAGAAATCTGTGTCACAATGAGGCATCTGAGTCAGAGACAATATTATCCATGTTGGCATAAAAGGAGGCAAAACCTGTAATCTCTGGAGTTAGACACCTGTATATAAGGTGGGGTAATTCACATGAGGACACTGCGGTTAAAGGATGCATGCTAAGCATATGGTATCCTTTTGAAAAGTGTTCAGAGAATCGAGATTCCTAAGCAACGTAGTTCAAATAGTGAAGAAATTAAATGAAATGATGACAACCTAGATGTGGAAATTCAGAAATGCACTAGATTAAAGCAACTGAAAGGCAAAATACTGCAAATGGGGTTTAGCATACTTAGATAAGTATCACCTTCCTAAAAATGAAAAAAATATTGATCAGGACCAAACATCTAGTATATCAGTCCTGAACGATACCTAAACTACTAGGCACCTGTGTTTTCATTCTGCAAGATGGCACAGAAAAAAATTAACCAAGCGAGGCAAACTTCAGATGTAGATTTGGATACTATGTGCCATAGCTAGATACTGTTAGATGGATTAAACTACTGAAATGCAGATGTGTTCGTTAGTTGATTTGATGCAAGCATTCAGTACAAACAAGCATGTTTTCTCACCGGCTTCTTCAATATGCAGAGTTCTGCGCAAAGACACTTTGGAATTATTATTATTTTGATTATATTTTCTTCTGGCAAATAACTATTTTGCTCTGCACTCAAGCTAGAGGGCAAATTAAGATACACCTCTTTTTAAGGTTATCAATGTAATAGCATCATCATATACAAGTGACAGCAAATATGGAAGAGGGTTTTGAAAAAGCAAGACGCTACATACAAATTACATGATTTTCTATGTGTACCAAAGTATCTGCGAAAGGACATTGACAGAGCCCAATTTACGTATATTTTACCCTACTTAAGTTTTGGAAATGCAATCACAGCTAGCCACCAAATGTACCACTACAATTCCACTGTGGATGAATATGTCTGTTAGTACCAGAGGATTTCAGGTTTTTAAAATTAATTAAGAGTGGCTAATGTCACCAATTTAAACTTGAAAAAACAGTCCGCTGAATAAACAGAAGTTTCGAGAACATGGGGCGCGTCACTGATACTAGCATAGACTGCATGTGCTGGTTGTGATAGCTGCCAGACCTCTTTCACCTACATCATCAGATCAGCGGCCCTCAAGTGAAGTCCGAAGTTAATATTGACCCGTGAAATAGTATCTAGACCCTTGTCTGCAGCGGCTTCAGAGTGAACTTTGAGGAATTGCAGGTAAAAAGGAGGTGAAATAATTCTGGTAAAAACACACAAAACCACAAGCAGACTTGCAAGATAGACGTGAAAAAAATTAGAAAATCTCGAGGGACAGTCCCTGAAAAACAAATATTTGTTATTCTTATATCAGATTTCATTCCTATACAGTCAGCAGAAAAAGAACTGGCAAGACGGAGAAGGAAGACGATTCGATATGGTCCCAAAGAAGGAAGTAGCCAAACATGTAAAAGGCCACTGATGATCAAGCAGAAACCTCCCTCCGTTTCACTTAATCATCATCTGAAGCAGTCTGCCTGGGGACAGGAGATGTAGGCCATACCCGGAAGTTGCTAAAAGCAGCCGTCTAGATATAAACATATTGGCCCAGATTTAAATTCACTTCCTTTACACAACTTCATTTATTTTTTTGAACTTTGTAAGGTCTCTTTTCTCATTTCACTACTAACTCAGCGCAGTTGCATTCATGTATGACTAAATACACAGAATAATTTTTTGTTATGTCCAGACCATCCTCTCTAGGGGTCAGGCATTTAACATGCATGAAGTATGTATATGTTACCTGGAATCATAAGGAACAGCATTAATTTATATTAAAATTAACGCAGCAGCAGAAGCACACAGTTCAATTCTAGATCTGTGTCTTTGGCTGTACAGGAAGTTCTTTCAACGATTTAATCTTTTGCTATGAAGGAAATTGTTTTTTTGTGGTAGTCACGAGACAGTATTTCAGTTAGGTTTCATGCACGATGAAAAAAAATCCCAAACTGCTTTTTTAAAACAATTCAGCTGGCATGGTTAATAAAATTTGTAGTAACACTGCACAAATGAATTTGGATGAGCTGCCTAGCACCACACATTGTTGTGTCTATATTTTACTTTGCAGTACAGCAAGTGTGCCCAGCCTGAGCCTTTCCAAGCATTACGACTGCAAAGACCATCAATATAAAAGCAACACAACACAATGTGCAGTCCCGCCGTTTGCCCCTGCCATCATTCAAATGGCAGTGCTCGGGTAGAATAAGCAGCCTCTTAAAAACAAAGGCTTCAATGGAAGAGGTGTGCTGCAGCGGCCAGAGCGCTGACTCCGGACCCCGGGGCCCACGGTTCGATCCCCGGCGCTGGCGGCAGATCAGCCCAGCACCATGCCTTGACGCCCTCGTACTTGTTCGCGCTGTACAAATACTGGACATGGAATTTCTAAAGGTAGCCCATTTCGATCCTCCTCTCTGCAGTGTCTGTCTCTCCAGCAACACAAATATAGATAATACATTTCCACTGTCTAGAAGCCTGGATCCATCTCGTTACTTGAGAAACAAAGGGCATCCAAAAACGAAGTATTGAGTCGGTACTCAGACTCAAGCACAAAGCAACTCCTACTACTACTACAACACATGTTCTACATGCATGCTACATATTTACTTTAACACACAGGATGTCAGCACAAAGGGCTGGGTTTTACTATAAGAGCAGAGCTTTACACAAGAGAGTCCAGTAGGCTACACACACATTGACACAGATTAAACGGTCTAGTCAACTATATGTGATCATAAAACAGGAAATGTTTCCACCAGTGCCCTATGCACTAAACCCAAAACAAGGACAGGAGTCTTCTATCTGCTCAGAGTGTGAATTTTGTGCTCTGTTTCTGTCACAGAAAAGGTCCTGGACATCGCATTGTCAGGGATAGATTTAGGCCTTTGCACACACACCAGATTGGCATGATGCCACTATCAAGACAAAAGAATGGATACGAGATACACATGCAGTCGGGCAGAGGGAGACTAATATTTGTGTCCCAACAGAAACCAATCCTAGATGCAGACTGACAGAATGTTTGCCTGAATCTAGAAGCTATCAAAATACTTAACATCACACTATCTCCCATACAATTTGTTTTCCTTCTACAGCTTTTTTTCTACAGTTTTACATCATCAGCTTGCTTTCTATGCCAAATAGCCTTTTCTCACTATATTCTAAAAACCTACATGATAATCTGACCTTGATTTATAACTTTGATTACTCCCTCTTCTTTCTTTCGAGTTACCCCACTCTTACCTCCATCCTATGCATGTCTTGTTACTATGGGTATAGCCTACTCTTAGCTGCATGCTTGTGTCCCTTAATCTCCTTCACTGTACCGCCCACACCTCATTTCATACATCTGAAACCAGATCCCTACAACCTAACAATATCCAATCTCCCACCAGCTTATGTATTCATCTTGCCAACCATTTGTGTAAACTCAAATAAGCCCCATTAATGGTCCCAGCTATACCCATTAATTTAATCTACCACAAAAAACAGGAGCAAATGCATGGCATGATTTCCTTGGGAGCACAACACTAATCCCAATAACCAACAATCATTCATAAGCCACTGGACTCACCATTAACCTTGGTTTCTTGAGTAGCATGATACTCCAGGAAAGTGCTTCATTGCCTCCTCAGGGGTAGTAAGCACTATATAAATCGAGTTACCATAAAATATAATACAGTGCCATACGTACCTGGCCTGGAAAGCTGCAGGAGCGAGTTGTAAATATCATGGCAATCCCTCTCTCTGGGAACAACAAAATGAAGCACTCGAAAGTTCTTGCATTGAATCACCAAAGGGCACCCAGATGTGGTCAAAGGAAGTTTCTCCACTGCAGCGATGTGATGATGTAAGATCTGTGGCACAAAGAAAGCACGTTCAGCATCACAAATTGATAAAGGCATGTGCACTGGGGGCTTCTTGGGGCTATTTTGTAGAGTCAGGAACAACAACTCCTACTAACATTTTGCTTTAAATTAAGGATTTCATGCAAAAACACATCGTGGGTAAACACAAGTTCACACTTTATCCAGAATCAAACACATCTGTTTTCCTAATATCCAGTAGGGAGAAAATTCTACAACTAAGATTCGCCAAGTACTCCAAGAATAAATGCCATGGTAAGGGTTTGTCATTTCTTTTGAGTTTTCGCTATAGTGTGATCCAATCCCTGGGAACAACAGCATTCAGTAGAACAAAGTATATGAGAGAAAAGTGAGTAAATCACATGAGGAAATATCATACAGCAGGTATTGATGATACACAGTATTCGAGACAAACAGTAAACAAAACAAGCATTGGCATAGCCAATAGGTCTTGCTTCTGGGACCTTATAAAAGTGTTTAGCCATGCAACAGTTGATGTTGTTGCACCAAAAGATATTGTGCTGCATAAATAAATACTTATAAGATCCCAAAAGCGAGATCTATTGGCTATGCTAATGCTTGTTCAAATCGCTATGTGCGTCATTATGTGAAATAGTATATGGCGATGTCAGAAAAGACACTTGCGCCATTCAACACTCTTACATGTAAACGTAAATACTCCAACTGCAGTTTGTTTCAATTATTCAATGCACTCCAATTACGTCTGAGCCTTTTATGAACTGCCAGTTTTTCAAAAGCCGTTTTAGAGCACTTATAGAAAAGGGAACCAACTTTAGAAAACAAAGCCTGGCTTGTGGTAACTTCGCCATAGAATCGTATAGACGCCATAATCTGTTCAAATCATGGACGTGCTTCAAGCAGTGTAATTTGTGGCTCTGGGCTGACACCGTGCATTGTTAGAGATGTCTGAAGCACCAGCAGAAACGCAAAGACATGCGCTATTCAATGGACTGACGTATATCCGATGTCTCTGAAAGGATGATGTCTCATTAGACTGTATAATGGGGCTGCGAGCATTTCTTTCCTGTGGAAACAATGCAGGTCGCTGAGTCCTATGCAATGAGGGAAACTTTCGCAAGGACGTCCATGGCGTGTGTCAACATTTAGTCACCATTGAAGAGCCTCCTGGGAGGATGTCCATATTAGACATATTTATTGCACGTCTGTGTTTTCCAGTTGATTTCCTTTCATCTGAGTCAACATTGTAATGGTTATTTCTTCCCAAACGTGTTGTTCAATTAACCATTCGATGTGCATGCTAATGTCACAGGGTGTTAATGACAGAGTAGAGTAGTCTCAGGCGGGAAACCTCTTTTCATGCAAATAAGGCAGACACATATATTCGAATCGCGCTAATCCCGTGCTGGAAGAAAATGAAAGTGAGCGGCTGGCCGCGAAAGTGATCTCGCGCTGGAAGAAAAGAAGTCCGGGAGTTGTGTGCGCGCGCGTCGCAAAAGTGATTTAAAAGAAGTGGTCACCTCAAGTGCGTGAAAAGAAGCCCGGGAGTTGGGTGCACGTGCGCCGCGAAAGTGATCGCGATCAGATTCACGCGATAAAGCCACACATGCGCGTAACAGCAAGTTGGTGGCTGGAAAAAGCATGTGGGTAGCACTTTGAAAACCGGTTTACTAAATGTCTGATTTAAAAGAAGTGGCCACCTCAAGTGTGTGAAAAGAAGCCCGGGAGTTGTGTGTGCGTGGCGAAAGTGATCGCGATCAGATTCACGCAATAAAGCCACATGGCAGCTGTGCACGTCGCACGCGCTTGTGCGCGTAACAGCAAGCTGGTGGCTGGAAAAAGCATGTGGGTAGCACTTTGGAAACCCGCTTACTAAATGTCTCGCCAGAGCAGCGCATGCGCTGGATCAGGCGAGACCTAAAAAAGGACCAAGTAATGCACATAATCTATGCAAGTTCTATAGGACAGTGAAGTTTAAGGTCTCGCTTGAATATGAAAATCGAGGTTCTTATAATGTGTATCGACAGGGCATTCCAAATCTATGGTACGCTAACAGAAAATAAGGGTTCTAGGTGGAGCTTTTTGGTTTTGGGTGTAGACAACTCTAGTAATTTTCTGAAATTGCTTGTCGAGTTTGAGACATATTCAGGGGTGAAGAGGCGTATCAACTGGTCGGTACCCATTCTGTCTCGTATACGAATGGAATTGCAAGTGAATCATTTTGAGGAATGCAATGAAGCAGTGAACTTAGGGAGAGGCTAGCCATGATTTAGGCAAGATTGTCAAGTAGCTAATTTCTGTAGCCAATACATGAGGTAACTAGGTCATGGACAAACTTAAAGTCTTGTTTTGGGAGAAAAGGCTTTTAACTATGGAGTAGTTTTAACTGAAATCTAACAACAATATGTAAACACTGAGAAACCCAAAGGTTTTGGCTTTGGGGTAGTGAAATGGTTAGGGTGTTACACTTATGATGCCATAGTTTGGCCCATTGATATTTTGCTGCCAGCATAAGCGATTATAAAACGATTAGAACCCAACCTGTCAAAGTTGTACGACTCCACTAACAGATAACAAAACTTTAATGTTTTGCTAAAACATATTAGACTGGCCGTATGAACATTTCATAAGAAAGTGTTAATTTTTAAATATAGACATAGTTTGAATGAGGCTGAGCCCCAAACCAGAGGGAGGTTATTGCTACTTATAAACAAAGGGTTTTCAATACTGTGAAGTTTCATTCTAAGGCAATCACCCAAGGGTGTGCAACCAGATGAGATTTGATTGTGGCTGTCCCGTGGACATGTGATACCCACTCTCCTCACCCATCCCCATGACCACTAATCTAAACTAGATAAAGTGGCACAGGCTGTCTCTGTGGGTAGTGCACAGCAAGACCTGGACAAAGAGGCATTCAAAAGGGGGAGGGGCGGATGGCAGAGTGCCAAGTATTGGGAAACAAGTCGATATGAAAAGAGGGAAAGTTCCCTACCCCTCTCAGTGGCAGGACGAATAGCCATCGCTAAGATGGTGATGCTAAAACGGTTATTATACTTTTTCACAAAGCTACAGGTACTGATTCCGGCCCCTGTATTAAAAATTCTGGACACACTCCTGTTGGATTTAATATGGGGAAAAGGTCGTAGGAGGTTAGGTCTGACAAAGCTTCAACTAGGGGCAGCTAGAGGAGGCATGGGAGCACCACATTTCCAAACCTATTGTTTCACGAGCCAGCTGCAGTGGCTTGCGTACTGGCTGTCAGGAAGCAATCTACACGAGCTAGGTTGAACGTCACAAATCCTGGCCCGAGTTGCGCTTCATACTTTGCTGATGCCCCAGGGCAGGATCCCAGAAACAGCCCCATTGCTACTTTGAATAGCATTAACCTACTGGAGAAGAGCATTACAATACACCGCCCTGACTCCCCCCTATGCTCCCAATATCCCACTGCTAGGGATTCCCACATCTACAGGGTTGATAACAAAAGGTAACATTAATGCATGGGAACGAGAGGGGGTGAACACAGTAGGGGCACTTTTTATAAAAGGCAAGCTGGTAGACCACAGGAATTTTGCCCGGGAACAAGGAGTCCCACAATCCCTTTTTTAGGTCTTGACTGAGCCAATGCGCTTGTGCATTGCTCCGGCGAGATTATAGTAAGCGGAAAAGAAAGGTCTACCAAAATGGCTGCGGAGCGCATACAGTTCATGTGATCTATGCACGTGCACACCATCGCCAGCCACATAACACACGACCATTTGTCTGTGTCTCGGCATCAGAATTCAAAAGCTGCCGCTCCCCTGCCCCCCTCCCCCCGCCACAGCAGTGCCGAGAGCTTGTTTCTGGACGAAAGTGAAAGCCTACCGTGCTTGTTTACAGTAGTCTTGCTCCTCAAATGCTGTTGCTGTGTTGACATCGCTCTAGGGACACTCAGCTTGAAAACACTCTACTTGCTAGCTGCAATGCTACATCCACTATACTTTGCCTCTGGACACGTTGATCCCTCGCAGACTGTGCTGACTCTGCCCCTCCTGATTCTGAAACTGACCAACGCAGTCACCACGCAGTCTCTTCTCTCTGTCTTATGATGTCTGCCCTGCTGCCATTTACTTCGGACCCTCACCCTCACCCTCACACCTCCTCACCCTCACACCCCCTCACCTTCACCCACATCACTCTCACCCTTACCCTCACACCCCCTCACACCCCCTCACTCACACAACCCTCTCACCCCCTAACACCCCCACACACCCTCACCCACCACATCACTCTGGACCACAACCACATCAATCAGGACCACCACCACATCACTCTGGGACACCACCACATCACTCGGGGACACCACCCCATCACTCGGGGACACCACCCCATCACTCGGGGACACCACCCCATCACTCGGGGACACCACCACATCACTCGGGGACACCACCACATCACTCGGGGACACCACCACGTCACTCTGGGACACCACCACATCACTCTAATACACCACCACATCACTCTAATACACCACCACATCACTCTAATACACCACCACATCACTCTAATACACCACCACATCACTCAACCCAACCACATCATCACTCAGCACCACAACAGCACTGTCCTTGCTTGCTACCAACAAGCATTGCAATAGCCAATAGGACCCGCATTAGGAAACACGCTTTGTACATGATGGGGGAAGGGTGCCATCTGATCAGATGGCTAATAGAGGACTTCGGGAGAAGTGGGCTAGAGATCTTGGTAAAGTACTGACTGACACGGAATGGGCTGCGCTCCTGGAACACCCTAACAAGGTATCCCGCAATGCTAAATTTAAGTTTATACAATACAAGCTGGTCCATAGGGCCTACCTGACTCCACACCGTTTAAACAAAATGTGCCAGAGAGCACAGTAACACGGCCCAAGGTGTCAGACACAATGCTGACCTCCTCCATATGGTTTGGGCTTGCCCACGCTTGTCTGCCTTTTGAACCAGGGTTGCAGATACACTAGCGACACCAACAGGGGTCCCGGGGTGGGGCACTATAGAGCGGAGCATATTGGTCACCAGGCTAAGTCACATAAGGTGCAGCCTTATTCATTGTGAAGCGATCCATTACCATGAGATGGTAGTCGACCCTGCCCCAACAGCACATGGGTGGCAAGAAGAGATGGTGAAGTGTGGTAGAGCAGAGAGCACAGCTATCCGCAGGGAAGAATACAGAGGATTCTGAAAAATACAGATAGCAATGGAATGGGTCTGATGCGGGAAACTTTTAAGTTCATTGACACTATAGAGTAATATTACATACCCAGGCACTGATCCATCCCTACTGCTCCATTAGCTGCTGATGTACGCCCATATGCTACATGTCCAATCGTGAAAAAAACCAGTTGTACAAATGCCTTAGCAGGAAGAAAGTATCTTACCAGTCTCATACTCTAGGCTCTCAGAGGCCAAATGTAGGGTGAGCCAGGGAGAGAGAGAGAGGGTTCTGGATAGTTCAACAGTTAAGTTGCAGTTGCACCTTTTTTTTCTACCTGCACATGTAACATTGCTCTCAAAATGTACAAGCACATACAATAGCACGCTGGTCAGGGTAGTTAACCCACAGCGGCCGAGTAATGTATACTTGGCTGTGGGTGAGATAATTTTACCCTTAGTTAGTTGTTCGTTATATTGTGAACGCAGAAAACCAATAAAGTATGTTAAAAAAAAAAAATGAAAGAAGCGAAAGCATAAGACGAAAAAGAGAGAGGAAGAGTTTTACAGGTCTGCAGTCCCAATACACCAAACCCTATTGCACCAAGCTCTTTTCTAAGAAGGAAAGGCTGCCAGTGGTGCTAGAACATGGGCAGCAATTGGCAAAATGCGTCACAACTCTTGATAATGCGCTATGCAATGACACCTGACAACAAAACCACCTTTCCCATGAATCCCTGAACTCGCACACTGTTTGGAAGTGGTGATGGCCATTTTTAATTAAGTTTCCCGATATGCCACATAGTCCTTGCTAGGCAATTGGGATTCTTGCTGCTGCGCACAGGACCTTGTTACTCAGATTTGAGAATCACTAAGGAACAGTTTGTTTACCTCCTTTCGAAGGTGCTGGAGAATTGTTAAGGAATACATAGGGCTGGTCTGGAAACTAAGTTGTGTTCAGAAATGAACTTAAAGCATTTGAACATTGATTCTGTTATACTTGAATGAGTTTGAACTAAATTTCTTTTGTAGGAACTGGGTTCGCCAGGTCCCCGGGGGTAGCTTGAACCGAGCCGGCAGGCACCCGAAGCTTAGGTGTAAAGTGACTACACAACACACTCATCCACTGAGACAATAAGTGCACGCAAGAACTGAGTCCACACCAGAATGCTTGATTCAAATAAATAGGTTTTATCTTGAATTAGAATCAGAGCATTCAAAAATCACAGCTGTATTAACTCATTGCCGTTTCTTTAAAAACACAGGTTTTGCATTTCTCAGCAATAAATATGTAAATAAATAAATATTAAATATTAAATAACGGTAGGCCTGGTAACAGCCTTACTCCTAGTCAGCACCTGCAAAGAATTTCCTTCTCAGCCTTTTAAATAACATCTCATTGCTCAGCAGCAGTCACTAATGGAGGGTAAACATTTCCTAGCTGCAAAAATAAGCCATTTATCAGCAAATACAGTGCATTTCATCAGGCTGGAATAAAGCAATTCAACACTTAGATATGAGCATTTCTTTTGGTCATAATATGCAGGACATGACTCTCAGGAGCTAAGTATGACAATTCCCTTAACCATCAGGCCACCACAGTAGAACAACCTTTCCCCTGCTAAGGGGTTAACGTTTCATAGGGCTCCTGCCCAGTCCTCAGTATCTCTTGGGGCCAACGGGGCCCAACTATAGTCTCCCGTGAGGAGGGCGGACTTGGAGCCTCCCCGGGGGTTTACCTCACTTCTGCGGCCCCTGTTCGGGCCCTTGCGAAGGGTCAGCACAAGGTAAGATGACTCTGGAGGCGCGCTCTTCCTACCATGCCCTCCGATGGTGTTGTAGGCTCCCGGGCTCCTTTTAAGCCCTCCGGTGAAGTCGGGGGTGCGCAGGGGCTCCGGTAGTCTCTGCGAGCCCCCCGCGCAGGTGTCAGCTCTGGTCCCGGTCCTCCCTCAGAGCCTGCAGGGACCGGGGACCAACAGGAGGCCAGGGTGCGCAGCGACCACCAATTACAGAGCGGCTCGCGGAGCACAATTTCAGGGACCCAATCAGGGCACGGCGGGGGCAGAATTACACCGGCGCCCCTGTCACCTGACGCTAGATCCCGGCTTCAGGCCTAACGAGGCCTACTGCGGCCTGACCAGATTATACGGCGGCCTTCTCTTGGCTCTGGGGGCCGCCGAGGGGGTACAGAAGGCAGCACCGGCGTCTCTGAGAAGGCGCCACCCTGCAACAATGACATTAAGGCTCAAAGGCTAAAGCAGAAGTGCAAGAGCGCTCGACAGAAGGGCGACCGGGTGGGCCCCAGCTGAGAAGCATTAAGTGGTCAAAGCGCTCGGTCCTCGTGGCGCTTTAGGGCAATTTACCATCACGCCTCAGGCAGCACTCTCAGAGCCCACACAGGGTCTCCACGCAGTAGCGATTCACAAAAGGGGTACATCGCTTGCCAGTCAGCAGTTCACAGCGCCTCTCAAGGGGAATGCAGCGCTTGCTAGTCAGCAGTACACAGCGCTTCTCAAGGGGAATACAGCGCTTGGCAGTTAGCAGTTCCCAGCGCTTCTCAAGGGGAATGCAGCGCTAATACCTGGTTGATTCCCCACCAGTCCTGTGGGCAGTAAGAAGGTCTTCTTGGCGCTAGCTGGATCCTGCGTCCTTGGTAGAAGTTACTTGAAGTGAGGGGGGGGGTGAGTTGAAGGCTTGTCCAGTTTCCTCAGTAAATCACTTCAGGTGGTCCCTGGGTTCCCCTCCCGCTGGGCCAGATCAGTGGGCTAATTCAGTGTTCCTCACACAGCTTGGTGGGCAGCGCCTAAACCCTGTCAGCCCCAGTGGCATAGGTTCCTGACTAGGCCCTACCGCCTAAGTCTCCTGCGTAGGTTCCCCCAGGTCAGTGATGCCCCAACAACTCTCTGTGGAAAGTTTTCCTCCCTTTCCTTATATAGCGACAGTTGGCAGTGGCAGTTGGAGTCACCTCCCCTGTTCTGGAAGGTTCCAGGAGCTTCCCTCATTCTAGCTATGGGCAGGCTGGCATTGCAACATTGTTTAAGGGTTCCAGCCAGCTCCTGGTTACTAGAGTGCGCCTAAAAAAACCACGCTGCAGTAGCAGGGGTCACTGGCAGCCATCTTAAAGGAAGAAAGCACCTGCACCTTAGCATTGGTAAGCAATGGGAAGGTGCCCAGAGACCTAAGGCCAACGAAAAGTAGGTGAGAAAAATTATCAAAAGCGAAAAAGATAGGGAAGACCACCCTAAGGCTGACAGGTCTAACATACGTTCCCCCCAGCTGAAAGTGGGGAGAGCTACCCAACCTCTAGGTAGTTCTCGTCAATAAGGCGGAAGAACCTGGAGAGACCGTCAGCATTGGCGTGGTCAACTCAGGTTCGATGTTCCACCCGAAAGTCCATCCCCTGTAGGGAAATGGACCACCTTAGCAACTTCGGGTTTTCGCCTCTCATCTGCATGAGCCAGCAAAGGGATCGGTGGTCGGTCTGAATCAGGAAGTGAGAGCCAAAGAGGTATGGCCTCAACTTCTTCAAGGCCCAGACCACGGCGAAGGCTTCTCGCTCAATGGTACTCCATCGCCGTTCGCGAGAGAGGAGTCTTCTGGAGATAAAGGCCACAGGTTGGTCTTGGCCATCATTGTTGAGTTGCGACAGCACCGCGCCTATGCCATGCTCAGAGGCGTCTGTCTGCACGATTAATTCCTTTGTGAAATCAGGTGTTGCAAGCACCAGGTCAGTGCACATCGCGTGCTTCAGTGTCTCGAATGCCTCTTGGCAAGCAGCCGTCCAGATCACTTTTCGTGGCTGCTTCTTGGACGTCAACTCAGTCAAGGGGTCTACGATTGTACTATATCCCTTGACGATCCGGAGGTAATAGCCAGTAAGACCAAGGAAAGCTCAGACCTCAGTCTGAGTTTTGGGGGGCTCCCAGCCCAAGATGGTCTCAATTTTGGCCTGGAGGGGTTGCACCTTACCTCCACCCACCAAGTGTCCCAGGTAGATGACAGATCCCTGTCCAATCTGGAACTTGCTAGCCTTGATGGTCAGAACAGCACGTTGCAAAGCTTGCAGCACCTCCCAGGTGCTACTGAAGACAGCTATGTCATCCAGGTATGCCGCTGAGAAGGACTCCAGGCCAGACAGCACCTGGTTCACCAACCGCTGGAAAGTGGCCGGAGCATTCTTGAGTCCGAAGGGCATCACTCTAAATTGAAAGTGGCCCTCGGGGGTGGAGAACGCTGTTTTCTCCTTTGCTCCATCGGCCATGGCAATCTGCCAGTACCCTGATGTTAGATCAATGGTGCTGAGGTACCGGGCTGCTCCCAGCCGGTCAATCAGCTCATCTTCCCTTGGGATCGGGTGAGCGTCTGTCTTGGTGACAGAGTTCCATCCCCGATAGTCCACACAGAACCGAAGTTCTGGTGTGGTGCCCGGTGGGGCCACTATCGGCACCAACACAACTGGACTGGCCCAAGGGCTGCTGGAAGGTTTGATCACCCCCAGCTCCAGCATTTTGGCTACCTCACCCTGGATGCTGTTCTTAACCTTATCGGACAGCCGGTAAGACTTGGTTTTTACAGGCGGACTGTCCCCTGTGTCCACATCATGGGGACACAGATGTGTAATTCCAGGCGTGAGGGAGAACAACGAGGCCTACTGCTCCAACACCTGGCGGCAGTCCCCCTGTTGGTCTGGGGTCAAGAATGGGGAGAGGACAACTCCCTTCACTGAACCATCCTTCTCCTGGGCCGCCAGAAGGTCAGGAAGAGGCTCACTCTCTTCCTCCTCGCTCCCATCCGTCACCATGAGGAGAGCAAGCTCAGATCGCTCATAGTGAGATTTCAGGCGGTTGACGTGGAGCACCCTATGGGCTGACGGGGTGTCTTCAAGTCAACGACATAGGTGGTCTGGCCTTGACGCTCCACAATTTCGTACGGACCAGTCCACCGGTCGTGGAGGGCACTAAGCTCCCCAGGCTCCATGACCCACACCTTCTGTCCAGGGTCCAACTCCACCGTCCGAGCGTTGCGGTCATACCACTCCTTCATGACGGCTTGGCGAGCCTCCAAGTTGTCGGAGGCTTCCTTCCACAGCTTGGCCATCTGGCTGCGGAACGCCAGCATGTAGCTGACAACATCACGGGGAAGCTTTGTTGAAGCCTTCTCCCACCCCTTCTTGACAAGGCTGAGGGGCCCCCTAACGGGATGGCCATAGAGCAGTTCAAAGGGGCTGAACCCGACTCCCTTCTGTGGCACCTCGCGGTAAGAAAACAGCAGGCAAGGGAGGAGGATGTCCCATTTCCGCCTCAAGTCCTCTGGCAGGCTCCGGATCATCGCCTTCAAGGTCTTGCTGAAGCGCTCTACGAGCTCGTTAGTTTGGGGGTGGTAAGGAGTGGAGAACCGATAGGTCACTCCGCACTCCTTCCACATGGCCGACATGAAGTTTGTGCCCCTGTCCGACACCACGGCCTTGGGGAATCCCACTCTGGTGAATATCCCCATCAGGGCCCGCGCCACCACAGGTGCAGTGACGGTCCTCAGAGGAATAGCCTCCGGGTACCGAGTGGCGTGGTCCACTAACACCAAGATGAACCTGTGTCCCGCAGAGGTCGGAGGGTCCAACGGCCGAATGATGTCAATTCCGACCAGCTCAAAAGGGGTTCCGACCACCGGGAGCGGTTCCAAAGGGACCTTCACTTTAGTCCCAGTCTTGCCACTGGCCTGGCAAGTCTTGCAGGTCTTGCAATAGGTGTCAGAGGCAACTCTCATCCTGGGCCTATATAAATGTGGGACCAACTGCGCAAAGGTTCTGTCCTGGCCCAGGTGTCCAGCCAAATGAATCTCATGCGCCAATTCCAATAAGAAGGCCCGGTAGCATTGGGTGACCACTAAGGCCCTCGAGGATCCATGCACCGGAACCTTAGGCTCACTGTAAAGGAGGCCATCCTCCCAGTACACGTGAAAACTGCTGGTCTCCTGATGAATCGCTTGGGCTTCAGCCTGCCGCCGCATGCCTTCAAGCGTGGGGCACTCCTTCTTCGCCCGACAGAATTCCTCCCGGGTAGGCCCTCCGTCCACATGCCACTCGGCAAGGGTCAGCAAGTCCCCCACGGGAACAACATCCACCTCCACAGGCTCCGGGGTACCTCTACAGGCTCCCCATCCATCACACGGGGTGTGTCCTCCACAACAATCTCAGGACCAGCATTGGGTTGGGCCATTGTCTCAGGCTCCAATCCGGGTTGAGTTCCTCGCTGGGCAGCCATGGACCTCGTGACTACGCAAGTCGATCCTGGTAACCCCAGCATCTCAGTGTGGGCTTTAAACTCCACTTCCTTCCAGGCGGTCTGTTCCAGGTCGTTTCCTAGCAAATAGTCCACAGGCAAGGCAGGGCTTATCGCAACTCTCAACGGGCCTTTCACTCCTCCCCACTCAAAGGGAACCTGAGCCACGGGATAGTAGCTCAGTTTGCTGTCAGCCAACACGGCTGGATGGAACACATCAGGTACTATTTGCTCAGGGGACACCAGCCGCCTCACTACAGTGGTCATGCTGGCACCTGTGTCCCTCAGAGCCTCCACCTCCTCCCCATTAACCTTCACCCTCTGTTGATATTAACAGTGTTCGATGGTAAGGACGTCACTGGGACCATCTCTCTGTCCCCAAGTGAAACCAGGGTCAGGCCTGTCCACTTCCCTTCCCCATCTAGGGGCAGCTCCACCCCAAGCGCTACACTAGCCACCCCGGGACTCTTGCCACCTGTGGGAGCTGGAGGTCTCTTGCGACACTGGGTATTCCCCTTGTAGTGTCCAACCTCCCCGCATTCGTAGCACCGGACAATTTTTAGCTGCTGACTCTTGTCAGGGTAAGTGGGCTTTGGGGAACTGGAATGAGGCGGGGTACCTACTTCTTTCCCAAACTGCCTAGTTTGTGGGCCTCGTGAGAACTCCTCCTTTTTATCTCCCCCCCTCTTTCTTCTGGGGGATGCCCTGTCCACCTTTCGGGCAATCTCCCCGGGGCTCTTGTGTTCCGGGTGCTAACCCAAGTATCCGCCTCCTCCGCAAGCTCATGGGGATCAGTCAGCTTGCGGTCCACCAGATGTTGGCGCAGCTCCGGAAAACATTTATCCAAGAGGTGCTCTCTCAAAAATAGTTTGTACAGGCCCTCATAATCATGCACCTCACTGCCACGCACCCAACCATCTAAAGCCTTACGGGCATAATCAAAGAAATCCACCCAATTCTGTGTGGACAGCTTATGGCTGCTACGGAACTTTCGGCGATACCTTTGGGGGTTGAGGCTAAACTTCTTAAGGAGTGCCTCCTTCATGGAGGGATAACTGAACTGATCTGCCTTTTCAAGGTACAGAAGGGTGTCCCTAACATTGGGAGGTATGTAACGATACAGACCACCACCCCAGTGTTTCTCGGCACCCCATGGGCTGTCAAGGCCACTTCATATGCCTCCAACCACTTGGCGATATCATCCCCCTGAGTGTAGCTCGCTATCACCTCTTTGGGTAACCAAAACCTAGGCTCTTGTTGAGCCCCTGGTATGCTGCCACCATGGGGACTTGCTGGCGCCCTCAGTTGCAAAGCTCTCAGCTCCAACTCCTTAAGCTGAAGCTTGTGCGCCAACTTCCTCTCTTCCAAAGCTAATCTTTCTCTCTCCCTCTCGTGCTCTAACTTGGCAAGCTCCCATCTCAATTGCCTCTCCTCCCTCCTGTCCTCATATTCTTCTGACGACCCACTCCTTCTAGATCCACTACTGCCTGCCCTGGAACGTCTTCCTGGCAACACATTTTCAGATACCTCATCATTAAGTAGGTCTAGCTCTTTTGGGTGGCCACTTCCCCTGGTGTGCCCTGCCTCTCCTGTTCCCCATCCCCTCTCCCCTCTGGGTGGTCCCTTACCCATGCCCTCAAAGCAGTACCGAGTTCCTGCTTTGCGGCTCTCCGCCCAACCGGTACCCCCATCCCCTGACAAAATTCACTTAGCTGCACCACTGTGTACTCTTCCAGATCGGCTAGCTGAACTCCATTTTGACAGGTGGGGACCCATATACATTAAAGGAAAGATACTAGGACGTAGGTAACAATATTGGGTCAAACAGTTCTCTACACACTCAGGTTACACAGTGGGGGTCAATTGCGTAGGCTTGCATGCACAATAGTTGTCAAGTCTGATTGCAGCGCACTCTGTCCCACTGGAGGGTGCTGTATAGTCACAGATCCTGTATCCCACCGCTCGCCACCGAATGTAGGAACTGGGTTCGCCAGGTCCCCGGGGGATAGCTTGGACCGAGCCGGCAGGCACCCGAAGCTTAGGTGTAAAGTGACTACACAACACACTCATCCACTGAGACAATAAGTGCACGCAAGGACTGAGTCCACACCAGAATGCTTGTTTCAAATAAATAAGTTTTATCTTGAATTAGAATCAGAGCAGTCAAAAATCACAGCGGTATTAACTCATTGCTGTTCCTTTAAAACACAGGTTTTGCATTTCTCAGTAATAAATATGTAAATAAATAAATATTAAATATTAAATAACGGTAGGCCTGGTAACAGCCTTACTCCTAGTCAGCACCTGCAAAGAATTTCCTTCTCACCCTTTTAAATAACATCTCATTGCTCAGCAGCAGTCACTAATGGAGGGTAAACATTTCCTAGCTGCAAAAATAAGCCATTTATCAGCAAATACAGTGCATTTCATCAGGCTGGAATAAAGCAATTCAACACTTAGATATGAGCATTTCTTTTGGTCATAATAGGCAGGACATGACTCTCAGGAGCAATTCCCTTAACCATTAGGCCATCACAGTAGAACAACCTTTCTCCTGCTAAGGGGTTAACGTTTCGTAGGGCTCCTGCCTAGTCCTCAGTATCTCTTGGGGCCAACGGGGCACAACTATAGTCTCCCGCGGGGAGGGCGGACTTGGAGCCTCCCCGGGGGTTTACCTCACTTCTTCGGCCCCTGTTGGGGCCCTTGCGAAGGGTCAGCAAAAGATAAGAGGACTCCTGGAGGCGCGCTCTTCCTACCGCACCCTCCGGTGGTGTTGTAGGCTCCCGGGCCCTCCGGTGAAGCCGGTGGGGGGCAGGGGCTTCGGTAGTCTCTGCGAGCCCCCCCCCCCCGCGCAGGTGTCAGCTTCGCTCCCGGTCCTCCCTCAGAGCCTGCAGGGACCGGGGACCGACAGGAGGCCAGGGTGCGCAGCGACTGCCAATTGCAGAGCGGCTTGCGGAGCACAATTTCAGGGACCCAATCAGGGCCCGGCGGGGGCGGAATTACACCGGCGCCCCTGTCACGTGACGCTAGATCCCGGCTTCAGGCCTAACGAGGCCTACTGCGGCCTGACCAGATTTTACGGTGGCCTTCTCTTCGCTCTGGGGGCCGCCGAAGGGGTACAGAAGGCAGCACCGGCGTCGCGGAGAAGGCACCAGGCTGCAACGATGACAGTAAGGCTCAAAAGCTAAAGCAGAAGTGCAAGAGTGCTCGACAGAAGTGCGACCAGGGGGGGCCCAGCTGAGAAGCATTAAGTGGTCAAAGCGCTCGGTCCTCGTGGCGCTTTAAGGCAATTTACTATCACGCCTCAGGCAGCACTCTCAGGGCCCACACAGGGCCTCCACGCAGTAGCGCTTCTCAAAAGGGGCACAGCGCTTGCCAGTCAGCAGTTCACAGCGCCTCTCAAGGGGAATTCAGCGCTTGCCAGGCAGCAGTACACAGCGCTTCTCAAGGGGAATTCAGGGCTTGGCAGTTAGCAGTTCACAGCGCTTCTCAAGGGGAATACAGCGCTTGGCAGTTAGCAGTTCACATCGCTTCTCAAGGGGAATACAGCGCTTGGCAGTTAGCAGTTCCTAGCGCTTATCAAGGTGAATGCAGCGCTAATACCTGGTTGATTCCCCAACAGTCCTGTGGGCAGTAAGAAGGTCCTCTTGGCACTAGCTGGATCCTGCGCCCTTGGTAGAAGTCATTTTTAAAAAAAAGGTGGGAAGGGGGGGGGGGGGGGGGGGGGGGAGTTGAAGGCTTGTCCAGTTTCCTCAGTAAATCACTTCAGGTGGTCCCTGGGTTCCCTTCCCGCTGGGCCAGATCAGTGGGCTAGTTCAGTGTTCCTCACACAGCTTGGTGGGCAGCGCCTAAACCCTGTCACCCCCAGTGGCATAGGTTCCTGACTAGGCCCTACCGCATACGTCTCCTGCATAGGTTCCCCCAGGTCAGTGATGCCCCAACTACTCTCTGTGGAAAGTTTCTCTCCCTTTCCTTATATAGCGACAGTTGGCAGTGGCAGTTGGTGTCACCTCCCCTGTTCTGGAAGGTTCCAGGAGCTTCCCTCATTCTAGCTATGGGCAGGCTGGCATTGCAACATTGTTTAAGGGTTCCAGCCAGCTCCTGGCTACTAGAGTGCGCCTAAAAAGACCATGCTGCAGCAGCAGGGGTCAGTGGCAGCCATCTTAAGGGAAGGAAGCACCTGCACCTTAGCATTGGTAAGCAATGGGAAGGTGCCCAGAGACCTAAGGCCAACGAAAAGTAGGTGAGAAAAATGAGGCAAAAGCAAAAAGAAATAGGGAAGACCACCCTAAGGCTGACAGGTCTAACATCTTTAATATGCGGTTTAGATTTTATATTCATGCAAGGAAACAGGGAAGACCCTTGCTTCACCTGACACCACGGACTGTCAAATATTTTTTTGGGTGGGTGTGTTATTTAGTGAAGTGATTAACCTGTTAAGTGCGCCCGTCGACCAACGGCCGTCACCAGCACTACCTCGGTAGTGCTGCGCACGTCCGTTGGCAGACGCATCCGTGCCCACATAATAGAACCCCCTGCACTGCGGCGAAATTATCGCCGCGGTAAACGGGTAAATCACTGTTAGCAAGAAATGCATTATATTGATGATTGATTGATTTATTAAAAGTGCACAAAAGACAACCTAGAAACTAACCTATCGGAGAATCAGGGAGCGAGTATCTAAAAAGCTATAATGCTGTTATCTTGTCAACAGGGAAAGTGTCTCAGTCAGATAATACTTATGTGTCTGTTTCAGAAATACCATGGTTTCAGAGCATAGAGTTTGTGAAATAGAGACATCCCTAAATATACAGTTTCTACTCTTAGTGTTAGATAAAGTACCCATCATAACAAATACTAAAATATATCATCTTGCCTTCAGATACCCACTATGACCCGTAATCATCAATGCCGACCTGAGTGACTAATCAGAGTGGGCTATCCAAAATGTCTTTTCGCTCCTATTCCATTCCCTCTTTCCTTAGTTCTACTATCATCCAGTATTTTCCTATTGTTTGTGGTTGGTAGGGGATGTGGTGAAGTGTGGAATGGTGTATCATTCCCACTGAATACAGACAAGGTTAGTGCTTTCTGAGAGATCTTTATCGAGCATCTGAAAAGGAATAAAGAACCAATATTATCATCTGAAAACTTATAATAGGTCATTTGATTCTCATAGAGCAAACTCTATGACATATTATCCCCTTCAGTTCTGAGGATGGAACGGTTCCGTCCTCAGCCACAGTGGGCCTGTGCGGAAGACAGAATTTTTCTGTCCTCGCACCCGCCCATGGGAGAAACGCTGGTGCTCCCCCCCCCTGGGTCGCCCATGCAATCCCCCCCAAACAGGGATGGTAGTGGAAGTGCTTCCGCTGCTAAGTTCGACCCACACCCCCCTCGGCAATCTGACAAAACTCGCCTATGTCAATCGAGCATATGGGCATCTGGGGAGAAGAAAGAGCTTTCACCTCCCCCGATGTCTCTTTACAGGGCATTCCTGATGCACGATCGCGCATGGGGTCGCAATTGTGCAGCAGGAATACCACCACTAGCACCAGGGATCTATTTTTTAGTAATGAAAGAGGCACCTTAGGTAAGTGTTGCTTCCAAATTTTGGCACACTGACTCGCCCATTTTCTGCCCACCACTTCGGGACAGATCTGCCAGATTTGTTTGCTCATCTGCATCTACTAGGGACAGAAACTCTATGAGCGCCAAGGATGTTGATATATGATGTTTGGGGGAGGCCCCTTGGGCAAGGATCGGCCCCCACTGAGGATATACATTTTTTAATCACTTTTGGTCGCTTTCTTCTCTCACCTAGGGGCGGATCAGCCCTATTTGGAGTCACTAGTAGAGTATAATTTTGCTCAGGATAACGAGAAGAACGCTGGGTGGTAGGAAATTTGTGGCCGGCAAGGTGATCACACGCAAAATGCGAGAACAATATGATTTTTTTCAGCAGAATTTGAGGTTTGCACAGGATTCTGGGTAAGAAAATGTTGGGGGATCCACGTAAACCACACACCCCTGGACTGACCTGGGTGTCTAGTTTTCAGAAATGTCTGGGTTTGGTAGGTTTCCATAAATGGCCGCCGAGCCCTGGACCAAAAACATAAGTGCCCACCTTGCAGAACCTGATCGTTTTGTGATAGAACATTTTGATGTCTCCACAATATATTTTGTGCCCTTCCTTGTCGCGGACACTTGACCTACCCACACAAGTGAAGAACCATTTTTATCGGGAGACTTGAGGGAATGCTGGGTGGGTGGACGTTTGCGACTCCCCGCAGATTCCAAAACTTTCCATCAGGAAAATGTGTTTTTTTGACAACGTTTGAGGTGTGCGAGGGATTCTGGGTAACAGAACCTGGTGAGAGCCACACAAGTCACCCCATCTTGGATTTCCCCTGATGTCTAGTTTAAAAAATGTACAGGTTTGCTAGGTTACCCTAGGTGCCAGCTGAGTTAGGGCCCAAAACCAAGAGCTAGGCACATTGCAAAAAGAAAAGAGTCAGTTTTCAGTGTAAAAGTGTACAAATTTGCATTTTGGGCTATTTCCTGCCGCGGGCACTACGTCTACTCACACAAGTGAGGTAGCATTTTTATCGGGAGACTTGGGGAAATTCTGGGTGGGTTAAAGCTTGTCTCCCCGCAGATTCCAGAACTTTCCATCACAGAAATGTGAGGACAATGTGTTTTTTTCTGACAAAGATTGAGGTATGCAAGGAGTTCTTGGTAACAGAACCTGGTGAGAACCGTCACCCCATCATGGATTCCCCTGGGTTTCTAGTTTTCAACAATGTACAGGTTTGCTAGGTTTCCCTATGTGCCGGCTGAGCTAGGGTCCAAAGTCCACAGCTACGCACATTGCAAAAAAGGGTCAGTATTCACTGGAAATATGTGATATGCCTACATAGCGTTTTGGGCCATTTCCTGCCACGGGCACTAGGCCTACCCACACAAGTGAGGTACCTTTTTTATAGGGAGACTTATGGGAATAGAGAATAGTAGAACAAGTGCTATTACTAATTGACTTTCTATATATTTCTGCCCTCCAAATGTAAGACAGTGTGTAAAAAAGAAGTCATTTTGGAAAAATGCCCTCTAAGTCACATTATAGTATGGGTACACAAAAATTCGGAAGTGTGCAAATAACTACTGCTTTTAAACTCAATTTGTTGCTCCCATTTCAGAAATACATAGGTTTCCTTGATACCTATTTTTCACTCTTTATATTTTATCAAATGAATTACTGCATACCGGGTGCACAATGAAAAAACGTTGCAAGGCGCAGCTCAGTTATTGTCTCTAGGTACCTCGTGTTCTTCGTGAACCTACAAGTCCTATATATCCCCGCAACCAGAAGGGTCTAGTGGACATAACTGTATATTATTTTCAAACATCTGCCATACTGAGAATAAGCTACAGGTGAAACTGTGGGCACAAATGGTTGTTTTTTTACCTAAATTGGATTTTTTTTTATTTCAACTGTTACTTTCTATAGGAAAGCCTGTAAGGGTCTACACAAATGATGCCTTGCTGAATTCAGAATGTTATCTACTTTTCAAAAACGTATAGATTCCGGAGTCCATTATTGGTTTCACACCAATTTCTATCTCTAACTGAAAGGAGGTTGAAAGCAAAAAAATAGGAAAAATAGGGTATTTACCAGTAAAATGCTAAAACTGTGTAGAAAAATGTGGCTTTCTGGCAAAAGTCTGCCTGTTCCTGAAAGTGGGGAAGTTGGTGATTTTAGGGCCGCAAACCCTTTGCTGATACCCTTAACAGAGAAAAAAATAGATGCTTTCTTCTGCAGCACTTTTTTCCCCAAAACAACCGCCAAAAGTTGATGTACTTAGGCTAATTTCTCAATCCCCTCCAGGCGAATACACAAACCCTGGATACCTTTAGAATCCTCAGAATAATGGAAAAAATGGACACAAATTTGGCGTGGACACTACGTGGACAAAAAGTTAGGGGGGGCCTAAGTGCAAACTACCAGAAATAGAAAAAAAAGCTTAGCGCGGAGGCCTAACAGCGAAGGGGTTATACTGCATGGATAGTCAAAGGCTAATAATAACAAGACATGAAGTCATTTTAGTAAATTATCAGCCTGTGAGTCAGGCAAGTTAGATGTCCTTGCCTCAAACCCTACTCTAACCCAAAGTACAATTCTATTACCACAGTGTCAAGAGAACTAGGAGTTTGACTTTACAATACAAAGAGAACTCGGTGAGAGTAAAAGAGGGTGCACAAAAAGCCCCCACAGCAAGGATTGATCAACCCATAAGAGATGTAGGCAGTTACCATAGTCAAAATGGTTATCACCCCAAGGTTATTTTCCTTGTGTGTTGACCAAGAATGTTCGACTGTATTACAGATTGGCGCAAGATTTATCAGGTCCAAACCAACGTGTTTGACCCTCAAGAATAAGGGCCTGCTCTAGACTTTGGAGGAATGAGATAGTCACCAGACAGTAGCGGGTGTTGTGGATGCATTATTTATAGTGAAATTGATATCAATAAACTCTTACTGCTTGTTAAAAAGTGTCTAGTCATCCCCATTTTTTGTGGACTGCTACTGTTTTTTGACTGTGCACTGGGATACTGCTTACCAGCCCCCCAGTGCATGTGCTCTGAACCATAGAAAATCATAAATTGTCTAACACCTAATTTGGCATATTTAAACTTAACTAAATCCATGGTATATGATTCCAAAGTACACATATTGCATTGAAAGTTAAATGTCACCTATGGACTACAGTACCACTCTTCCATCCACAAGTATGACCAGACAAACCTGACTCCAGGCCTGCCACTGCAGCTTGACAGCTGCAGTTTAAAACTGCAACCTGACGTCATAGCAAACCTCTTTCGATTGGAGAAAACTTCCTTTCTAAATATGAATAGGATATCCCTACGTAGGCCATGGAGCCAACAAGGCTGGGTGCATGGTATTTTAAAGTAATACAATTTAAAATAAACATCCATTTATTGTGACTAGCACTCAAAGGCTATTTGCACTGTAGGAAGGCTGGCTGGTCCATAGAGAAACACTGGAAAGCAATATTTAATTTGCTACTTCAGGCTAGGGGCCAGCAAGAAACATAATTCAAGGTTTATTTTTAATATTTATTAAAAGACCAACTAAATGGTGGAGTCTAATTTTTAATAAATATTAAGGAAAAAGGAAAAATAGAAAGTTACCCATTTCCTGCCTGAAGCTTCTAGATGCTAATTTGCATTAGCCTCCAATTGTCACCCAGCTGATGAGTAGCCCGGATGAGTCGTGAAACCTACTCCCAGGGGATGCTTTACGGGGCCGTTGTTCCCCGGGCTCTCCCTGAGGTCACGCGCGGAGTATTTCTGGCTTGGCGTGCATCACTAGCTCATACTCACTGGGCAGCGAGGCTGACTCAATATACTCCCTTGTGGTGTGGCACCAGGCTCCGTGAAGTTGCCTCCTTGTCAGGGTTCCGGCAATGGGATCTCATCGGGATAACCTTGTTGGGCGACATCTGGAGCGGTACTCCTATACGATCCTTTCAGGATTTACAGGCTAGACACTCCCTCCATCCCTCTCAATTTTTCCGATATCTGCAATTGCGCCACGCCCTTCACTCGCACATTCCAGATGGCACTTCCCTGCCCGAATATAGCCCGCCTGAGGCACAAGTTATGACCGGCGATTTGAAGAAGGGTGGGATCTCTCGGATCTACCGCTCACTCACCAACAATACCCCCAACTCCCTTTCCCTACTCCGAGACAAATGGGAGGGCTGGCTCGGGGCTCTGGAGGATGAGGATTGGAGGGATGCCATAACGGCCCCAAGAACGATTGCAGTGCTCCGCCTGGTCCAAGTTTATTTCTTGCATGCCGCCAATCTTACACCCCTGCGTCTTCACTGCGCAGGGCTTCGGCCAGACGCCCACTGTCTCCGCTGCTCCCTCCCCCACGACGACTTCTACCAGGTGTGGCTGTGTCCTGTGATACAGGGGTATTGGGAATCTTTAACACAAGACCTGACAGGGGTCCTGGGCTGTGAGGCGCTGGCGCAGAGGAGTAGACTGGTGTGCTGCGCAGGAGCGGCCTCTATGTCGCCAGGGGATGCCCTAAGAAATTTCGCCGCATGTGAGGCAAATGGGTTGGAGTAATAGAAGATTGATAAGGAGTGGTCTGCTCTTCAGGTACACGTGGATATGTCATTATTGGTTTTACTTGTGTAGCCTTGATGTCACTCTAATGTGTTTTTTTTCCTATTCTGACAGTGTATAATGTAGCTCTGAATGGTGCAGTTTTTTGTTATATTCAAAACTCAATAAAATTGATTGTCAAAAAACCTACTCCCAGAGTCAGTGTGGGTAGGTGTTTTGTTCCTCTAGCAGGAAAACAGTTGGGCAGTGCCCAGGAACGTAATTTACTTCAAAGGGGTATCCCCTGTCACACAGATGTAATTCATTCTTTTGTCCTCCCAGTCGTGCCGACACCAATCCCAGTTGGACGGAGAGCTGCCTCCACAACTGAGTTTGGAGGTACTAAAGAAGAGGGAACAGTTCCTTACTATGGTCATACCTCTATGTGGGCTCACATGCTCTGCGCAAGGGAAGAAGGTATTCTTCATCTTAGACTTAATGAGTGAGTGGTACGGTGGATTGATAACAGTAGGGCACACAGGAACTGCTGCACAAGATGCAGGGTTACCCCTGGAAACTTCTTCCTTATGGTTAGGGAGAGGCCAGGAGTCAACCCTACTCACTAACTAGTGCCAGGGATAAATGTGGCATCCCATTGCACCATCCTCAGAACACTCTGGGCCTGTGGAAGAACAGAAGAAGGACTGCACCCTCTGTTTGAGCCCTGTAAGTAGTTCTGAAGGGCTAGATCTGCTCCAACTTGTATAAAAGGACAAAGACGTGGACTCCAATGGTCAGGTGGCTGACCTATTGTGTAAGCTACAGGGCCACAAACTCCGTAAGTGGCCTTTGAGCCCATTTGGACGTAGTCTCTTTTTCGGAGTTTGGAATCCACTTGATAGGCCAGGCTGTGAAAAGTATCCAAAGGCGGCTCCACAAGGCCGGATACCATCTCAACGAGGTACCACTTAATCGATTTGCTGCTGCAGAGAAGTTCAGAGCAGGGGAAAACAGTTTCTTCAGCTCAGTGGCAATGCACCTCAGGCGGATCAGTTTGGCAGATTTGTCCTAGTCCTCCAGACGTGCTTAGTCCCAAAAATGTCTACGTTCCAGGGTTTTCAGAGATGTTAGAAGGAGTATATTTTGACACAGTCAAGGGTCACTTTGGGATCAAGACTCACTCCTGCAGAGGCCACCTGCAGTGTTTAAGTCAGAACCAGTTGCTACTGGTAAGGTGGGCTCTTCATTGAAGGGCAACAGGGGTTGTGTGTGAGATACCCTTGGTTGAAGCACCTCCATCAAGGCATTGGTCTTGACCTCCATGAAGGGCAGCTGCAGGTCGAGGACCTCGGCCACACTCCTCAGCCCTATTCTAAAAAACCACACTAGGATGAGAGACTGTACTATGTCTGGTGAGTCGTCCAGGCCACTGGAATTTGTAAGCTCCTCATACCAGTTGTCATCCAATTGGGCTAAACGGGTCTTCATGGGAATCAGAGTTAGGCTAAAATCCAACCCAGGCAAAATACCTACAGGGCCTGTCAAGGAAAGGAGGTACTGTTTCCGACCCAAGAAATCGTTGGTGTCCAGGAAGCGCTAGTGTTGAATTACGCTGATCCGGCTCTGTGCCGGAGTCGAGAAGAACTATGGGCTCGGTACTACGGACCGAACCGCAGCAGAGGTCGTGGTATGGTGACTGGAGTTGTCTGGATCCAAGAACGAATCCAGAGGGCCTGACTTGCAACAAGGGCAAACCCACCGGAGGTGATCTCGCCAGGGTACCACCCAGACCAGAGGGGCTCGAAGGCTCTCCAGAGGGCTCTGCATGCCCAAATGAGGTGCATAGCCTCATAAAACTCCTTGAGTTCGATAGGGTTCACCCAGCTCCAGGAAATTCAGGGAGGCGCAGATCCAGGCTCAGGTTTCGCAGGTAGGGTAGTAGGGAGTGGGGAAGACAGGGGCCTTGACTTGTGATGTTGTTCCTGCGCCTTGTTCAAATACTTGGAAAGACGTGGTGAGGTCAAAAAGAGCTTTGACTTCTTAGATTTTTTGTGCTTGAGGGGCTTAACCGATGACACGTTCAACTGCGATGACAACCAACTGGATTATCTCCAAGAGCTGGCCCAGGTCCTTCCAAGCGACTGGGACCTGGAGAGTTTTCTGATGTTGGACCGCCAGACGTTTCATCTACCGCTCCAAAATTACCTCAGATTCATGGTACAGTGTGCGGGACTGGTCTGGGAGTCATGGTAAGCCTCCAGGCACCACAGACAAATCAGATGAGGGTCCATCACAGACAGTTGCCTGTGACAGGCCACACAGGGTTTAAAACCCACTGGCTTCCCTACCATGCTGGGAGCAGAATGCTACAAAAATACTGACAAAAATATTGGAAAAGTGGTAAAGAATTGACTGGGGTAGCTCTTCTGGAACCATACTATTGGCGCGGAAAAAGAAGTACTGATGCTAGCACGTTGGGGTTCCGGTGTGGATGACGCCTACGATGTGGAGCATTTGACACAACCTGCCGGCGACCTGGGGTACTGCTGCTCAATATTTTCCAAATCAAGTCTGATGCCTGGTGAATACTCTAAGGTAATGAATCTGCGGCTAGAAGTCTATCAGATCAAACATGTTTTCTACAGCTGCTAAGGCGTGCTCAAGGGTTCAATATGACATTTACTTATGTCATCTATTGGGTATGTGCTGGTTTCTTTCTTGGTAGGTGGGACAGTAGTTGACATCAAAAAAAGCCCATCTCTAATTACAGTGAAATCAGATGGTGCATGGAGGGTTGGGCAAAGTAAAGTTAAAGTATCCTTTACATTTATGTGCATGCTCACCAATTTAGAGACAGCAAAAGCAGATACAGTTTCACACTGGTATGGTGGATTTCAAAGTATTAATGGTCTGGTACTGCATAAGAGAATCTGGGATAAGTGTACCACAGCAACAAGATTAAGAGAAAACAAAAGTAACAGAAATAACTCAAAATTGTTTCAATTATAGGCAGGATATGTCTAGATGAACATCAAAATATTGTCGGTTATCTACTTTCTTGCTGCTAAATTTGCATGAGGTACTCTTTGTTGCAAACTGCAGTAAAATAAGTAAATGTGGCAATACCAAGGGGAAATTAGGCTTCAAGGTGCTATTTACATGTTGGGAACTAAAAAGACTAGGGAAACAAAAGCTCTATTTTCTCTCAGAACTGCTTACATAGACTCTGAGGAGCACAGGTTTTTTTCATTGCATTCATCAGCCAACGAACAAACAATAAATACCTTATTGCTAGAAGAATCTAGGAAAATCTCAGCACTTATCAATACTGTACCTTATTAAGAGCACTGGGATGGCTGAGGTCTTTCCTATCGGATAGATCACAATCAGTGCACATGGGCAAGTTTTCATCTCCCGCCGGAACATCAAATACGGGGTCCCACAGGGAGCCTCGCTAAGCCCAACTCTGTTTAACGTTTTTGTTACTTCCCTGGCTGAAATAGGCAGAAAGTGGGGTGTCGAAATCTGTTCCTATGCCGACGACACCCAACTTACTGTAATCTTGGATGAGAAGAACAACCCTAAAGACAGGCTATTAAACTGTCTCTCTGAACTGGCTGAATGGATGCACAGGCACTGCCTTAAACTAAATGCAGACAAATCAGAGATACTGCTGTTCGGAGGCCACACTCAACTGTGGAACGACAGCTGGTGGCCAGAAGCCTTGGGCACTCCACCTGCTCCGACACCAACAGCAAGGAATCTTGGAATAACAATCGACACCTCCCTATCCATGAAAACCCATGTAGCTGCCATATGCGGTAAAGGCTTTGCAATACTAAAAATGCTTAAAAGAGTCTTTCCCTGGATTCCATTAGACTGCAGAAAGATCCTAGTCCAGTCTCTCTTGATGAGTAGGCTGGACTATGGAAACTCCCTGTTCGTAGGCATGGCAGAGTATCTTTTCACCAAGCTCCAAATGGTACAGAACGCAGCGGCCAAGGCTATCTGCATGAAAAGAAAATTTGACTCGGCCAAGAGCTGTCTACGTGATCTCCATTGGTTGCCAATGAAGCAAAGAGCAACTTTTAAAATGATGTGTATTACACATAGAGCACTGCACGAGACAGGCCCTCTCATCCTCAGAAACAGGATTCGGTTCTATGCTCCCACCAGGAACCTCCGCTCTCAATTTTCGGCACGTGCAAGAACCCTTCGGGTAAAGAGAGCCAGGATGGGTGAGCGAGCCTTCTCCCACATCGCTGCAATCAAGTGGAACGAACTGCCTATGGCCCTCCGACTCACAGAATGCCACTTGGCATTTAGGAAACAGCTAAAAACTTTCCTTTTCCCCCATCCAGACTAATCCAACTCGACCTATGCCAACTGTACATGCACTTTAGCAATCATAGCGCCGTGATATCCTACTTGGATGATTGTAAGAAAATAAAATAAAATAAATAAATTAAGACCTGATCTGTCAGAATCCATTTCTAGACAGAGACCCTGGCAATTGTCTAAAGGCATTCTGCGATTCTGTGTATTTGACTCAGTCAGAAGTGTTTAGCTCCTTGGTGATATAGAAAACCGGGTCACAGCTTGAAGAAATGGTTGTAGAAGGGATGGAGCCTGACTTGCCTGTCTCAGGCTGGTGCAAGGACACTTTGCAGTGTTGATCCAAGACTGATACTTGGCAAATGCAAGCTTCAGTTTAGATCCAAAGGAAAGAGATTGTGGTTATTCCTCTTGAACCTTTTACCTAACCTCCTTCAAATGAATAACAAAAATCAGTCTGTCATTGGGAACACATCTTCAGCAAATTCTACCACCGTGCCATATCTGCATTCTAATCCTGCAATGTTAAGTGGTGACCACTAATCCTTTTTTTTCAAAAGTGTTTGTGATCAATTCTGGATTACCCAAAGTGAAGTCACATTTTCTATGAGATACTTAAATATATAAGCTGTAGAGGTACCAGCCCTCAAAACTAAGTACAAAACTGAATGCGTTTTTTTCTAGGCACACTCAACCTCCGTGTCTCTCACATGAAGGGGTAATTAAGTCAACATTTACTGGTGATCATCCTGCCAGGTCCTCTTACAAAATAAATGGGTCAACATATGCTGTGAACAGATCACAGGAGGGCAAGAGAACTCCTGTGCATGCTGCTGTTAGCCCAGTTAGGTGGGAGTGACCGGCATAGGAAGAGGAGTGCAGTAAATCTCCATTGGTGCGGAGAACAGGGCTAAATATGGCACCAGCGCCTGGCTGTCAACGTGCATTATGGAAGCATAAGACAAGCCAAAAGGATTAAGTGATGTGCATGGATTCTGCCTGGTCAAATTATATTCTGGTAGTTGGTGATAGACTATGGGTGTACCTTTTGAGAGAATCTACTGGGTGCAACTCTCCACAGCGGAGATAGGACTTCAAGATTGAACGGGCACTGTTAAGGTCCTTTGTGAGGGACTAGAGAGTTATTCACTGAGGAAGACTGTTTTTTTCTGATGTTCTGATTGCATAGGAGCGGCCAACATATGAGGGGCACCACTGTGCAAAGGTATCCAGAGGAACAGTAAATAGGTCATAGTGTAAGGCTATGAAATGCATTAGTGTTACTCCTCTATTGTGTGCTTGCTGGTTGAATGGTGGGGGTGGGTGGGATACAGTACGTTTAGTAAATAGACGTTTGATTGCTGCAGTGTCTGGCTTCAGTAAATAGGATTTGTATAGTATTCCCCCTCCATGTGTTTCTAGCAAGCAGATTAAATTGGCCAAATTCAGGTCTTTGCTTTAAACTACAGTTTTCCACACACTGCCTTAGTCTGCCAGAGTTAACACTTTAATAAGTGTGATGCTTTCATGCAATTGTACATACCATGCTTCTATAGTATTAATTAAAACAAGATTTAAAACGAGGCACATATTGAGCTATGTACACTAAGTTAATTTAGTAAAGCAGTTTATAAGGTGAGCTACAAGGTATTATATACAAAGAAATTATTGTGTCAAACTTGAAACAGGGTGTTCAATATCCAAGAAGGATTGGGGGGGATTCAAGCTTTGTTTGAAAATGTCAAATGTTTTCTTTTTTGGAGTGAGAAACATTATTTTACCTTGTACAGATATTTCTTTAATTCTAAACTCCTACAAATAGAATTTGAAACTTGAATTTAAATGCAAAAATGCAATAGGTCGCAGAGGGGCTTTGAAGGCTTCACTGAAAAAGATTGGGTTTGAGTCCACACTGCAGATGAATTAGGCCTCCCTCGGATCAAAGCTCTGCGGTCAATTCAAAAGCTTTGAGTCCTATTTAAGAATAGTGTACTTCCAGAAGAGGACTTTTTAACATGCAGCAACGCCACCTTACATGTGCAGATTCCTTTGTGGCATCCTTTGAGGTTTTACAAATTAAGATTTTTCTAAGCCCAATACAATGTAAGGGAATGACCCCTGCTGTTTCCTATAGGACATGCTGCACTGTATATAATCACCTAGCACAGTTTCAGAATTCCTCCGCACTAATCCCACATCCTTTTCATGTACAGAGTGGGAGAACGCCACCCAGAGAACATACACTTGCAACTAAAGTCTATACAGGTTAACATGATAACACATGTTTTATATTCTGGGAAGACATGCAACATAGCTATTCAGTAGCCCACGGTCATGAGAGAAGTCTCCTACCTGGGAAGGGCCAGTTAATACCTCCTCTATTAATTACAGATTGGCCATGCTCATTGAGTGTGGAGAGGTTACCTAATTTTGACATGCACGAGAAAAGAACGATTTTTTTGATGGTGAAAGCATAAAATCCCCAAGACATAGCTCAACACGAGGTCAGGATGACTTTTATGTTAAGTACTAGCTCAACCGTCGCACGTTGCTGCGATCTCAGAAGAAAGGAAATTTAAGGAAACTTGTTATGATAACATTCAATTTACATTGTGTCATTTTTATTGAAACTTATTCATTTTACTATGGAAAACATTTTAAAGTGTTTTAATTCTGTTTATGTATTTGAGTGCTTGTGGATACACAGTATTTTTTGTTTTTTCCGTCTGGTGCGTACACAAATAAATCAGAAGGTTTTCCGACACGTGAGCTGGCCACATACAGTTGTTCATGTGAGAAGCACGGATTCTCCAAATCTAGTCCACACACTTGCAGCGATTGTCCTTGTGCTTTGTTGATGTTCATTGCAAAAGCGAGTCGCACCGGAAACTGTAAACGTTCAGTATTGGAAAGATTATGTGGGCCCTTGGGGGGGGGGGGGGGGGGGGGGGGTATGGGGGGGTTTAGGCCGTGGGGGGGGGGGGGGGGGGGGGGGGGGGCGATAATACCAATTTTTTTGTTGTTGCCAGAAACCTTCGCGGGAGTGTACTCAACAACTTTCCAAAGTTTTATGCCGATCGGATGAATGGTGTAGTAATGCATAAAGGACAGACAGACAGACATACATTCGTTTTTATATATATATAGGTTGCCAAGCTTCTGTTGGATCTTGAGCCTCCTGATATAGGCAGCTTGTGAGTGAGGTAGTTGGGTGACTTGTGGTGTACGGCCGAGTGTGTCATACAGGCAATTTTCAGCTGAACTCTGGCTTCAAAAGGCAGCCAGTTCAGGGCTTTTAAGTCAGGGGATATATGCGAGTGTTTTCTTGAGCCAGTGATGAGTCTCGCGGCCGCGTTCAGAGAGGCTCTTAGTGGTGCCGTTGTTGTTAGGGGGAGCCCGCTGAGCGCCACAATTCCGTAGTCTATGCGAGGAATGACTAGGGCTTGTACAACAGTTTGGAAGTCCTTGGGTGGTAGGAAGGGTTTGAGTTTTCTCAGCGTGTTGATTTGGAAGTTGGCTCCCTTAGTTGCTTTGCTACTATGCTGCTGCATGTCGAGAATAAATGTATGGTGTGTAGGATATGTTTAAATCAATATTATGTGTGTGTAAAGCTTGTAAATAATCTCTAATTAGATTGTACTACAGTTGGATTGTTCGAACACTGAGGCAGGATTTCGCTTTTGAATAGTGCACATATACAGGAGGTAGGCTGAACACGTTTTATTATCAAGAGTTATTCTCATGGCGAGTTCTGGGAAATAGGTTTAAATGTTCATTATTAATATGCCCATTTTTTCATTTTTGTAGATTGTTATATAGGCAGGTGTCCAATTATATATAACTGATGGACAATGATCTTGAAATTTGTAATATTTGATGTATTATATATTTCTTATCAATGTATGCACGGTTTATTAATTTGTTGCTTTCTCTATGTTTTTGGTAATTACAGCCCTGATGATGTCCATCTGTGGACGAAACGCGTCAACTGCTTGTTTAGTATATTGACTTATGAAAAAATGAAGATTTGCTACTGATCTGATCGTCATCATCTCTGTTGAATACCATCAAATAAAAGAACATTCTTTGGAATTCACATTTGCGAACCGTTTGATTTCGTGGTGAATTTGTCGCTCCCTCAATCTCCTTTGTATACTGCAGACACAGAAGGGTCAACTGCTTCCCTGAGGTAGGAGATAATCAAACAGCAACACTAAAGAACAGAGAAGGCACTCAATGCAAAGCTTTCAAGTGAATATACAAATCATGCAGGAGCCAAATATGAACAAGCATTTGAGAAACCAATAGGTCTGATGTTGTTTGCTAGAGGTTTGCGTTTGTTGGTGCTTGTTTTGTCATAGTTTTTGCAAAACGTTATTGTTGGAGAAGCTGTTGGGACTTTGTCAGTCTGAAAAAAATAATATAGGCTGAAAGAAAAAAAAATCGTCTCAGAAAGCACAGATTGCCATAGTAGTTGTTGATAGTGAAGGGAACTACTTTGAGTGTGGAAGTGCTCCTTGTTAAAGGGCAGAATGCAATCACTCGTAATGAAGTCAGCCAATGGCTGGATTTGACTTACCCACTGACACATGTTGTATGCTAAAGTGAGCTGAAGCAAAATGTGAATGACAAAATAAAAGACCAAATGATGACGATGATGGCTGGCTGAAAAATCTATATAGATATATTTTGGAAAAATCAAAATGTCTTGGCTAGCGCCAGGCCAAAACATTAACCATATGTATTGGAACTCAATAATTTAAAAGTGATGTAAAATGCATAATGCAAGATACTGAAAAGCCTGGAACACTCAGACTGGCTCCCAGGCCTTTCTCACTTACAAGAGAGATTAAAACACAAATGCATGATACATGCGGTCAATTCACCAAACAAAATGGGAAACAAAGACCTTAAGTTTTCTAAGATTGTGGCTACTGTGGATAAATAAGGAAGGAAATAACTGATGTCAGAGGCAGGAGAGAAACAGACACATTCTCTGTGATGGGGGAACATAAGCAGGGGTTGGAGCACTACAAATGTGATTTTCACCTTCATCTGGGTAGTTCGGTTGAGACCGCGCAAGGGCATTTTTTTCCAGATCAGATGTACATTTATCACCTAAAAATGATTTCAGTTTGATGAAATAAGGACAGATAAGCAGTCCAATCCATTAGGAGTGAATCGAACTACAAATGCAGGGGAAGATCAATAGGAGATTGATTGGATACAGCTTGGAGAAAAACAGTAGGCCCCCGACTTAATCACTCACAAGAGAGCAGCAAGGGAAAGGAAAGACAGATGACAATTCAGATATCTAGCTTTAACACAAATTAATGGCTATGAAAGCAGTGCATTATCTCCTGGTCACTGAACATTCAACAGTAAACATGGAACAAAGAACAATCTACGAAATGCAAATACCGATGACAAGCAACAGGCTATCAAGCTGCACAGACACAAGTAACTTCTACGTACCCAGGTCTCTTTCTGCTGCGAATCTATAAATAACAGATGAGTTGCTGTGAGGTGCAGAGATCCGGCTGTTGACTTGCTGTTGAGGCTAAACCGGTCTAGCAGCTTCACCTGTTCCACCTGCAGAGAAAGGACAATAGCACTTACATTTCACAAGTTGGTAAACAGTAAACAAGCATTAGAAATGCAATAGGTCTCGCAGCATTAGAGTTAGTGCTTTTAGAATTGTTTATGGGTTTTTTTGTAAATCTTTAGCATTTTTGTTTCCTGTAGCCAATGCTAAAGAATTAAAAAAAAAAGCCATAAACATTTCTAAAAGCTCTAACTCAAATTCTCCGAGACCTATTGCATTGGAAATGCAATAGGTCTCGCAGTAGGAAAGTTTGAGCTATAGGTGTTATTTATTTTTTTGTTTTTTATTCATGTGTTGTTTTTTCTAAATAGCTAAATTAATAGCTTTCTTCTTTACAAAGCCAATAGTTATAATTTTTGTAAATGTGACACCTCTAGCATTTGTAAAGCAACATGTTTTGTATTAACGGGACTTGTATGTGACTTATATGTATTGATATTAAAAAAATCAATGGCTTTAAAAAACAATTAATAATTAATACGTAAATAAAATGGATTTTATTTTATATTGCCAATAGCTTAAAGTTTATTAAATATATTTAGTGAAGATACTGTGGTTGCGCTGAGTGAGGGTGAGTGAGGGTGAGTGAGGGTGAGGGTGAGTGAGGGTGAGTGTGAGTGAGTGAGGGTGAGTGTGAGTGAGTGAGGGTGAGTGTGAGTGAGTGAGGGTGAGTGAGTGAGGGTGAGTGAGTGAGGGTGAGTGAGTGAGTGAGGGTGAGTGAGGGTGAGGGGGTGAGAGGGTGAGGGTGAGTGAGGGGGTGAGGGGTTGAGGGTGAGTGAGGGTGAGGGTGAGGGTGAGGGGTTGAGGGTGAGTGAGGGTGAGTGAGGGTGAGGTGTTGAGGGTGAGTGAGGGTGAGGTGTTGAGGGTGAGTGAGGGTGAGGGTGAGTGAGGGTGAGGTGTTGAGGGTGAGTGAGGGTGAGGCGTTGAGGGTGAGGTGTTGAGGGTGAGGCGTTGAGAGTGAGTGAGGGTGAGTGAGGGTGAGGGGTTGAGGGTGAGGCTGAGGGGTTGAGGGTGAGTGAGGGTGAGTGAGAGTGAGGGTGAGTGAGGGGTTGAGGGTGAGTGAGGGTGAGGGGTTGAGGGTGGGTGAGGGGTTGAGGGTGAGTGAGGGTGAGGGGTTGAGGGTGAGTGAGGGTGAGTGAGTGAGGGTGAGGGTGAGTGAGGGTGAGTGTGGGTGAGGGTGTAAAGCAACATGTTTTGTATTAACGGGACTTATATGTGACTTATATGTATTGATATTAAAAAATCAATGGCTTTAAAAAACAATTAATAATTAATACGTAAATAAAATGGATTTTATTTTATATTGCCAATAGCTTAAAGTTTATTAAATATATTTAGTGAAGATGCTGTGGTTGCGCTGAGTGAGGGTGAGTGAGGGTGAGTGAGGGTGAGTGAGGGTGAGGGTGAGTGAGGGTGAGGGTGAGTGAGGGTGAGTGAGGGTGAGGGTGAGTGAGGGTGAGGGTGAGTGAGGGTGAGGGTGAGTGTGAGTGAGTGAGGGTGAGTGAGTGAGGGTGAGTGAGTGAGGGTGAGTGAGTGAGGGTGAGTGAGTGAGGGTGAGTGAGTGAGGGTGAGTGAGTGAGGGTGAGTGAGTGAGGGTGAGTGAGTGAGGGTGAGTGAGTGAGTGAGGGTGAGTGAGGGTGAGGGGGTGAGAGGGTGAGGGTGAGTGAGGGGGTGAGGGGTTGAGGGTGAGTGAGGGTGAGGGGTTGAGGGTGAGTGAGGGTGAGGTGTTGAGGGTGAGTGAGGGTGAGGTGTTGAGGGTGAGTGAGGGTGAGGGTGAGTGAGGGTGAGGTGTTGAGGGTGAGTGAGGGTGAGGCGTTGAGGGTGAGGTGTTGAGGGTGAGGCGTTGAGGGTGAGTGAGGGTGAGTGAGGGTGAGGGGTTGAGGGTGAGGCTGAGGGGTTGAGGGTGAGTGAGGGTGAGTGAGAGTGAGGGTGAGTGAGGGGTTGAGGGTGAGTGAGGGTGAGGGTGAGGGGTTGAGGGTGAGTGAGGGTGAGTGAGGGTGAGTGAGGGTGAGTGAGGGTGAGTGAGGGTGAGGGTGAGTGAGGGTGAGTGAGGGTGAGTGTGGGTGAGGGTGAAGGTGGGTGAGGGTGGGTGAGTGTGAGGGTGAGTGAGGGTGAGTGAGGTGAGTGAGGGTGAGTGAGGTGAGTGAGGGTGAGTGAGGGTGAGTGTGGGTGAGTGTGGGGGAGGGTGAGGGGTTGAGGGTGAGTGAGGGTGAGGGGTTGAGGGTGAGTGAGGGTGAGGGGTTGAGGGTGAGTGAGGGTGAGGGGGTGAGGGTGAGGGGTTGAGGGTGAGTGAGGGTGAGGGGTTGAGGGTGAGTGAGGGTGAGTGAGGGTGAGGGGTTGAGGGTGAATGGGGGTGAGTGAGGGTGAGGGGTTGAGGGTGAGGGGTTGAGGGTGAGTGAGGGTGAGGGGTTGAGGGTGAGTGAGGTGAGGGTGAGTGAGGGTGGGTGAGGGTGGGTGAAGGTGAGTGAGGGTGAGTGAGGGTGAGTGTGGGTGAGTGTGGGTGAGTGTGGGTGAGTGTGGGTGAGTGTGGGTGAGGGATTGAGGGTGAGGGGTTGAGGGTGAGAGAGGGTGAGGGGTTGAGGGTGAGTGAGGGTGAGTGTGGGTGAGGGTGAGTGAGTGTGGGTGAGGGTGAGTGAGGGTGAGGGTGAGGGTGAGTGAGGGTGAGTGAGGGTGAGTGAGGGTGAGTGAGGGTGAGTGAGGGTGAGTGAGGGTGAGTGAGGGTGAGTGAGGGTGAGTGTGGGTGAGTGTGGGTGAGTGTGGGTGAGTGAGGGTAAGGGTGAGTGAGGGTGAGGGGTTGAGGGTGAGTGAGGGTGAGGGGTTGAGGGTGAGTGAGGGTGGCGAGGCTCGTGGTTGTACGCAATTGACTGGGAAAACTCGAAAGACCATGATCTGTGGAACGCCCTGCACACAATGCAAACCTCACCGCCATCTTGGAACTATTTCCTTATCAAAACAATGGGAGTGATGATCTAAGCACTAATTAAAAAACAAAATGCAATTGTTTTTAAGTTTGTTGTTTTATTGAGCACTCTGACGATCTTTTAGGCTTGAATATGTGGTTTACAAAAAGTTTAATGAACCGGAACCCCTGCCTCATTTCCTTAAACAGCAGGCGCGGTTTGGAGGCGCTGCCCGTATAGTTAATTCCTCGTTTCTTTATAGTTTTGACACAATTTAGAAATTGACCTGCAGGGGGTTGGCTGGCTCGTAGCAAGGACTTTTCGCCATGCAATTAGAATGTTTCGAAACATCTTTCCGGGTGCGGTTGGCAGCAGAGTGCTTCCAAGTGAAAGATGAGGCAAGTTCACAATTCCCATGTGTAAACAAAGCCAGGCGTGAATAGCAAGTCCCTTTCCTGTGTTACGGTCCGATCATTCTTCCTCACTAAAACAAGAAGCAGCCACCATGTTGAAGCCGGGGCGTGACGTTGCAAAATGTGCCTGCTCCGTGCGTGAGAGAGATGGCTTACTACAGCATGAGTTGCTTAATACCCCAGTACTAGCGCCTAATTAAAAAGTCTGTGTCTTCTTTTATCAGTACGGCGCCCACTGAGCTTCATGGAGCGTGGGGCCGTGAAACGTGCACCGTGCTGACAAAAAGCTTGTGGCCACGCACAGAAGTGCCCCGTGTAAATAATAAAATAAAACTAAATGAAATTAAAAAAGAAGCACTGATGAGCAGCGGCAATGGGGAAAAGGAACATTAAAAAAAAAAAAAAAAAAGAGAGAGATATCGCACACAGCCACTTAAGAACCAGAGCGTAAGGAAGCTGTACTTTACCGGTGCACCTCAACCTGAAGGGAAGTGACATGTCGGAACAAGCCTTTCACTGTAACACGGCGGGCAGGGGAGGGGGCGGGCAGGGGAGGGGGCGGAGAGGGGAGAGGTGCGACACGGCAGGCAGGCAGGGGAGGAGAGTAGGAGGAGGAGGGGGGAGGAGAGTAGGGGAGGCACGGCCTAGCGGCAGGCAGGCAGGGGAGGAGAGGAGGAGGAGGGAGGACAGTAGGGGAGGCACGGCCTAGCGGCCGTGCAATCAAGTAGTGAGGGGGCGGAGCTGGGGGAGGCTGTGAGAGAGAGTAGGCAAGGCAGGCGGCTGGGGGCATGTGCACGCGCATTTAAGCTCAATGCGCATGCGCATTGAGCTTAAATTTCTCGTGCACTGCAAGGAATCGCCACGATTCCTTGCAGTGTGGATAAAGAGCGGATAAGTGCCAATACTCTCGCCTTGCTCGATGCGCATGCGCATCGACAGGCGAGACCTAAAAAAAAGGGGCGGGGGGGTAACGTGCCAATATTAGTAATGTATAAAGCTATAAAACTGTAACTGCATTCAATGAATGTGTCTCAGCCAGAAATTCACTGCCTTGCTGCTAGATTGTGATACTGATAGGATCACGTCAATCTCCTTAGGAAGAGGCCAAGCAGTTGTGTGTCTCATAGTGCTTGTAAGGATATTAGGGTTACCAACTTACGTCGAGGAGAGCCAGAGCTATGCCAGATTTTTTGAGCTATCCACAAAAAATAATTTTAAATACTAAAAATCTAAATTCTATCTAGGTTCTATATATAATTTAAATAGTCAGTGAGTATATTGAAAATTGACCCTGCTGCACACAAACTAATTTGGCTAAACTAAATTGCAATTATTAGAGACTGGAATTGTGTGTTCAAGAGAAGCACATACCCAAATATTATTTTCTTATATATATAGTCTTCTGTGTGTTTTGTCTCACTTGGATATTCTGTGCATGCACCACAAGTTGACTTCAGACGCATACTGGTCTTATCTGTTTGGACCTCTCTCAGTGCTTAGACTCAAAAACAAAAAGGTGATGTGGGGAACTTCTTGTACTTCTCACACACTGTCAGCAGCACATTTGAAGACTCATCTCCACAAAGCTTGAGATAGCAAGACAAGTGGCTGAGATCACGTTATGAAAAAAAATCAGCCTTCTAGGTAAAATACAAAGAATCACCAAGCCATCAAAAGATCCTTCTTTGGAAAACCTAATAATGAGGCACTGATCCACAAAAAAAGATATCTTTAAGATTTTCTTATTACTAACCAACTCAACCAGTATTAACAACCAACCCTACTACAACACAGGAAAGACATTCTATTTTTTTGTGATCAAAGACTGCAGGTCCAGAATATTTATAAAAACTGGACATGTCATTACATTCTAGGAAGAGATCTTTGATTGGCCAGTTCCAACATCAGTCAACAAAGAGACTACATATGATAAAAATACAGGCATAAAATACAGGAAGTCCAAAACAGAAACCAAATTAAAAAATGACGGCCTTGACCATGGCTGCGTTATCAGAGAAAATTACATTTAAATGAGAAGAGGCAAATGAACTGAAGGTAAGGGCATGCACAAGTGAAGCACTGTTTCATCTACTTCAGAGTCTAATCAAGCCCACGCCTTTCTATAATGTCCTGGAATGTCAACGGGTTGGTCAGTAAGGTGAAGCGAGGGTTGTTCTTGCAATATATAAAACGTCTACAACTAGATGTCGTCCTGCTCCAAGAGAACCACCTAAAGGGGATTTAGTGTCACTTTCTGGGTAGAGGGGCCTACACAGTCCTGGCACACGATATTTGTTAGAGAACAACCCCGCTCCTGGTGGTAACAACATCTACAGACCAAAGCAAAAGATATATGGGAGTCCAGGGACAGTGGGGCAGGGTTAAATTCAAATTGGTCAGTGTCTCAAATAGCCGGTGCTTGATCAGGTGGGGGTGCTGTTCTTGAAGGCTGGCTCGGCTGGCCATGTTGTAGGAGGGAATTTCAATTATGTCATGCTTGTAACAATGGATCACTCGGTTTTGGCAGATGGCCCGGTGGGAGTCACACCTTTGGGGAAATTTGCAGACTCACAGGGTCTCCGCGATCTATTGAGACAGCATTATCCTAGAAGCAGTCCGCACTTCTACTTCACCAGGGCACCCAAGGTTTATTCCCAGCTAGACTATCTATTCGCCCCCGCAAGAGAGGTGACAGAGGTCTGAGCAGAATATCTAACTCAAGGCCAATCAGATCACTGCCCCCTATAGGTCACTATGGACGGCAGGGATAGTCCCTGGGCAGCGGGTTGGCGGTTAAACTCGTGGGACTTGAAAGACACAGAAGTCGCAAATGACCCTAGAACAGAGCAGAGTATCCTGGCCCGCAAAAAACATAGGGAAGTTGAGGGAGTAAAGAGTCTGGAAAGGCGGATCCTGATCCTTGAGGGCGTTAGCAGTGCTTGTGCCGATCCCCAGGCCTTGCGTTCCCCTGAGGTCTTCTGGTTAGAATACAGGGACATGGCCACAGGAGAAGTCTGCAGTCAATTATTGGCCGCACAATATCTTCTTTACAATGCTGGGGACAAAGCGGGCAATTTGATGGCCTGGCTCAGTAGGTGAGAGGCGGTGGCTCGGTGGATCCACAGTATCATTGATGAGCGGGGTGTCCCCCACTCGACTGATGTTGCCTTTGCTGGCTGTTACGCCTCGTTCTATAAGACCCGCCTATTGGCAGACACCTATAGTATAGCTGAGTATTTGATCGGGGGTCGACCTGCCGGTGGTGTCCTCCGAGGATCGGATGGCACTTGAGGAAATTATCACTGTGGAAGAAGTCCCGGCCGACACTGCAAAATTGAAAACGGGGAAAGTGCTGGGATCAAATGGCTTCCCGGCAGAGCATTTTTTTATAACAGTACTCACCGTTCCCCCCACACACACACACACACCATTTGCTCAACCAGTTTAGGGAGGCACAAGACCATGGAGCTCTACCGCCAGATCTACAATGTGCTACCACTGTTTTGATTCACAAACAGGGTAAGCCTGTAACCACCCATGGCTCATACTGGCCCATCTCTCTGCTAATAGTCAAGGTGAATGTGCTGGCTACCATTCGAGCCATGTGACTCTTGACAGTGATTCTCCTTCTCATCCACAAAGCTCAGTCTGGCTTTATGCCAGGTAGGTCCAGGGCTTTAAGCGTGCCGGGTCCCACGATGCTGAGCACCAGCAGTTTTTTAGACGTGGCGTTGAAATGGGTTTCTATCAGGCTCTGTTTTGTGCCCTGGCACACGCGGTCCGTTATTTTCCGGACTGCAGTGACAGCAGGCAAATTGATGTGCGCGTGCTCACACTGCTCTCTTCTCACTAGTGAAGTTACGGCATGACGTCATGCCAAGTGAGCGTTGCAGAGGAAAGGGAAACCCTTTAAAGAGAGTTAATTTCTCTCTGGATTTCCCTTGTCTATTTGAAACTCAGGAGCAGCAACATTGTCGTAGTGTCACCAGGGCTTTAAGTAGAAGCTTTTTCAATATTATATACAAGCCATAGTCGCTGCTTATTTATCTTATGCAACTTACAACCATTGACAAAGCCAATAGTACGGCCTTGCTGTAGATATGATGTTACTTGATATATATATGTGTATATACATATATATATATATATATATATATATATATATACATATATATATATATATATACATATATATATATATATATATATATATATATATATATATATATATATATATATATATATATATATATATATATATATATATATATATATATATATATATATATATATATTTGGATGCAATGACAGAAACAGAAAAATACAAGTTGGGGGGCACACTCAATCAATCAATCAGGGGTTGGTAAAGCGCGCTACTCACCCATGAGGGTCTCAAGGCGCTGGTGAGGAAAAGCAGGGCTGCTCCGGTCAGTCGAAAAGCCAGGTCTTGAGAGCCAGTCTGAAGGTGTTCAGGGTTGGAGAGCGTCTTAGTTCTACTGGGAGAGTGTTCCATGCTGTGGCTGCGGTGTAGGAGAAAGCTCTCCTTCCAGCTCTGCTTCTGTGGATGTGGGGGACCTCTGCCAGGGCGAGGTCGGCTGAGCGTACTAAGTACAGATTTTTAGCTTACGTGTTTTTAAGCTATGCCCACAATTACATCGGCCACAACCCTTTGAGAGACCCCCCCCCCCCAACCCCCCCAGTTTTTACTTTCCACTTAAAACCCTGGGTAGGTCTACAAGGCTTAACCGTTAACGCCTCCACAAGTGGATGCTGGCAGTGACTCTGAGAGACGACCCCCAAATTTTCTTAGCATTGAAAGCAGAAAAGGCATTTGAGGTCATGCATTAGCCTATTCTCCACCAGACGCTCTGGACGTTCAGTTTTGGTACCCGCTTTCGACAATGGACCCCTTGCTCTATCAGACCCCTATGGCGGCATTCTAAGTGAACGAGGTCCTCCCCTAAGTTTTTTCAATAGAAAGTGGCACCAGACAGGGGTGCCCACTGTTCTGCATTGGAAGCATAAAAGGCATTTGATGCCACACATTGGCCTTTTCTCCATAAGATGCTCTGGAAGTTCGATTTTGGTACCTGCTTTAGACAATAGATCTCCTTGCTTTATCAGGCCCCTATGGTGGCAGTCCGAGTGAACGGGGTCCTCTCCTCAATTTTTTCAATAGAACGAGGCCCCACACAGGAGTGCCCCCTGTCCCTCTTGGTGTTGATTTAGCCACTGTCAGCAGTGATTCGTTCCCACCTGGATATCCGGGTGTTCAAAATCATAGCGTTGGTCGGTGAGGAGAAAAAGATCTCTCTTTATGCCGATGACAATCTGCTGAATGTCTCCAAACCGGTGAATACTATACCTACGATCCTTAACACCTTCTAGTCCTACGGTACTCAATCGGACTACCATATCAATTGGAATAATTTGATGGCCTGCCATACACCCCTTTGGACCTCTCCGGTCTTCCTCAAGTGTTTCATTTGGCGGCCATGAGTTTCCAATACCTGGGCATTAATGTTACAAAACAGACGGAGCAATGTTTCACCAGGAACTTCGGGAGAGTGATTTGCACTTTTAAGGGGAACACTGAATGGTGGTGTGCCCTTCCCCTCACGCTGCTGGGAAGAGCTGCCATTTTAAAAATTATTACGCTCTATGTGCTATGCAAAATACCTACTACTCACTGCCCGGGGAAGACTTTGTTAAACTGGAGAGCGATATGTGCTCCCTGCTGTTGTTTGGTAAGCACCCTAGAATAGCCCTCTCCACCACAACCCATACAACGGGGGTACTCCCTTATATCAGGGCTTACTATTGGGCAGCGCTCCTGGTGGCTGTGAACGACTGGGCATTTGCCCCTCAGGAACATTCCACGCATAAGTTGGAATGCAACCTATTCACTAGCTGCTCCAACTTACATTTCCTGTATGGAGGAACGGGCCTCCGACAATTGCTGCCGGCAACCCAGGTGGCAATAGAGGCCTGGCAGAGGGCCACCAGCTGTATGGGTTGAGCAGGTAAATTGACATTTGAAGCGCTGCTCTAGGATGGGGCGTGGTTGACAAAGATCGGGAAACTGAGGGGGTTTGGAGTCTGGGAATTATTGGGGATCTCACAGGTAGGGGATCTCCTTGAGGTTGGGGAGTTGTTGTCATTTGCAACGCTCTGGCGAGAATAAGCTATGCACAGTAATCACAGTAATACTTCCCATCTAAACACACCAGTCTACAATCTTAGCCTTACTTGATCATAACCATTAATAAACATGTAGATAAAGATAGCGGCCTATAACTCCCTTGACAACAAGTACACCTAATATAAAACATTACAGACATTACAGCATACAACATTATAAATGTATTAGAGTGATGTATGCTACAAGACTAGGCTGCTAAAATATTCTTCTGTAACCCATATTAACATTTAAATCTACTTATCTAGACATGAAAAGGAAACCCTCTCTTTAGAATGTTAAGTCCATATTTTTCTCCAATCTTGTGATATGAAGCCTCCATTTCATGTTGCTTGTATTAATCAATATAACATTTGGAGTCATTGTGCTCTGCGAAAAACTGTAGTTTTTTATTCAAAGTCCCTTTCCAAGATGATGATCCCCAGAGATCATTTCTCGCCTCCGTGACTTCTGAGGCTCACTTCTTTTCAATGGTTATTCTCAAACAACCTTGCAGGACTGGCAATGCATGACCCACTTTCTGTCTTCACTGCTGCAGAAATATCTGCACCCTGGGTGAGACCCACTATTTTACAACTACGGTTTCAGAGATTTTAATTTACCAGTCAGGGCATATTCACAGGCTAGAAACACTCCTAGAGGATTGTGCGAGTCATTTTCTGAATTTCCAAATTTCATGAAAGTTGGCAAATTAATTTCAAGACTGGCTTGTAGTTTACACCTTGAAATGTCGCATACAAATGTGCCATAGTACAGCTACTTGAATTCTCAGTGGGTGGTTAGTTGAGAATTCTTACAATCAATTAACAAGGCCTTATCAGTTAGTGACCACTGTCTCGTGAACAGGTGATAACAAGAACTGCTATTCATAGTCCTAGAGAAATTAATGTTAGAAAAAAAGCTATGCCCTCCCTGACTGTCTCCAAATTCCCTTTGCTTGAAGGCTGATCCATCTTATCTATAGGAGACTATAAGTCAAATGTAAAAGTTGTTTAGCCTCTGAAGTACAAGTGTGTGAGTAGACTAAGGATCTGCCCCCGATTTAACTGCTGAGCTACAGAGGGTTACTACAGCCCTCTCTATGGTCCCGGCCTGATGCTCAGCTCGCTATAAACAAGCGTTTGGGTTTAAAACCTATGCAAACAACGCAACTATTAGTCTTGTGCTCGGAGAAAGGGCAAAGAAAGCTGTCCGTGTGCCAATCTAAAACTATTCTTATATTAGACCAGATAGAGCAAGTGATCCCCTAATGCTTGAGTAAGAGGACTAGGCAACGCCTCGGACACCATCAACAGACTTGATAAGAATAGTGCCAACATTAACAAGACAAAATGTTATTAAAAAAAGAGAGAGATAAATAGACTATCCCACTGACTTTAAGAGAATGTGCGGCTAAAAATCCCACAATTACGTCTTCATATTACTTGTTTAGCTACTAAAATAAATCCATAATTAGGGTGGAATAGCTCGCTCCTGCCTCCGAGATCAGATGCTGCTGCACTAATGACAGCTACGCCCCATATCTTAGAAGGCAAAGAATGAGAACAAAATAATTGAAGCTGTTCAATAGGTGGGGGGCTATTAACATTAAAATTATATGCAAGGGTAACTACTTTAAAACAAGCATTTACAATGCAATGGTCTCGTCCTTGTTAAAGTTAGAGCTATTGGCATTGCTCATGACATTATTTTTGTTTTTAAAACATATACTTAACCTCTTAAGTGCTGCGTCGGGGCGTTGGCCGACGGCAGCACTACCTCCCCAGTGCTGCGCACGACCATTGGACGTCCATTCAGCACTAGTTCCAATGGACAGCGCAGCACTGGGGAGGGATATTTGCGCCGCATCTAAGGTGATAAATGGCATTGTTATTTACAATGCCAATAGCTTAATCTCTCGCAAATGCGAGATCTATTGCATTTGCACCCCCCCCGCACACACACACACACACACACACAAAGAGCCACACACAGAGCCACACGCACCAACACACAGAGCCACATGCACCCACACACACACAGAGTCACACACACAGACAGAGCCACACAGACACAGAAAGAGCCACACACACACACACACACACAGAGCCATACACACACACACAGAGCCACACACACACAGACAGAGCCACACAGAGACAGAGCCACACACACACACAGAGACACACACACAGAGCCACACACACAGACAGCGCCACACACGCAGTGCCACACACACACAGACAGCGCCACACACACAGTGCCACACACACACAGACAGCGCCACACACACAGACAGCGCCACACACACAGACAGCGCCACACACACACACACACAGCGCCACACACACACACACAGACAGCGCCACACACACACACACAGACAGCGCCACACACACACACACAGACAGCGCCACACACACACACACAGATGGCGCCACACACACACACAGACAGCGCCACACACACACAGACAGCGCCACACACACAGACACAGCTCTCTGCCCAGTAACGCCCAGGGAACAGAGGCACGAAAAACGGAATCACAAGCAGGGAACAGAGGCACAAGCAGGGCACAGAGACACAAAAACCGGATCACAAGCAGGGCACAGAGGCACAAAAACCGGATCACAAGCAGGGCATAGAGGCACAACAAGCAACGAGGGGGCAGGAGAGCAAGCAGAACCAACGGGGGGCAGGAGAGCAAGCAGAACCAACGGGGGGCAGGAGAGCAAGCACAACCAATAGGGGGGGGAGGAGAGCAAGCACAAGCAACGAGGGGGCAGGGGCAGGAGATCAAGCACAAGCAACGAGGGGGCAGGGGCAGGAGAGCAAGCACAAGCAACGAGGGGGCAGGATAGCAAGCACAAGCAACGAGGGGGCAGGATAGCAAGCACAAGCAACGAGGGGGCAGGGGCAGGAAAGAAAGCACAAGCAACAAGGGGGCAGGGGCAGGAGAGAAAGCACAAGCAACGAGGGGGCAGGAGAGCAAGCACAAGGAACGAGGGGGCAGGGGCAGGAGAGCAAGCACAATGAACGAGGGGGCAGGGGCAGGAGAGCAGGCACAACCAACGGGGGGGCAGGAGAGCAAGCAGAACGAACGAGGGGGGCAGGAGACCAAGCACAACGAACGAGGGGGCAGGAGAGCAAGCACAAGCAATGAAGGGGCAGGAGAGCAAGCACAGCGAGGGGGGGGGCGGAAAGCAAGCACAATGAGGGGGCAGACGCACAACAGAGGGGACAGAGGCAATAACACTGGCACAATCAGGGAAGAGAGGCAAGAAAAGCTAGCACTCACCGGAGGACTCTGCAGCTTCTCGACTTCTTCCGGCGGCGGTCGGGTAGAAATGAGCTAGAAAAGCTCCGCCATTTTCGCATTCGGGCGTGGTTTTTGCTGTTGAGTGCTGGATAACGTCACGGAGTTAAAAACTGCAAAAAACACGCACCCGAATCCGAAAAAGACGGGGCTTGAACGGAGTTGCGCCCCTCTCCTCCAATGGCTGGCCTCCGTTTAGGAAGCCAGCCAATGGAGAAGAGGGGCGGGTTCAAGCCCCCATACTTGTAAACATAAAATCTCAGCTGCGCGACACTGCTGCACAGTGTACGCTAGGCCAAGACCCAAAAAGGATAAAGAAAGGTGCAAAAATACACCTCAAGGGCATGAAAGACTATGAAATAGGTAGGGTAGGTTTCATGTTATAAGGCCTAATATAAAAATGCTCAAACGTGCCCTGAAGGAATTGCAAAATATAGTTTAAAGTGATCTCTATGCACAAGTCTTTAACAAGGATAGAGAATCCCTTATCATTAAACATAAATATACCAAAAAGCAACATATATCAATGACAGCCAGAACTGTAAATGAGTGAATAACAACATTGATCCTACGATGCTAAGGCCTGAAAGAATATGGGGCATTCAATGGATTTCACTTTCACACAAGTCAAATCAATCAGATAAACTTCCTTTCATTACAAGACCAGATCAGCGTTTGCATTCCTGTACAAGCTCTTCTAGAAAAGGTCATTTCAAAATCTATTTTGAAACTGAATTTTACAAAATTCCTCATGGCAACGTATTTCAAATATTTATCTTATAGTGAGAGCCCCAATGGGGCAAATAAGCAATAATCCTTTCCAGTGTGAGCTGTAGTGGCGGACATGCATGTGTTTCAAATGTAGCACCAGCAACAAATTTGAAACTATCCGCTTCCAAGAAATGTATTGTCAGTAAGTGAATTGAAGGCTACCAGGCAGCTTACTACCATCTGCTGCTCTGATGAAAGGCCAACATTGGTAATCAATATGGCAAAATTTGCTGGCAATCTGGAGTGTTTCTTTTTGGAATGAAAATGAGCAAAGCCCTCAAAATGGGTATTCCAAGCCTTCAAAACTGGGAAATGTTGAATTCTTTGCCCTGGCAGACTACTACCAAGCATGATCATCTCTAGTAAGCAAAAACTTTGGTTTGAGTAAACACTGACACTAGAGAGAGCTTTAAAAACAGCTTACAAAAATGTTACATTTTAATTTATTTCTATAGGCATCACACATTATTTTTTTCGATTTAAATAAATACTGTGGCACATGTAGTCTAACTGAATAGGAGGAATAACTGCACCTTACCCTCTCAAATGGTGAAATTCTTTATGATGTACAAGATAATCTAGAGGCACATTCTGCAGCATCACAAGCACATTGGTATTTAACTCAAAACGTGTCCTTTTTTACTATTTGCTAAGCTTAGTTGGTAGAGGTTTGGATAAATGTATTGAGATAAAATACCTATATTATACTTGGCTTTTACATTGCCACTCATTCCATGGAATAATGAGGCAGCTGATATTATACCTAAACACAGGTCAAAGTTGTTTGAGTGGAGGAAAGTGCCTCCTTTTGACATGCCCCCCCTCCCCCAATTGTCTCCCTAGTACTGCTGCTTTTCGACTAAAAGTCCCTGATTATCAGGCCCAAGTGCCAGTGCTATTTCCCTTAAAACAAGGTAAATGTCTAATTGTACCGCATCTGGCAAGGCTGTTAGGACCCCTGTAAATTCCTAGTAAGTGGCACCCCTGGTACCAAGGGCATGGGTACTAAAAAGGGCCCCTAAGGACTGCAACATGTATTATGCCACCCTAATGGACCCACACACAAATTGCATGCAGACTGCCATTGCAGGCTAGGTGAAATGGTGCAAACAATTTTGAAAACACGACATGGCACACTCCCTGTGTGCCATGCCCATGTACAGTGCATGTACTATATGTAAGTCATCCCTACAGCAGGCTTTAGAGCCCTAAGGCAGGGTGCATTAAATTATATGTGAGGACAGATCTGCATGAGCAAATAAGCACCTGTGATGTATGGTTCCTTTGTCACGACATTATAAGTGTTCAGGTAGTCATCTTAAGTATATGTACTGGGCACTGGTCATTACGAGTTACCCAGCAACATGATGGTTTCACTGGAAATAATGGGGCTTGGTATCAAACACCTCGTCTTGACAAATCCATACTGATGCCAGTATCAGATTTGTCCAGACATACACTTAGAGGGCACCTTAGAGGTGCCCCATGAATCCTACTTGCCTCTCAGTGTGCTGGCTGACTGCTAACCAGACAGGTTTCTGCCCCCCCTGCAGGTGAGAGCCCGTGCTCTCTAGGGTCAGAAACAATGCCTGCTCAGGAGGAAGGTGTTCACACCTCCTTCAGCAGGATGGCTGGTCTATTGGCATATCAAGGCCTCTACTGCCTTTGATATGCGACCCCGGCTTCCCCTAGACCTGGGAGATGCCAACCCCTGCCCTGAGGCCCATTTGGCACCAAGAAAGGCAGGAAAATTTGCTAGTAAGAAGTTAGTCACTAAGGTGGGCTACCTGAAGTGAAAAACAAAAGAAGTGTTCCATCATCTTGTTTTTAGTGGAACAAGGAACTCGGGGTCAGACTTATGCACACTCTCCAAATGAAATGGCCATACAAGAGGTGTAGGCACTCCAGGGGTAGGTACCCATTTGCTACTACCTTGCAATTTCCTTAAAGCCCCAAAAATCAATATCTAGGTGGCCCCCAAGATACCAGGAACTCAGATTTGTCTACTGGGAACAGAAGAAGGACCAAGAGGAGCCAAAAACGCAAGAACTGTGGGCCAACCACGGAATTGTCAGCAAATCCTGCCTGCCTGCTGCTGTCTCGACAATTGCAAAGACCCGCCTTGGCAAAACTGAAAGCATGCTTTAACAGTCTTTAAACCATTACGGCTTGATATTAGTGTAGCACGCACACAGTCCTGTGTTACACATGACCTCTCACAGTTTCTTGAATCTCTTTGTCTAATGACTTAAAATTGATTTTATACAGGAAGCAAGAATGTGAGGGCACCACATCACAAACTCAGTGCCCGAGTTTTGTGGGTTGTGAAGCCTCCATTCCTCAGACCACCACGGTTCTAGGCACAAATGTGCGATGTGCATTGGCCATTAACGTTGACTCCTAATTTCACCTTATCTGGCATGTTGATCTATCGGCCCCCAGGAAATTCTACTCAGTGGACAACTGCCTTGGCTAATTATATTACCCCATTCCATTTGGGCTAAAAAAAATTCTCTCTGATTGGGGACCTTAATTTGCATTTAGAGGATTTATCCAACATTACCTATGCCAACCTGATAGATGACTTAGCAGCCTTGAATATCAAGCTTCTAAACTCTGGCCCTACTCATAAAGCGGGACATTTACTGGACCCTATCTTTTCGAGTCTTACAGAGGTGGTATGCCATCCTGCAATCCCCTTATGCTGGTCTGACCATTAGTTCCTCAGTTCTTCTCACAGACTACATCAAGGAAAAATTGGAAAAAATTGAATCTTTTAACCTTCAATAATGTTCTTGGTGGGAACCCACCCCCAAAGGGGCTAAATATGTAAAGTGCAGCGAAGGCCACTCAAATGTGGCTCTGTGAAGCCGTTGACACATGTCTGTCCACACCACACATAAAAGTTAATAACCAACGTCCCCCAGCCCCCTGGTATAATGTTTCACTAAAAGCCGAAAAGACCAAGTGCAAAGCACTGGAGAGACAATGGCGAAAAAATTACTCACCCGAGAAGAAGGTGACGTATAACAAAGCAATAAATAATTATCACGCTTCCTGTATAAAAGTTAAGGCCTTGTATGTGTCCAAAACCATTATGGAAGCTACAAATCGACCTAAAACTTTGTTCAATATTGTCAAAAGAACTGGCTGGCGCTCAAACTATTGCAACTGCTCGACCTCTAAATGAGCTACAATGTGATAATCTAGCCCATTTCTTCATAGAGAAAATTGACAACTTAATCCTGGAAATAAATAGCTCAAATCCTGACATCATTAGTCAAGAAATTGAAACAGCCTTTATCTCTACGGGCACCTTAGAGTTTTGGCCTCCCATCACAATGGATGATTTTAAGATCATTCTAAATAACATTAAATCAGGATCCCCTGTGGATCCAATTCCCATTAATATCTTAAAACAACTGAATTCCCCGCATTTGGAGGTAATCCTGGATACCTTGAATACCTCTTTTCTACAATCTACGGTACCAGCTCTTTGGAAACATGCAATGGTGAATCCCCTATTGAAAAAACCAATAGCTGACCCTGAAGTATTAGCCAAATATAGACCCATTTCACTCCTACACGTGTTTTCGAAAATTATAGAAAGACATGTTCACTCTGCTCTAACACAATTTACAGAAACTAATAATTCCCTTCACTCTTCACAATCTGGCTTCCGTGCCGGATACTCCACAGAAACAGCAGTTTTGGGAGTTACCGAAAAGATCCGTAAACTCCTTGATGACGGCCAAACAGTTGCCCTCATTTTATTAGACCTCAGTGCGGCCTTTGATACCATCTCGCACAAAAGGCTGATAAATACACTGAAAAATGCTGGTATAAGTGGTGAAGCACTACAGTGGATTTGTTCCGTTCTAGAAAATCGCACTTTTCAAATCATGTCAGCTTCAGTGTGCTCAAAAAGTTTTATTTCATCCCACGGAGTACCCCAGGGTTCAATTCTTAGCCTTTTGTTTTTCAATTTGTATGTTAAGCCTTTAGCAGACAAAGCGGGTCTTACTCTTATGACCTACGCGGATGATTCGCAAATCATCTTTTCCCTTGCCGAATCCAGTCCTTTGGCTCGCTCTCATCTTAAACAAGGCCTTAGTGATATCTTCAACTGGATGACCATCAACCAGTTAAAATTAAATGGAGATAAGACGGAGGTCCTCATTTTAGGAAAACATAAAGATCTCTGGAAGTCTTCCCATTAGCCCACTCAAATGGGCAATCTTCCTGTTCCGACCAACCATGTCCGCAACCTTGGGGTCATTGTGGATAGTACTCTGTCCATGAACCAACAAACTGGCAAAATAGCAGCTCTACGTTTCACCATTTTGAAATGGCTCAGAAAAATTATTTGGATGCTGCCCACTTCTACCCAAAAGACTGTAGTCAATGCTCTTATTACATCTCGACTTGACTACGGTAACATCCTCTATCTTGGGTCAAATAAGGCTGTGGTGCGTAGATTGCAGCTAATCCAGAACTCGGCTGCCAGGTTGCTCTGCAGGGTTCCAAAAACTTCTAGTATCTCTGGCCAACTACGCAATCTACATTGGCTCAGGGTGGAGAACTACATCAAGTTCAAAGCCCTGAGCTATATGTTTAAGATAAAAGCTGGCACTGCCCCCAAATACCTGCAAGCGCTAGTACATCCGTATACACCTGCTCGTCATCTACGATCTCAATCCGCAGATAATTTCTGTGTGCCTAGGTTTAAACTTTCCAGAGTGGGTGGTAGATCGCTTTCCTATCTAGGTCCATCCATCTGGAACACGCTACCTTCTCACATTCGTAAAGAAGATAATTATTTGCGCTTTCGTAAAAATGTCAAAACCTGGTTGTTTGATCAGTAACATCTACGTACGGTTCTGCTCTGCTGTATGCTCCGTCTTGGCGCCGGGAAACCCTTTTTGGGTAGCTCTGCGCCTTATAAGCTTAACAAATAAATAAAAATAAATATGAACTCTCCATGGACAGCTGCCCAAGTCTGCTTTTGAAATATAGTTGGAAAGCTCGCCACTCTACAGATGAACTTTTGGGTCTGGATCTGTGAGAATCTTTTTGCTGCCAGTGGATCCACAAGTGTGGAGCTTCAGGATGCCCTCTTCTGCTTGGCTAAGACTAAGCATAAAGGTCCTGTTGTAGCCCAACTAGAATGTGCTGCTAATCATACCTGGATCGAAGTCCCCAGCCACCCCTAGGAGACCGGAGATGTGCACCAGAGCCTCCAATCACCTTTTCTCCTTCACCACGAGACAAGAGATGGAAGTAACCATGGTTACTTTAAATGGGCACAACCATCTGATGAGGCCTTCGGGCCCCTCAACACAGATGAACTGCCAAGACATGGGCACATGTGAGTCATGTGGTAATTCTACCTGGAAAGCACACTCCTTGCGGCACTCACTTTTATTGCTCTGCAACCCCAATTCTTTATGCGTGCTTTCGGACCAGCACCCAGTTGGCTAGCCAGCGAGCCACACTGAGAAATCTGGTCTGACAGAAAACCAGGAGGGTTGGTGTGTCTCTCGGCTTTCCATAAACACACAGTCATAGGCACTGTCTCATACCGTTACAGGTAGAAGCAATACTGTGGTTGATTTTCCATTGTGTTTGATTTTATCTGTATGAATTTAGAACCACTAGGACAGAGAACATTACCCAGTATGAAGAATGAAAAGTAACCAGTTTTTGACACGAAGCTTGTGCTCCTATATTCTTTTAATGTACACATACATTACCCATGTATGAACATTGTGTCGTTGAATTACTGGTAACAGATTACCATTTGTTAATGCGCAATGTACTAGACTTCGCAAAACGAGCAGTTCGGAAACATTTTGAGTAAATAGAAAGTGGCCTGGTTTCATGGTTATATCCCTGTACTACTGTACGCACTGAATATAGTAGTAGTAGTATTACCAATTTCATGTTTCTTTGTAATTACCGTGTGAATGCTGTAGTGTGTGGGATAAAAACTTTTCGATCTTGCTGTCTAAACTACATTGTGTGTTATTATTAAAATGCTGTGTTGTCACACAACTCTGTCCGGACATCAGCAGTTGATTGCAACTGTGATAATTGTGCAGTGTTGTACCCAGACACTCCAGATTTCCAGCATTAAATTAGGCCTGGATTGTCCATCCACAACTGCCTAAAGGCTCAGGAAGGCCTATTGGGTTTTATTTTCTGCAGCAAAATCTAACATCTGCAACACTGCTTGCTAGGAACACCAGCCTTTTCATTTCCAGTGTTTGGTGTGACCCGGAAACCGATCATGACAAAAATTTAGTTTCACACTGAAAATGTGAAATGTTCCCTTCAAGGAGCCGTGCTTATTATGTCGGCAGTGTATGGCTATTCCTGTGTGCCTCTTTCTATTCCACTGAACACTGGGTGATGTCACTGCCTGGGAGCGGCAGGCCACAGTGCACGTCTTTGTAAAGCTATTCCTCGCCCGGCCTGCCTGGCTAGGGACAAGAAAGAGGCAGTTCAGTTTACCGGAGCGGTGCCCTATAATGAATGAGGCCAGTGTAGAGCTCTTTAACAGCTCGTGCAGTCTGCAAAGCACAGTGTCGACGTTGCATACGCAATGAGAGGGTATTGTTTCACCGATGATGCAACGCTAAAAACAAACCGCAATGTCTGGTTTCGCTGTAAGGAGCCGTGCACCGCTTATGCAAGAAATTGAGAAACGAGGGCCGTATGGCAGATAGGTATTTTGGCTGATTTTGAAAATCACAGAATGACTGTTTTGCTGTGGTGCGACTGGAATGTTCTCAGACAGCTCTGGAAAGTTCACCACCGAACTTACAATTTCTAGCATTCCGACTAAGACTTCTGTGTCCCATCTCGAGTACTATGGCCAAGGTGTACATGAGGTGCGCAGGATGACAGAAAATGTTACGGACCCCTCACTTAAAACTCCTCTCACACTACCTACCCGGTGTGGAGGACGTATCTGTGAAAACGAATATGTAGTACCATTTACAGGCGAGTCTATTGGTTCAATGTCGGCTTGTCTAGAGTCCACAACATTTTAACCAAAAACGAAGAAATACATTTTTACTTTTATTGCTTGTACTGACTAGGCCAGTAAGTCCTACTTTAATATTTTATTTATCCAAACCTTCCCTCTATGATGACAGCATAATGATGCTACTCAATGCTTGACTGCATTTTCGCAGGGGGCATGCCAATGGGACTTCGTTACCAGCAACAGTACAGAGAACTTATCTACATCCCAAAGCACCTGGCGCAATCAGCCCCTGCTGCTAGAAAACAATATTCAGACCAATTGTGTGGAAAGTGAAATCTGTAAACACAGAATGTTAAACATAAAAAGAGGAGCAAGTTGATGACGATGACGAATTCATTCATTATCAATGAATGCTCGACTATTAAATACAAAAAACATCAGTTAGCCATAAGGTAGTCCGCTCGAAGTCAAACCCCCAATCGCACTCTAATTACTGCATATATATATTTTGCGATGGGTAATTAATTAAAGGTACCTTTCGACAACAACCTGCATCATTACAATTTCATTGGTAACCTTAATGATTTCTTAATTACAATATTTTTTACTTTTTTTTTTTACTAGGAAGCATTTATAATCTTCTTCAAAAGATAATCCAATTCTCCTTCACATTTTGCTCTGTAGCCCATGTCTGCAGGATCAGATCAATGTTCTGCCCTCTGGGAGCCCTCTTGAACAGTGCTTGAAATGGAAAAATAGAAGTACAGGTACTCTGTAACTTGTACATTATCAGACATTGTTTATCACTGTCACTGGACTTCCTCTATTATCTTTCCTCGCATAACAACTCTATCATAATATCCCTATCACTCTATACAGCTCTTTAATATTGCTGTTGTCATTAGTTGACTACTTGTGCTCTCTATCTTTTCTCTCCACTCCACTCTAGCTCCATAAGTTACCCTACTTGAGACTCTCTTCTGTTCTAAATTATTATTACATATGTACCTGTAACTAGCTGTTGTGTTGTAAGGCGTGCCAATACTGCTTGATAAGAATGCTTCCCACAAAATGTCACATTAAAAAAATGTTACAAAAAGTGCAAGCCACCAAAACACAATAAAGGTATTTCAAAATGTTGTCGTTTTTAAAAATTCTTATTGATAACCCTTTCAGCTGTAGGCACAAGCCTGGCTCTGGAGAGACTGCATAATGTCCTTGTCAATATTTACGTAACCCCAGATGTCTGTCAGATCGCTGGTATCAAGAGAAGACCTGATTTTGGCGAAGATCAAGTTGAATGAAGCCACTTTCAGAAACTATAGCTTACATGAGCTGTGACTATTCCATTGGCACTTTGCGATTCTTGGCATTTTTCCCACGTAAATCATCAAAATAAATCAATATCTCTGGTTCTCCTGATTGGATTGCTGGCATTTTGATATTTAACAACTTCAGCGCGGTGCGAATTCTCGCGCTGTGCTGAAGGTTCTAATGAGTCGACGGAACGGTTCCGTCATGAGCACAGGCCAACCGACGCTCATGACGGAACCGTTCCGTCATGAGCATCGAAGGGGTTAACATTTTCTCTTTTTATAGATTGGAATTTTAATTTGCTGTTTTTTAAATGTTGTAATTGTTTTGGTGCTTCTAAATAATTTTACACATTTTCTCTTTGTTAAGCCAGTCTGCTCTGTGCCACAACTCCTCAGAGTTGAGCTCATGTTTCAATTCCTAAAATTTTTGACTGGATCAAGCAAGATAGTGTATTTAATACTTGTGGAGGGCACCTATTTACCCCAACTAATAAACCATTTTCTCAGACTCTCGGATACAAAATTTGATCCCCAAACTTGGCAAACTAATTGTGTGCACTTGTTACAGTATCTCTGTCGCTATTTTTACCATGCCTCAAGTAGGCTGAGCCGGCTCGTCACAAGTCTATTATGTTATGTACAGCAGCCCTAAAACTTTCTCATAGGGTCAATGCTAATACCTGAAGTATGTAGTAACTGTAATTTTCTATTTGCTGTTACCTTTAATATACAAATAATATATATATTCTATTTTATAAGATATTACAGTAGAGTTGTAAAGTCACAATGCCTACTGCCAGCGGCAGTTTGCTTTTTAAGTCTTGCCTACTAGACAGCACATGTGCTGTCTGTTGCAAAACATATTGTTAACTTACAGAGAGGTCAGAGCCCACCCAAAGCTAAGTGTTTGGCTTCATTGTCACTCACATTTGCTTGCTTTATATTCGTTATGGGCTTACCTTCCTCTTCTATTGTTTATCCGTCCCCTGGAGTGTGGCTGCATTAATTTTGACCTTCCATCGCTCACTCCGGCTCTATTTTTCTTTTTTTTTTTAAGCACTCCACTAGAGTGCATGTGTTTTCCAGCTGTCTCCTTCCTATAATTCTCTTCCCCCGCCGTGTCAGTTTTCCTCTCATGCCTATCTGAGTCCCTCACACTTCCCTCTTTCTTTCTGACACATGCTTCTCCCCATCAGCTTCACATTGCTCGTTTCCGCCCAAATGCTGCCCCTCCCTAGCATTCCACTTTGCGCTCTCTCTGTATCCTCCTCCACCCCTTGGCCCAGTGTAGCTTTCACCATCTACCTAGGCCATCCCATGATGCTTCTGGAACCTTGCCACTTCTACCCCCTGAACCCACAAATCCTGTGTGGCTTCGCCCTACCCCTAGTTTAATAACACTTCTCACTTTTATTTATTTTTATTGGAAAAAAAAAAAAGGAAAAAAAAGAAAAGCAGCCACATTACTTTGCAGGGACGCACATGTTGCAATGTATACATAACAGAGTAATTGCTCCCACTCCTATAATCTGAATTGCTCTATTTTTCTTATTGTCTTTCCCGACCAACATACTTGACAAATTTCTGTGAACAAAATGAGGTACAACTTTTCAAGTCTGAAGACTGCTCTTCAGCATAATGAAGACATCAGCAAACTAACATCACAAGCAGATGATAATCCAATCACTGAAAATTACATCACATTATATGGAACCCAGATCAGATGAAGTAACTTTGTGGCTCTGACCAGCTGACATCTAAAAATTACTGACATATTTGTGAGATGATTGAATACTGATGCCCTTCTCTTCACTAACACATCTCGTCATCAGCAACTGTATGAGTGAAGTGCAGTCAACTAGTATCTCCAGCAGTATCTGCGCTGCATGCCTTTGAAGATACTGCACAGCTTTCGGTAGTTGGTAATCTTCAGCAAGCCGTCCTCTGCAACTTTCCTAATATCAAAATGGTGACTCAAATATAACTGTAGACTGTACTGTTGACAAAATGGAAGCCTATTGCTTAAGGTAGTAGTGTTAGAAAGAAACAATTTTGTCCGTATGCCTTGGCTACCCTCTCTTTCTTTCATGCCCTCTCTTCTTTTTTCTCCTATTCCTGTTCCCCTCATCTTTCACTCTCTGTCTCTTTTTTTGTATGCAGATAATTCACTGCAGAAACTGTTATGCAGGTGAATTCCTTGTGACACATTCTACCCGTCATTTCAGCACAGAGATGCAGCGGAGTAAAACTGCAAGCATTCAGACAAGTAGTTGACCATAGATTTTAGCACTTCCCAATAAAGGCTGGGATGAGCAAGGTGGTGCACGTGGCTACAGACAATTTCTTAAAGCTTTCTTTTTTTGTTTTTTGTTTACAGTCTTTAACCTAGCTGCACAGCATAGCTAAACAATTGGTAAAGTCAATAAGTCACAAAGTTAGACTATTCGGATTTGCCAAAGCTTCTTAACTCTTTCTTCTGAGCTATTCTACTCTGAAACTGGTCAGTCAATAGGTGATAAGGTGAAGTTTAAAGGAGAATGTTTATTATTGCACTATTTGAGTTTATTACAATAAAGCCGAGAACTAAATGTATGTTAACAGACATTCTGAGGTACAACCACTTCTAAAAGAGACTTACATTAAATTGCATTCATGCACACACATCAGCGAATTTCACTACAAGACCAGAGGCTCATATTATGCTATCTTTTCTTGCTATTTATTAACAGCAGCCAAACAATAGAAAAAATCTGGTGACATCATAATAGGACAACAAATAGGACATGGAGTAACCCAATAATTAACTTGACAGAGCAACATGTGGTACACAAACAAGGATGCGTAGTCCAGGTGTAGTGGAAGATCCCTCTTTATTGACAGGTAGTTAGGTGGCAGGTTACAGGATAGTAAGTTGTAGGGAGAAACCCCACCGGTAGAGAGGGAAAATACATAGAAGCATTTACCACACAACAAATCCTCTTTTCATGCTGCCAGCAGTCAAGATAAGTGCAATATTAGTTTTCCATTTAATAATGTATGTTTACAGGACTTCATATGATTATATATCAATGTTTTTCACATTTGTTTGCCATTATTTCAGTTGCTCCTGCACACGCACTCTCAGCAATGCTCCACTCTCCTTTCGAGCGTATTTGCTTTCCTTCAGCGCTGCTGCCTGGAACGTTTTTCTCTTCACCTCTGGGATTTTTCGTGGAACCACTTGGGGGTAACTTCTTTTCCCTCCCTTTACTCCTCTCGACTGCAGTCTTCATCTGCCGGTTACCCCCCCCTTCTGAAGGGTTTACTTCTATTTAGTGGAATAAAAACTATTTATAATTCCTTTACTCTATTTACAATTGCAGAGGAGGAAGAAACTCAAGCTTTTAAAGATAATTTGAAATCTTTTATTAAGGATTCTGTTCAGCAGGCAGTAGCTGTTTCTATGATGGGCGTATCAAAATATTTTGAGCCTCTCGTTTAAATAATGCTCCCTTTCCCTGCTGAAGTTCTTTCACAAAAGGGCAAGAAGCATGCAGCGACCCCAGGTGGATTTATTAACCCGTTCCGTGCTCGCGTCAGCCAACAGCCATCGCAAGCACTAACTCGCTAGTGCTGCGCACCACCGTTGACCGTCGCAGCCCTGCCCACTGTTACAACTCCCGCACAGCGGCAGAATTCGCGCTGCGGTTAAGGAGTTAAAGGTGTTTCTTTAAAAAACGGTCCTCCCATCCGAGAGGTTTCTTTTTCGGGGATCCCTTCTTCCCCTCTTCAGGGTACCCACTTAAAAGACACTGATGACATTGCCCCGAATGGCACCCATAATTTTGACTGATCTTCAGATATTTTTAATTGTGGGCCTCCAGAGAAAAGATGTCAAATATCTCCCAGGATAATTGACTATCCTGGGGAGCCCATATTTGACCCCTCCCCTCCTCATCATCTCAATTCCAGAGTGGTTTCCTTCGGAGCATGTGGCTGAGTAGGTTTCACTTCATCCTAACCATGCTCTAGCTAAATCTTCTAAAAATAAATTAAAGTCAGAATGTCCCCGCCCTTTCCTTCCCAATAATATTATGGCTACTACGGTCATTGATCCAGAAAGGTTGACTTTTTTTTTACTAAATTTGAAAAAGACCAGAAGAAAAGGGTTGACAGAGCCTGGTCCAACTGTGAAGACATGATTTTAGACTTGGTTGATCTCCTGATCAGGATATTGGATTTGGCAGAAAAGCCAACTCAAGTCGATCCGGATACCCTCTCTAATTGGGCCCAATAGGCTATATGCATTTTGGGCAATGCCAAATCTTACATTTCGGAAGAGGCAAAAAAGTTTATTAAAAATAGACCTCAAGCTTAGCAGACTCTCCACTAAGGAAGAAGGTCATCTTGCAAAAGGAAGAAACCTCAAAACCTAGCTCTTCAACAGACTCTCTCTTTGATGGACTGGAACCTGCGAACATTTGACATTTCCACAGGCCTGGCCTATTCAGATCCCCTTTCCCTAGATCCAAAGTCCAGAGGGGAGCTCCTTTGGTGGCTGACTCACTTAGACTCTTGGAACGGAAGAATGATTTTCACTGCCACCCCAGATCTAGTCTTAAGAGTGTGATGCAAATCAGACAGGTTGGGCGCAAAATGTAGTCAGTTCTCAACAGGAGGTACATGGTTTCGTCAGGAGTCATTCTTGCATATCAACAGTTTAGAGATGCTTGCAGGTTCCTTTGCCATCCCAACCTGTACAGAAGACTAAGCAAAATACACCATTCTCTTACGGATGGACAATCTATCGGCAGTCAGATATATAAATTATCTCAGGGGTACAAGATCCAAACCTCTTGCAGAGCTCACCAAACATCTTTGGGAGTACTGTCTTCAGTGTAATCTCTCAGTCAGGGCTGTTTACCTTCTGGGAAATTTGAATGTCATCGCAGATTGGTACTCCAGACAACTTCAAGACTCAAGCAAGTGGCATCTGAATTTTTCAGTGCTCAATCATCTTTCTTCCATCTTTGGCAACATGTTAGTTGACCTTATTGCCTCTCGACTGAATACCCAACTTCCTTCCTTTTCAGCTTGAGCCCGATCCTGGGGCTCTGGCCATGGATGTCTTTCTCCAAACTTGGCTACAGTCTCTTCTCTACGCCTTTCAATAGATTAAGTGAGTCTTAATACAGGCCTGCAGACAACTTTAGTCACTGATTCTAAACACTTACTTTCGGTAGGCTCAATTTTGGTCTCCAACTCCATTAGGGCTGGGCTCAAATTTCCCTGTCTGGATTCCTCACTTTCCCGATTTACTTCTCAACCCTCAGGGACTTTAACACAACATGATTCTAGAGGGCTAACATTTTTTTTATTGCTTGGAGGATTTCAGGTCTTCCAATGAAACCACTGGAATTTCAGAGGAAGCTATGCAACACATTGAACAATCCTGGGCCCCTGGCACTTCTAAACTCTACAAGTCAGCCTGGTTGTCCTGGTGCAGCTGGTGTATGGGCAGGAATTCAGATCCCTTTTCAGCAGATGCAACTCGGGTATTTAATTACTTAGCCTCTCTTGCTTCTCAAGGGAAGGCATATTGTACAATTTGATTACAAGACCAGAGGCTCATATTATGATTGTTCAAAGCACTTCAATAACAGAATCAGATACATGGCTAATTGGTTTACAAGATAAAGTTTTGAAAGTATTAACGTTCAACCAATCTGCAGATCTGACAATGTGCAAACTTGTATCTGCCCAAAAAGCACTAGAAGCCATAGCCCCTTTGGCTGAATGAGCGCCAAAGGAATCAGAATAAATACCAGCCAAGGACCTAGAGGGCTAAAGTGGGAGAAGAGACAGGTTTATGGGCTTTCTGGAAAGAAGCAGTTGAAAAGAAGAAAAAGATCCCAGATCTGCAGTTCATGAAACGTACGTTTAAAAAATTCTCCCACGCATAATTTTGGTTGAGTTGGGAAAAGGGGATACATAATTGCTGTTAAATTGGTTTTGGTATGCCTGTGAACTTGAAAGGAAACACTGAGGGGTAAATAGTGAAAAGAAACGTCTAGGGCTTTTACATCTGAAACATTTGCAAATTTGGGCAGTTTTGAACTTGTACAGACATGCTGTATAAGTGTTTTGCATGGTATAGGAGACAGCATGCATTTGTGCTTGCTGCAGAAAATGTTTGATTTAATATCAGAGAAATCAACAGTAAAAAAAAAAAAAACACCACACCATACAACAGGTCCACAAACAGCCAAACACCAGTTCACACACGGGCTTGTCAGACCAGCTTTTATGGCACTGCCAGCTGGCATACATGCCAGTCCAACCCTGTAACGAGGGCATTGAGTAGTTAGTGTGAGGAGTGCATGAAAAAAGATATCAAAACGGGCAGCCGCAAATACTAGGATGACGGAATCAGTTAATGTTATGGTGCAGTAGACATTATGAACCAGGGTGTCACTTAATATAATGATGAGGGAATCAATAGTATGATGAGAAGTGTACATGAAAATGTTGAGGGAGTGAATTAACATTGTGATTAGGGGCACTGAACATTAAGAGAAACCAATGAATATCATAATGAGAATAATAATAAATATTGTGTAAACAGTAAATAGGTATTGGCTGTAGAGTTATCAACTAATTATCCGGTATTCGTAAAGCGCGAACTAATCAACCCCAAGGGTCTCAGAGGCGCGGGAGGGCGTCGGGAAGATTAAGCGAGCGAGAGTCACATGGTACTGGCACTGCCGGCACCGGGGATCAAACTGTAAGCCCCATGCTCCAGAGTCAGCCGCCCAGGCCGTTACACCACACCTCTCCTATGTGAGAACCGATCAATATCAGAAAGAAGCACAGTAAAGATCTTAAATAGAGGGGCCACAAAATGGCAATAAGAAACCCAATTAAAATGTATGATAGTCATAAATGTTAAGACATAGTTTATAGCCATGTTATGATTAAGGAAAAATATTATGAAGTGCAAGAAATAAATATTATGATTTCAGGCCCACAATACAGTGGATGTTAATAGGGGATCAATAGATATATTGACATCAATCAATCATGCGTTAAGAAAACAATAACAAATTAACATAAGGCAATGGACACGTTCATGAAAGGCATTTAATATTATATCATTGAGGCACTTTATGAAGTAAATGACTATTGTGAGGGACAGACTGTATGCGTGATGAACCTCAATTATTATTAAGATGACAGGCGTATTATTGTAACTTATGGTGAAACTATATTTTACGGTGGCTGTGAAATTAAAGGTATTTTGGGAGAAATGAGGTAATCGGTGAAAAATAATGAGTAAACAATACAATGATCGGAGAGAGTTAAAGAGGGGCATGCAATAAACAGCACGATGAAATGCACAAAACAGTATCCTAAAGGGAAGGGACTATCATCCCAAGCCATGAATATTTTTTCAAAAAACGTAGACATTCATCAACAGTAGGATGTTGAGTGACTGGGGAGACAGCGAACATACAGCGAGTCAGACCGCTCTAAACTCTTCCCCAGACAGGGTTCTCGCTCTTCCTTTCGTCCAGATGAGGGCTGCTTCTCCTGCACCCATCTCAGACTGACAGCAATGTCCCTCCCCCGCCCTGGAGCTGCAAGCTCGGACAGCCCTTCACCGGATGCCGGTGACCGCTGCTTCGGTACCTTGGTGGTCCTGATGTGCTCCATGACGGGTCTCCGCTGCCGCCGGGCCCCGCGTTGTTTCGGGTGCGCGGATGTCTCAGCCCGGCTCGGCTCCTCGGTGTTTCCTGCTCCTTGTAGCCAGATTGCCTGGAGACACTTCACGCTTCCTGAGCCCGGCCCCGGCACTCTGTGTTGTGTTGCCGGTGAGGGAGGAGGGAGCGGCGCCAGTCTAGGCTGCCAAGTCACAGCGCCATCTGGCGGCTGGCGAGGGCAACTCCGGATAGCCAGAGTACAGATGCGGCCGCGCCTTGCATTAAACAGTTAAATGAATACATTATTTATTGTCGTAACTAATCTCAGAAGTGTCAGTGTCAAGCGGGTTTAAATTAGTTCTCTCCCCATTCCACCTGGCCGGTCTACTTCAAGATGGTGGTGTCAGAAGTGTAGAGACGTGGCTTCGGGTAACTTCCTTTTCAGGGTAGAATTGCCACATTTCCAAAAGAAATATACCGGACATTTGTTGTTTTAAGAGTCTGCAAAGGACCGGGCGTGGTACTAAATAAGACCGTAGGATATAATCGTAGGTATTCATTTGTACCATCACTTTTCTGTTCTTTACTATAGTTGAAAGTCATAAATCATTAACGCACACATAAAACACATTTCAAAGTGTTTTCTATTTATATTTGCTGTTTGAAGTATGTTAGCCTAAGGTTAAATATACTCGCTTTAGGTGATTTTGCTTATTTTTGCACCGGCCAGGAAATCAAAATACCGGTGGGGCCGGTAGAAAGTGGGGCCGGTAGAAAATCGGTCCGGTGGTAAACATATTTTAAGACAATGGAAGTGTTCAGATCTACTGTGATCATAGATATTATTTTTAATTGGTAGATTTAATACTAATTTTCCATGTGAATCTGTGAAAGCAGTAGTGATCTTTTGATATGGTGTTTGATCTCAGTATAGGAATGTCAGGCCTAAGGTTTTAAGTGGGCCAAATCCTGTCTGGTCTCAGACCCAACACTAATTACAAATACACTTTGAAACGAATCCCATTTGGGTTCTATTTTTATAACATTAACTTTAGTGGCTAAAACACTGATGGATTTCTCAATAACGACTGTAAAAACCCTTAAGGTATTGCATCTCAGTGAAGCAATTCCTGTTTACATTTCATATTTTCCTTCATCTTGCACTCCCTTAGAGTATTTGGTTTTCAAGATGCTGTGTTTCTATTGTTTTTAATCTTGCAGCAAATGACCATTGTATAGCGAGTCCTTTGAAATGAGCATCCTCCGCGCACAATTCAGTGCTCTGAAATTGAGACAGAGGGCAGTGCGAGTTTCTCACAGTGCATGTCAGTGGGCCATAGAGAAGAGCTGCCTACATGCACATGTAATATTGGCCACTCTGCAGAGGGATAGTTGCTTATGTGGCAATGGTAATTGTGTGGGAGAATGAGAAATGCATATTGAGGATTTTATAAAGCTGTAGACTGAAAAGGCTATGTCTAACAGAGGGAGAGGGGGCGTGGCTTGGACGTCGATCGGGATGGCGGCGTGAGCTCGCAGCTCCGCGCGGAATCCCGCTAATTCTCCTGTTTTCGGAACCCTAGGCGACCCGAAGACGACGCTCCTGCCCTCTGAAGTGTAAGGGGACAGCTGGGCACAATCGGAGAGTCGCTGGGGGACTGCTGGCCCCGAGAAGACCGAGTTGAAGAGGCGGCCGAGGTGTTGCCGAGGGTGCGATGAAAATGGCGGCGAGGAGGTCGGACGGCCCCGAACTTCAGCCCTGAGCCAAGTTGTCGCCGACTGGCAAGAGATCCTGCAATCGGCTGATCGAGGCACTAGGATCGGCGGTGCTGTGTCCTGAGACCAGGGGACGCTGACCTGATTCGCCCGGAGCTTGGGGACCCTCATTGGCCACCGCCCTAAGACTCATCCTTCCCCCCTCAGGCTTCCGAGGGGGGCGACGGAACGGAGCTCGTCTAACTGGTCATTGCTCCTGAGAGCGTCGGTGGGGACATTGCACTGCCCGGTGCCCGGAGACTGGCACGGAACTACGGGCGCCAATGCAAAACGGGCTCCTGGACCTGTGACGCAGCACCCTGGAATGGCGGCGATCGGAGGGCCGATGGCCGAGAGACGCGCTGAGGGGGACTCGGCGACATCACCTCGGCTGGGCGAGAGTCCCTCCCCGGAGCTTGACCAAGAACAGCGGCTGAACCGGCGTTTGGATGCCATACTTGATGCGATCACCTCAACTAAGGAAGCATTGCACCAAGACATTGCCCAAGTGGCCACGGGCCTGGGGCTGCTACGCGCGGATCACGCGAAGCTGGCGGACAGGGTCAAGGACCATGACCAACTGTTGCTGGACCTGAAGCCATCGGTGGTGACCGCGGAGCACAGGATCACGGACATATTGGCCCGGCTGGACTCGCTGGAGCGGAGGGCGGAGGATGCCGAAGGCCGCAATAGACGGAACAACGTGCGGGTCGTTGGCCTGCCGGAACGGATTGAGGGGGAGGATGCGGTGGCCTATATGGAGAACTGGTTCCGCACTGTGGTAGCGCCGGAGGGGCTTACTCCTTTTTTCACTCTGGAGCGAGCTCACCGGGTACCTGCTCGCCCGCCGGGCCTTGGCCGCCTCCCCCCGACCGATGGTGGTGCGGCTCCTCCACTACAAGGACCGGGATCTCCTCATCCAGCGGGCCAGGATGTCGGGCCCGTATGAGGTGGAGAACAGTAAGGTTACGATCTTCCCGGACTACACCCAAGCGGTCCAGAAGAACAGGGCATCGTTCCTCGCGGTGAAGAAGGAGCTCAGGGAGGAAGGCATCCAGTACTCCTTGCTCTATCCGGCTAAGCTGCGGATCATAATGGATGGCTCTACGCACTTTTTTCATACTCCGGATGAAGTTTGGCAATGGCTGGAGTCGTATAGAGCGGGGACGGACAGATCGCATAAAAGTAGGCGAGACCAACCCAAGCAGCCCCGGGTGAGGCAATCACAATGCATCAGATCCCGCAACAGGCGCCAGCGGGAGAAACGGGAGGCTCAAATGGCGGCGGAGAAGAGGGATGCGCTCGCAGCGACGGCGGCCATTACAGGGACGCAACAGAACAGTGAACGGGCAGAAACGGACTCGGGAGGGGAAGGCAGCAGGACGGGAGAGGAACTCTCAGAGGCGGAAAGCTCGAAGGGGCCGATAGTGACCCCACAGACATCGGATGGTATCTTCTGCGGCTGAGATTGAATTGGGACTAGATCGAGACTTCATGGTAGGGTGGTATCCTGTTGATGGAGGGCGGGATGCCGGGAGGGGGAGCTGTGTGCTTCGGAGGGGGTGAAGGCGCGGGGCGCGGGCTCCGCTTGCTGGGGTCGGCGGTGACTCACCCCCCTTGGGCCCTTAAGGCCGACTGTGGTGGAGACCACAGGGTAAGAGTGCGAGAAGTTGGTTCAAGGTTTGGATGGGGGCGGACATTGGGTTCGTGTGCTCTGTCCTGGGGAGTGGGGTTTGGGAAGTTTTTCTGTTTTGGGTATGTTCGGGGGGGGCAACTGCATTGGGGGGGCTATGAACCTTCGTTATTTGAATCGGACTGTACGAAGCTGGAATGGGGACATTACCTAATTTGAAATGCCTGACGTGGAATGTCCGGGGGCTGCGAACTATGGTGAAACGTCACAAAGTCCATGCATATCTAGTACGCAGGGGGGTTCAGATTGCTATGCTCCAGGAGACTCATCTCACCAAAAAAGAGTGCGCTGCCTTGCAGAAAAGATGGCGGGGCCAGGTGTTCGGCACCACTTACTCAGCGTATGCCAGGGGGGTGTTGATCTGGGTGAGGGCGGGGATACCCTTTCAAGTGCTGAATCAAGTAGTGGATCCGGATGGCCGGTTTGTGGCGGTGGAGGGGAGGTTATATGGACGGGATGTGGTTTTCTGCTGTGTATATGCACCGAACACTGATCAAGCTCGATACTTTGATAGCCTCTCGGGGTCTTTGGCCTCTTTCCTGGCGGGCCCGATAGTGTTAGGGGGGGACTTCAATTTGATCACGGATGTGGCTCTGGATAGGTCCCATACCCCCCTGGTGGACTCCCCGGTGCGCAGGTTGGCCGCGCACAGGAAGGACTGGCAGGATAGATGGGGGTTGCTGGATGTCTGGAGGGAGCGGCACAGGGGAGCCAGGGATTATTCCTTTTATTCTGCTCTCCATGATCTGCATGTCAGGATTGATTCGGTGCTCTGCGGTGGATCCCTAGCCCCATTGATTTCCCATGCGGAGTACCTGGCTAGGACTATCTCCGATCATAACCCCCTATTGGTACACATTCAGTGGCAGAGAGAGCGCTCAGTGATACCAACATGGTGGCTTCGGCCGGAGACGCTTGAGGATTCTGTGTTCAGCGACGCGGTTCGGCAAGGCATTGATAGCTATTTCGGAGTGAATGAGGGCACGGCCACGAGTCAACAGAGGCTCGAGTTGCGGACCCTCACCATGGAGGAGCGGACGCTCCGGCTGTGCTGGCAGAGGAGCCTTCGGAGAGCGAAGGCATCGCGGCCTTATGCACCGGAGATCCCGATCGGAATGCTGACGGCCTTGCCGCACGGGGGAGATTGGTCCCCGTTGCTGGATTGGGAAGAGGCGGGACTGCAGGTAGTAGGCGACTTATACATAGACGGGGCTTTGGCGCCGTTCGAAGCGCTCCGGGACCAGTTCGGGCAGCCCGATGGGGGGTTCCTCCTACACGCGGCAGTGGTGGCTGCCATACAGAAGCACTGGAAAGGGGGGCTCATGGAACCAACAACGACTATGGCGTGCCAATATGTGGTGATGGCGGCAGGTACGTTCAAAGCTGTGACGTGCCTCCATAATAGGATGCTGAATGAGGGACTGGAACCGCTCCAAGGGCTCAAGGCTAAATGGGAGGAGAGCGTGGGCCGGCCCATACCGGATACGGCATGGGGCCACATCCTGCGGCGCACGTGGAAGGGCACGAGAAATGCGCGCTTTCAGCAAGTACATTTCTATGTGCTTCATAGGGCTTATTTAACTCCTGAGAAATTACAGCGGTACTTTCAGGTGCCGGATGCCCGATGCCCACGGTGTTCGTCTCTGGGAGCGGACATGGACCATTTGTTTTGGGGGTGCTCACACTTGGGGACCTATTGGGCGGAGGTAGGGGAACTCCTGAACGAAGTGACTGACAGGGAGGTGGAATTCGATATGGCGGCGTGCCTGCTGCTCTGGCTCCCGCATACCAAACACACCAAGGTGACGAGCAAATTCATTGACCTGGGTCTGATATTGGCGCAGAGGGAAATATCGTGGCACTGGAAGTCCAGGGGGGGACCCTCACTGCGTAGATGGAAGAATGAATTGCTGCGGTGGTCTGACTGCGAGAGTGTGCTCCGGATGAAGCAGGCTGTCAAGATGGGGAATGAGAAGGCATTGGATGCGGCGCGTGCATGGGAGTTAGTGGTACAAGCTTTGCGTGATTCTTTGGTAGAGGATGAGGATGGTGAGAACTAAGCCGGTGGACACCGCGGGGCGAACACAAAAGTATTATACCCCGCACTGTAGTGGATCCATCCAACTCGACAGGACGAGGCATACACCTTAGCAGTTGCCAGGGGAGGGGGGGCTTTGGGGGGTCTGGTTAATGGGAGTTTGGGGTGGGCCGGAAGCCATTAGATGGTAGCCCGTTAGGGCACCTTGGATCTACTAGGATGGTGGGTACTGTGTGGAGTGTGGAATGGCTGGGGAGAGCGGCCAGGCGTGACAGACCCATAGCGCCTAGGGCAGGTCCCGACAAGGGCGGTACCACTGATTATCACTGGGATGGCTGACGGGAGTGATGTTGTGGGTGGGGCGGTAAAAGCAGATACGCAAAACGACATTTCAACCATGGTCCCTATGGGACGTGCACCGTGATGTTTTCCTATTGAATGAAGTAATATGCCGCCCGGCCTCCTAGATGAGGCTGAATGGCTGTGTACGATTTGGATTTCTTATTGAACGGGGGGATATCACGAGTGAACTGGCTGATTAATTGTATCCTGTGGTTTATAATTCTGCAATAAAAATATAAAATAAAAAAAAAACAGAGGGAGAGACTGCAGACCAAAATGGTGTCAAAGTTGAGGATTGTCTGGGACTGGCCAAGGGTTAATACCTCGTACACCATACATGGCAACATTTTACAAGAGGGTAAGTAGGAGATTTTAAAAAACAAATCAGGGGAATATATTTTGCCCATTAACGCACACTAAATCAGAGACAATTTCAGGTATGAGACAGGTATAATAAAGCCATTTGGCAACTATACAAATTGTGAATCTCCCGCCTGAATCTGATCTGCTGGCATGTATGTTGAACAGACCTTAGTAATGTTTAAGCCGCTGTCTTACATCATGGGGCGGCTCTAGGCTCATGGCGGCCCTGGGCAGGGAGCGTAGGTAGGGGGCCCTGGAAGAGGGGGTCCGGGCGGAGCCCCCCGGAGCTCAGGAAGGTGTTTTAATAAAACGTCCAGAAAAGGCATTAGATGAGCAGTACCTGCGGCAGCTCCTACCCTTCCGAATTAGTCTCAGAACGATAACATTTTGGAGGAGGAGGGTATTGTGACACACAACGTGAGGGACTGGAACAGACGGCTGCAGGGCCATGACAGGGCCCCCTAACCCAGAGCCCACCCGCAGAGAAAGAGTCAGTGGCCTCTTTGCCCGGAAACATTAATATCAATACCATATCGAATATGGTGTCTTACGCATGGATACAGAGAGTTGTAGTGTGAGTGGCCTCATACATGTGGTGATGACTAGAAATGACAGAAGGCCCACTCTCTGTAGTGGCTGGTCATGGAGTGCCAGGCGGGGCTCAACGTGAAAGGCTGAGTGTGGCCTAACATACGTGCGCCTACTCACAATTATTACTGGTACTGGCAAAGGTTGAAATGGCTAGTTAGGGGCGACATGATTTAAACCAAACGCGGGGCGTGCTCACGTTTCATAAATGCTGGCAATGTTTACACAGTCAAACATGGTCACTGTATGTGGGGAAGGGGCCTCCTGAGTTAGAGAAAGTTCCCCGCCCGGCAAAGGTTTACAAAAATGGGCACATGCTGTTGCGGTATTATTTAAAGGCGGGGGGGGACGCCTTCTGATAAATGAGAGAGGTGTGGGTGGTAGGCCATCATCTAATTCTCAGACGGGACACGCAGGATATCGTGCAGCAAAAGAATCGGTAAACAGACGGTTCAGCTATGGGTGTGTGCCTTGTCTGGCGCAACGTAGGACAAATGAAGAAGAGGGGTATCGAGCAGCAAGCTCGCTTACCTTACAATGCCGGCCATAGCTCAGGATTTAGAAAACGGCGGTGCCGGTTGAGGAGCCAAAATAGAATTGGTGTGTGCGCGAGGACGCATGAGCGTGCAACATCATCAATTCTCACACTTAGGCAGAGTCAGCACAAGACTACAGTATTAGCGTGGCAGCCCCTGGGGTTTGGCGGTCCTGTGCAGGTGCACAGCTTGCACATGCCGAATGCCGCCCCTGCTTATATATATAGTCCAAATTGAAACATTTTAAATTCTAATTATTCTTAGCAAAATCATTGCTGTTGTTTATTTATCTGATGTAGCTAACAAGAATTAGCCAAGCTTAAAGGGCTGGCATATATGGACGTAATATAAAAAAAACTCACATAGAGGCACCCAAAACCAAGCCAGACAGCATGCTGTGTGAAGCACTGGATTTTAGTGTGTTTTATACCACGCTCCAGAGTACATTGGCCACACCTCTAAGAAAGGATTCATGGTTATGCTTCTTTGGGCACACTCTTTGAGAGAGCCCCCACTTTTTTCATCTTACTTAAAGCACTGGTAATGACCATTCTCTCATCTTAGAGACTGTGGCCATTGCTGCTACATCGCTCGTCCTGCCCCTGCCTCCATCAATTAGGAAGTCGTTTTCATTGCCTAATTTATCCTTTTGCCATTGCCGGCTTTCTCACCAAGACAGAGAACGGACTGGCCAGTCTAGTGCCATTAACCTACTGTATTCCCTCTTGTGGAGCAGAAACGACTACAATTTCTCCACCTTTGTTGCAAGAAATCTTTTCACCATTCTTTGGTTCATAGCATCTGCTTGAAGTATTGGCCCATCACTAAGCAACATCAACTAAAACCTCAACATATTGGCATATATTAGCATGCACTCTATAGATGACTCAGAAACACTGAAAGCAATGCTACTAAATGTTAGAACGCCGGTAAAGCATGAAAACTCTGACATATCCTGATTAGATCTCCTGCTTTTCAAAGAAGCATGGCCATCGGTTGCCAATTGTGAAGGAACTGGGACCACCCGAGAAATAAATTCTTCAGCATCATCAAAGCGGCCGTTGAGGTGAAGAGGTCCCAATCATTGCCTATCAGTCTCTGAATATAATAGAGGAGAAATGTATTCTCTGGACTGCAAGTCATGGTAGTTGCATGCTCCTTAGCAGACAAGATATATCTTTGGCACCAATTGAGGTGGGCTCCTTATTATTGTCCTACTAGGCAACCCACTCATATCGATTAGGCATTACTATTCTGGTCCTGATCAATTGCTATTGATCATGTAAAGCAGCGGTTCCTAACTTTTGACTTCCGTGTCCCCCCACTGAATTACTAGTGGAAGGTGGCGGCCCCTGCCTAAAGAAATTGTAGGATGTGAACGCCACATAAATACACAAAGGACAAAAACCAATATAAGTCAACCAAATACACAAGTTATTAAATATTTGCTTTAATTACAAACAAAAATCGAAATGATAATTTTAATGAGAAGGTTGGAGCTTTTTTCAGAATTTGGTTTTATTTCTAAAACACCAAGCTATAAGCTACGCTCCACCATACTGCTTTGCCTTTTTTGCCTTTAATGTATCCTCTCTTTTTTCCAGAGCATGCTATTGATTCAATAGAGGGCATTATTCTTCTGTCCTACTAACTGATGTACCGTATTGTCCGGCGTATAAGACGACTGGGCGTATAAGAGGACCCCCCTACTTTTCTTGGTAAAATATAGGGTTTGGGCTATACTCGCCGTATAAGACTACCCCTCTTCCAACGCACAACAAATAAAAATTAAAAAACATCAACGCGCACTGTGGCTCAGCTAGAGGGTGCCTGTCCCTGAAGTTACAGCACGCAGCATACAGCATATTTATTGAGGTATTTATTTACCAGTATTTATTTTATGCGTTTTTATATAGCGCGGACTTTAACCGAAGGTGTCAGAGCGCTTCACAATAGGAACAGAATTGATACCTACCATTAAAACTCACACACTTTGTTTCTCCATCTGTAATAATGTCCCCGACTGAGACAAACGCCTTAGTGAGGAAGAAGATGACCTTCCGCATATTGACGATGGGAAAGAGGGTCGTCGATGGGCCCCTATCTGTGCTGGATCTCCTGCGCCTAGCTGCGCAGGCTCATTTATATCCACGTCCAGTAGCCGATAAACGTACCCAGCAGAGGTGGAATCTTTTATTAAAAGCTTTTTAAAGCCTTTAATCAGAGCGGCATTGATCAGTGCGTCAGCACCTGTTATCAGAGTGCGCCCGCGCGGGCCTGGCAGCGGCCGATGTGCGCTGTTCATTACGGCACCTGTCCCTGAAGTTACAGCACGCCGTATACCAGCATATGTATTTAGGTATTTATTTACCGGTATTTATTTTATGCATTTTTATATAGCGCCGACTTTACCCGAAGGTTTCAGAGCACTTCACAATAGGAACAGAACTGCTACATGAGGAGAACATTACTAGTGAACAAATTACAAAAGCAAACGTTAAGTTACATGAGAAGACACCCGGCGTATAAGACGACCCCGACTTTCGAGAAGATTTTCATGGGTTAAAAAGTCGTCTTATACGCCGGACAATACAGTTCTTCAGCGAATTAAGCTAAGGATATCAAGGAAATTTTTAGCTTCTAGTTTCAAATTTCTTCACATATACAGAGCATTTAAAATTTTAACATTTAGCTTTGTTATGTGTATATACTTTATCACTCCTGGCCGGCTTTAGGGCAATCATCATACTGCTAGACATTGAATGTCACGAGTGCTTGGCCTGGAGTAACATAGTCAGCAGGCTCCAAGAAATCTACCTGACCACTCGCCATGGCGAGTCACATTTTATCAAGACAAGCTATTTTAGGGCCTCCTGGGCGATTCAGGCGAGCTCACAAAGAATAGATATTCTGTTCTATCAGAAAGTGAATGAGCAATAAAGATGCTTTTAGTTCTTATTCTTATCTTGTAACATTTTCTCTGTATTCATAGACACAGGTCAAACGTCAGCTTATGTCTTCTTACAATTTTCTGCTTATTTTGATCATGGAGGTTAGGTTTTGTGTGGTATCCTGGCCAATGAGGTTGTATGGAATCTGATGGACAGCCTGAGATCCAGATTCCATACAACGAGAGTTGGCCCAGGCTTTCTACAAGGAGAGACACGTTTGTTATCTACAGAATTAACTTACCTTAAATGCCACTACTGCTTCGTGTGGTACATCTGACCCGGAACATAATAGTTTGCTTTTCTTTCTCTGACTACAAAGTTAGAGGATCATGTAAAGAGAACTGTGTTGTACAACAAGTGTGATTTGAAAGGCTGCAAAATGTAAGGTATTTTTTCTAATACACAACGTTTAAATAGCTTGTTAATGAACTGTACAAATATTTCAAAATATATTTCAGTAATTAGGAAGGCATATTTTTTGGAGCAATATGCAAACAATAACTATTTTTGCTGAAACTCGATTTCCACACATTGTTTAAACTCTACATAGGTTTATCAGTAAACTACATGTTAGTGGAAACATTTGTGGCCATTTCACTGAAAAATGTACTGTCTGTAAATTACAGTGTACTACCACATCAGGCTTTAGTAATATAATTATTAAAATTGAGAGTTTTAAAATTTGAACTGAGAAACATTCTTGTCCCCTTCATTATGACGGTACTGTTAGTGGACTAGGAGGCAAGTCAGGGAACATGTGTATCCTATATGTAGGCTAGATTCTTCTTATACACGGAGCACAAGTTTATTCTATTGAATCAAAACAAAAGAGTTTTTTGCACAGCAAAAATGCTGCACTCATATGTGATAATGAAGACAAAGGTGACTCCCCTAATAAAAAACGTATTGGTACACAAAGGCACCCTTTTTTTCAGCAACCTCAGAATAAACAAAAGATTAAGGGATAAAAAAATATGTTTCTAAACCAATGCCTTGACGTTTACATTCAGCTGTTTGATGGTGGTTATTGTACTATATTAGATGGATTGCAATTTATGCAAGTAATAAAAGGTTCTCTGAGAAAAACGTTAACCCACCTGGCTATCTACACAAAACACAAATCTGTGATCTGCATGTTAAACGTTGTGCTTTGCAGCAGGCACATTTACCCTCTTTGTTTGTGATGAGTCAAAACTTACACTAAACAAAACTCAGACTTCTCCTGCAAGTATATCAATCACCATTTTTATTATCGCCTGAAAATTGTAGATCACCTGAGGAACTCTCCAGCATGTTGCTTGTGCCTTATGCCTTCAACCAATATGATATTTTAAAGTGAAGTGTCCCTGAACGTGGGGCCCAGTGTGGCAGCACCGGTCGCGCAGCACTGGATCAATCTATTAATATTAAGTTTTCTAATATAGACAGTCGCAGACCACCTGTGTAGGAGTGACAGACCTCCCCTCCCCAACCTGAGGGTCCACTGACCATAGGTTGAGGATCACGGCTGTAAAGAGCAAAAAGAGGTAAGAAACATTTTGACCACTCCTTTTTGATCCCTGGGAACATTATATTCTGAGGGGTCCACGCTGTTTTAAATCTTAACAAAGGGTCCTGTGATATAAAGACTGTGGGGGACCCTAGATATTTTAATCTCCTTTTCATCTTTCTTTGGCCAACCTCGCCTTCATGGACTCCTCTCCCCACTATATACTGAGGGTCTGAGTTTGATGTTCCAGACTCATGGGCTACTTAAAAGAACTCTTGCAAATAGCCCCCTCGCCGGGGCCCGTTCTGCATCTCAGCGCCAGCCCAACGAAAAGCAAAGCCTGATGATGAAGCATGCAACTAACTAGTAGGTAAGAGGTCATGCTTCCTAAAAAGGGCACCTGGTCCAATTATCCAAAGTGGAGTTACTGGGCCTTAACTCTGTCATGGTTTTTTAATTGACCCAATATGTCGGGAACAAAATCACCCCCGATCCGGAAGCACTGTTGCATTGCCAAAAAATTCCACAATTCATTTCCATTCGATCTTTTTATTCTTGTTATTCCAATCATTTCAATTTTTCAATTCTTTTTAGCACTTGAAATTCATATTTTGTATATACATCTGATGCTGAAGGCATGCCCATCCAGGCCTTTTCCAGAAAGTAGGACTTATACAAATTTCATCCTCATTAGTGTGTCTTTCCCAATGCATTTCGGGCATTTTACTTGCCCTTCTTCAGGGGTTCACTACAAATATAAGTAATAATTTTAGACATTATGTTTACATTTATAAAACACTTTACATCCTAAGCTTGTAACATGCTCTTTATATATGCATTTATAAACTGCTTCACTCAGCGTTTTCCCTCTAATAGACAACAACATAAGACCTACATTTCATATAACCCATTACTTCTCCCTTTATGTCTCATGTTGTTAACGATATTAACACTATGTGGAAATGTCGCCCCACTGCCTGAATTTATGAATTTAACCCATGCGCATCAAACCAAACGTTATAAAAATGCTCCAGTACCTGTGTTTGCATGTCCTGGACTTATTCCTCCTTTTTATTACGAAGACCGGATGTCAGCTCTCTCACACCTGCTTCCCTTTTAACTACCTGTGAGGTTCCTCCCCCCTCTCTTCTACGTCATGCTACACTACAGGACCCATAATCCTCTATTCAATGATACCGGAATCAACTTTCCGTTACGGCCGTGAATGCTCAACATATGACGACACCTACACCAATTTACCCCGCCCTCCCTTGCGAGGTTTCCTACTATGCCCGATTTAACTATCTACATGAAGCATAAGATGTACAAAATGCAAACATATAATAGAATTACAATTTGTTTTTAAAATTGAAGTCCATATAATGAACTGCTCCGTATCGGAACTTTTTGTAGTAAAGTGCTTAAAACCATCAAACCACAAGCGTCAGTTACGTTTGTTGCAACAGGAGCAGTTCAAACTCGCTCCCCCAAGATGAGGCGAACAAGGTTTTCAAGTGACCATCCATTTTTTCAAAATGAGCCATGCACACCGTGGGTGCTTCTTCAAATTGGGCTGAAGAGTTAAATTACTAAATGACGTGTTGAAGTGCACACCTTTTACTTGCTGTTTTCAAACTTGAATCATTTTAAATTGCGTGCATCCCGGAAAAGTGGTTCGCTCATCGGCCACATGAAAGTACAAACCAATATGCTGGGAACTAAATCACCCCTGATCCGGAAACAATCCATGGATTTCAAGTGCTAAAACGAATTGAAAAATTGAAATGATTGGAATAAAAGAATAAAAAGATCGAATGGAAATCAATTGTGGAATTTTTGGGCAATGCAACAGTGCTTCCGGATCGGGGTGATTTAGTTCCCGACATATTGGTTTGTACTTTCATGTGGCCGATGGGCGGATCACTTTTTAGGGATGCGCGCAATTTGAAATGATTCAAGTTTGAAAACAGCAAGTAAAAGGTGTGCACTTCAACCCGTCATTTGGTTTTTAATTGACCCCTCAATACAGGAAAATTCTCTACAGACATTATGTCAGAATCTATTTTAGAAGGCCAAGGGGCAAGCAAGAGCTACTGGGCCCAACTGTGGTGGTTGAAGCATTTTAATCCGTGCCAGCCCTACTATGGGCTCTGAGGAACTGAGTCAAGTACCCCTGCTGCACCTGAATCTTGGTGTTTATGCGGGTCGAGCAGTCAAAGGCCTCTCAGGAAGGAGATGGGTGTAAGGCAAGCACAGACTCGCAACTCAAAATACACCTGCAAACCCCAATAAATGAATGTCCAGTCAGCTACTTGGTTTTATGTAAACAGGAGTGTTTATCTACTAGCACAATGTACAACACACTGCAAAGAATATGCACAGACTTCTAAAGGCAGGCCCGCCAGTATTACCCAGGCCAGTACAGTTCCATTTCCCGATATGTGGATGATGGTTATTCCACATTCACGTGGGGTGACATCCAAGTTAGACCTTGCTAGTGAGTTCAAGTTTTAGAAGCTCTACAAGGTCTTTTCGTAAAAGTCCCACGTGTGGGCGTCAGTCAGAGCAAGTTCACCTCGGTCCTGTTTGCCTGGTATCAGTCTTCCCAAAACAACAAGACCTGGTTATAAAAAACACATGACAACTTAAAACAATCTCTGCCAAGTGCGTATCATGTCTTACTCCTTGGTGAGGCTAAGCTTACTTGTCTAGTTATACCCAACTGTATGTATTATTCGTTATTTAAAACTCATCAACCACGTCATTCATGTCACAAGCTCATCAGCCAATGGTATCCAAATGGGCTGACAAAGTATGATTAAAAATGTGAGGTGGGTTAGAAAATGCCTCACGTAAGCACCATCCATGGAGCCACTGATTGGTACTCACCAGTTTGCTAACTCTGTCATCATCGGCACTTTCTTAACAGAAAAATAATGTGACCTAACTGCTAAACTAATGTAGAAAATAAAGAAATTCAAAAGTAAGGTGTATAAATGATGGTGACATCTATCTACTATCTAAGCCTCGTAATGTGAAAAAAGAGTAAACTGAACTACCCATGGAATAAAATGGAGTTTTGAACATCTAGCCCACATACTTTCAAATTTTTGACTAGTTGATGGACAGAATGCAGAACAATGTCATACATTCACCCCAGTACAGAGATCTGGGCCTAAATCCATCGTTTTTTTGCACTCCACACCACCCCAGTTCAGACATGGCCATATGCAAATCAGTCTGACCCTGTGCCTCATGGGAACAGTCCAGCCCGAACTGCCAAGCCATGCCTTCCCTGTACCGGAAACAAGCTTCCGAGGGGGTAGTATTCCAAAGTGTTTGACACCTTACTCGACATGTTTTGATAAAGCCAAACCACAGTTAGCATTAACCACAAAGATTATAATGCACTTAAGAGTATATGGAATGGCTATATCATAGAAAAGCTATAAGGAGATGGTTCCGAAACCTGCCGAGGGGCTCAGCTCATGCCAGATCCGCCTCTCACATAAAACCAAGCACTTTGCCTCCAGGATTGTCGAGGTCTACCATAGGAGTGGATTATAGGTGTATATGTGTCTATATGTAAGGGTAGATATAGGTATACTATATCTAAATAAGGGGTGATTACACCACCTTACCCAGGCTGTGTGAACAGACCTGTGGTGTCAGTTTGGAAGGCAAACCAGTGGTGGCGAAATACATGCTGCAGCCCCTGGTAGGCTTAGGGTACACCTATGCCCTGGGTACCTATGGTACACTATACAGGGGCTCACAAGAGTGACCCAGTAACCAATCTGGTATGTACCTAAAGTACATGGTATCAATTTAGGGAGAGAACTGCAGGGCTGCGGGTCTGATTAGCAGGCCCACAGCCACACTAAAGTCGAAAAACCAGAGAATCACAGCAAAAAGTGGGGGTGACCATAGGAAGCAGACCCTACTCTCCTACAGAAAAGTCATCTGTTCCCACAAAAGAACCAGAAGCAGTTTGTTGAAAAACAGAAGCCAGAGGTGTAGTAAAAGAACTGGTAGAATCCACGAGGGGTGGATCAGTATAAACAACATGATCTGCAGGAGACGCAGTAGAAAGTACAGTACTCACTTCTGTCGTATGTCTGGCATTTGTAAAGGTATTAGGAACTAACAGTAGTTCATTAACTGCACCCCCTCCAGTTGGGGAGAAATAGCTTGGATGTTGCTCACAAGCTGTAGAGGAATTTCCTGCATGGTGCCGAGAGGATTTAGGGAACTACCAAGGAATCCTTGTGACCTACGCTTAGAATCAGCCACATGATGTAACTTGATGTGATCAATAGAGATGAAACGATTGCCTTTAGAACCAGCAAGCGGTGTCAAGATTACAGTTCTTGTACCTTGAATGCCAAGGGTTGGCACCCGTGCACGGTATGATGGGCCAGGTTCCTTCTTTATACAACCTTTGCTCATACGAAATCCCTAATTTGTGGAATCAAGCTAGAAAGTGCTGGCTGCTCCTTAATTCCGGTACAGGCAGACATCTTCAACTGTTCGTTGGACTGGCTGTCGCAGAAGTTTCATAAATCCTTCAAGACAGCACAGGGATCATTTAGGTCAAATGGCATGGCTGCCGCTACGGTGTTTGGACCGTCAAGAACTGGAACATACATTGTGATGCCAAAAAGTACCTTGTATGGAGTTTTGCCACCTGTAGATCATTTGGGGAGATTATTACGTGCTCTTTGTACCTCATATAGGTGATGGATCCAGCAATGCCTGATACTCTAGTTGTTAAGGACTCCTTTAAGTCACGGTACATCCTCTCCACCACCAATTTCCCTCAAGACAGTAGGGGAAAGAGTAATGCACCTCTACACCCAGGGAAGCCATTGTATACCTGTAAATATTAGAAATGAAAGCAGGGCCCTGGTCCTATTAGAATGTAGTGCATGATTGTGTCCCCATAAAGACTTGCAAATCTTCAACAACAGTGCGAGTGGCAGCCTAACATTGTGGCCAAACCAAAGGAACCTTGAGCAAGAATCAACTGGTAGCTAGCCAGCAACAGCGATGGCCGCCTTCGCCTTCGCCTCCGCCGACCCGTCCGCTTCCCTCCCGTACCGCTTCTTCTCCTGCCTTCTGAATCGTGTCTGCTGTGCGGTAACGGGTTGGGGAGGCGACGCTGAGTCCGATGATGTGCTCCCCGTCGTCCATCCTGCACCGGGAGTGACGGAATGCCTTGAACTCCTGCCGTAGACTGCTGCATGGGTCCGGTCCTTTGTTCTCGGCTGCGTCTGGCTGGGGAACAACAACGTCGGCCATTACGGGGGATACTGGAACCGCCGGAGAGACGCGGCAGACTGCCGAGATCCTCAGTGACTGGCATTCCATCCTGTCTTGCAATGCCCTTGAGTATCGGCGACGTCCTGGAAGCTTTGACTGATCTACGAGCTGTTTGGTGCTACAGCGTCCGTGACCTGGAGCGCCGACTGGATGCTGTTGTCCCCCTACTCTCCTCTGCTGACCGGGCGGGCGGCTGTGAGCGTAGCATATCGCCTAGTCTGATGATAGGCGGCCAATTGCAGCCTTTTCGGGGACTCAATGAGGGGTCACAGGTGATGGAGCTTAACATCGCCGCTGAACTGCCTGCTGAAGCTATGGAAGACACCGTGCTTTCTGTACTTGTGCGGACACCTGAGGTTCGCCGTCCAGCGCCAGATCTATCAACGCCAGCGGGAACTGATGACGTGATGGCTCCGTTTACCTTGGGCATTTTACCTGGTAGTGCTTTGTCTACTCTTGGCGGACTGTTGCTGTATGCCTGCCCAGACTGTACTCTGGTGGATCACACTGTCCTGCTTTGGATGGCATTTCATGGACGTTGCCCCTCTCGAGGCGGTCATGCCGGTTGCTTTTCCTGCTCTACGGGACTGCGCCGCTACTGCAATTTGCTGATTCAATGGATCGTAGGGGCCAGGGCTGAGTCCGCCCTTCTCTTGCCTTATCTACCGGTATTTACATTCGTGGGACTGTGATGGACTGGCGGGGTAGTCGGACGTTGGATATGGTCGATTTAGGGGTCGGGGAAGTGGTGGCCGCTTACACTCCTGTTGGTTATTTTGGTTGTTTGGGGTTGGCCCTCCTCCGGGTTGGGGTTTCATGGGAGTTTTAGATTAGATTGCTCTTTTCTTGCTCCCTATATCTTATGTGATATGGTACTTCTCTTTTTCTTTCTCTCACTTCTTATTCTATATTTCGGGTTTATTGGGCGACAGACACACTGCTGGGGGGGGGGGGGGGGGGGGGGGTAGGCCGTAGCCTTTGCATGCGTGTAGGGTGGGGGTTGGGGGATGGGTTTTTATTTTCTTTTCTGTTTCTATGGTGCCTTGTTTTATCTCCTCTTTTCTTTTCTACCTTGGGTCTGTGTAGGTGTTGCTGGTGGACGGGTTGCGGTAGACATTTGTTAGGATCTTGGCTCTGATATCCCTGTTGCACACTTGATGGGCCGCCATGCCGCCTGGGGGGACCTGACGATTGGGATGCTGGGCTGTGTGTGCCTCGGTTGCTACTGATATGTCATGTCTACGTGAACCCTGCTCTTTTAGTTTATAGTTTCTATTTTCAATTCAAACGAAACAGTCTGTACTTTAATGGTTGCTATAACAAAGAATTTTTTTTTTAATTAACCTTCATTGCTCCTTAGGCGGGATAGCACGTGATCTCCAGTGTAACTGCTGAATATTTGCTTGTTGATATTGATATGCTATTGCGTCACCGTATTGCATGCACTTGTGCCTAAACAGTCTTCGTGGCCGGCCTCAGGGTTGTGGGCCCGTATTTGTACTTCCTTGGATGCACTAATAAAGGTTTAAAAAAAAAAAAAAAAAAAAGAATCAACTGGTAGTACGATAAATGTAAACGCTCTATCCAAATTAAGAGGACCACAATGGTCCAAATAAATGTAGCTGAAAGGTTTTTTGGAAATCAACAGGTGTGTCTGCGGTGGGCAGGCCACAGTAGAACTTTACATTTGTTGACAAATGCCACAACAAAGGACATATTTCTTTGCCTGTTTATATAAGCCATGCCACCAATAACGTTGCTGTAGTAACTAAATTGTTGCTGCCACACCTGCATGTGCTGAAGCAACACATTCATGCACAGGTCTTGGTTGGTAATCAACCGATCCCGAACCCCTGGAATAGTAATAAAGGGAACATTTTGTTTGGTTAAATGGAATGCATATTTAGGTGGTAAGCCCCTAGGCAAAGGGTTGCTGTGCGCGTAGCATTAACATGCAGTCAATATATCGTCATCTGCCCTTGTATGAGAACGAGTAATCGCAGCACCTGTCGCAGTTGCAACTGCGGATTTGGGCGGTCATCTGCCAAAGAATTCCCTACAAATTGTGGTCCCACACGCTGATGACTCAATGAATGAATGGCATGAGTCTGATGCAACATATCTTTTAGGTCTGCCACCATCACCCAAAGCGATTTTGCTTGATAGTGTTGTAGAATCTTTGAATCCATTCTGGCGCCAATAATGCAGATTGTTGTTAAAAGCCTGGACACAATAATACGAATCTCACAGCATAATTGTGGGGAATGTAGGATCTGTATGTTCTAGTGCAAGAAGCAAGATGTTTAATTTAGCCAACAGTGCAGTGCACTCTCCAAAGGACTTGGTTCCCATCTTTTGTGCTTGGAATTGTCTGTCCAACATCACACCAAGAACGGTGGTGCATGCCACCGAATATTGGTGCTTGGTTCCTTTAGCAGGTTGGGCTAAAGCATCAGTATAATTAATATATTTATACTGTTCAAGTGGCAAAAGATTGCTGGGCATGAGATAAACATCCTCATACTGAAGAAATACTTGTGTCTGTAAAGATGGGTCAAAGACGAAGTCAACATCCGTAGCTGTTAAGGATGCTGACCATTATATCCATCTTGGATGGAGGGGGCTTTAGCATTTGGAATACTTGCTTTCGTAATAACCTCGAAAGCTTGAATGCGAAGAAAAAAAATTATGTGTGTTTTCTTTGTGCAAGTGGTCTTTATTTTAATATAGCCTTTTGCACCACAGTCAATATTTTTTCAGTGCATGCAAAACACATTTCAGCATTGGAAAAGAAATTAGATTTATATGCAATCGGCACTGTTTCATCTTTATTAAAAGTGTCATAAGCAAAGCCAATGGCACCTACAACTAAACAGATGATCAGGTTTGTAGTATTTACACGTGTATGCAAGGGACGTATTGCAAGCAAGTCGGACTGTAGTGATCTGAGAATGTCTATATGTTCTGATGTCCAATGAGAACTGGAAAACTCATGATGAACTAATTCATATAATGATTTAATGTGCTGTGCATAATCAGGTATGTAAGTTCTGGTAAAATTAAGGAATCCTAATAAGGATTGCAGTTTCCTAAGACTGTGTGGTTGTTGTAGTGGAGCACACTTCTCTAGGAAGTGCGATAAAAGGCAGTTTCTCTCATGGGTAAGTATGTATCCTAGAACAAGCATTGGAAATGCAATAGATCTCGCATTAGGAAAGTTTGAGCTATTGTTATTGTAAATGACACTTTTTTAATGTATGTGTTGGTTTTGAAAGTAGCAAAATTAATAGCTTTGTCAGTTACAATGTCAATAGTTTTAACTTTTGCAAATGTGACACCTATAGCATTTGTAATGCAATGTGTGTTGTATTTACGTGACTTAGATGTATTGATATTACAAATAACAATGGCTTTTAATTTTGTAAATAATTAATACTTAAATAAAAGTTATTGTAATTTATAATGGCAATAGCTTAAACGTTTGTAAATAACTTTTGTGAAGATTATGTTCAGTGTATGTTATTGTGACGAAAATCCAAGAACATTGCATTTGCACCTACAAACACACAGAGCCACACACATATAGATGTGGTGGTGGGGGATATGGTGGTGGTGGAGATGGTGGATGTGGTGGTGATGGTGGTGGATGTGGGGGTGGATGTGGTGGTGGATGTGGTGGTGGTGGTGGAGGTGGTGGATGTGGTGGTGATGTGGTGGATGTGGTGGTGGTGGATGTGGTGGTGGTGGTGGATGTGGTGGTGGTGGTGGATGTGGTGGTGGTGGTGGATGTGGTGGTGGTGGTGGTGGATGTGGTGGTGGTGGTGGATGCGGTGGTGGTGGTGGATGTGGTGGTGGTAGATGCGGTGGTGGTGGATGCGGTGGTGGTGAAAGTGGTGTTGGATGTGTTGGATGTGGTGGTGGATGTGGTGGTGGATGTGGTGGTGGGTGTGGATGTGGTGGTGGATGTGGTGGTGGTGGATGCGGTGATGGATGCGGTGGTGGTGGAAGTGTTGGATGTGGTGGTGGATGTGGTGGTGGATGTGGTGGATGCGGTGGATGTGGATGTGGTGGTGGTGGATGCAGTGTATGTGGATGTGGTGGTGGATGTGGAGGTGGATGTCATGGTGGATGTGGAGGTGGTGGTGATGGTGGATGTGGTGGTGGATGCGGTGGATGTGGTGGTGGAGGATGTGGTGGTGGTGGATGCGGTGGTGGTGGATGCGGTGGATGTGGTGGATGTGGTGGTGGATGTGGCGGTGGATGGCATGGTGGATGTGCAGGTGATGGTGGATGTGGTGGTGGATGTGGTGGTGGTGGATGCGGTGGTGATGGTGGATGCAGTGGTGGTGGATGGGGTGGTGGTGGATGGAGTGGTGGATGTAGTGGTGGTGGATGTGGTGGTGGTGGGTGTGGTCAAAGTGTTGGTGGATGTGGTGGTGGATGTGGTGGTGGATGTGGTGGTTGTGGATGCGGTGGTGGATGTGGTGGTGGTGGTGGATGTGGTGTTGGTGGATGCGGTGGTGGTGGTGGATGTGGTGGTGGTGGAGCTAGAGGGAGTAAGATAGAGAGAGAGGGAGCTAGAGGGAGCAAGGGAGAGAGACTATTGGCATTGCAAATGTAGACCTCTAACCACTTATCAATAATGTAGGACAGTGGAAATACACACTTAAAGCCCACTAAGATCAGAAACCGCTAGGAAATATGCTAAAATTAACAGCGCATGTTGAAATAATAGGAACATTGAAATATTTATCTTCACAAGTATCACTACAACTGATGGTATTCACGTTACTAACACGTCATGGCCAGTATCAGAAGAACACTGATTAATAAATGAATCCTTATGCTGCAATAGATCAATAGGTTGCTTGCATACTGGAGTTATGTTGTCAGTCGAGTTATTAAGAAAGGTGAAGCTAGACACATTTGCACTTTTTTTTAAATTAAGTGCTTTTAGGAGGAATAAGACGAGTGGGATGGAGGTGTAAAGGCGCAACATTTATTTTGAACATTCTACACAGAAGTCATCAAAGTCCGTTTGTGAAGGGAACGTTTGCCAGCAGCGTGGTTTCTTTGCACTGACAAACTCATTTTAAACCGGCCTCAAGAGATCTTATTTACAGTGACAAAATCCCGAGTGTTGGGAATAATGCTATGAGTATAGGACAATCATTTAACAAGTCAGACATAATGAGAAAGGGGCAAGGAGAGGAAAAGGATATACACGGCTGCAGCCTTCCTACCACAAGCTTCTCACAGAGTGCGCTCTGTAGCAGGCCATGCAGTAAATAATTAGGGGAGGAGATGTGCCGGCCTGAGTCAGAGCGCACGCTGAGAAGCTTGTAGAACCGGTTTGGTGAAAACAAGAGAAATCTGTGGGCAAGAAACTTGTGTGTGCCTATTTGTACGTTTAAATTTCAAGTCACTTCTGTGGTATTTTTAATAGATCTTGCCGTGTGTATTTGATAAACAACAGAGGACAGACGTACATAAAAAACCTTAGATGTTCTCTAGAAGTCTGACAAGTTGCTGATTTTGTGTTAATTGAACTTAGTTGATCGACTTGGCCCACTGTTATTCATGATTGTTTCTCCCTTTGCTTAAAAACAGATCACAAGTCAGTAATGTACTTTTCAATTATTTCATCGGAAAATGTAAGTCCGCATGAATGTAGTATTAGCACGTTTAATGGTCTGTGTGCCAAAGGATTAACTAAAGAATTGTTAACGGAAAGAAGCCTGTTTTCAAAGTGCCAACTTTTTTCGTACTGAGTTATTAGGTCGAAAGCTGAGTTGGCCTTTCCAGGTTTTGAATATGTGGTCCGCAGCATGCACACACGTCAGCAGTGAGCATGTTACTAAGCTAATTTCCCTGCATAAATCATCCATATGCATTTCTTAAGCAGATGTTACCCTGCAGCTTTATTCCTCATGTTAGGACCCTGTTTTTAAAAAGGTGAAGCAACAATTGCCTACAGTGACAAAATCCCGGGTGTTGGGAATAATGCTATGAATGTGTGAGAGGTGTGGGAGGGAAGGCAGAGAAGGGGAGGGGGGAGGAGAAATGCGACCCGGCGGGCAGGGAAGGGGGCGGAGCGGGGAGAGGGTGTGAAAGCAGCAGGGGCCTGGAGTGCGGCTGAGGGAACAGACGGCGATTTGGTGATGTGCACGCGCATTTTAGGTCAATGCGCTTGCGCATTGACCTAAAAGCCACGGGCACAGCACCAAATCGCCCAGTTAGTTAAAGTTTGTTTAAAGCCCTATATCCTCGCAAGCTCGATGCGTGCGCATCGAATAGCGAGACCTAAAAAGGACACTTAGAAATGCTATATTAGATTCCTAAAAGTTGAATTTGTAGCCAGATTCAGTAAGTCCCAATATTACGCAACATACTCTGGACAAATGTGTGTTTAACTCATCATCCATCAGGCAGATATCATCTACTTAGGACAATGCGCCTTGGTCAATATCATGTAGAATTGACACACTACGGGCAGCAAACAGTCCTGGACTATTCCTTTACCCCAAAGAGAGTCAAGCAAAGTGACGTTGAAAGCCCAAGCCAGAGATGGCAGTCCAGTCTCTGCTTTCAGGCGCTACATATTATAACCTGTCTGGAGGGGCTACGCGTCTGTCTGGGGTTTCTACTGTAACGTATTGATCAGTTGCTTTCACTGCAGAAACTGCTGGAGATTCCGGCACACTATAGTGACCTCTGCTGCACTGTCAAGAAGAGTCCCCGCCCACCTCCTGTTCAGGAGGAGAGTTCTCATTGTTTGTGGCATATTTTGTGGTTAAAGGCACAACCTTCCTTTTCTGATATTGGGGTTTAAATTGTAGGTTTCTCCTCCTTCTTTATCTTTACGTCAGACGAGCATTGTGAGTCCTTTTTTGGTTTCACATACTTTTCTTGTCTGGGCTAAGAACACCCTCCTCTTGTATCGGTTTTCCAGATTAATCCTGAAAGGAACGAGAAGGATTAGTATCAGAAAGCTGATACCTATCAGGTGCTTTCAATTGTGTGCGATCTTGCAAATTATATCATCTTTCAGAGGGCTTCGAAGGCAGAGAACCTCCCTGAGATCTAGCTTTTTCTTTAGGTTTGTTCCATCGTTTTTTAACAAAATCTGGGATCTGATTGGCAGTGTCCTTGTCAGAACCACTTTTGCCAAGTTGTGGTTTATTTGGTCTGGTTCCCAGATTATTGTGACCAACAGAAGTAAATATGTAAGCAATAATTATAGGTAGCTCATGTTCCTAGTTGGATGGTGTAACCTGCGTGAGCTGCTGGCGTATAGCTAAAGTTGGTGCTTCGCCTTTAATGTTTGACAGAATCATTGCAGAGACCACTGGAAGGTTTTCCATTAATTTCATCGCCAAATCCAGGGCAGAAGCTGCCCCGTGTTTTTTCTGTATTTGTTTTTAACATTCCAACAAGACTGACATAGACGGAGTACAATGTGTGATAGAATAGACTGCAGCTAAGATTGCACCCCAAGTGTTACAGTCACCTATTTGGGGAACTGTCCCATGGGATAAGCACATAGTCAATAAGGGGAAACAGAGCTTCAATCTGATCAATTTTTGGGCTATCCAAAAAAGGAAATTCCTCACAGTTTGTGGAAATTTTACCCATGATTGAATTAATAATTACAAGACTTATTGTTGGTACTGCAAGCAACTGTGGTTACCCTGCCAAAACTGTCCTTCCTAGGACAGCTATCAAGGTGCGCAAAACAACCTGTGCTAAGCATCTATTAAGGTAAATAGACTTTACAACAGTACTAGCTCATTAGCATTGAGATTTTGTAAATTAGGGAATTGTGTATAACCAGCTAGCGTTGGCCAGCTAGCCCCTTCATTACTAAGGGGACCCATTTGTACAGGACTAAGTATGTGTATTAGGGCGCCTCGGAACCAATTTGGTGTTCCCAATGTGAAAGTGGAATTTCTAAGAGCTGATACGCTCTGTAATTTAGCGGTGGTGCAACGTTAGTGTATTCAAGAAATGTTCCTGTGTTAGCATCTGCAGCTGGAAAATTGACCCAAGAATAGAAGACTTGTAAACTGTAGGAATCGTGGGCTTCAACCACACAGATTATGTCACCACCTGCATTGCCAAGGCCATGTAAATGTAAATGTGCATGGACAGCAGGTTTGCAATTGTCAGCAACAGGTGTAGGCTGAGGCTGCTCCATAAATAAAACAGTAATGGAAACAAAGTGCAAACAACAATATGGGTAATCCTTTTAAAAGTTCAAGCTTGAACAATCAATAGAAAAAATTAGGTACTTCCTAAAAAACTGTGGAGGATTAATACCTAACACCACGGGCGTCTCCAAAGGAGGTGTAAGGGTACTATAGGCACGCACAAGTACTACTCAGGAGACCTGCTAAATAGGTACCTCACCAATCGTTGATGGCGCCTTGTTGCAGGGATTCTGCTGGTAAAGAATGTAAGGACTGAGTCTCTCTACAACATCGTTATCCATTTGCCCAAATACTGGCTAGTGCGTCACTTGAATTCCTAACCTTCCCAGAGTAGCAGGTGATTTTGGTAAGTCTAGAACATGACCCTCTAATCCCCAAGGGACCGTGGAAACAGATCTTCATCGTTCGTCTCTCGTTCATGCATTTCTACAGTAAAAAATTGACAGACACAAACAAAGTTTACATTTATTGAAACTATACAACCTTAATTTGAAGCATATGTGATGTGATCTGTAAGCAAATGAAACTAAACAAAATATTTAGCATTACTATCAGGTAGTATATAATAAACATCTTCACCATGGCAAAGTATCTATCTGTCTAGCCCTAACCTTACTGTGAGGACACATGGATATATTAGTGATCTCAGGGATTGGCAATAGACCCCATTCCTGGTGTAGGTGGTCCGCATCATGAGTGTAAACTCAGTCTTCACAAGGCTGCATGTAAGCCTCTGCGGGCATTTGTTCCAGGACAAGTGCCTCTGCTGGAATTCTCCTCTACGGTCCATAGGGGACAAGACACAGTTTATATGATAAAACTATTGTGTTGGAAAGTTGCAGCTGTGCTATTGTGCTATGTTTAAAATATTAGGAGGGGTTGATGACCGGGCAAAAGAAAGCAGTACATTATGTTGTTATGTATTTCAGGCAACCTTGTAAAGAATGTGCAAACTGACTCCCAAGAAGAATCAAAAATGTGTTATGTGTGGCTGTGCAAAGCAAAGGCAGCCTAAAACGTATAATATGCAAAACTAAGGGAGAACCAAAATGGGCCCCTTAAGGGAATCACTACACTTCCTCAGATGTGCCCAAGACCCTTGGCCAATGACCTCTTTTCAAAATCAAAGAGCCCCTATTGATGTGTACCAATGTGTGCCCCACCAGCTCTTTGGAATGTAGCAATCCATAAATCTACATGGGGGTGGGTGCAGGTGGGGAAATTCCGACTCTCCCTGTTCCTCCAGCAAGAATTGAGACTCCCAAAATAGAACCCAGTGTCTTCCATGTGTTGTGTCCATTGGAAAGCACACACACACACCAGTGTGCAATCACGTACACACATGGCAGCCTCCAATGTACCGTTCACTTGCAAGGGCATCACAGAGCACTCACACATTGCTCTCTATCTCCTACATGTGGTATCAGTTCACAAGCGCACACATAGCCCTGTACACAAACACTCCTATGTACACTATTTTCTGATGCAGTTTGATTTTGATTTGATTTTTAGTTTTGTAGAGTGCTCGAATGCCATGGGGCGTCTTGGCGCTGCTTCTGAAATTAGGGAAAAAGCTGATCTAGTTGCTGAAAAGCAATGTTAATTACTGAAAAGCTATGTTTTAAGGGCTTTCCTGAAGAACAGAAGATTTGTACTATCCTTCATACTCATGGGCAAAGAATTCTATACTTTAGCTGTTCCCCCCAAAAAACGTATCCCTTGCCAAGATGCTCTTCTTAACTTGGGTATTGCCGAAAGCTTAGCTGTGGATGATCTAAATTTTCTCGAGGGGCAATACCAAATGACACTGTTCTGCAAATAGGCAGGGCCAATGTTGTGTAAAGCTTTAAAGGCTATACATTGTTCTTTGAGATGTATTCTTTTTTCACCAGGCGCCAGTGCAACTTGACCAGTTCCCCACAGACTGATTGGTATTTAGGATTTCTCAACACAAGCCAGGCAGTTGCATTTTGCAGAATCTGCAACCTATGGAGAAATCTTTTCTGAATATTCATAAAAAGAGCATTACCATAGTCCAGTTTTGATATGGCTAATGCGGTAGCTACAGTTTTCTGAAGCTCAGGTACAATAAAAGGACTTATCTTCCTGATAGTCCTCACAATACAAAATACGTAGGAGACCAGGGCATTGGCATGACATTCGAAAGTCAAATTATTGGCAAAGACAATCCCTAGATATCTGACCTTTCTTACTGGTGTACGTAACGGGCCTAGTGCCTGGGACCACCAAATGGGCTACTAGAAAGGAGGTATCACCGCCCAGCAACAGAACTTTAGTTTTCCCAGAATTAAGTTTTAAACAATTAACCCTCATTTAGTCGACTATTTGTCTCATACAGGAGTAGACTCTAGCCGTGTTTCCTCTGGGTTACTGGATACCGACAGCCCTATCTGAGTGTCGTCTGCATATGAGACGACAGAAAAGCCAAAGGATATATATAATAAGCCTTGCCAGTGGGGTATACAGGCACGTATGTTGCCCATGGCACACACACAACCATGTTTGCTAATTTCCGATGCAATGGAACTTTCCACAGGCTCACATACATCCCAGCACTGAACACAATCCACTGCAGGCAAAGGGTGACCTAAGCACACAGCAGTCAAACTTTTCCAGAGTGGGCCAGGAGGCGGTACACAACCTTGCCAATTAACAAGCCATCAGTGGTTAGATTAATGCTGTTCCAGATAAATAAAGGCATATTGTAAGAAATGGGGGTTGCCCAAATCTCCAAGGGGGTAGCATGGCATCAAGCGGGCAGGCCAAACTTCGAGGACATGTGAAGCATTCACGCAGTATCCACCGACGACACACCAGGCACACTACAAAAGAGACGCAACTCCACCTTTGGTTGGAAAAGAAGAAGTTTAGTGATATCTCCAACCTGTAAGGTAGAAAGGAAAAATACACTGGTAATCACAACAAGGCGCCAACTGGCACCCAAGCCAAGTACTTCAGTGGGGGATTATTTACATGGGACAAAAAAAGGGTTGAGTCCAAAGTCCATAGCTGAAATAAAAAAATGGTTGGTTAATTAAACGCTAGACCTGGGGCCAATCTGGCGGGGCCAACTCAGGCTCTCATCCTCGGGGGTAAGCTGTAATTGCAAAATCCAACATAATGCATAAACACACCTCCTGCGTTATAACGCCAAACCCCACCCCTGTAAGGGAAAAAAACAGAGCATCACAACACATTTAATAATAGACAGAAGCACCTGTAATAAATCACAGCAAGGTATGCCCTTGAACCTGGAATGTAATCAGGGGCCTGGAATAACCCGTCAGGCCAGCCTAGGGGCAGGACACCTGTACTGAAAGGCACATCCAAGTTTACCCCACCCTCAACCTGCGGGCACAAAACATCAGGTAAGTGGGCACCTTGCAATTAACAACATTTTAGGTATTCACCCACGTCTTCCAAGGTAACCTGGGAACCCCCTGCAGGACACCACCAATCATGGGCAGGGATAATCAGCCCCCCCTATAACCCGGCTACTGTGCAGGAATCAACACTTCATCAGGGAATCATACCCATTCCATCACAGGGAAAAACAAAAGCTCCTTAGTCAACAATAGCATTTCTTTCCGCAAGGGCAACCACCCGATTGGGTAAAGCAGGCAGTTCATTAGGCCGCCATCGCATTAATAACCTACCCCCTAATACGGGGTTAACCCTTCCATGCCTCAGTCATGGGGCCTAACGGGGCCCAACCACAGTCTTCCCCCGTTGGTGGGGTGGTCGTGGGACTTCCGCCCGCCCCCTCGGGGTATTACCTTCTTCTTCGGCTCCTCGAGGGGCCCTTGCGCAGATGCCTGCAGTCAATAGGCCTCACACGGCCTTTGGTCTGATCCCGGACTCGCCGGGGCTTGCACCAGCTGATGGGGGCTCTCACTCCTCTCGGAGCCCTCCCAGAAGACGACAGGCTGCTCCCGGGCCTTCTGCAGCCTCCACGGCCCGTGAACCAATCGAGACGCGGCGTTGAAGGGGCACGGCCCCTGCGGCCAATCGCGGGGCAGCTCCTGAGGGATGCGGCCGGGAGGACCAATCACGGGCCTGCACGGCCGAGCTCAAACTCCAGGGCCTAGCGCGGCACACACGGACTCCGGCGGCCCTCTCCTCACACCGGGGGCCGCCGCAACGCTACTCCCAGCGGGGATCTTCCTCAGGGCCCTCCGTCAAGGGCGGAGGCGGGGTAGGCTCCCGCCCTCCGTTCTCGCTCCTCACGGTGGCAATGCTTCTTGTGTGGCGGCGGGGCTGGCACCGACAGTGTGCCCCGGCCCCGCCTCCTTCACCAGCTCACTCCCGGCTGCCCGGACGGCAGCCAATCCCTGCGCGGCGTGGCTGGGGGCGCGGCGATGACGTCACCGGCGCCCCAGCCACGTGATGCTGGACGCGCTGGCTTCAGGGCCTATCGCGGCCCTCACCTCCTCATCGGCGGCCCCCTCCTGGCACCGGGGGTCGCCGTGACGACGACAAACACGGCGGGGGTCCCTCCAAGCTGGCACCGGGCCGCGGCGGTGATCTGTGGCCAAAATAAGGGGTAGGCTCCCTTTTAATAAATTATATTTATTAGCCAAAGCGCACCTCCACAACGGCGCTATTCACCAGCTGCCACAGTCTCCACAGTAAACGGCGCTATTCACAGCGCATCGCTCCTCCCTCAGCTCACACAGCTCTCAGGGCCACAAGCACTAGGGGGGTATCAACAGTCCCAGGCCCAGCGCTTTCACAGAGGACAGCAATGAGGGGTAGGCTCCCTTCTGGTCAGTTTCTCCTCACGCAGAGCGCGCGCCACAACAAGTGGTAAGCTCCCTCAGCGCTGTTCAGTCACAAACTTCCTCAGGCCACACACCAGGCACCGCCCTATCACTGGCAGGGGGGCGCTTTGCGATCTTCTAGCGCTCAGGGCTCCTCAACTTCCAGGGTCCTGAGACACAAAGGGCACAGTTCCTCCAGCAGGGCGCAATCCTCCCAGCCCACTGCCTCCAGAGGGGCCACAACTTCCTGGGGGCACCGACCTCCCCAGACAGCGTCTGACAGGCGAACCTCATTGAGGGGAGGGGCGAACAGTTCCACAGCCAGCCCCAGGGGCACACTCCTCACCTCCTGGGGGGCTCAGGCCCACAGCATTCCTCCTCTTCTGGGCACCTCTTTCTCTCAGCGCTGGCGTAGTTCAAGGTCCCACAGTGTCTGGGACCTGGGTAGGGGCCCTCCCTTATCAGGGGCCCATGGGGACAGTAGAGGGGGGGTTCATAGGGGTGCAGGGCCCAGCTCACAGGCCCATGTGGCGGTAGCACCTCACAGCAGGTCCCCGCTCTTCTTTGTCCCCGCGCTGACTGACTCTCTGGTGACACTTCTCCCTATTTATACCCTCCTCCCAGGCAGTGCCAGGACCTTCTAGAATGTTGGCACATCTAGCCTAAACTGGTTCTAGGGGAGGGGGTGAGCACCCTGGGTGCCAGGCTTTCCCTCCAAAAGCTAGGGGTTGCTGGGTATTAATGACTAGACCGCCAACCTAACGCAGTCAGGGGGCACTACCCAGGGCCATGGCATCCATTTTAAAATCACAGTACATTTTAGTCAGGTACATTTTCAAAATGGGGGATATTTTCTGTACACCATTTAACAACATGTAATTTTACATCATGGTAACTCTTACCACACATGGTCCTTATATGTTTAATACCATGGGGGAGACATTCAATTTAGGAGGGCAAAAAGGGAAAAATTTGGGGGAAAAAGGCCAAGTCCAACACAACTCTCCCCCCAGCCAAAAGCCAGGGTAGGCCAATCATTGCCTTGATGGACTTCCCTGCTTGGGGCGGAAAAAGGTGGACGCAGGCCTGCAACTACAGGAGCACCTGCAGTTTCTCCTCCACTCTGGAACCCAATGGTTCTCTCTCGCAACCCTCCCTTCACTAACAAAACCACCCCACTGGTGTTCCCTAGTGGGATGTTTTTCCTTCCTAGAGTGGGAGGCTCTAGCCTCAGGCTTGTAATTCTCTTGGACCACTCTCTTCTCTCCAAATTGCCACTGGTCAACCCACCTGGGGCCTACACCCTCAGACTGACCAGCCCTTAGGGGCGAGGCTCTCCTCCCCCTACTTCTCCTCCTAGGGTTCCTCCATCTCCTACGCCTGGGGACACCCTCGCACAACTCTCTCCCCAACCTGGAGTCAAAACCCACAGGCTGAACCGGTGACAGGGGTGAGTCCTCCCTCTCCCTGCACCCCCTCCCAGAGTTCCGCACCCTCCTGTCCGGAGAAGTACCCCTGGGAGTCACTTCCGGGGGGACTCTGGTTACAGATGTCCCTCCCACCAGGGCAGGCAACTCCTGTCCCTGGCCACCCAACCCGAGATCTGTGCCCTGTGGCTGAGCTGGTGACAGAGAAGAGACCCTCCTCCCTCTGCACCCCCTCCCAGAGTTCCGCACCCTCCTAACTGGAGTGGTACCCCTGGGAGTCAATTTGGTAGGGACCTGCATTACAGGAACCCCACCCTCCAGGCCAGGCAACTCCTGAACCTGAACCCCCAGTCCAGGATCTAAACCCTGTGACTGGTCAGACCCCCGAACCACTAGAGCTCTGATTATTGATGCTCCGGGTTCTCCTGACATAAGGGGATCCCTCCCTCTGGATGACACATCGGGGCAGCCTAGCCTCCCACGCTGGGGTTCTCTTAAAGAACACTCCAGGCCCGGTGGCCGCAGCTGGGGCACCTTGGGACACCTCCCTGTCTCACTCCCTTCAGGATCACTCCCCTCAGCCTTCCCAGACGCTCTGGCACTTACCCAGAGGTCTGCCTCCCGTGCAAGTTCCCTGGGGTCTGAGAACCCGCACTGCAACAGATGGTGACGCAGTCTTGGGAAACAACTCCTCATCATGTGCTCCCGAATAATGGCATGGCACAGCCCTTCCCAATCCTCCACTGCTCTCCTCACCACACAATCCTCCAGTACAGTCCAACACTCCTCCTAAAACTCTCCCCAGGACTGATGGGACAGCTTTCCCCTACCCCTGAACACTAACCCGTCCTCCTCTTCCGGGGAATCAGGCACAGTCTCCTGGGCTTCGGGAGTGGGACTCCTTGCACTGGACCTACACTCGCTGCCACCACTGGATCCCACCCACCTCGGTGAATCCAGACTCCTAAAACCACTCTCAGGGGACAAACTGCCCACCTGAGCTGATCTCTCCCTGGCGAAGGCCCTCTCCGCCTCCGCCATCCTCTCCAGCGCTAGGACTTTTTCAGTCTCTAGTCGCTGCTCTTCTACCCTCAGCTGCACTAAGCCCTCGGCATGCCTGAGCTTTGCCAGCGCCAGCTGATACTCCCTCTCTTCTCTCCTATCTACCCACTCTTCTGGGGACAGGGAAAGGGATGGGGCAGTGCCCCCGGGACTGGACCCAGTGCGAGACTCCCTATCTTCGGTGTCCTCCACAGCTACTGGCATCTCTGCCCTCTCAAATTCTTCCTCCTCCTCATTGGAGTAATTACCTCCCAGGGTTCTGGATGGGGAGCCCTCTCTCTGGTCTCTAACCCACTGACCCTTCAAAACCTCGGGAGGGTAGTCAGATAAGTCCCCATCAATCTCTAAGGGCTCTCCCCTCTTGAGGGCCTCATAGAGAAACAAATTTCTCCTAATGTTTCCTACTGGGGGTATCCCTCTCTCCTGGAGAAAATGTAACACTTCCTGCTCAGTGTACTCCATCAGTTCCACTTCCTGGTAAACCAACCCCATTGTGGCGAGGTACACCCGGGACACACCCTCCCAGTGGAACAAGGGGACAATTCAGAATACTCTTCAGGAGGAAGCAATCAAAAAACACAATATTCAGCCAAACAACAATAATCCCCACAACAAGGCTCGGATTACATCCAAAGCTCTATTTGAAGTGTAACCCGTGGCCGCTGTGGTACTGCGCAAACACAAGTCCTATCCCACCGCTTGCCACCAATGTAAGAAATGGGGGTTGCCCAAATCTCCAAGGGGGTAGCATGGCATCAAGCGGGCAGGCCAAACTTCGAGGACATGTGAAGCATTCACGCAGTATCCACCGACGACACACCAGGCACACTACGAAAGAGACGCAACTCCACCTTTGGTTGGAAAAGAAGAAGTTTAGTGATATCTACAACCTGTAAGGTAGAAAGGAAAAATACACTGGTAATCACAACAAGGCGCCAACTGGCACCCAAGCCAAGTACTTCAGTGGGGGATTATTTACATGGGACAAAAAAAGGGTTGAGTCCAAAGTCCATAGCTGAAATAAAAAAATGGTTGGTTAATTAAACGCTAGACCTGGGGCCAATCTGGCGGGGCCAACTCAGGCTCTCATCCTCGGGGGTAAGCTGTAATTGCAAAATCCAACATAATGCATAAACACACCTCCTGCGTTATAACGCCAAACCCCACCCCTGTAAGGGAAAAAAACAGAGCATCACAACACATTTAATAATAGACAGAAGCACCTGTAATAAATCACAGCAAGGTATGCCCTTGAACCTGGAATGTAATCAGGGGCCTGGAATAACCCGTCAGGCCAGCCTAGGGGCAGGACACCTGTACTGAAAGGCACATCCAAGTTTACCCCACCCTCAACCTGCGGGCACAAAACATCAGGTAAGTGGGCACCTTGCATTTAACAACATTTTAGGTATTCACCCACGTCTTCCAAGGTAACCTGGGAACCCCCTGCAGGACACCACCAATCATGGGCAGGGATAATCAGCCCCCCCTATAACCCGGCTACTGTGCAGGAATCAACACTTCGTCAGGGAATCATACCCATTCCATCACAGGGAAAAACAAAAGCTCCTTAGTCAACAATAGCATTTCTTTCCGCAAGGGCAACCACCCGATTGGGTAAAGCAGTCAGTTCATTAGGCCGCCATCGCATTAATAACCTACCCCCTAATACGGGGTTAACCCTTCCATGCCTCAGTCATGGGGCCTAACGGGGCCCAACCACAGTCTTCCCCCGTAGGTGGGGTGGTCGTGGGACTTCCGCCCGCCCCCTCGGGGTATTACCTTCTTCTTCGGCTCCTTGAGGGGCCCTTGCGCAGATGCCTGCAGTCAGTAGGCCTCACACGGCCTTTGGTCTGATCCCGGACTCCCCGGGGCTTGCACCAGCTGATGGGGGCTCTCACTCCTCTCGGAGCCCTCCCAGAAGACGACAGGCTGCTCCCGGGCCTTCTGCAGCCTCCACGGCCCGGGAACCAATCGAGACGCGGCGGAGAAGGGGCTCGGCCCCTGCGGCCAATCGCGGGGCAGCTCCTGAGGGATGCAGCCGGGAGGACCAATCACGGGCCTGCACGGCCGAGCTCAAACTCCAGGGCCTAGCGCGGCCCACACGGACTCCGGCGGCCCTCTCCTCACACCGGGGGCCGCCGCAACGCTACTCCCAGCGGGGATCTTCCTCAGGGCCCTCCGTCAAGGGCGGAGGCGGGGTAGGCTCCCGCCCTCCGTTCTCGCTCCTCACGGTGGCAATGCTTCTTGTGTGGCGGCGGGGCTGGCACCGACAGTGTGCCCCGGCCCCGCCTCCTCCACCAGCTCACTCCCGGCTGCCCTGACGGCAGCCAATCCCTGCGCGGCGTGGCTGGGGGCGCGGCGATGACGTCACCGGCGCCCCAGCCACGTGATGCTGGACGCGCTGGCTTCAGGGCCTATCGCGGCCCTCACCTCCTCATCGGCGGCCCCCTCCTCGCACCGGGGGTCGCCGGGACGACGACAAACACGGCGGGGGTCCCTCCAAGCTGGCACCGGGCCGCGGCGGTGATCTGTGGCCAAAATAAGGGGTAGGCTCCCTTTTTAATAAATTATATTTATTAGCCAAAGCGCACCTCCACAACAGCGCTATTCACCAGCTGCCACTGTCTCCACAGTAAACGGCGCTATTCACAGCGCATCGCTCCTCCCTCAGCTCACACAGCTCTCAGGGCCACAAGCACTAGGGGGGTATCAACAGTCCCAGGCCCAGCGCTTTCACAGAGGACAGCAATGAGGGGTAGGCTCCCTTCTGGTCAGTTTCTCCTCACGCAGAGCGCGCGCCACAACAAGGGGTAAGCTCCCTCAGCGCTGTTCAGTCACAAACTTCCTCAGGCCACACAGCAGGCACAGCGCTATCACTGGCAGGGGGGCGTTTTGCGATCTTCTAGCGCTCAGGGCTCCTCAACTTCCAGGGTCCTGAGACACAAAGGGCACAGTTCCTCCAGCAGGGCGCAATCCTCCCAGCCCACTGCCTCCAGAGGGGCCACAACTTCCTGGGGGCACCGACCTCCCCAGACAGCGTCTGACAGGCGCACCTCATTGAGGGGAGGGGCGAACAGTTCCACAGCCAGCCCCGGGGGCACACTCCTCACCTCCTGGGGGGCTCAGGCCCACAGCATTCCTCCTCTTCTGGGCACCTCTTTCTCTCAGCGCTGGCGTAGTTCAAGGTCCCACAGTGTCTGGGACCTGGGTAGGGGCCCTCCCTTATCAGGGGCCCATGGGGACAGTAGAGGGGGGGTTCATAGGGGTGCAGGGCCCAGCTCACAGGCCCATGTGGCGGTAGCACCTCACAGCAGGTCCCCGCTCTTCTTTGTCCCCGCGCTGACTGACTCTCTGGTGACACTTCTCCCTATTTATACCCTCCTCCCAGGCAGTGCCAGGACCTTCTAGAATGTTGGCACATCTAGCCTAAACTGGTTCTAGGGGAGGGGGTGAGCACCCTGGGTGCCAGGCTTTCCCTCCAAAAGCTAGGGGTTTCTGGGTATTAATGACTAGACCGCCAACCTAACGCAGTCAGGGGGCACTACCCAGGGCCATGGCATCCATTTTAAAATCACAGTACATTTTAGTCAGGTACATTTTCAAAATGGGGGATATTTTCTGTACACCATTTAACAACATGTAATTTTACATCATGGTAACTCTTACCACACATGGTCCTTATATGTTTAATACCATGGGGGAGACATTCAATTTAGGGGGGCAAAAAGCGAAAAATTTGGGGGGAAAAGGCCAAGTCCAACACATATATTTAAAATTTTCCAGGAAATATTCTTTAATTACAGAATACTGCGCACAACTCTGTAGAATTCCTTTTGGGGTTCCAGCACGTCTGCATTGATCTAAAAAACGATCTGTTAATCTGTATGAGTCCCCCACCATCTCTATCCCTTTGCTGGCATGTGAGAGCTCTATGGCATATGCGATGGTGGTTGCCAAAAGCGATGTAGCTTCGTCACTACAAGGAGGCTAGACAGAAATTGGTAAATTAACGCTTCTTTGTGGACAGCCTACTGTCTCTTGATGAACTCCTTTATGGTGAGGAACACCTTTTATGGAGATACTGATGTGCTACTTTAAGACAGCTTTCTGTGGTATGCTCTGTCATCATGCGGTAACCACAGCAGCTCAGCAGCAGTCTGCATAGATGTACCACGGCCACACTGGCACCTAAACTGATCTGTGATTTGTGGAAAGGCCAAACGGGCTGGAGAGAGACAGTCATATGTAATGAATCTGCCACAAGACACCTATCAGGCTTTCAGAGGCACCAGCCTGGATGATAAACTGATTAGTTTGCCATTATACTAGCATCTCTTTGACTGTACAGCATATAATTATATCTGCATTTTCTGCTCATGACAACAACCAAATGGGGAAACCTATTTTAAAAAAGAACACAATCTTGGCATACAGTGCAATATGAACGCACAATTTAAAATAAACAATGACAAACTGTCAAATTTCCCACGGCACAATGACACCTTAAATAGGCGCACAATTTACCAAAAAATCAAAAGTTTTCCGACAGACACTGAGGTACCTTAGTAACAAGAGGAGAAGATTAGGTTCAAGTAACAAGAAAAACAAGCGCCCTCGGAAGACCGTGCCTGACATTTGACCACGGTCTTTGAATGCCCAGCAAATGTGATGAGATAAGAACAAGATTTACAGCCCTGTTTATTACAGAAAATGGGTTGGTGGAAGAATACTGTAAACATGGCTTTCTACACATGGTGGATACCGGTAAACTCAAACAGGATGTCCCCAAACCCAAATTCTGAGCCTGGCAGCCAGTGTCAAGGAGTCCTGCAGGTGGGTCAGGCCCCCACCACTTCAGCACCCCAGATGAACCGCGCCCAGCAAATTTATGGCAGGCTGGGGCCGCGAAAGGTCGAAACTCGATCAAAAAGTGGTAACCCTTGAATGTACCAGTCTACAACTAGTCCATACTTAATTCACATAACACCAGAAAATAAATGGATGTGCTCTTTTTTCTTTTGTGCTTCACACGTTGAAACTTGAGTATTAGCTATGGGCAAATTTCCAACACTCATTACCTGTAGTTGACCAACGTTATTGTCGCATCTGGATTCTTAAAGATTTGAATAAACTAAAGAAACTACTTTTTATATGAAGAGTCCCATTGCATCCCTAAAAACTTGGTATGCCGTATCTCAGATTACCTCCGATATTAATGTGACAGCGCATTAAATTCATTGGGATTGGGCTCTCTAGTCATCTCACAGAATGTAATACCTCACTTATTTGACATATAGACTTCCAAAATGTAGAGATATATCGCTGTCCAGGATCAGAAATGATCTTTAAAGGTATTCCATGAAGTCTGAATATGTCAGAGTAGAATATCTCAGCTATTTCTGATGCAGTGAGTAACTCGGAAATGGCTGATAAATGAGCCACCTTAGTGTATGAATCCACAGTAACCATTATAGCTGTGTAATTTACTGATGAGGGCACATTCACTTTAAATTCAGTAGATATGATTTCCAAGGATTGGAAGGATGTTCAGGTGATAACAATAATCCTGAGTAGCAAGGGTTCAAAACGTGATAAGTAATGTGCGTCTTGTCTGGCAGTGATCTCAACAGTGACTAGTAAACAGCGAAATCTTTAACTGGGTCCTCTCTTGGAGCATAGAGAAATCCCATCAGAATCCCAACCTGTACCGCCCTACATCATTTGGGAATCTTCCTTTAGCAAGTGGGAAACAAAGTACCCAGTGCGAGATTTGGCCAGATTCAGCCGAATGTATCTCATGAATCCCAATGTATCTATGATGTGATATGAACTCAGTATCAGGTGGTGACCGGAAAGCAGTGCTGAATAACCTTAATCAATAAAGTGTAGAAAGTGAGAAAATCTAAAATTGAGTAAAAAGGAGGAACATAATTTTAATGGACACCTCCTTTTTCTCAATGTTAAAAAACGGTGCAAATGGTAGTGTTAACAAATAACTACTCAGATGAACAAATGATCGACATGTTTCTGCAGTTTACCGTGGGCCCATAGGTCACCTACTGCTTCATCAGGACCTAATCTGCTACTGCTAAGTGTGGTGAAAAAAGTAAATGTGAAGTAACATATTAATTGTCACCTGAAATTCTCCTGTTTTCAAAATGTCGGAGTACAACGAGTTGACAGACAGACACACACATAAAGAGAGAAAGAGAAATGTACATGTCATTAGTGAGATCATTATCTCATCAGGCCTGCTGATTTAATTTATCAAGTCAAGAATGTACACTGCAAAAAATCATGTTACCTAGCATAGGTATACCATGAGAGCAATATCTCTGGAGTATTTATGAACATATGAACTTTCACTCACCCAATCTGTAGGAGAATGTAGCCCCCCCCCCCTCACCTGGCCACAGCGCAGGTAAAACAGAGCACCGCTCTATTCAGGCCAAACAAGAGAAAAAATCAGAGGAAGCACCTTGAAGCTGCGATTTAAAACACTAGTCGCCTAAAGGAAGCAGACTATGTTCAAATTGAAATCATTCCCCAAAGCGGGTTCTGATGTCTTCGCCCGCCTTCCCAATACGCCTGTAGTATTTGTGAATGGGTTAATTTTGGCGCATTGGTAATCTAATAGGATAAGTCTTATCACAAATGCCCTTAATAGTGGATGCCTATTGCTGGATATTAACATAGAAATGCAATCCACGCGAGACTCGCTGTAATTAGAATGCAAATAACTATGTTTATTGAGATTCAGTTAGTGTGGCGATCTATGGGAATTGTAAACACCCATTATCATGGCGTTCCAGAGTCCTACTGAACACCTTATGCTCACCAGAATAGCCGTGGTGGTATAGACAACATGCTATAGGCGCGGTGGTAGTGCAAATCATGCCGCCTGGATTATGCAAGTGCTATGGTTAACCAATGCATGTTGTTAGGTATTGCAGTGAAAAACCATGCATTCAAGTCCCAATATCATTTCAATGCGAGTCGCCGTAATTGCTTAAAGTTGGGCGATCATTGGGGTTTATTAACATTCGTTTAAGTGGTGCTCTAATATAGACTATTTTAAATAACTTGTAGTCGCCGATGTCAATAACTACTGACACGCATCCATGCTACACTATCCCGCTTACCTGTCCGTCGGTACTCCAGACGTCCTTCTGGGCTGTCTGTGGGAGGTACCGAGCGGACAGGAAGGGGTCTATTTAGAGAATCATGTGATTGGCTGCGGCATATACTGTGTGACATCATGTAGCCGCGCCACTGGGAATGTAGGGAAATGTAGTCTGATGCCCCATATAGCACAGAGTCCGGATCTCTGTGATTGGCTGCGGTATGTGAGGAGTGACATCATTTGACCGCACCCCTTAGAATGTTGGGAGATGTAGTTTTGTGCCCTTGGTTACACCGAGTACGTAAAAAGATGTCTGGCAAGCAGCACCTTTATCCACATACTGAGCCAGTGAAAAGACAAAAAATGTAATACCTCTACGGCCTGGTAGTGAGTAGAATTTTGCTCTTAGCTCCTTGCGCGGACTTGGCTGGTTCAAGGGGATATCAGTAATAGTGTATCAAAGCTCATGTAGCCGTACCGGCCATCGACCAAACCATGAGTGTCCCGTGTTTGTTAAAATGAGCAGTCAATCCGGACAGTATGATCCTGCAGGTATAGTTGAATGTAGTGTCAGCTAAATAGAGTTGTAATGACTTTCGTGTCAATGGGCTTATGAGCTAATCAAACTGGGTATAGTCCTAGGCACTCTGTAAAGTCAACAGATGTACTCTAAATCAAGGGGTTCAAATCATAATGACATCTACGAATTCAACGCAATTGCTCAACTAAACTGGCGTTTGAACACCATGCCAAGAGTTTAGAAATCGACCTATCACTGAAAAACTACCCCAAACAACTGATTCGCCAGTCCAAAAAAAGAGCGTCGATTAATAACAGGGAGAGCCTGTTAGAAATTTTACCTCCCAAGCCAAAACAGGACCGAATCACCTGTGTAGACACATTCTGTACCCAGTCAAATCAGATTCAGAAGATAGTGAGAAAACATTGGAACATCTTAAATACAGGCACTGACACCATACCTGCCCCACTATTTGCGTTCAAGAGAGGTCAGAATCTTAGGGATAAATTGGTCAGCACACAACCTAAATGTGAGATCCCTCGCTCAATAGGGACCCTGTGGGACATGCCGGCAGCCACAGGCCATCATCCTTGTGGCAACTGTGCGGCTTGTCCGCAGACTGCGAAATCCTTGACTATTGACATTGGGACGGACCGACCGTGGCAGCAACGGAGGTTCACGAATTGCAACAGTAGCAATCTTGTGTATCTGATCACCTGTCCCTGCAAGAAACAATACATAGGGATGACTACACGGAAAGTCAAAACACGGATTTCAGAGCACAAAAGCTCAATAAGATGCTCGAAACAGTCAACCAGAATGACGAATCATTTCATAGAGGCTAAACATACTCCCACAGATCTACACTGGACTGTACTTGAGCAGCCACTAATACCAACACACGTTATTGATGTAAGTGGTTTCCTTTTTAAACGAGAGCAGAGATGGGTATACAAGCTTCAGACGGACAAGCACGGACTGAACGAGGACATCCCATGGATGTCGTTATAACCAGGTCCCATAGATGTCATTATGATTTGAACCCCTTGATTCAGAGTACATCTGTTGAATTTACAGAGTGCCTAGGACTATACCCAGTTTGATTAGCTCATAAGCCCATTGACACGAAAGTCATTACAACTCTATGCGGGGGTCCTTTGTTCTCAACCATCAGGTGAGGGGGCTGGTTCTTCCCTAGGGAATTCTTGGCTACATATATGCATATACATGCTACACGTACAGATCTACCTGCTCCTGGGGATTCCTAAGAACTACACAACAGGCTCCTCCAGAATTCAGTTCTGATATAAAAGGCAAGGGATAACTGTCCATTACAGTCACTATATTTAAACTCCAATGATCAATACATATACATATGGAGTTCAGAGGCTCTGGTACGGGATTCAGATGGAACTCTCAGAACACTAGTCAAGTTAGCATGAGCTTGTCGTTCCAGGGGAGACAAAGACAAAATGCACCCAAAAGGAACTATAGCTTCAGGAAGAATGTTAAAGGCACAATCAAAAGGGCAATAAGGAGGTAACTCCTTGGTTGTTGAATCTTGAAATACATCATTGTATTCATGATAGATGCCAGGTATTTCAGGAGTTGTGCGACTGGCTAACAGAAATTGCAATGCAGAATTTCAGAGCCTTAAATAGAAGAATATTCAGCAGTTCAGTGAGACACATAACTCTGAACCTTAGAACAACGTTTTTGGAGACCAGTTTATAAAAGAATTGTGTCTGGCTAACCAATTTATACCCCAAATAAAAGAATATAAAGTGAGGAAATCAAATGAAAAGTGAGTTTTTCAAAATGGGCTGCTATCCTGAGAGATAAGGGTTGCGTTTCCTCAACACCAAGGCAGAGGCCACTAAGATTCCACCCACTGCTGCTACTGCTACAGAACTTGTTTCTTACAGACTGGGATTTGATGATCAAAGGCCCATCAGAAATCCGTTAAGACACTGGAAGCCACAATAGCCGATAATAACTGTCACTAAGAGGTGCTTGAGCTGAATTAGCAATTCCCACTGAAGAAGGACAAAATTGGAAGAACGTAGATGTGAAAGCAAGGGTGAATGATTGCTGTGCGCTTCTATTCCCTGCATTAGGGCAAGATTCCTAGTTTTCCGACTTGCCAGGAAGGTGAACAGGGCATACAGGGCAAGAACTCAGAAGAAGATTCTGACCACAATATAGACACTTGCTTACGTTGCATTGTCTTTTCTTCTTCAGTTAACGGACCCTTAGTGAAACCCTATTGCATGGGCTCATCTTCTTGATTGGAAGACTTCAATGGAGTCTTGAATGATGGTCTAACAGTGTCTTTAAATGAAGATTCTTTTCGCAGTTCCATTTGCCTTTTCTGAAGACTACTGTCTATTTGAATGGTCAGCTGAATAAGATCTTGTAGAGAAGCTGGTCTAGTAACTATAGTGAGTTTATCATTTAGTTAATCTTTTAATGCTTTTTGAAATAGGATGAAGAGGGTGGAGTCCAATCAACGTTCCAACTAGATCTTAGAACTTAGAACTATAGGTATAAATATACATGGAATCTTTGGTGAGCGCCAAAGTCCCTTCTTGAGCAAGCAACATAAGGTCTTGATGGTCGAATATATTTTTTAATTCTGTGAAAAAAGCAGGAAAATTGTCTAGGAGTGGGCTGGCATCCAAAACTAAGGGCATAGTCCAAGCCAAGGGGTTCCCTGTGGTATTGCTGACAATAAAGCCCACCTTACACCTATCCTTGGCATAAATGTGAGGCTTATATTTGAAATGGACCTGGCAGGTGTCCTAAATGGTTTTGAGTTTCCTTGGTTTGCCATCAAACTTGAACTTAGCCAAGCCAGCCAAGGTAGGATCCAAAGAGCCCTGCTGCAGAACAGAAATGGACTGACATAACTAGTCATTTTTACTGGTCAGTCTCTAGACCTGCAGAATTAAGTTGTTTACAGCTGTCAGTAATTCTTAGATCTTATCCATTACTTGAATGGAAGGGCGTCACAACCTATCAATAGCTGGTCTTCTAGGTGACACTTGGAGTGTCTTCTTGGTTCGTACATATGGCCTTTAATCTCCAGATGTAGTACCAGATTCAAGATTGCAGCTAGAAGTCTAGCTATACTCCAGAAAATAAATCCAGCAGGAAGAGAAAGAACTGGAGACCAGAAAATACCTTCCAGCTAATTAGCCAAGCAGTATGGTAAAAACCAGGAGAGCAACAGGATCTGGAGAAGATTATGGCTTGATTTGTGCTTTTGGCATTTACAGCCAAGCTCAACTGTGCTCTCTCCAAGGCTGTCTGCATCTTCTCCCTGTCCCCCCAGAAACGTAGTATCTCCTACGGCCTTGGAAGTCACTAACAGTACTGATACCACTTCTGATCATCCCTTGTCACAATCCTGCACTTAAACTGACATTGACAAGTACAATGAAGACTCCAGTAAGGGATTAACCCTTATCTCAATGGCGCCATAGCCCGGCGCAGATCAAGCAGGCCTCCATGTAGTAATGGTTGATAAATGTTATGAAAAATATGATAAAGACTTTAAGATTACAAAAAAAAGTTTTCTTCAACATTTCCCAGAGTCTTGAATAGTGAAATAAAGTGATCGGCCTTGGATCCCACAAATTGGTCAGGTGTGGAAGCTGGAATTTGAGTCAAGATTGCACAATGTATAGTTGAGAGGCATCCTTCAATCTTCTGTTCAACACCAATGGTCACTGCTTTGTACTCAGTTAATCCATTATTGTTATTCGACTAGAGTTAGTGTATGGCATTCATCAAGTACGCTTATCACTTATTAAATTATACTGACACTATACACACATATATACACACATATTTACATGTGCCTAGCCATAGGATTTAACCCCTTCGCTGCGGCGGGAATTCCGCCGCAGCGCTAAGGGGGCGGGGGGGGTCGAGCAGCGCTCGCATGCTCGTGACGGAGCCGCTCCGTCACGAGCCGCAGTTGAGCTGTGCTCGTGACGGAGCGGTTCCGTCACGAACGCGCCCGCTCAATAGAACGCGCCGCGCAGGCGCGAAATTCGCGCCGCGCAGGCGCGCCGAGCAGGCCATGACGGAACAGCTCCGTCATGAGCACAGCTCAACCGAGGCTCATGACGGAGCGGCTCCGTCATGAGCACACAAGGGGTTAAAAGCTTGCTTTTCTGTTTGGAATTGTTGTAAACATTCAGTTTTTTCCATCGAGGACCATTCATTTTAATACGAAATGTGTGTTAATCAAATAATTGATAAATGCTCAACTTAAATGCTTATGCAGATACATTCATGTTATTTAATAATGTCTGCTAAAGCATATCAATGCTAACCATTATGAACAAAAGGAACTTCTATAAGTGTTGGTAATTGCGCGTCACGTTTTGTTTTCTCTCAAACAATAATGTTTAGTAATACAAAATAGCTTAAAGGGCATCACTTAATATCGATTGTTTATCCTAACAGTTGTTAGCATCCGATCAAACATTATAAAATAAATGTAGAGAGCTAGAAGTAGAGAAGATATATTTCGTGCCAGCGCTCTCAGGACAGGATGGGAACGACTTAAGCACCCAGTTTGACTGAAGGTTACTGAGAGGTAAGTAGCCTTCTCTGGCTGCCCCAGTGGCTGTGTTTGTTCTCCGATACACACAGCTGATTTGAGACGGATATAGCAGTCTTACTGTTGAGAAAGGAACAATAGTCTTTTTGTTCCTTAGAAACTCAAGACAGGATTGTTATTTACTAAGCTGCTACAGCTAGACAGTACCTATAAGTCGAAAACCATGTTAGAATATTTCATTCACGACTTTAGTGTTTAAAATGATGTCTTATCTTTAGATTTAGTAGGTGGTTTAGTGCTGTCGATGTGGGTGAGCCCAACCATCCTCTCTGGCTGCAGAGTTGACTCTTGGATCATCTACATGAGGTGGTGGTGGCTGTTTTGAGGGTACCCTACCTGTTCCATGCGCTTCTGCAAGACAATTGGCTGTATTCTCTTTTGTCCTGTAGTGCAGATCATACTACATTTTTCTTATTTCCACAATTGTGTGCTACTGAATTGTTTTTTGTAGTATTCCTTTACAGATTTTATTTTTTGTGAATCCGGAACATTAAAAGAGTTTTTTTTCCAAAAAGCTAATCATTGTGAGCCATGCATTCCTCCATCAGAGTCTCCAGCTACTTTTCACTAAATTTAACTTTTATTTTTCTGGCTCCAACTTCCTTTGCAGAATCTTTTCTGGCCATGTTTGAAAAATGCAAAGAGGCACTCCAAAAACAACTTCAAGCTTTGCTCAGGGAACAGCGTCTGCCTTTCTGAGAGTTACAGAGGTCTAAACAAAGCATGTGTTAACGCACAACCCTAATGTGATGTTATTAAGCAGTTTCCAAATGTGACTTTTGCAGTTTGCAATTCCTAAATACTGATTCACAATTTCCTCAATTGGCCTTAGGAATCGCAAAACTGCGAATGCAAATCATACCGATTCGCAAATTGAGGAAGTGTAACTATGATATGTTAAGGCTACCGATTCTTAAATTGCAATTTGGTTAACAGCACAATTTGCAATTTGGTATTCCTGATCTTAGTACATTTGGCCCTTAGGGACCAACAATTTTAGCATGCGCAAATGGGTTAGTGACCCGTTTGCGCATGCTAACATTGTCATGGCCATGTACCAACACAATTTTGTGACTCGCAAATGAATTGAATTGCGACTCGCCAAAAAGTGTTTGGAGACTCGCTATCTGGAAGGGGCGTTCCCTTCCAATTAGCGAGTCTTAAATCCATGTACTAATGTTTTGCAACCGCAATTGAGGTCGCAAAACACTCGCAATGACCACCTACTTCAAGTAGGTGGCATTGCATTTGCAAATGGAACCACTGCCTGCCCTTAAAGAATGAAATGAAAACGTTTAATTTTCTTTTTTTTTAAATGCATCCCGTTTTCCTTTAAGGAAAATGGGCTGCATTTTAAAACAAGCATTTACAATGCAACGGTCTCGCCTTTGCAAAAGTTAGCGCTTTTGGCATTGTAAATGACAAATGTTTTATTTATGTGTTGGTTTTGGAAACAGATAAATAAATGGCATTGTCATGAGCAGTAGAGAGTGAGTAGTAGAGAGTGAGTAGTAGAGAGAGTAGTAGTGAGTAGTAGAGAGAGAGTAGTAGTGAGTAGTAGAGAGTGAGTAGAGAGTAGTAAGTGAGTAGTAGAGTGTGTAGTAGAGAGTAGTGAGTGTGTAGTAGAGAGTAGTGAGTGTGTAGTAGAGAGTAGTGAGTGTGTAGTAGAGAGTAGTGAGTGTGTAGTAGAGAGTGTGTAGTAGAGAGTGTGTAGTAGAGAGTGTGTAGTAGAGAGTGAGCAGTAGAGACTTGTGAGTGTGTAGTAGAGTGGTGAGTGTGTAGTAGAGTGGTGAGTGTGTAGTAGAGTGTGTAGTAGAGTGTGTAGGAGAATGTGTAGTAGGGAGTGTAGTAGAGTGTGTAGTAGAGAGTGTGTACTAGAGAGTAGTGAGTGTGTAGTAGAGAGTGTGTAATACAGAATGTGAAGTAGAGAGATTGAAGTAGAGAGATTGAAGTAGAGAGATTGAGGTAGAGAGATTGAATTAGAGAGATTGAGGTAGAGAGATTGAAGTAGAGAGTGTGGAGTAGAGAGTGGAGAGTCTGTAGTAGAGTGTAGTAGAAAGTAGTGAGTGTGTAGTAGAGTAGTAGAGAATGTGTAGTAGAGTAGTAGAGAGTAGTAGAGGGTGTGTAGTAGAGTGTGTAGTAGAGCGTGTGTGTAGCAGAGTGTGTAGTAGAGTGTAGTAGAGTGTGTAGTGTAGAGTGTGTAGTAGAGAGTGTGTAATGTAGAGTGTGTAATGTAGAGTGTGTAATGTAGAGTGTGTAATGTAGAGTGTGTAGTAGAGTGTGTAGTAGAGTGTGTAGTAGAGAGTGTAGTAGAGAGTGTAGTAAGTAGTGACTGTAGTAGATAGTGTGTAGTAGAGAGTGTCTAGTATAGAGTGTGTCGAAGAGAGTAGTGGCTGTAGTAGTGAGTGTGTAGTGATTGTGTAGTAGAGTGTGTAGTAGAGAGTAGTGACTGTAGTAGAGAGTGTGTAGTAGTGTGTAGTAGAGAGTAGTGACTGTAGTAGAGTGTGTAGTACAGTGTGTAGTAGAGAGTAGTGACTGTAGTAGATAGTGTGTAGTAGAGAGTGTCTAGTATAGAGTGTGTCGAAGAGAGTAGTGGCTGTAGTAGTGAGTGTGTAGTGAGTGTGTAGTAGAGAGTAGTGACTGTAGTAGAGAGTGTGTAGTAGTGTGTAGTAGAGAGTAGTGACTGTAGTAGAGTGTGTAGTACAGTGTGTAGTAGAGAGTAGCGACTGTAGTAGAGAGTGTGTAGTAGAGTGTGTAGTAGAGTGTGTAGTAGAGAGTAGAGTGCGTAGCAGAGAGTAGTGACTGTAGTAGAGAGTGTGTAGTAGAGTGTGTAGTAGAGAGTGTGTAGTAGAGTGTAGTAGAGAGTAGAGTGCGTAGCAGAGAGTAGTGACTGTAGTAGAGTGTGTAGCAGAATGTGTAGTAGAGAGTAGTGACTGTAGTAGGGAGTGTGTAGTAGAGAGTAGTGACTGTAGTAGAGAGTGTGTAGTAGAGAGTGTGTAGTAGAGAGTGTGCAGTGATTTGAGTTTTACATCAAATTAAAAACGGGAACGGAACAAACTCATCCTATACATTATTGTGGTAGGTGCCCACGCATATAGGGTTAAATGATGCGTTAGATGCCACAGGTCCCACCAACACGCTTCCTTTATGATAGGAGAATGCCCAACATCGCGGAGATTTGCTCTCTGCTCTTCCCGGATATTTGTATTTTCAAATGTATAATGTTATCCTGCTAAACGAAGACGATGCTCAAACTATAAAAGAAGAGGGTTTCACAGATATGTTAGTCCTTCCGGGCAAACGAAATGACCCAAAGAAAGATCAAGTGACAGTTTAGAGCTCCAAGTGAGTCTTAATAAAATCAGTGTCTGGAACGCATAGCATCAAAAAACGAGCGGGGCATCAAACTGCAGTGTAATTCAATCAAAGCTTCAAGGCTTCTGAGCGCTAGCCGAGAATTATTTTTTGTGAAGCACTAATCACTGTGGAAGGTGCCCCTGCTATCCCAGATGTGAGAAGTCAGTCTGATATGAAAATAAGCAGTATTTGGAATGAATGTATTTGGCAGGGGGAAGGTGGGGCGGCGCAAGACCGTACTGACGAGTGAACAGGAGCCATTTTGTACCGAGTGATTCTGCCTGTGTGCATGTAGACAAACCAGGCAGCAGCATGAGCATGTGATTCGGTAAAATAACAAGCATTTACAATGCAATGGTTTTGCCTTTGTTAAAGTTAGAGCTATTGGCATTGCTCTTGACACTCTGAAGCTCCACTCTGCATTCTGAAGCTCCACTCTGCACTCTGAAGCTCCACTCTGCACTCTGAAGCTCCACTCTGCACTCTGAAGCTCCACTCTGAAGCTCCACTCTGAAGCTGCACTCTGAAGCTCCACTCTGAAGCTGCACTCTGAAGCTGCACTCTGAAGCTGCACTCTGAAGCTCCACTCTGAAGCTCCACTCTGAAGCTCCACTCTGAAGCTCCACTCTGAAGCTCCACTCTGCAGCTCCACTCTGCAGCTCCACTCTGCAGCTCCACTCTGCACTCTGAAGCTCCACTCTGAAGCTCCACTCTGAAGCTCCACTCTGAAGCTCCACTCTGAAGCTGCACTCTGAAGCTGCACTCTGAAGCTGCACTCTGAAGCTCCACTCTGCACTCTGAAGCTCCACTCTGCACTCTGAAGCTCCACTCTGAATCTGCACTCTGCACTCTGAAGCTCCACTCTGCACTCTGAAGCTCCACTCTGCACTCTGAAGCTCCACTCTGCACTCTGAAGCGGAATCTCCACTCTGCACTCTGAAGCTCCACTCTGCACTCTGAAGCTCCACTCTGCACTCTGAAGCTCCACTCTGCACTCTGAAGCTCCACTCTGAAGCTGCACTCTGAAGCTCCACTCTGCACTCTGAAGCTCCACTCTGAAGCTCCACTCTGAAGCTCCACTCTGAAGCTCCACTCTGCACTCTGAAGCTCTACTCTGAAGCTCTACTCTGCACTCTGAAGCTCTACTCTCCACTCTGAAGCTCCACTCTGAAGCTCCACTCTGAAGCTCCACTCTGAAGCTCCACTCTGAAGCTCCACTCTGAAGCTCCATTCTGAAGCTGCACTCTGAAGCTGCACTCTGAAGCTCCACTCTGAAGCTCCACTCTGCACTCTGAAGCTCCACTCTGAAGCTCTACTCTGAAGCTCCACTCTCCACTCTGAATCTCCACTCTGAAGCTCCACTCTCCACTCTGAATCTCCACTCTCCACTCTGAAGCTCCACTCTGAAGCTCCACTCTGAAGCTCCACTCTGAAGCTCCACTCTGAAGCTCCACTCTGCACTCTGAAGCTCTACTCTGAAGCTCCACTCTGCACTCTGAAGCTCTACTCTGAAGCTCCACTCTGCACTCTGAAGCTCTACTCTGAAGCTCCACTCTGCACTCTGAAGCTGCACTCTGAAGCTCCACTCTGCACTCTGAAGCTCCACTCTGAAGCTCTACTCTGAAGCTCCACTCTCCACTCTGAATCTCCACTCTCCACTCTGAATCTCCACTCTCCACTCGGAAGCTCCACTCGGAAGCTTCACTCGGAAGCTCCACTCGGAAGCTCCACTCTGCACTCTGAAGCTCCACTCGGAAGCTCCACTCTGCACTCTGAAGCTCCACTCTGAAGCTCCACTCTGCACTCTGAAGCTCCACTCTGAAGCTCCACTCTGCACTCTGAAGCTCCACTCTGAAGCTCCACTCTGAAGCTCCACTCTGAAGCTCCACTCTGAAGCTCCACTCTGAAGCTCTACTCTGAAGCTCCACTCTGAAGCTCCACTCTGAAGCTCCACTCTGAAGCTCCACTCTGAAGCTCCACTCTGCACTCTGAAGCTCTACTCTGAAGCTCCACTCTGCACTCTGAAGCTCTACTCTGAAGCTCCACTCTGCACTCTGAAGCTCCACTCTGAAGCTCCACTCTGCACTCTGAAGCTCCACTCTGAAGCTCCACTCTGCACTCTGAAGCTCCACTCTGAAGCTCTACTCTGAAGCTCCACTCTGCACTCTGAAGCTCCACTCTGAAGCTCTTCTCTGAAGCTCCACTCTGCACTCTGAAGCTCCACTCTGAAGCTCCACTCTGCACTCTGAAGCTCCACTCGGAAGCTCCACTCTGCACTCGGAAGCTCCACTCGGAAGCTCCACTCGGAAGCTCCACTCTGCACTCTGAAGCTCCACTCGGAAGCTCCACTCGGAAGCTCCACTCGGAAGCTCCACTCTGCACTCTGAAGCTCCACTCGGAAGCTCCACTCGGAAGCTCCACTCTGAAGCTCCACTCTGAAGCTCCACTCTGCACTCTGAAGCTGCACTCTGAAGCTCCACTCTGCACTCTGAAGCTCCACTCTGCACTCTGAAGCTCCACTCTGAAGCTCCACTCTGAAGCTCCACTCTGAAGCTCCACTCTGCACTCTGAAGCTCCACTCTGCACTCTGAAGCTCCACTCTGAAGCTCCACTCTGCACTCTGAAGCTACACTCTGAAGCTCCACTCTGAAGCTCCACTCTGAAGCTCCACTCTGAAGCTCCACTCTGCACTCTGAAGCTCTACTCTGAAGCTCTACTCTGCACTCTGAAGCTCCACTCGGAAGCTCCACTCTGCACTCGGAAGCTCCACTCGGAAGCTCCACTCGGAAGCTCCACTCTGAAGCTCCACTCTGAAGCTCCACTCTGCACTCTGAAGCTCCACTCGGAAGCTCCACTCGGAAGCTCCACTCGGAAGCTCCACTCTGAAGCTCCACTCTGCACTCTGAAGCTCCACTCGGAAGCTCCACTCTGAAGCTCCACTCTGAAGCTCCACTCTGAAGCTCCACTCTGCACTCTGAAGCTCCACTCTGAAGCTCCACTCTGAAGCTCCACTCTGAAGCTCCACTCTGAAGCTCCACTCTGCACTCTGAAGCTCCACTCTGCACTCTGAAGCTCCACTCTGAAGCTCCACTCTGAAGCTCCACTCTGAAGCTCCACTCTGCACTCTGAAGCTCCACTCTGCACTCTGAAGCTCCACTCTGAAGCTCCACTCTGCACTCTGAAGCTCCACTCTGAAGCTCCACTCTGCACTCTGAAGCTCCACTCTGAAGCTCCACTCTGAAGCTCCACTCTGAAGCTCCACTCTGAAGCTCCACTCTGCACTCTGAAGCTCCACTCTGAAGCTCCACTCTGAAGCTCCACTCTGAAGCTCCACTCTGAAGCTCCACTCTGCACTCTGAAGCTCCACTCTGAAGCTCTACTCTGAAGCTCCACTCTGCACTCTGAAGCTCCACTCTGAAGCTCCACTCTGAAGCTCCACTCTGCACTCTGAAGCTCCACTCTGAAGCTCCACTCTGAAGCTCCACTCTGAAGCTCCACTCTGAAGCTCCACTCTGCACTCTGAAGCTCCACTCGGAAGCTCCACTCGGAAGCTCCACTCAGAAGCTCCACTCGGAAGCTCCACTCGGAAGCTCCACTCTGCACTCTGAAGCTCCACTCTGAAGCTCCACTCTGAAGCTCCACTCGGAAGCTCCACTCTGAAGCTCCACTCGGAAGCTCCACTCTGAAACTCCACTCTGAAGCTCCACTCTGAAGCTCCACTCTGAAGCTCCACTCTGAAGCTCCACTCTGAAGCTCCACTCTGCACTCGGAAGCTCCACTCGGAAGCTCCACTCTGCACTCGGAAGCTCCACTCGGAAGCTCCACTCTGAAGCTCCACTCTGAAGCTCCACTCTGAAGCTCCACTCTGAAGCTCCACTCTGAAGCTCCACTCTGCACTCTGAAGCTCCACTCTGAAGCTCCACTCTGAAGCTCCACTCTGAAGCTCCACTCTGAAGCTCCACTCTGAAGCTCCACTCTGCACTCTGAAGCTCCACTCTGCACTCTGAAGCTCCACTCTGAAGCTCCACTCTGCACTCTGAAGCTCCACTCTGAAGCTCCACTCTGAAGCTCCACTCTGAACGGTCAGACTCCAAAAATCGGCCCTAATCACAATAGTATTATTTCACCTGCGTGAATATAAGTCTTTGAAATTCTGGCCAGTGGTAATACACACAAGTAATATAAAATTGTTGTTCCAAAGAGCATTAAATGGAAATAAAACAAGTACCAGACCCATTGACGCCTGCACCTTAAAAGTGAAACTGACTGAAGCAAGCGCCAGGGCCACGTTGAAAAAAAAAGCCACACACATTAGATGCAGTCAAGGCGCGCTCACGAGGTCAGAAGGCACTCCACATGAACAACTACCAGACACATTGTTTCATTTCACTTTGAAAGTGCAGGCGTCAAAGTGAAACTGACTAAAGGAAGCGCACGGCCCATTAGATGCAGTCAAGGCGCGCTCACGAGGTCAAATCTCCAAAGGAGAAGCTCGTGACAGCCTGACTACAGCAGAAAAAGCTCGTAACAGTCTGATGTCCACAATATTCCCAGAAAAGTGGCAACATAAGTTGTCTCGCATAGACAGCAAAAGCTTCGCTTTTGCTTTCGTCTAGGCGAGACCTAAAAATACTGCTTTATTTAATAGCAGTCCCAGACATGGTGGTCTGCTGAGCCCAGCAGGCCACCATCCCTGGGAGGGCCTGTCATTCTCAATGGGCTCGCAAATTGTGAGAGGCTCAATAATATTAATGAGCCTCACAATTTGCGACCCCATTGGGAAATCGCAAACAGTGTTAAACACACTGTTGTATGTGTGATTTTGCGCCTCACAATTTGCGGTTTGCAATTTGCCGCAAATTGCGAGGCGCAAAATTAAATGGTCGTGCATCTGGCCCTACATCCCCTAATGGACTATTTTGAAGACACCTGGGTTGGCAGACTGCACCGTTCTAGCGACAGACGCCAACCTAAGTAATAAATTCAATGGTGGAACGAATAAGACTACATCATGGCTCAACAAACCAAAACCAACAAAGCAGTGGAAGGATAGCACAACCCCTTCCAAGCCATATGAGACCAAAGCCACCCTAATCTATACAAATTGCTAGAAATCCTACAAAAGAACAGAGCTACCAAGAACTTAGAATAGAAAGCTTTGTAAGCCTAAAATATCTAGAAAGACCAACGAAATAAACAAAATTATACAATTCGAAGTACAACTCTTTATAAATAACAAAGGACTACACTACTGCGCAGCCAGGGCAAAAAAATACTATAAGGCAAATAATAAAACAAATAACAATAAAATTCAATAGGACCCAAAATAGACAAAACCTATATTTAAAATCAGTCTATATAACAAATATTATTTAAAAACATTCAATGAGATTGATAAATCAAAATGTTTTATTATAAATACATTCAAAACCAATAAGCATTTTGCAGCACATACATACAAAACACAACATATAACATTTCATTTATTCACACATAATGAAATACATTTTCATAATAGCAAACATTCCTTCTCAAATTTAAGAAATAAAGTCCACTTACGGTTTGTCGTTTATCTCTATGATTCTCCACCTGTCCAGAAAAGAGAATTCCATAAAAGTATGCAAGAATAAACTCCAAAAATGCAAAAATATATGCAAAACAATACACAGAAATAGTCCATAAGCACAAAAAACCTGATAAGAATATTTTAAGCAAACCTAGCTCCTGGAAATCAGAAAACTGAAAGGAAATTTAAAAGTAATGTTGGTAAAAATTTAACCGAAATAGTTTCCTTTCGAAACACATTGAAAAATAAGGAAAACTTTCCACTTCTACTCAAATATCTGTCAAAAACCTAACATACCCACCTTCACATAACATACTGCTCAAATACAAACAATACAAACAAAATAACAATGCTTTACGAACATTATTCACATATTAGCAATACCTTGTAAAAGTAAGTGCACTACACAAACTACAATAAGGCCTACGAAACTAAACCAAATAACACAATAACACAATCTAACACTAAAACATACAACCATTACAAACTTACACACTACTTTACACTTACTACACCTACCTATACACCTAAATCCATAACTAGTAGCTCAAAATTGGACTTATCTTATCCATAGAACAGCAGCAGGGAAACTGAGACCAGCGGGTAAAAAAATCACCTAAAGTCAGGTGCTTTTAAAATGTAGGTTACTGCTAAATACCGTAGCCCCCCTGAGGTTAGTGCCGCACTCTCCAGGTCAGCGCCCAATGTGGCTGCACCGGTCGCACCCCCCTAAAGGCGCCCTGCTTGCTTCAACCTCCGGAGACTGGCCTACCAAGCCACTATTACTTATCTGTAAGCATTATCTGTCTGATTGCCCCATACTTAATTGAGTTGTATCGGGGACCCAACACGGTATTTGCACCCTGCACCTGGCAGTCCCTTTGCCCCTGAACGGAACCTTGCCCAATACTGATCTTAACTCCAGAAGACTGGTGTTGTAAGTCAATGTTACCCATCTGTATGCTGAATGTGTTCAACCTGCCTTAGGTTATCATTGCAAAATCTGACTATTGCTCTTTTGGTATTGCAAAACGTATTTACCTACAACAAAGTTTTTTAGATCTACAAAATAAATAAAACTAAGTACTATTTTTATAAATTGGTCTCAGATTTATTCATTGAGTGTGTATCTCATTTATTGCCACTGTGTGTACAACAAATGCTTAACAATGTTCTCTGATAAGCCTAACTGCTCACCCACACTACCACAACAGACAGCATTAGGATTATCTTCTTTAGCCTCTGTAAATCCTCTAGGGATCCACTGGACTCTCAGCACACTATACCTCTTTTTAGTATAGTATATAGAGAGCCAGTTTCCTACACCCACTGTAAACTGCAGATAACACTGGTGGGCAGGCAGGATAGGGATATGAAAACATGCATCCAGCAAGTCTAACACTAATATCCAGTCTTCTGGATCCAGGGCAAACAAGACCTGAGCTAGCATGAGCATCTTGAATTTCTCCATTTTGATAAAGAGATTGAGGGCTTGGAGGTCTAGGATACGATGAAGGCCCTTATCCTTTTTGGGTAACAGAAATTAGAGTGAATAACAACCACAAACCTTTCTATGGCTTCCTTGGCGAAGAGAGTCATGACTCCTCGCGGAGCAAGAACAAATGATCCTCCATCAGCCAGTTGTAAGATGGAGGCATGGAGGGAGGGGAGGTCTTGAAGGGGAGGGAGTAGCCCCTTTGGATGATCTGCAAAACCCACCAGTCTGATGTTCTGAACTGCCAGTGATGGAGACGATAGCAGATCCTGCCACCAACTGGTGGCCCATGATCTAAAAGGACAAGATTAGGAAGCTTTGGAGGCTGCAGCTGCTAGGAGGGGGGCGGTGGCTGGACAAGACCGTTGGCTACTGCAGGTAGGACCAACTCCATCCCCTCGTCCATGCAGAAGCTGGGAAGCTTGGTGGCTTGTGGCTGAGACAGTGTTGGCGCAGTTGAAAAATCCTTCCATAGCCACGAAAGGAGGGAAAGGCAGACTGGGGATGATGTGGGGTACCCGAGAGGCCCAAGTACTTGCCCGTAGCACGTGAGTCTGCCTTGTCTCCGAAGAGAAAAGTGTCACAGAAGGGCATGTCCATAAGGGAAGCTTGGACATCCCCCCAAGAAGCCTAAAACTCTCAGCTAGGTGTGGTGCCTCAGGGTTATCGCTGAGGAAACCGCTCTGCCCAGTTGGTCGTGTCAGAACTCAGTAAAACAAATGGAGGAGTATCACCCGAAGTAAAGCTGAAGGTTTCCTAAAGGGGGGTTTTCAATGATGAAAAGGAAGGATTCATCCTTTTGTAAGAAGCCCCTCACTCACCAACCTAGTGGTGACATGCCTCATCATCGGGGTCCACCCTGGTGGCCTAGCGTCACCAGGGTGTGCTTCGACACCTGTAATACAGTGAAGCAGGTTGTGAATGTAGGTGCAAAAATAAATGTTAAAAATTGTCCTGGTTTAATTCGCAAAAATGAATTTTATTTTAAAGCAACTGGACAATGTTAAAAACAGGGGGCGAGATACTGGAAGGGAGTTACGACCAAAGTATCTCTATATGTGTAGTGGTGGGTTGGTCAACATGTTTCTACCATATGGGTTAGTACCCAGTATTCGTCAGGACCATGAACAAGGAGATGGACGGTGTGGGCCCCCTAAAAGGCACACCCTATCCTAAATCCTTTTGTACCTCTCAATGTTACATGTTTGTAAGTCCTTGTACGTCATTTTCTACATTACGGGCATAATTTGCACCCTGATCTTCTTGACCACCGTAGTCGGATATACAAAATGTGTTATCGCGCCGTGTGTGGTATTTCCAAGATAATGTGGAATTGCGATAAAAATAAAAATAAAAATAAAAATAATGCATGCGATAGAGCACGCACTTATTGATACGTATACCTGTCCTGGCGCCTAAATAAGCCCCCCACGGACACCTGATCATCACGCTGCTGATCACAAGAAGTTTTCCTAATTACCGTGGCATGAAGTATGAAAGCACTGAGACACAGCACGACGTAACAGGCTAGTAAGAATGATCACGCCTGACAACTGTTTACTTTCTCTCTTCTCCACAGGTTTTTGCTTTTCTTAACACATATGCTCATAATTTTTTTGAGCATTTTACCACTGGCAATTTTGCTAAGAGGTACAAAAGGGTTTAGGATAGGGTGTGCTTTTTAGGGGGCCCACACCGTCCATCTCCTTGTTCATGGTCCTGACGAATACCGGGTACTAACCCATATGGTAGAAACATGTTGACCAACCCACCACTACACATATAGAGATACTTTGGTCGTAACTCCCCTTCCAGTATCTCGCCCCCTGTTTTTAACATTGTCCAGTTGCTTTAAAATAAAATTCATTTTTGCGAATTAAACCAGGACAATTTTTAACATTTATTTTTGCACCTACATTCACAACCTGCTCCACTGTACTACAGGTGTCGAAGCACACCCTGGTGACGCTAGGCCACTAGGGTGGACCCCGATGATGAAGCATGTCACCACTAGGTTGGTGAGTGAGGGGTTTTTTACAAAAGGATGAATCCTTCCTTTTCATCATTGAAAACCCCCCTTTAGGAAACCTTCAGCTTTACTTCGGGTGATACTCCTCCATTTGTTTTACTGAGTCCTGACCAGGGGAATAGGAGTATTCTCCGTTCACCACGGGTGAACACCATCCCTTGCTCTCCCCCTTGTTTTCCAAGGTCGTGTCAGAACCACAACGGATCATGAACTTTGCTGCGCTTCTCCTGTCTGTTTGGAGATGATGGCCCGTACCTCCGCCGGGACCTGCAGCAGCACTTGTGCAACCATATCCCACAGCATGCAGAAATAACGGGCCAATAGGCATGAAGTGTTTACAGACCGCAAAACCAGGATGGTGGAAATAAAAGATTCTTTTCCAAGGAGTCCAGCCTCTTGGATTCCCTGTCCCAGGGTGCTTTAGAGAATATGGGGAAGCTTGGACCACTGAGCTCTCGGAAGTAGGATATTAGGTGAAGAGTTTTGGGCACCCAGAAATGGTGCGGTGGTGATGGTCAACCGTCCTATTCACAGGAGCCCCAGTGCTGGGTTTGACTAGGTTTCCAAAAGGAAGTCGATGAGAGCCTCATTGAATGGGAGTAGGGATTCTGAAGAGGAGACTCTCAGTTGCAGCACCTTGGTCAAGAGATCAGTCTTGACAGCCACCGAGGGCAGCTGAAGGTCAAGGTTTGCAGCTGCTCTCCGCACCACCATAGTATAAGAAGCACCCTCCTCTGTAGCTATGGTAGGAGGAGTAAGTATGCCTGGATGTGGAGAGATATCCAATCCGCTGGCATCACACCTCACACCAGTTTATTCTAGAAGGTCCAGCACTCCTCCCCGAGGCCTAGGCATTGGAAATAAGGCTCAGAATCTGATCTAGGATCCAAGGGTCCTGCCAGTATCAGCTGCGGCGTCAGGGATGATAATGGGGCTGGTGCCACGAGTGGGCGTCAGTGGTGCCCGGAGCGTCGCATCGGGGAATGTGAAAAGGGTACGACCGGCGCAGATCGGATCAATCATTGGAACCACTGGGGCACACTGGAGCCTGAGCCGGGGAATCAGATGGGGCCCGAAGCGTCCTTAACAGGGTCGGGCCGCCCAAATAGAAGACGCAGTGCCTCATAAAACTCTGTACGTTGGGCAGGGGTCACTCCGGCCTCCGAATATTTGGGGAGGCATGGTACAAATACAGGCACAGGCTGCGCAGAACAAGGCCTCAGATGCAGATGCTTCTTCATCACATCGCCCGACAGATGAAGAGAAGTCGAAGAGCAATTTGACTCTTCTTCATGTGCCTCTTACCTGAATGTCCTGACGATCTCAAATGGGACGAAGACAACTTCGGACTCTCTGAAACAATCCTGGGACCTTCCTCTCAACTGGGACCTCGACTTCAGCAGAGTTGCAAGACGAACGGCTAGCAAAGCCTCGGGCCCAGCGGCCCAGCAATATGAGCATGACTTGGTGTTGTGGTCGAGGTACAGGCACCAAAGACAGACAAGGTGCAGATTGGTCATCGATATCGCTGGGTGACAGGCTCTGCAGGGCATAAAACCAGTCCTACATGTTGATATCCTCAACACACTAGAAGGAAACCTCCCCAAAAATTTAACAAAAAATCACAAAAGTCCTGTCCAAAAATGACAGAGGGTTAGCTCTTCTGCGTATCAGCGCTGGCTGGTGCGGAAGGAAAGAAAAAGATGTTAGCGCACATTGGTGGTGCCTCTATAGGTACCACAATGGTGCGGACGCTGCTGACGAAAGATACAGAGACGATCGACAACACCTACCAGCGTACAAGGGGTACTGCTAGAATCCTAGGATCCTGTCTGGTGCCACGAAAATTCAAAGATAAGGAATCTGCGGCTAGAAGTCTTTATCAGATTTGTCGTCCACTCATCTCAGTGGAATAATTTTGTACCATCTCATAAAGGAGCATTGGCAAAGCCAAAAGATCTTGCTAAAGCCCAAACTATTGGCACTCTCAATGTGAATGTCTTTTTGCATATTTGGTAACCTAGCATGTTACTGTGTCAGTGTTGTGATTCAAATAAGAACAAATGTTAAAAAGGAACATGCATGGGGAAAGACCTCACTCAAACACTGAACTGCAAAAAGAAAGCAACAGGGAGACAAAAATCTCAGGAATAAGGGATTAGTCAAGTGAAACTATTTGGTTGAATTACACTGAAAGAGACAGATTTGTTTTATATATGTTACTTGTGCCCTGATCCTTACCGGACTGTCCATTGCTGCCCTGTTGGTGTTTGCTGCCTTAAGTGGGGGTCTGCAGTTGCTCTCGCGGCCCTGCCGCTACCGCGTTCACTGCCATTACCGCGACCAAAAGGAGGGGACTACATATCCCACAGGCCTCCTGTGGCGCAGGAAGAACGCGTCACTGCTTAGCGCCAGGAGGCCCTTAAATTTGTTGGAGGACCAATGCAGCGCGGGACGCGCGCGGGCGTGCCTGGGCACAGCCCGGGCCAAGGGCGTGCCCGTCCGCGCCTGTCAGAGCTCAGAGGGGGCCGGGCTGGGCCACATTATTGATATTTTACCATCAAACTGAAAGTTGTGACTCTTTGTCCGGGTCTGAAGGTGAGCTGGGGTGTTGCCACTGATTGGCTTCGGGGCACTTAGATCACCATGAGTAAAAGGAAGGTTGGGGATAGGGTGGTGGGCACCCTAGATGCTGTTTTAAAAAGAGCCGAATCTGTCCTAATACATGAGATACAGGCTACAGAGCGTAGGCTCTCGCTTGAACCCATACCATCCAGGGGAGGCTCTTTGCCTAGTGCCCAGATACCCCTTTCACAGTCGGTTATTGAATTAGAACCCGTTTGTGATACAACTCCTCCCAGCCTACCAGGTGTGATGCCTATGCCCCCATCCTTGGGTACCCCGCAAATCCAGCGTAGCTTACAGAGCCCTGCTGTGGTAAAGTCTAGGGGGAAGAAAGCTTCAGGGGGGACAGGAGCTGAACCGCCCACTAAAACAAGCATTTGCAATGCAATAGGTCTCGCATTAGGAAAGTTTGAGCTATTGGCATTGTAAATGACATATTTTATTTATGTGTTGGTTTTGAAAATAGCGAATTTAATAGCTTTGTCATTTACAATGCCAAGTTTTAACTTTCGGAAATGTGGCAATAACATTTGTAATGCAATATGTGTTCTATTTACGTGACTGAGATGTATTGATATTACAAATAACAATGGCTTTTAATTTTTTTAAATAATTAATACTCAAATAAAAGTTATTGTAATTTATAATGGCAATAGCTTTAACTTTTGTAAATAACGTTCGTGAAGATTATGTTTAGTGTATTTTATTTGACGAAAATCCAAGAACAGAAGTGAAATATTAACATCTTTTTGTGACATTTGTAATAAAGCTTGAAACATTGAGAGAACATATTTGAACCAGTTGAATGGTTGCACAGATTGATGCTGTGGTGGCGCCGCCGAGTGATGCTGTGGCGTTCAGTAATGCTGTGGTGGCGCATAGTGATGTTGTGGTGCCCCGGATTGATTCTGTGGTGGTGCTGTAGTGAAGCGATAGAGAGATAGAGTGCGATGGATAGAGTGAGGGCTATAGATAGATAGAGGGAGGGCAATAGATAGATAGAGGGAGGGCAATAGATCGATAGAGGGAGGGCAATAGATAGATAGAGCGAGGGCAATAGATAGAGCGAGGGCAATAGATAGAGCGAGGGCAATAGATAGAGCGAGGGCAATAGATAGAGCGAGGGCAATAGATAGAGCGAGGGCAATAGATAGAGCGAGGGCGATAGATAGAGGGAGGGCGATAGAGTGAGGGCGATAGATAGATAGAGTGACTGCGACAGCTAGATAGAGTGAGGGTGATAGATAGATGGTTGTGTGTTGTTGTGCTTGTGCGGTTCTGTGTGCGGTTGTAGTTGTGTGTGCGGTTGTGGTGTGTGTGTGGTGTTTGTGTGGGGTTGTGTGTGTGTTGTGTTTGGGGTTGTGGGTGTTGTGTTTGGGGTTGTGTGTGTTTGTGTGTGTGTGGTTGTGTGTGTGTGGTTGTGTGTGTGTGTGGTTGTGTGTGCTATGTTTGGGTTGTGTGTGGTTGTGTGTGTTGTGTTTTGGGTTGTGTGTGGGGTTGTGTGTGTGTGTGTGGTTGTGTGTGTGTGGTTGTGTGTGTGTTTGTGTGTGTGATGGGTGTGTGTGTGGTGGGTGTGTGTGTGTGGGGTTGTATGTGTGTGGGGTTGTATGTGTGTGGGGTTGTGTGTGTGGGGGAGTTGTGTGTGTGTGGGGTGTTGTGTGTGCGCTTTGGCTCAGCGAGACCTAAAAAAGTAGATACTACATGTAAATCGTTTTTTCCGTTTTTCAATCCGAGATAAAAAATCCAAACTCTAATTTGTGGGGTAATGCTTGCTGGGTGAAAATAGAGTACCCTTTCCTCCCTAAAACAAGCCAGCTGTCCATCTTACAAAGGATGGTAAACTGTGCAGCATTACATTGGGTACTAAACCCTGAAATTGTGGTTGAAAATGTGAAAAACTTCCAAAGGAAATCTAAAAAATCCATTTAAACAACATTACATTAATATAAACTTGCATTTAAAAGGCAGGTTTTAAAATACCATACTTAAAATCTAAATCGAAGACTGTGTGCAGACTTAATATAACCAGGCATAAATAAACAGGCCTACTCACGGCCACGCCTAGACCCAAGAGTGCCTGGTGTCCGCTTAGTTTACCGTCAGGACCAGGGCTGCTCTATATATGGCCCCTGGCCACATTACCGAACCTTACTCCTGTTCCTAATAGATTATGCAATCCCCTAAAAGGGTAAACGTGGTGAGATAATTTTTTTGAGTGTACACATTATCGTCTCCACCGGTATACCTTTGGGTCATTCCAGGGCTTAATTTGAGCCGGTGCCTGCTTGGGGGGGAGTGGGGGTATGGGGGAGGGGGCACCGGCGCTCATTGTTGGGAACTGGGACTTATTTTTCCACATCATATTTTTATCGAGCGCAAGAGGAGGGGGGGGAACACACAGATTATACAGACGCAAGAAAAGAAAGAAGGCAAAACCGTTACAAAGGGGGAAAGCGGTGACTGGAAAGAGCGATAAAGGAGCAGAGTGTGTCTGGTACTGGATTAAAGAGCTCTGAGGTGAAATGAAGATTACTTGGCCTTCGTATTCGGTGCCCTAATATTTAATTGCACTGGCCGCGTGTTTCTGAGTATAGCTTCAGCACTGGCTCTCGTTCTTGTACAAATTAAGGATTGTAACCGGGCTTCTCAGAATAGCTTTGGGCATCGGCACTCTTTCTTGTACAAATTAAGCACTGCTCAAGAGCTCAAGACTTCTGAGAATAGCATCGGGCACCGGCACTCTTTCTTGTACAAATTAAGCACTGCTCAAGAGCTCAAGACGTCTGAGAATAGCATCAGGCACCGGCACTCTTTCTTGTACAAATTAAGCACTGCCCTGTGCTTCTGAACATAGCTTCGGGCACCAGTGCCTTTTCATTTACAAATTAGGCACAGCCACGGGTTTATGAGAATAGCTTCGGGATACTAAAGCTCTATCGCCGTTACTACGATCTCTTAGAGGACCTCCTTTTAATTTTTCAATCAAATTAACTTATCACGTCATTTAGTGTGATATTTTGACTGATGTCTGTCCATCACTCTTACCGTAGGGAATAGATTTATACAGGCAATGCTCAGTTCAATCCATGTTTTACAGCTACGAAGCAGTAAAGTGGCAACTGTGAGTGAAGTGCACTCATATACCTAAAGGACTCTGGTGACGACTACACAACCAACGAACTACAACGGGAAGTAAAAACAAGTTGTTCTTCTTTCTGGCTGCCTGTCCATCAATCCATAACCACACAGAGTTTTACTAGTATTTTGTAGAGGTATCATTAATTTACAAAATATCCTACTGTGCAGAGTTTGGAGACGTCCTTCGGAGCGGGCTGTCACTTATCAATGCCTGGCTCAGTTGCTGACTCTTATTGTGATCTGTGACACATGTGTTACAGAAAAGACATCAAGCTAAACTGTGTACAGTATTTAAAGGGCTGTCAACACTTGCCGCAGATAACCCATAATCGTTGCTGGGCAGGCACAAAAAAACAGCCTCCCCCAGTCCCTTCCCCAAAAGCAGAACTGACAAAAACTCTCGATGCCACAATTGGCTTTACACGCTATACATACATTTGAATGATTACATTTTCTAAAGCTGCCAATGCGGAATCACGCACCTCAAACCTCTTAACATTCCTGACTAGTAAAAAATGAAAAAAAAATATAACTCAATGCATATCAGATGCATTTTATGGTTAAAACTGTATAAATTCACACATATTAACAGACGTGATGAATAGAAACAATACTTGACCTCAAATATTCTTAGTCCAGTGAAGAAATTAAAACGATTTGATTTCCGGCATTCTAACTGTAATGAAGCCTTAAAACAGATCGCATTTTAGATATTAGTCTAAGGAATACATTAAAAATACACGAATTCCGAAAGTGTGCATTTAAAGTTATACTTTCACAAACACCAAGTGTAAGGAAGAAGTCCTGGTTTATTATTGCATCTACTTCTAGTTAGTGACGGAACGTCTCATACGTTGCGTCTAGAGAGCCTTTGTAGAGCAGAGCAAGGGCGAACCTTCCTAGCTGAAGGCGAGACACATCCCGCTGCGCGCAGCCTGGAGGGCCTCTGTGCCAGGCGCTGCCCTGCCCAGCCTGCGTTCATAGACAGTGGGCCGCGCCACACACGAGGCGCGCTCTATATTTGGACAGCACAGGGCCTCTTCTCAACTGTTCTCCCGACCAGTATAGTGCCTGGGGCCTCCCGAGTTAACCTGTTGAGCATCCGTCTGCCCCGCTCAACAAACTGTCCGGCACCTGGGGGCTGCAGCCGCTACTGCGACCAAGGCGGGTGAGTGACCGCACTGCCGTGCCTGCAGCCCCGCGCTACTCCGACTCTGTGCGCTGAAGCAAAGCTCCTCACCAGGTTGTCAGTTTAAGAGACGCAACACTGCTAAATAGACCTGTGTGCAGTACCCAACTTTCTAGCGCAGTGCGAGCTTAACTTCAATGCGCAGGGTGTGACGTCACTGCCCTTCGATAAACAGAGAAGAAGAAAAACAGGACTCAACTTTTTAAAGTAAGTAAAGTTTTGCTGACACTCAAACAGCTAGATGGTAGTTTATGCGCAAGCAGCACCTTTTCTATGAAGAAAGTACCAAAAGACAAATAAACATAGCCAGTAGGGCAAGTAACTGGCAAACGCTGAGCTATAAAAATATTCCACAACATAACTATATTTGGCCTTGCAGAAAAGCAAGTCAACCGCAGAGCCAAAGTACTCATTTGCATACTTCCGACACATTCCTGCTAAAATGGTGACTCTAGCTCTGCTTTAACGGCATCATTTGCATATTCCCCCTTCCGCTCAACACAAAGATGCGGTCTGGTGTAATCTCCGCGAGCTGCATGTTCGTTCCCAGTGCCATAAGGAAAGTAAATTGGCATAAACACTACAAAACATGGTGATCGGTCCAGGTAAAGCCAGCAAGTCATGCCGCTATACCGACGAGATGCACAAAGAATAAAGTGTGGAATCTTCACGGTTCAAGGTCATATTACAAAGATCACTGTTATTCTGTATGCTATCTCTGGGGTGTCCGCGCCATCACTTGGCATGGCTCTCAACGGCTATACAAACCCCTCTTCCTCCTCCCGATTACGTAATCGCTCAAGTCCCTCGGAGGGACTTCCCTTATGCACTGGTCATTTTAGTGATGTCGGATTTGCAGCGTCGAGGCCCATACTAAACCCACCACAGTACACTTCAGTAATTAGCCTTCAGGAGCAGGGAGAATGCAAACATTCCAAGCTCATGGAACGTCGTCGGTCTTTTGCAGCCTCCCCTGCCCAATTCAATGAGAAAGCGGCCAAGTGGCTCCTAACCCCGCACCTTGCTCGTACGTGTCCAGTCCACACAGCACGTCTTCCCGAAGACCCTCCTCGCCTAGACACCGGGCACATAGGCCCCGCCACACCTCCCCGTTCTCGTCGCCGTGCACCAGGCAGTAGCACAGTCGGCACACCAGGGAGCATGAGCGTAAATCCATAGACCAAGATAGGAAAAGGCCAGCTCCAATGCTCGTGGAGGCATCGGTGCGGCTGGTGCTGGAGGCTCCGGTGCTGCCTCCGCCATCACCGGCCGGGAGGAAGCCCAGCACCCCGGTAACCTGTCCCAGGGCTCCCTGAATACAGTCAATGCCTATGATTGGGCGGTGCCTCTATCCGCCTACTCCTATTAATGACCAATGAGAGAACCTTTTCTCTCATCCCAAACAGAAGACGGACTTCTAGTCACACAATTCTAGTCCTTCGTCATGCGCGTCTACGTCTACTTGCTGAGAGTGCACGAAGTACGTCTCTCTGCATGCGCATGCGCGTTGGTACAGTCTGCTCTTCCTGCAACGCCTGGGGGAGACGAGAAGAGCTCGTCCTACTACGCAATATGTGCAGATTTACAGGTTGGTGGCGTGGCACATGTAATTTTAGTCAAAACAACCGAAATTATGTTGTATAGAGAAGTTTTCCCGCTTCATGTCCTAGGATAACAGGAGGATCAAAGGGAAGCTATCCTCACGGACACGATCAATACCTTTGGCTTCACGCACAGAGTTTTGTTTTCTGGGATTAGTGAAACATTTGACGTTTCCGACGTTGTCTTTGTAGTGACGGAGCCTGTCTGTAGCCCGGTGAGTGGAGCGGGCGGGTTAGTTGTAAGGGGGGGGGGGGGGGGAGTGTGTGTGTGTGTGTGTGTGTGTGTGTGTGTGTGTGTGTCTGCGTGCGTGTGGCTGCGTGCGTGCGTGCGTGAGTGATTGTGAGAGGCTGCCGCTGTGAATGTGGAGCAAAAGATGTGCACGGCTGGGGGGGGGGGGGGCTGAGCATGCGCGTCCACGATGTGCAATCGGCGCTCGTGCACGTGCAATCGGCGCTCGTGCACCAATCTACGTCCCTTGAGGAGCAACTTGGCCACAATAGGTCGAGAGAGCTCGACCTAAAAAGGAAAGGTCGTGGCACATCCAAACAAAACCCATTGTCTGCCATCAATGAATCTAGTGGGGTTTATTTCTTTGGAAACTCGGGTGATAATGCCCCAGTCCCTAATCCCGCTGCTCATTCAAATATCCAGCTTAATCAAGAAGACCTGTGTTCCCTATTAAGAGAGCAAATAGCTGCCCTTATCGATCCTATAATTAAGAGATTAGACTCAGTTGATGCCAGGCTTAATAAGATTGAACAACGTTTAGCTTGCAGCATCCAAAGGGATCTTGAGCAAACTACCATACAGGCTAAGGGGGGGGTCCAATGTAGCTCCTTGGGGCCTGTACAAAAGATACAGCGGGGAAACCCGTCAAATGCCCAACTAAGTGCTGATCGGGCTGAACCAGTGATGAGTGTAGTCTGTCCTCCCCCTACTAGTGCTAATAATGGTAGTGTTGCTCCTTTGACACAGCAGTGTGGGGCAGATGTTAATAGAAGACAGGATGAGCAAGGCATAGAAGGGGGCTCAGCTATGTTACCTAGTCTCCATCTTCCCCCAGAAGCCACACCTTATACGGTTATCCTAGCGAACGTACCCCCTCTCCCACCGGGTACTCGAGAGCATTGGTCAACGCTAAAAAATAAGGCCCTCCACTTCCCGAGTAAGAAGACATGGATTCAACACAAACTTTTCGACGAGTTTAAAATGGTACGACGTATCAACTGAGTAGGCCACTCATTCAAATGTATGGCTGGTGACTGCGTGGTATTGAGTTTCAGGTCACCCCCCTTGGTCCTTTATATCTTAGAGATGGCTGGGTACTTTCCCCCTGTTGCAGAGGAAATTAGATTACTCCCCTTAGGGTTTTTCTATAATCGATGGACGTCGCTCAGATATAGTGAAGTTTGGGCCCTCCAAAGGGTCTACAATAGGTTAGACTTCCCCATTCAGACCAACAATCGCTTTGAGTTGCTGTCAACACTCGAAGACATAGACTGACTGAGAGGGAGTGATATTGCAAAGAGTGCTATAGGTAGTGGGGTCAATACGATGGTAGTGGGGAATCCACCAATTGGCACCAGTAGTAATCAGGGATGTGGGTATGTCCCTCCTCGGGATATACTGATAACTGGCTCAGAAAATGTACGCACAGGAAGCGAACTGTGGGATATTCCCATTGATCCTGAGGTACAACCTCTTTTAAGATCCCTTAGCATAGGTCAACCATTAACAATGGAACCAAATATAAACGAGGTATTGATTTCCACTGGGAATGAAGGCCCTAGTCCCTCAAGACCATTTATGACACTAACCTCTTGGAATATAGCAGGCCTCTTATGCGAAAATAATGTCTACAGATTGGTCTGCATACACAGATTGTACGGATGTATGGGTATTCCATGAGACATGGTCTGTAGAAGGAGTTTTCCATGTAGGTTATCTAAACTTCTTTAAAGCAGCCACAAGGGGAAAAAGAGGTAGACCAGTAGGTGGGTTGACTTGTTGGGTTCGGCAATTTCAGGCGGTAAGGGTAGACGAGGTTTATATTGATAGCCCTGACATTTTGGCCATAAGGGTCAGCTCAACAAAGGGCCTCGATATAACCATTTATAATGTGTACTCGAGGGGCCAACCTGGTGGCAGGAGCTCTAGTGTCATTACAACTTTAGAAAGCCACCTGTCCCAGGAGGTTAACACTAGCAGACAGATCATTGCCGGTGATTTTAATACTACCTTCGAACCCCTGGATTTTGAAGATGGTATACATAGCTGCCAAGGTTTCAGATTGCCAAGTGTGACATTTTCATAATTGACATTTCAGCGACTATGAGTGACAGTTTCTTGCGAGCAAAAATCATGCAATGAAGATGAGGAAAACTTCTAAATATTAGAAATTACAGCCGTTTGAGCAACAAGAAACTCCATGAAGTTCTTGAAACTACTGCAGAGCGCCAGAAATGGAAGGGCGCTGACCCTAGTGCTCCCTCCTGTAACCTGTCTGTACTGTAAAGGACTGCGTAACCATGATATTAAACAATACAACACTTAGGCCAATCAACACACTACAGTCTCAGTGGCAGCAGGCTGCCTCACACAGTGACCAGAGAATTACGGTAGTAGTACTTACTGTTTCTGTGTGACTTCAACCAGACTGTACTATTATCCGTCGAGCCAGGTGACTGTAGCTGCAGCTGGCACTCCACTGGCTGTGGCAGGCACTGCCCTGTCTGTGAACCATGCACTGGCGGTGACGGGTCTGCAGCCGCGTCGGTGAGCTCTGAGCCGCAGCACTGGGTGTCCGTCGGCGGCCCACAGCACTGCATTCAGCAGTGTGTCTGCCCTCACGCAGAGCTGCCATGATGAATGCGAGACTGTCAGTCTCATGCCAAATCGATGCCGCCAGTGCCTGCCGTCCCGGCGGCGCCGGTGGTCCAACGCTGGCCGGGTAATTTACCGCGCACTCAGCAGGCAGGGCATTCGCTTTCACACAGTCACAGTCTGACTGGGACGGCTATCAGCGACGGGACATCAACACCAGCGGTGCTAACTCCAGCCAGTGGAGTCCCGGCCGCTTTTGAGAGACCGACCTCACTTCCTGTTGAGCTTCCTGGGGTCATGATAACGGGTGCCACAGCCATTAACGCACAACTCTCAGAGCAGGCACCGCCCGGGGTCTCAGTAATTGGGAAGCAAGGTGAATAAGTGACTCAGCACCGCAAGCGGGAATTAATGCAGGCAGAGCAGCACAGCCTGGCCTGCCCTCGCAAACATTGTAGCAAGCATTGTTGCATTACTGTCTCCCGAGTCCTGCTGGCAAGTCTGCAGAGAGCGAGCAGCAGCCTGCGCACATCGTGTCAGAGGCGCCAGCGCTTGCGCTGGCACCCTGGCGTTACTGTAGCCAGTTTTGGCCATGTCAGCAGAGTGCAGTCTCAGTGGGCAAAATGTGTGACAATGCATTTCAGTGCGGCGATGCGGAACACCACACTGAAATGCGTTAGAGTCACGCCCCATGCGTGATACTTGGCAGGACTGGATGGAAGGCTCAGTGAAGACGTGGACGCATTATGGGGTGTCCCTCATTTGGATCTTAAACCCATAAGAAAATGGTCTGAGGCCGCCCTTCAATTGAAGGGGTTGTGTTTGGAATGGGGTCTGAGGGTGGTTAATGGACGAAGTCTGATAGACAGGGTGCTGTGACCTTTGATAATGGCAGGTTTAACAGCCGCATTGATTATATACTTGTCAATGTGGAGCTGTGGCCTTTAGTCTTAGATATGGAGGTACAGAGTAGGCCTGAAAGCGACCACAATCCCCTGGTTTTTAAAATTAATGATAGAAGTTTTTTTAGCTCTTCCCAGAGGGAGGGTGATGACTGCCCTAACATGGTAACTATTACTAATGACTTAAGAAGGGTTCGTGGCCGCGGATAGCCACTAATGAAAGGAATGTTGTGCATATCAGGGCTATTGTTTCGAGGTCCTTGGATAAACATTCGGCATGTGAGTCCCAGGAGTGCTAAATGCTAATATATTGGGTGTTCATAATGAACTCTTTAGTGGGTTGAAAAGGTTTTTCATAAAGACTAACCTGTGTAAAAAGATCAGTCCGCTGAAGCCAAGCTCGTGGTACAATAACACGTGCAGACTTGCCCATAAAGAATTGGTGGAAGCTATAAAATCGAGGACCCAGGGCACCATCAAGCAGTGCAGATCTAATTATAAAACAGCACTAAGACAAGCCAAGAGAGACTGGGATGAGGATCGATGGAAGGATCTGTTACATGCCTGTAATGGGAGAAACATGGTCCAATTCTGGGAACTACTTAAGTGGGGGAATAGGCCGCAATTAAAAATTCCGAGTAACTAGGTTGAACCCCAGCAATGGGTGTAATTTTTTGAAGCACAGTTTAGGGCATCACATCGTAGCAATGAAGCCGCCCCGCCTATTCTATTTGACAGTCCATTGGAGTTAACTAATAGAGAGGTGGAGACTGTGTTGAAAATAATCCCGAGTGGTAAGGCTTCAGGGCCTGATTGTATTCCTGCCGATTTATTCAAGCAGGACCATGAGTTATGGGTCCCATATATAAAGCTAGTAGTTAACGCTATTACTCGTGGAGCTCTGATCCCTGCATCCTGGTCCGGAGCAGAGATTATACCGATCTACAAGAAGGGAGACCGCTCTGCTCCGGCCAACTATAGACCCATCAGTTTATTTGATGCCGTGCAAAAGATGGCTGCACAATTGGTATTGGGCAGGATACAGGGATGGATGACTGAAGCAGACATCTTGTCACCCTTACAGGCAGGGTTTCGGTCTCACATAGGTACCCTCGACCAAGCCTTCAGATTTGTATTAATTTATTGGAAGGAGGTTACCCTAGACGGGGGTATGCTTTTTGCAGCATTTGTGGACCTAAAATCCGCCTTTGATCTTGTCCCAAGGGTAAAGTTGTGGGAAATATTACTGAAAATTGGGATGCTCAAAGAGTTGGTTGCCATTTTGGTCAAATTGCATGAACGCACCAATGCGCAGGTTCGTTGGGGCAAACCAGGTGAGGTTACCAAAAAGTTTGAGGTGAACAAAGGCGTCCGTCAAGGGTGTGTGCTGGCTCCCACCCTGTTTCCTTTATTTATTAATGGGGTGGTCCAGTATTTTACGAACCACTCAACGGATGCGCCAATGTTAGCTGGCATGAAAGTGCCACTGCTCATGTTCGCGGATGACACCTTGTTAATATCCAAAACAAGACAGGGATTGCAGTTGGCACTGTCTCGTTTTGAGGTGTTTTGCCATGAACATGAGCTTGTGGTCAATGTAGGGAAAACCAAGTTCATGGTGCTCCATGGGTCAAAGTCAGTAAAAGCATGCGTCTTCATGGATGGTGTACCTTCGGAGCAGACACATGTTTTTACCTACTTGGGTGTCACATTTAATGATAAACTGAGTTGGAAGCCCCAAGTTGACATCCTAGCGCTAAAACATGCTCAGCTAGCTGGTGCCCTGCTTAAGGAGCACAGGTTGTCTCTTTCCAAGCCTGTTGCCTCTATTGTTAAAATCTATACGACCAAAATCTGCCCAGCAATCCTATATGGTGCCAAAATTTGGGGGTTTTGTAACTTATCCTCACTTTCCAAAGCCCAGAATAAATTCATGAGATCTATAGTGGGTCTGCCCAAATCTTCCCCTCGAATTCCACTGCTTTTCGATCTTGGTTGTCAGGCACTTGAAGATGTCGCCTGCTATAGACCGCTGGCATTCTGGAGGCGTCTCTGGATTACTCCAGGGCTCCACCTGAATGCCAGGGCGTTGTTGGAGGTAAGGGGGCTAAGTCGTTCTTATAAGATCCCATGGTTGACTGGTGTTAAATCCCTGTTGTTTGATATGGGGATGAGGAATATTTGGGATCACCCGAGACTGCGGAATTTCCATCAAAAAGGTTTTACAAAGCAGCATACTGGGAGTTGATTAAAGTTAGGAGATTCTCCTCCCATATCAGCCCGTCTTTGTCGAGGGACTACCGTGACATCAGGGATGAACCCCACCTGGAGGGCTATTGGGACCTTATAACGAAACAACTTGATCGACAGCTCTACCACCAGTTTAGGGTTGGAACACTACCCCTGCGATGGTTAACAAGCAAATGGAATTCTGTTACTAGTAATAAGTGCTTATTCTTCCAAGACCAGACAGAAGATATAGATCACTTTTTATTTGCATGTTTATCACAAACCGAGGAGTACCTGGTTGAAACCAGGATGCCTGCTCATGGGAACCAGATCAGCAATGGTTAAAAACATGTACGCCTTGTTGAAAACGCATGAAAAACATTGAGAAAAGATGTTCCTTTCCTTTCTTCATGTCTTTTGCATACCCACATCAGCTTGTTAGGTCTGCTTGGTTCTTATTAACAGCTAATACAATTTCAAAGGCCTTAGCAGAAATACAATAAGCTACTAAGGATCATGTGTCTATGTAGAAAATCATTCTGGCAACTTTATCTCTCAGTCCGTCAGGCAAAAAGTTACAGATATATTCAAATACACTTTCCCCATTCCTCAGCTCAATGTTCTCTTAGAAACCTAAACCATGCTGTTTATGTCGGTTTTGAACATGGTAATTGTAAATGTGACACTGCAGCAAATCAGGCCTGTTCAACTATTCAGTTACTATCAGCCTCATAAAGAATCATAGCGAATCGACAAGCATACTGAACACCTATAAGAAATGTATAGTTCATGCCCAAATATCTCAGTATCTGCTGCTTGTGGCACATAATTCAAACATCTGTTTGTTCAATATGACAGATTCTAAAATTATATCTCAGAACAGTTTGAGAAGTACTCTACAAAATCACTTTCTGAAAGGTGTAGAACGTACTAGCTGTTCAGTATCCATATCTATGCATAATGGTAACGTAAATACATATGTGAAGGATTCATTTACTGCTACGTTGATGTGATAGCTTTACATGTGACAATGAAGGGTATCCAGTACTGCCATTCGAGGGTCTTTAAAATAAATAAGCATATCCTCCACATACAAAGTCACCATGTGAATTGTCTGCCCCACCTTAATATCTAAATCAGCCAGATTATTGCTAAAGAATCTGCCAAACTGTTCTGTTGAAAGGCCAAAAAAACAATGATGACAGAAAGGAACCATTTTGAGGACTTCTTTCCTCTTCACAGCTTTGTGAGATCTACTAACAGTTCTCCCCAGTAAGCTGTACATGAATGAATTTAACATATGCCAGATTAAAATGTATAGGCCATAGTACGTGGAAGAGAAAGGCCTAGATAATAGTATTGAATGCTTTTTCCATGTCTGGGCAAACAAAACCTAAACATTGGTGAATTTGCATGTTAACAGTTCTATTCCTGTTTGGCATAAAGCCACTCCAATCCCTTTGTGTCAAATCGGAAATTACCTTTGCTAGTATGTTTTACATAGGATGTGAGGATCCATATGTATCATCAATAGCAATTGGTACAATTGGCAATGTTGAGTGTTTTTACAATGCATCAATTTAATCACTACCATTAACTTTCTCAATGAGAGTAGCACACAAGCATGCATGAAAGGTTTCTGCCCAGCATTGGTCAAAATCCTAAAAATATTTCTTAGCTTCTCCAGTGTAAAAACAAACAGTTGGCTGCCATTTGTACATTTCTGGGGCCACGAAAAGCTTCTGATCAATAAGGATTCCCAGATTCTTAACTGAGGATACCAGAGCCAAGGTAGCTCTGAGCTGCAATGGCCACCAGTCATTAGACCAAGAGTGGGATTGTTTACTTAGAATAAGTACTTCCGTGCTGTTGGAATTAATGTTAACATGATTTGAGTGCATCCAGCTAGCAAGCAAACAGATATCTTTTGGTTTGAGACGTCAGTGACATTATTTGAGATTGTGGCTATATATTTGATATGATAGTACCTCAAATCCAAAAGAGTGCACAATCTCCACCAAGAGAAGCGTGTATGCATTGAAAAGGGTGGGGCTAAGAAAAGATCCCTGCAGCAATACCCATTACAGAGGAGCACTTATGCTGGAGAGTGGGGGTGAGTGACACTGCTTGCATTCTGGTAGAGAGGAATGAGGCAAGGCAGTTAACAATGAACCGGCACTCTCCAATTGTAAGCAGGCATTATAACATGATGGAGTAGGTAATGTTATCAAACGCCACTGGCCAATTCTAAAGGACCAAATTGGCAGTGCTGTCCTGGTCCAGTATTATTGTTACATCAGTAGTGGAGACTGGGTCTTCTTTGGCTAGTATGGAAACCCATCTCTGGGAGGTCCAGTAAGGAGTTGGCATCCAGGTAATTGAAGAGCTATTTGCTGAGGACATTTTTCAGGAGAGTATATTTCATTCCTGAATCCAAAATCCTGCAATTTCTCCACTCTGAATCTCCATGTGTGTATCCTAGGACAATGCACCACCATTCATAAATCCTGGCGAAAGGTGGATGATCCAAAAGCACCTTTTTAAAGTGTGTAATTGTTTGAAAACCCCCAACAATTATAGGTGCTCACAAACATATAATGAATTCTAGTAAACAAATTATGAGGTTCTGCTTAATAGGAAAATATGTTATTGTCTTTATGTTGGTCCTTCCTTCGATCAACCGTCACCATGTCTATTAGTATCAGCTTTGGAGCCAACTGTATTCCTTTCCTAGCATGGGCCCTGGAAGTGTCTGTCCAGAAAGTCACATATGGCAAAATTAACATTTTAAGCTGGCAACAGTATACTCACCAAAATTGGGGCATGCAATCTTCGGGGAACGAATGTAACATTTTATTTCCGGTAAGTTAGGGGCATAGCCATCAACCAAGCAGTCCAAGCAAATACCCAACCTATCTAGTTGACCTTCAATTAAGATATATCTGCCTACTGGATCGGGTATAATCTACTTTACCAGTATGGGCACACCTGGAACTACTATGTATGTTGCCCCCCTAAAACGAAGACGAAGTACAATACATACTACAGTTGGCCCACCATCATTTAGTCAATTTAACATATTCATTTTTCTTCAGGTGTGTTTCATTTAATAATGCAACTTGTGCTGCACTGCTGAAAATAAAGCCACCCTCTCTGTATTTTGACCTTAAAATTCAACCATCTCATAGTCCATGTGAGGCTCTTGATTGCACACCCTATCGTAGCTTGTAATTCACAGGTCTACTCATCTTTTAAAGTACCTTATACGCCCACAGGTCACCCAGTAAGTAGTTCACAGTGTCATTACTGCCTACTATAGTGAATAACATTCCTCAATGCAGTCAATTTCTCACCCACTTGCAAGTTGGAGAAGTGTTTAGGAAAATTGCTTTTGTAGAGACAGCTCATAGGCCTGATTACGAGTCTGGCGATCGAGGTGGCGCAGTAGTGGCGGGCCACAGTTTTGCCTATTACGATTTTGTAAGTTGTATCGGCGGAGTCTGGCGATCGAGGTGGCGCAGTAGTGGCGGGCCACAGTTTTGCCTATTACGATTTTGTAAGTTGTATCGGCGGTGGACCGCCTGCTTCACCGGGTAAAAGTTGTTCCCTGGCGCAGGCGTAGGAGCACCACAGCGCAATATGCTGACTGGCGCAGTCCTGCTCAGCATATTTTAAGTTCCAGCTCCGCCAGCCATTTCATGGTGGAGCCTCCCCATGAAAAGGCTGGCGGAGCAGGAACAAAGTGAGCCCTACAGGCCCCCGTGTGGCCCCCGCCATGGAGATACATGTGCCCCCGTCTGTATCCCCACGAAGTTCTAGCACGGCATTGACTTCCACGTCCATGCCGTGCTGGAACTCTTGTGATGTTCTCATTACGGTGCCTGTTTTCCAGGCACCACAATGGAAAAGGCAAAGGACCAGCGACCATATCATGAGTTGAACTTTTATAACACAAGTTCAACTCGTGGTACAGTTGGCGGTCCTTGCGCGGGTTTGGCACAGCAGAACCAGCGTTGAGCCGGCGCAATTGCACCAAACTTATAATCAGGCTCATAGAGAAAATGTCCAATTACCCCTCCAAACTCTCCATCTCTCCAACTCATCTCTTCAATCACATCAATACAGAGGACATTTTGTTGAAAAGGAATTCTACTCTGGAACAGTTTCTTTGCAACAATCTTTATAAAAAGAGAGGTTCTCACCCGATCTAATGCAGTTGCCATTGTTTCCTCCTTTGTGCGATAGGGTTACCTCCATTCAGTACTAACCTAGTTGTTCCCAATTCACACCTCTGTTGTCAATAAAGCTTGAATAGGAGGGGCGCACAATGTGAAAAAGTAACCTGCCTCCCTTATATAAAAATAATCATAACAAAGCACCAGTGTTAAACATTAGCATTTTAGGTATATGAACAGCTCTAGCATATGTGCTCCTCTAAGTCTATCATTAGTTGCTAATATTATATTCTGTCAGGGGCTCACTATACTTGTCTAGCCAACCTCTACTGTCAGTCTTTCTCCGTGTGTTGAGTCTCTGTTACACTCCCCTATCCGCTATCATTTCTTCAGGGGTATTTACTGCAATACGTCCGGTATTTTTAGAGAGTTAAAAAAAGAAGAGCATATTGGCCAACATCTCTTGACAGTCGCATAGAACAACAACACACATTTTTTTCGCAGAAATCTCTCTGCTTATTTCCAATTTCATGTGGTGGATGCACTGTATAGATTAAGGCTTCAGACATCCTGTGTTGTAGTTCTATGCGACTGTCAAGAGATGTTGGCCAATATGCTCTTTTTTTTAACTCTCTAAAAATACCGGGCGTATTGCAGTAAATACCCCTGAAGAAATGATAGCGGATAGGGGAGTGTAACAGAAATTATTGACATGAGACTGATCTGTTGCAAGATACACTGACATAACTTATGCCCAAAAGACAGGGTGTTTTTTGTTGTTGTTTGGCCACTGTAGAACAGCCAGCCGTTGAGTTTTGAATGGCCCCTTAAAAACTGAAACCCTTCCACTTTAGGACTTTCATTGCTCGGAATAATCACAAAACGTTGAGGTGAATTTAGAAGGTGAGACAGGAGAATACCAAACTCTTGAGGCATTAATTTTCCTCTAAGGTATGGACCTTTTTCATTTCCTGAGACGATGGAGATTTAGCGTCACTTCTAGGCACGGCAACCTCTGTGAGTGTCCGGTCTGGCTGGTCATTGTAATGACTGATATTCAGAATCAGTCTATAGTCATCCCATCCCTAAAACTACACAAGATTTTGCAATTCTCTCTGAGCAACCTTCCTTGATCCGTCACTGGTGCCCTACTAACCCACAGAACTAGCAGCTACGTAGTAGAGTTGCCTGCAAGACTCTTTTCATACGTCATGTCTGTCTATGAAGTCATCATTCAACCTACTTGAGACCACCAGTGAACAAATTAGTGTTACCTTGAAAACCATCACAGTGTTAGAGGACAGCAACACCTTAAAAAGTCTGGAAAGAGCATTATGGTCAGTGTAATTCAAAAGCTCTAGGAATGTTTGGCCAGCCTGGTTAAGACAGAGGAGATAAAAACTAGATAAGGCAATGATCTTGTTCAGGTCGAGAGTCAATAAGATCATGTAAGCAACATGCTAGATGATATACCCAACCTCTGAATTATGGGCATTAGGAGAAGTGCTAATGGGTCACGTTGAGAGATTTGTAATTCAACTGCTCTGCCAAGAACCTTTTTAAGTGGAAGGACAAGGACTTTGAATGGGAAATTCAGCGCACACCATTTCCCTTCAAGATCAAGTTCTAGGTTGCATGGTTTTGAACCTTCTAGATAAACATGCCCAGTTTCATACTTTTTGTCCAACTTTACGTTACTGTTCACCCAAACCAACAAGTGCCAATATGTATATATTTTTTTTTGTGACTTCACCAACCTGACTATTAAGAAGTGCTGCTGCGTACTCCAGTTTTTCGCCAGCTACAGTGTACTTGCAAGAATCTCCTCGCTTGAACATCTTCCTGAAAGACAAAACACGATGTTTGGAAATTCAGGTTTTTACAATCTAGGATCAACTATTTGCAAGAAAAAGATAAATCAGTGAACAAATGAAGCAGGTTCTTCCTGAAGTTATTAGAAATGGATAGTACCTTCTGAAACTGGAGGTGTTCTTCCAGCTGTGATTAATAAAGGTTGCAGTGTTGGGGTTCAGCCATCTATTTTCTTATTGTGTGCCACTCATTAAATATGCAATTGGATTTTTACAGGTTTTCCAGCGTATGGCTCTGCACAAAGCACTTCTACTGTTGTTGGTTTGACGCATGAGGGACCACTGTGTGATCACGCACTCACCCTCCACCGACACACTCCGGCCCCCTTTCTTTGCTCTGCTGTCCCTCTTTCCAGTCTCTGTTTTTTAGGTCTCGCCCTGGCAAAAGCAGCGCATGTGCTGCTCTCGCCATGCTGGGGCCTTTTGGAATCAATACGATTCCATGGGCATGAAATTGGACAGAAGGGACAGAGGATGTGCATGCGCAGACTGGAGGCTTCACTGCTGGCGTGATACTAGGCACTTTGTTTGGACTTTTCTAGGGGGAGAAAGAACAGCGTTTCTTGTTTTCAATGTATCGAAAATTTAGAATAGTCGTCAAACAGTAATTCTGGCTTTTGGCCTCTGGGTGGCGCCAAAACATTCTTTGCAGATATTCGCATGGGTAAGTAACTAGCACCTTTCAACCATAGTTTAGGTATGTAAAATAGTCTCAGCAACTCCTGGCTAATGATAATGCAGCATACATACGAATGTGAAACACAAAGCTTGCACAACTCAAAGTTCTCCCATACAATATAGTGACGGGTCTCTGATTTCTTCACATCTCAAGCCAACACACCTTTCGTGCTGTGCGCATCAAGCCGCATGGATTTTAATTTGAGAAATAATTCATGGCTTCCAGTTTCATCACAGCATTACATTATTAAGAACCAAACATTTCCCACTATGCATCATATGTCAGAAAACTATGAAAATAAATTAATTGTATCTATTTTATGTAATATTTTATATATTTTATAAAACCGTGAATACCAACTTGAGGTAGCCTCGGACCGCTTTCTGCTGGCACACAGAAAGGAAGAATTAATGAATACATTTGAAGTTAATTTGTTGAGGGTTGGTCTGTTCACAAAAGAAACTCTTTTTGTACAAGTTGTATTAGATAAACGGATATTGATACATACATTACATCTAATAAAAATATCAGGCAAACTGGTTGTGGAATAGCAGCTTATCTACTTGTCTAAACCCCCAGGCAAACCCAGTGCCTCAGTGTTCTTTAACCCTGTTGCGCAGCGAGAAAGTCATGGCCACCGTGCTGGCGAGCAAACGAGGCTCTGTCTGTTCGTTGGGTAGTAAAATACAGTGATGACAGTAGTTCAGTAGCCCCCTAACTCTTCTAGGCCCCGGAGCTGCTTCACTATTGATGACTACACCCCTGCTGTGGCAATGCTACATACATTACCACATTTTAAGCACCCTCCTTTCCCTATTGTTTACGTGGAGATATATTACAGTGGACCTACATAATTTAACAATATTTTTCATGGGTTTAGCACAAACTGTGAATGAGAGTGCTAACCTGTTACTTTAGTGCGATCGATTCGAGCACCTGGAAGTGTCACAAAAGACTAAATGCTTGTGTTGCAGATTTTAGTGAGCCAAGTCTTTGATGTTCAGTAACCGACTTCGACGTATTAAGAAAGAAGCATTACAAATGCAATACATCTCGCCTTTTATTAAGTTAAAGCCATTTGCTTAGCTATACAATACGATTAGCAAAGCAAATGGCTTTAACTTAATCAATCAAAGGCGATACCTATTGCATTTTAAATGCTTGTTCTGTCTTCCATTCTGCACTGTCTGTCCTCCCCCTCTCCACCCACCCATGTGATCATGAGTGTTTTGATTTTCCCCTGCTCTCTCTGTCCCTTATCTCTCCGCCTTGCAGACTACTTGAATCTGCTTATCAGCCCAGTATCTGTGTACTTCTTTGACTACAATCCAAGGGCCTCCAAGTTATCCCTTGTGTCCCAGCAGAAGGAAAGGATATCCGCTTTAGATCAGCTTTTTGTGACACATTTTGCTACTGTTAACACTATACGTTTGTGAATTGTGTACATATTTGCCTGCCATTTCCTACTAATGTTCCCTGCTGCAAGACCCAGTCTTTGCTGCTCCCCTCTCTCCCCTCCAATTTTCCTCCATTTCCCCTACCCTATCTGCTCTCCCAGACACAAGTTGTGGATTAGAAACCTGAAAACAACCCTCCTCATATGCACTCATTTGAGTGTTGCTGGACAGCCACTAGACTGGGCCTACAGGTGAGCCCAAGAGCCTGAGAGAGGTCACATGACCTCACCACTAGCCTATCCTAGCTCTCCTACCTCAGGCTTCTCAGCCTGTGCGTTGTAGGAAGGGGTGGAGAGAATGGTGAATTTCCTGTTTGGGCCTGCAAGGGCTTATGGCCAGAAATGCCGTCCATTTCTCTACTGATACAAATGTTCCAGAATCATCCACAACAACTAACATGCACACAATTTCTCAGCAAACACACACCTATAACTTTCAGTAACCCAGGAAACTCCAAACAACCCCCACCCACCAAACAATAACCACCTCTACAAAACACACTTACATACCCATGTACCTCTACATCCACACAAGGGCCCCTTCACTTCTTCTCTCCTTTAACCCCCAAGCCCATCCCCTCTCCTTCAACCTCCACATCAGCTCCTCACATTCAAACCCTACATCACAAGTCATTACACCAATATCACACAACATTAACCAACCAAAACAAATCCAAACACCCACATAACCAACTCAAACGTTCTTAAACTCCTATCCATCCCAAAATACCAAAACACATCCTCTAGGAGCCTAATGCCAACACCAATAACACATTTTGTCACCCTTCTTTACCTTAGTTTCCATTCCACAAAGATAACAAACACTCAGTCTAAAATGTAATATATGACTCAGTAACATCCATTTCAGAATTCAGACGAATAAAACCAGATTCTCATGCTACACACCCCATCTCACCTATACCTCTTCCACCTTCAACACAAGCAAAAGAAAGCCACACCAGTCTTCATAATTTCGATTTCCCCTGTCTATTGAAAAGCAACGCTATTATTCAAATACAACTCCGCTGTTCATTCCCTTAATTTCGACCTCTCTCCCCTACCCACACACACACACAGAGCCTACTAAATGCCTTCGAAGGCTGCTTGATGAAGATAACAACACCTAAAAACTATTCAATTTCTGTCTTGCTACAGCAAGCACAATCAGCAATAGCACACCACCTAAAACCGCCAAGGACAATACTCACCGGCAGCACAAAATCACACCGCTTTCAAAATGGGAAACAGCGTGAACAACGCTGTCATGACATTGCGTTGCCTTTACAACGCAGTCATTACAACAACCTGTTGTTAGAACACAATACCTTTACATTGCAAGTCATTAGATCGACTTGCTGTAGGGGACGCTCTAACCTAAGGAATGGTATCATATACTATTCCAACACCTTCCCTACTGTTGCACAGGATGGAGTTGGAATAGTAAATTATTATTTTCCTAAATCCAGCGTGCCCCCTACAGTAAGTCGATCTAATGACTTGCGATGTAAAGGTATCGCGTTCTAACAACGCAGTCATTGTAACAACCTCATTGTAAAAGAATGCGATGTAATAGGATGTGTTGTAACATGCTATATTCCTCCAAAACGGCTCCTTTAAGAAGCCTACAAATAAATGCTAGTTCTACGTTCAAAACCAAGCACCACATCTTTGACCTACTGACAACAGAACCTGACTTACTCTTCATAATTGAATCACGGCTGGAGGAAGACATGGCTCCAGTATTGCATGAAGCTGAACCACTAGGCTATCAAACTGTTACACAAATCACATGGGCAAAAGAGGCAGAGGGTAAGCTGTCAAATTAGAGGAACCAACAACTCTAACCCAAGGTGAGCATGGTTCCTTACAAGACTGAGAGGCACAACTTGTCAGATGCAATTCTACATCAACCTTTTCCTCTAACTTTCTCGATCTTTACTGACCATCACCAAGCAATGGAACATTTATAAATATAGTTATGTAGCTATTTATATACACCTTTATAAGGAAAATGCTCCTTACCAGTATGCATCTATTCTTGGCATGTAGAGCTGTAGAACCGTATACTTTTGCATAGATCGCCATCTGGTGTTGAGCTCGGATGTTTGCACTTTGTTATTGTAGAAGTCTTTGTAGTCACGAGATAGGTGACTCCTCCTTTGGTTAGTAGTGCGCATGGCCTTTACTCCATCTCCAGATTGTTTACATACCTGTATGTGTTGCAGTAGTTTGAAAAAGTGTTCTTAGTCCAGCCTGGCCCACACTTGCTTGTTGTTTTGCCTGCACATCTACACAGTAGTGTTTTGTGAAAGTGTTTGGTGTAGACCATGTTGCGGCTTTGCAAATGTCATCCATGGGGATGTTTCCTAAGAATGCCATGGATGCCTCTATTTTGCGTGTGAATTGTGCTCTAGGGTGAATGGATAACTTACGCTTTGCTTTTTAGTAGCATATTTGAATGCATTTAACGATCCACCTGGCAATTCCAGCTTTTTTGGGGGGGAAATTTTTTATTGACAATTTGATATGAATCAACAGTTATGTAGTACAGAAAAGAATATTCGGGGGCATGCATCAACAACAATCCTGATTAATTCAAGTGTGGCACAGCATAGCATATAGGAATATAAACTTCATCAACCCTTCCGTGTCCCTCGGGTGAAATATACTGTGGCAGGCCCTGCCCCGCTATTTTGTTTAAATTAGTCTCTGTCATCCAATAGCTACTCTGGTGGGCAGGGTTCACAAATACCACCCCGAAAATGATTCCACTTTCCCCATACCTGCATTTTTTGGGGCAGCCTCTGTGTGCTTAAACAGATTTCTCTGTCACCATCACGTGGTACATGTCTCGACACCATCGCCGATGTGTCGGAGACGGTTCCGAACCCCAGCGCTGCGCTATGTTGCGTTTGGCTAATGTTGTCCCTAGTGTTACCCAGTCTTGGTCTGAGTGATTCAAGTCCATGGGCTCCCAGATGTTAAGTAAGCAGCGTTTTGGAGCAAGTGGGATCACTACTTTAGTGACTTGGGATATTGTGCGTAGAACAGCGTTCCAGACGGAGTGATTTGTGGACAATCTCAGAGTGTGTGCCAGAAAGTGCCCTCGGCACCACATTGTCGGAGGCAGAATGGAGTGTCCGCCTTATCTATCTTGTGTAGCAGGGTTCTTGTATAATAAATACAGTGTAGGATTTTTAATTGAAGTAACCTAAGGGTGGAGGATGTTGCCAATTTCTCTCGGGGACATCAGGGCTAATTGCCAGTCCTCCTCATCTAGGTCACCCACCTCTGCTTCCCATTTCCTTTTCAGGGCCACTGGTGGATCTTGTTGATTGTTTTTTATTTTTCAATAAGTTAGGGAGATGAATTTTGTTTAGAGGTGGTCTGTGAGTAATCTGTCCTCTAATGGGGAGGATTTGGGTAACTGTGTGTAACTGTGTGTATTGGAATCGCTGCTAGTAAAGCATGTCTGATCTGGCCATACCTATAAGTTTCGCTTTGCGCTAGCTTGTATCTGTCTTGGAGTTGAGTAAACAGCACAACCCCTCCTTTCTTCCACAGTTCCCCCAGTTTGGAGATCCCTGTTAGGTCCCGTTATCAAAATCCCTTACTGTTTCTCAGTCTCCCCAGTTTTCGGGTGTTCCACGAGTAAGAGTAGGAGTCCCCTCCCACCCCATTGCCCTCTGTGCCTCATGCCAGATTCGTGGTGTTTGGGCCGTGGGGCACGTGTAGTGCAGTTTATTAGTGCTATTATATAGCGCTCCCATTATCCCTTCAGTGTCAAGGAGATGGCGGTCCATGCAGAATGCAGGTTCACCCTGCGGTACGTGTAGCCACTGGTTTATTACAGTAAGTTGCGATGCCCAGTAATATGTCTGTATGTGTGGGAGGGCAATTCCTCCATCGTACCACCCCTTAACCAGTTTTTTCATGGCAATACGAGCTGTCCCACCATCCCAGAGGAGCTTGGTTACTTTGGTATGTGTCAATGTAAAAAAGGAGGGGGGAATATGGAGGGGGGAATATGGAAGGGGGTATTTTGTAGGATGTATAAAAATCTGGGCAGTGCCATCATTTTGAAGAGAGACATTCTTCCTAGTAGTGTAAGTGGTAGAGAACGCCAGTGTTTCACATCTCGACAAAAGCGGGCCAGGGGCTTCATGAGATTTTCTTCTGTGAAGTGCGCGACTTGAGGAGTGATATATATATGCCGAGGTACATGAAACCCTGTTCCGCTATCTGGATTTCACAGTTTCGTGGTAGTTTTGGGGGAGGGGAGGGGCATGAAGGATATAGAGCAATGATTTCGACCAATTAATAGTGTAGCCAGATGGTCTGCCATAGACCGCACGGATATCCAGGAGGCAATTTAGCGATCAGGCTGGGGACATCATATATAGTAAGATATCGTCTGCATATAGCGATATGCAATCTTCCATCCCATCGTCCATTTAAGCCCCTTGATGACCAGGTCTTGACGAATCCATGTCGCTAGTGGCTCCAGTACCATTGCAAATAAGAGAGGGGAAAGTGGGCAACCCTGTCTTGTTGCCTTATTGAAAAGGGAAGGCCTACGAAGTGCGACCATTCACCACAACATGCGCCATGGGTTTGTTGTATAGAAGGTGTACCCAGGCACAGAATTTGGGCCCAAATCCCATATGTCGGAGCACTGCAAAGAGGAAGGGCCATTCCACCATGTCAAAAGTCATGCGGGCGTCCAATGAGAGGATGACTGCATCTTCTGCAATAGTGGGACTTCAAGCTATAACCCCCTGAGCCTACGGAGATTCAGGGCCGTGTTACGGTGGGGCATGAAGCCCGATTGATTTGGATGGATCAGCGTAGAGAGGTATGGTTGAAGGTGTATTGCTAGTGCCTTGGCCAGTATTTTTGCTTTGGCATTTATGAGGGAGATTGGTCTGTAGGATGTAGTTTCTTGCAGCGTCTTGCCCGCCTTGTGAATCACGACATTGGTCGCTAGTTGCTGGTCCCTGGGGAGCTCACCCATATTTAAACTGGTCCTATATATATTGAGAAGGTGAGGCATGAGTTGGGTCGCCATTTTTAGGTCTCGACTACGCAGTGTGCATGCACTGCATAGGAGACCTTTAGCCGTTGTGCAGCTCTTTGCCAAAGCACAAACTTGTGCTTGTGGCGGCCTAGGCCTTGCGGGAGTGCGCAGCGGCACGCCAAAAGCACGAGTATGTGCTTTGAAAAAGAGCAGGCTGAGCGTGCACGCACCACTCCTGAAAACAGCTGCTCCTTGTTTACTTTATTTAACGTCATATGCTCCCCACCCCTTAAATTGTGTTGCGGAACGAGCTCGCCAACTGCTGTGGGTCTCTCTTGCCATGCTCATGGGCACATTAAGTAACTTCTTCGTACTTCGCCACTAAATACGTGAGAAAAAAAGAGTCATCAGAGACGGCTGCTGGGATTCTGTTTACTTTGAACGTAAGACGTGAGGTTGGGCGTGACCCCATTCTTGGAATGCAAGCTGCGTGCCAAGGAGACATGCTGACAGAAGACGTGCCGCCATTGGAACATATGTACTCGCTCACTAATGGCATTTTTTGTTACAGATGTACAGATGTTTCAAAGGCTTTATAAAGCAGAGTAAATAGCATACTCTGTTTCCATTTCCATGAAACCGAATATTCTCAGTGGTGGGGCTGAGTGAGGGGTTACAAAGCACCCCGCGAGGCTAAGGTGATTTTGCATGTGAGAGCACGGGAAGCAGCGCGGAAGGCGTTTTAATTGCTCCGATTAAATGAAATGGGGATGGCATCTCTCCGTCCTCCGAGGCCTCAGGCTAAAGAGAACAGCCTAACCTATGATAGTTAGAACAATCTTTCTTCTCTCAAATGCTGCCCTGTATCGGAAGTCAACAAATCACTCTTATTGGAAACCTTTTCAGGTCAGATCAGAAAGGTTTTCAATACGAATTATAGGGTGGTTCACCACAGTGTGCCTTGGCAAAAACAACTCTTAAGTACATTCGTCTCCTTAGAACAGTGGGTCACTTTCTCTGACTGCCGTCATGGCATAACACACCAAGGCAAGGGAGTTTACCGTTGTTAATTATCTAACTGTCTTACTAACCAACTCTCTAACTCTCTCTCTCACTAAGTAGCTTTCTCTATCTCACTAACTCTCTCTCTCTCACTCACTCACTCACTCTAACTCTCTCACTCAATAACTCACTCTCTCAACCTCCCTCTCACTAACTCTCTCACTCTCTCACTAACTCACTCCCTCAATCCCTCTTACTAACTCTCTCACTATCTCTCTTTAAAAACACTACTTCAAACTATCTCTCTCTCACTGACTCTCTCTCTCAAACCTAACTCTCTAATTTCTCTCTCTCATAGACTCTCTCTCTCTCTCTCTCAATAACTAACTCTCTATCTCTTTCTCTCACTAACTCTCTCATTAACAAACTAATTAACTAACTATCACCCTAACTGTTACACAGATACTATTTCCCAAGCTTCAGCCTCATGTTATTAATGTCCCCCATTAACAAAAAAACGATAACAAGCAAGCATTGGCACATGCAGAAACAAGTTGCCAACATTTATAGGAAAAAATTAGATGAAAACATTATTTATAAGTAATACTTTTTAAATATGGTCTTTCACTTGGACGTAATGCTTTCTTGGTCATATATAAGTTAACAAAAATGCTATCAACTTCTTTATTATAACTTTTGAGCATTCTACAAACTAATGTACAGCCCATCTTAAAAACATAAGCAAAGTCAATATCTCTATTAAACACTTATAAGTTCCCAAAGGCAAGACCTATTGGCTATGCCAATGCTTGTTTTATGGAGTTCTACCGGTATACCCTCCGGCCCTAGCGCTTTCCCCGTTTGGAGTGCCCCAATGGCAGAGGAGAGTTCTTCTGCGGTGAGCTCCACGTCCAGCGCCAAGACTGCGTCTTGTGATAGTGAGGGCATGCGGATATCTTTTAGGAAGGCCAGGTTATCGTCGAGTGTGTTTGTGGCTATCGGCATGTATACTCCCATATAATATGAGCCGAGCGAGTCTATTATTTGCTGCGGGTCCGTGGTTATCTCTCCGCTTCCCAGACGGAGTTGAGCTATCCACCTACTGGCTCGGTCTTTTTTGTCTAGCCAGGCAAGAAGTTTGCCTGCCTTATCACCCGCTTCGTAAATAGTGTGTTTTGTAGCGGTGAGCTTTGCTTTTGCCTCTTCCCATGCAAATGTTTTGTATTCCTGCTGTGCCAGACTTATCGCATGTGGTGTATCGTCAGTCATAGCATGTACATGGTTTGCCTCGGCTTCCACCACCCCATGTTCAAGGTCTTCCATCTGTTGCCTCTATGATTTCTTATGTCCGGCTATCAGTGAAACCGCATGTCCGGGTAGCACCGTTTTGTAGGCTTCCCAGAGTGTTACCGGGGAGGACACGGAGTGTGAATTTTCAGTGAAATAGTGCTTCATGGCTGTGCGAAGTCCCTTGCTTATTATAGGGTTTTGGAGATATCCCGGATGTATTGGGAACACCCTCCGTCGTGTGATATGGGAGGAGAACGTCATGTATAGGGGCGAATGGTCTGATATTCCTCGGGGTAGGTGTTGGATCTCTGTTACCCGGTCTAACCCAGTCGCTAACATGAATATGTTATCAATTCTAGAGAGGCTATTATTGACTTCTGAGTGATATGTGAATTACCTATCTTCTGGATGGGTAGTTCTCTAAACATCTATTAAGCCCATGGCTTCAATGAAATCCGTCAATTTGAGGTTTGCGCTACCGGGGTCTCTGGGGGTTGTTTCTCAAGAGATACATCAATCACAGCATTCAAATCCCCCCCATGATGATGTCTCCTGGTGGAAGGGATAGCCCCGATCATCCGTTTTGGAGTCAGTGAGTATTAGCGGGAAGCGTTTATGGAGCAGAATCCCTACCACACGGGAGCCAGAGGTGAATTCCGAGTGGACTGCTATCGTGTACCCCCATCTGTCAAAGGCTTTGGTGGCTGAGCCCGTTAGGTGTGTCTCTTGTATCAGAGCTATCGCTGGACGTTCACGCTTTATATATTGAAGGACTAGCCCCCTTTTAATCTTATCTCCAAGTCCGTTCACATTCCATGAAAGCACCGTCAGAGGAGGGGCCATGCCCTCTGGGTTTCGGAGTGGGTTAGCTAGGGTATGTGTCACTGGGTTGGTGTGTGCCATTTGCGCATATAATTGTACAGGGGTACAGAGTTGCGTGCAGTGCCTACCATAGTCTGTTGATGTGAATGCCATCTGGTGAACTGAACCAAAACAAAGTGAAAACCAAGAACTGGCCCTCTTTTCCTCTCCCTTCTCCCTGCCTCCCTGCCCGGCGGATCCCAAACTACCCGCTTCCCCAACTGAGCAGAGTGCTTTAATCCCATAACAAGTACTCGCGAGGGGGGTGAGAGTCTGTCCGAGAGCGCGCAGGCCCCCCTGTATATAATAATACAGCAGCAGCGTATGTCCTCCTGAGGCACAGTTCTCGCCCACAGAAACATGGTTCGTCTAACAGTTGCTCCACCTTTGTGGGCCGCGGACATGCAGAGAAGTTAGTGCATCCTTCGGGAAGGGCAGACAGTGGATGTGTTCATAACAACAGAGAGTCTTGGACTTCAGTGTAGAGTTTCGCATTACCCCTTGTCGCTGGATTCTGCGGTTCTGGATCCTTGTGACTCCTGGCGTTGGTTTTCGTGTTGGGTCCTGGGTTTCACGGATCTCGTCGCTGGACGCCATCCGTCCAGCCAGTCGCGGGCTTCTTCTGGCGTTACAGAAAAACATGCTTTTCCTTCTGCCTCCACTCTCAGTTGTGTCGGGAAGAGCATGCAATATTTAAGTTCTCTGGTTCTCAACTCCTTTTTAACGTCCATAAAGCCTCGTCGTTGCTTAGTTACTGCAGCTGTGTAGTCTGGGTACATTGCGATCACTTGATTTTCCAGACGAATCGGTGAGGCGATTCTTGCCGCTTGTAAAATGGCGTCACGATCGCGGAAATTGAAGATGTGTGCTAGAATCGGTCTGGGGGGAGCACCCGGCTTGGGCCTCTCGCCAGGTACACGATGCGCCCTTTCCACTGAAAAGAAACTTGATAATGCACGCGGTTGCAGCTGATTTTTGACGAGGTCCTCAACAAAAAGGTCCAGGCCGGCCCACCCACATTTTCTGGTACCCCAATTATGCGTACGTTGTTGCGCCTTGAGTGGTCTTCCTGGTCACCTAGTTTGGCGAGGATGTGCTTGTTGTCTGTCTCCAACTGGCGCACCTGGCGTTGTAACATTACTGTATCAATGGATAGTACCTTCGTCGTGAACTCAACCTCGGTTAGTCTCTCAGAAAGCTTGGAGAAGTCAGCTCGGATCAGAGATATGTCTGTGGAGATCGTGCCTATAGAGGACTGGACATGCTGTAGGGCGGCCATGATGTCTACAAGCATGACTGAGTCTGAAGCTTGCTGTGTGGGAGCCTCTATCTGGGCGGGAGTGGCCTGCTGCTTTTCCACCTGGTCTTTGGTGTACACAAATTTGTCCAGCTTTCCAGCAGGCATCCTCGTGGGCCACAGCCCGCCATCTTGGCTCGCTGTTCCATTGTTCGGCCGGTTTCTGGGTGGGGGGAGGGCAGTAGTCGCCACTGCCTGTCGCTCCATGCCACTGGAATCAAGCTATCCTTGCTAATGAAAGCTGAAAGCCCGAAACCGGTCCTAGGATGCTTTTTTCCAGTCCAGGGAGGACCTGAAATTGCAGTTCAGGCTGGACTGTTCCCATAAGGCACATGGTCAAGACTGATTTGCATTTGGCTGGGTTCAAACTGCAATGGCATAGTGAGCAAAAAAACAATGGATTTAGGCCCAGATCTCTGTACTGGGGTGAATGTATGACATTGTTCTGCATTCTATCCATCAACTGTTGTTTTTGCGTTTGTCACCCCGAGTGGGACGGGTATGCTGAGACGTGAGTCTTGTGCTCTCCATGCCACTGGAATCAAGCTATCCTGGCTGATGAGGGCTGAAAGCCCAAAAACGGTCCTAGGATGCTTGTTTCCAGTCCAGGGAGGACCTGCCTTGGCAGTTCGGGCTGGACTGTTCCCATGGGGCACAGGGCAAGACTGATTTGCATGCGGCTGGGTTCAAACTGGAATGGCATGGTAAGCAAAAAAAACATGGATTTAGGCCCAGATCTCTGAACTGGGGTGAATGTATGACATTGTTCTTTATTCTGTCCATCAACTGTTGTTTTTGCGTAGTATTTCGCAACGCACAACCTTTTGGGTTTCTTGCCCACTGACCCCACTGGAGTGTCGGGCCGTGGAAGTGGCATATTATTTATCTTCGCACTACTTGGTGCTGTGGACCCCTCAGTTTGCAGGCAGGTTGCTATGTTCGGCACGCAGCACCGGCCCGGTATCTCAGCCGGAGACGGGTGGGGGTTTATGCTATCTATTAAGCCAGAGTGTGCAGCTCAGGGGAATTGTCCCCGTAATTTCCACTGTGCCGGGAGTCTTGTGGGCAATAGAGGCCCCGGATCTCCAACGTGAAGCCGCTGGGCCCCAGTCACTCACTTCGAAAGGCCGCGGTGGGCGCCCTCTATACTTTTCTCCTGATGCTTCTGCTGGCTACTTGATGCCGACCTGGCAGGGCTGGGGGAGTCAGGTATACTTTTCTGAGACCTCAGGGGTCCCAGTGATGCTTCACCACTCAGTGGGTCAGTCGTGCTATGGTCTGCTCCCCGCGCAGGTTTGTCGGTGCGGTCTCCCTCTCAGGTCAGCCTCCACCAACGCGATCTCTCAGGCGTCGCACGGCTCACCTTATTATCTGGAGCGTTTGAGTGTAGTCCAGGCACAATCCTGGGTCTGAGGAAGCTGGCGGCTCCCCGGCCACAGCCGTGGCCGCCGGCAGTGCACCTGTTTCTCAGGCGCCGCCTCACACGCCAGTCGCGCGGGGGCCGGTGCACTCAAGTCCCTGGTGTTGGCCTGGCCGGAAGGCCTTCAGATCCCCTTGCTGATATCTCTGGGGCCGCTTGTCACAGAGGGCCATGGAATGCCGCAATCTGTGCCGCCAACCCTCCGATCTACGCGCTCCTCATTTGCGCCATCTGCATGTAGGATTATTGTGTGGATTTATACTCACTTAGGCTCACTTAGGCTGTGGCCATCTTGCTTGGCTGCAAGCCAAGTGGAACTTCCAGCTTTTGATATAGGATGTCCCTTGTGTGGTGGTGAGAAAGCTACGAAAAGTTATTTAGTTTTCCTGAAACGTTTTGTCCTTTCAATGTAGTAAAGAATAGCTCTTTTGACGTTAAGCGTATGAAGAGCCCTTTCAGCTACTGAGTCTGGTTGAGGGAAAAATACTGGAGCTCAATAGACTGGTTAAGGTGGAAAGCTGAAACTACTTTAGGTAAGAATTTAGGGTTTGTTCTAAGAACCACTTTGTTGTCATGTATTTGCAAAAATGGTTCTTGAATGGTTAATGCCTGGAGTTCACTTACTCTTCTGAGAGATGTGATGGCCACAAGGAAAGCTACTTTCCATGTGAGGAATTGCAACACACATTTATGTAAAGGTTTGTTGCAAGGATTTCTGCTTATACACAGAACTGCGGTACAAAAGGGGGTGCTGATGGACGGAGCATCTCAACCAATCAAACACTCACACCCAGTCAACAGATCTGGGTTTAAGCCATCACCGTTTTTTAGCCCACTCTGCCACCCCAGTTCAGACATGGCCATATGCAAATCAGTCTGACCCTGTGCCTCATGGGAACAGTCCAGCCCGAACTGCCAAGCCGCACCTTCCCTGGACCGGATTCAAGTTTCCTAGGACCAGTTTCTGGCATTACAGCCGTCTTCAGCCAGGCTTGCTTGAATCCAGTGGCAAGGTGAGCAAGGGACTTACGTCTGAGCATACCCTGCCAACTTATGGCGAACAAAGCGGTACAAAAGGGGGTGGTGATGGACGGAGCATCTGAATCAAACACTCACACTCAGTCAACATATCTGGGTTTAATCCATCACCATTCTTTAGCCCACTCTGCCACCCCAGTTCAGACATGGCCATATGCAAATCAGTCTGACCCTGTGCCTCATGGGAACAGTCCAGCCCGAACAGAACTGTGCAAAGAGACCTAGGCCATTAGTGAATTGTGGTGTACCAGAAACTCACCTCAGTACCTAGAAAACCCCAACCATCTAGCATCAGTGCCACATTAGTTCTTCGTCCTATAGCAAAGTAACCAATGATTAGACATCCTAGAACATGCGACTTAGGACCATCTCAGGAATGGTGGGAAGTGAGAACACTTTTTTGTTATACTCTCATACCAGCCCACAACAGGACTAAAAAAGAGACTCAGTAAGGTTAAAATAGTTATTTTAACGAAGTGATCCCATGGGCAGTATTTTAGTCAACATAAGCAAACATATGATTAAGAATAATATGGTCAGCATGGTTACAACTCCATAAAATACAAAAGGAGGAATTATATTACATTGATAGTGCAAACAGGTGATACTGCGCCTAGCTTAAACACCCTCCCTATATAGGAACTATGTATTACAAGCTATAGTAGGTCTCTTGAGCTCGCTTTGGGGGACCCCATTACCTGTCCGCTCAGTAAGTATAAATTACATCTGGATCTGGTAGTCTCTCTGCATCCCGGGAATCTTCCAAGTGTGTGAAATTATGGCATGTGTGCTATGATAAAGGCGCCAGAATCTTGCTTGGCTCGCAGCTGCCAAAATGTGTCTAGAATGTGTTACACGGACATGCCGATAAACAGGCTCACATATTATGATAACCTTGACGGCTCAGCACTCACTGTACAGACTGGGGGCACAATCTATGTCTAGAGATGTCCAAAAACAAACCTTTTCTCATGTATAGACCTTCGTGAAAGCTAACTTGCAAAAACAGCTAAGCAATGTTGTGTGCAAAAAGCAGCAAAAGGTAAAATGGCGTTTAAACTTCTAATAAGCCATGCGAACATAACATGCACGCAAAAAGAGACCCTAAACCATACTACAGGTTCAAATGGGGGACCCATGAGCCTAGTAAGGACAACGTTTAGATTCCATACTGGAGAGGGTTGAATTCTGGGAGGAATTATCCTTTTATGGCCTTCCATGAATACTTTGATGGGAGGTACCCTAAACAATGACAAGTGTTGTCTGTTTTGTAAGTAAGCTGCTACAGCAGCCAGATTTAATCGTATGGATGTGTATGCCAGATTACATCTTAGTAGATGGAGGAGATAACAGATAATGTTTTGAGTTGAAGCATCTAGTGGATTGATTGTGTTGTTATTGCAGTAAATACCTAATCTTTTCAATTTAGCTGCATAGCATGCCCAAGGGGTAGGACGTCTAGCTTCTTTAATGACGTTCATAAGTCTGGTGTGAGATTGAGGTAACCCAACTCTAAGACTTCAGGAGCCAGATCGCTAGGTTTAGTTGAGTTGGTTCTGGAAGTCTTATCTGTCCATGGTTCTGTGTGAAAAGCTTTGGTGAAAGGTGCAGCATTTGGTGCAGAACTACTGAGAGTTCTAGTAGTGTCCTAAACCATGGTTGTGGGCCCATGTTGGACCAAACAAGATCATTGTGAGAGACTGTTGGTTGAGTTTGCGCACCAGTAACGGAATGAGCGGGAGAGGCAGAAAAGGATACGCAAATCTGCGTGACCAGTTCATCCATATCGCATTGCCTTTGGACAATGGGTGTGGATAAATGGTGAGGAAGTTTGGGCATTTTGTGTTTAAATGTGTGGTGAACAGATCTATGTCTGGGCGGCCCCACATTTGAAACAAGCATTTGCAATGCAATATGTCTCGCATTAGGAAAGTTTGAGCTATTGGTCTTGTAATTGACAATTTTTTTATTTATGTATTGGTTTTGAAAATAGCTACATTAATAGCTTTGTCATTTACAATGCCAATAGTTATAACTTTCGCAAATGTGACACCTATAGCATTTGTAATGCAACATGTTTTCTATTTATGTGACTTAGATGTATTGATATTACAAATTACAATGGCTTTTAATTTTTTTAAATAATTAATACTTAAATAAAAGTGATTGTAATTTATAATGGCAATAGCTTAAACCTTTGTAAATAACTTTTGTGAAGATTATGTTCAGTGTATTTTATTGTGACGAAAATTCAAGAACAGAAGTGAAATATTAACATCTTTTTGTGACATTTGTAATAAAGCTTGAAACATTGAGAGAACATATTTTAACTAGTTTTTGTTGAATGGTTGCGCAGATTGATGCTGGAGTGGCGCTGAGTGATGCTGTGGTGGTGCTGTAGTGGTGCTGAGTGGTGCTATGGTGATGCTGAGTGGTGCTGAGTGACACTGGGGTGGTGCTGAGTGGTGCTGTGGTGGTGCTGAGGGGTGCTGTGGTGGTGCTGAGTGGTGCTGTGGTGGTGCTGAGTGGTGCTGTGGTGGTGCTGTGGTGATGCTGAGTGGTGGTGCTGAGTGATGCTGTGGTGGTGCTGCTGGGTGGTGCTGAGTGGTGCTGAGTGGTGCTGAGTGGTGCTGTGGTGGTGCTGAGTGGTGCTGAGTGGTGCTGTGATGGTGAGGAGTGGTGCTGTGGTGGTGCTGAGTGACACTGGGGTGGTGCTGAGTGGTGCTGTGGTGGTGCTGAGGGGTGCTGTGGTGGTGCTGAGTGGTGCTGTGGTGGTGCTGAGTGGTGCTGTGGTGGTGCTGTGGTGATGCTGAGTGGTGGTGCTGAGTGATGCTGTGGTGGTGCTGCTGGGTGGTGCTGAGTGGTGCTGAGTGGTGCTGAGTGGTGCTGTGGTGGTGCTGAGTGGTGCTGAGTGGTGCTGTGATGGTGAGGAGTGGTGCTGTGGTGGTGCTGAGTGGTGCTGTGGTGGTGCTGAGTGGTGTTGTGCTGGTGCTGAGTGGTGCTGTGGTGCTGCTGATTGATAATGTGGTGGTGCTGAGTGATAATGTGGTGGTGCTGAGGGGGTGAGGGTGTGTGAGGGTGGGGGGTGTGAGGGTAAAGGTGAGGGAGGGTGAGGGTGTGTGAGGGGGTGTGAGGGTGAGGGTATGTGAGGGTGAGGGGGTGTGAGGTTGAGGGGGTTTGAGGGGGAGGGTGTGCGAGAGTGAGGGTGTGTGAGAGTGGGGGGTGTGAGGGTGTGTGGGTGAGTGAGGGGGTGTGGGTGAGTGTGGGGGTGTGAGGGTGAGGGAGTGCGTTTGAGGGTGAGAGAGGGTGGGTGAGGGTGAGGGTAAGGGTGAGGGGGTGTGAGGGTCATAGAACAATCTCCACTGCAGCATTGTACATATTAATTAATAATAGTGCCTGGCAATGGTCATCCTACACCCATGATGGAGAAGGAAATGGAGCATCCAGTATGTAGAAGAAAATCGAGCGGAAACCAGAGAAAGAAAGTGACTGGCTCTCCTTGGAAAGAATGAACGCGGTAGATGAGGCGAATACGTCACAATGTTAGAAGACATAAAACCACCCAGTCACAAGTCAAGTCAAGGGTTGCACTTTCGCGTCAATATTCCAGAATCCACACGAAACACTGCCACCAATATTCCACACAGCCACACCTCATAGCCGCCTGGCATAGAAATCAAATATAAAAGTCTGTTGTCTCTGCGAGGTCACCAGTGGTACAAGCTGCACGCTTACTAGCGCATTGCTTTACAGAGGACCGATGCCGGTACACTTCAAAGCGCCACCATTTTACAGAGGCTTACCACATCATAGCACCGGGGGCCCATGTAGTGAAGTTCTCCCTCTCCACTCACCGCGCACTAACAGCCGCGCAGCTAGTACAGCAGCCAGAGCGGGCACGCACTGCCTGTAGAGGTTTACTGCAGTGACCGTCGCTAACACAGCACTCCCTGTTCTTAACTGACGAGCAGATCCCGGGTCAGCGCCATGTTGAGCTGCATCGTAGCTTCCGGCAATGTCCACACTGACAAGTTCGCAGCCTCCTCCGCTCCAACTTCGTGCCTGGGTGCGCACACTTCAAACACCTTTTCTTCTGACGTACATTGGTGTCAGGATCCACCAATTTAGCATCTGCAAACACTGCTATTTTGCTGATTATTGTGCCTGACCAGTAGAGCTGTCCTAGCATGCAAAACAAAGCACTTTTATTTCAATTAACTGCCAGGAAGGTTATCCCCGACGTTTGATGACAGGGAGCAGCAGGAGGTGTCTTGAACCCTGCTCCGGGGCAGCCCGGGGGGCAGGTCACCTGCCCTCGGGGTCGCGCGCGCTCCCTCAGCCTGTGTGAAGTTTAAGAACAATACCACACCCATAACTGTGCAAACACTTCTTAGATACATAAGAAATAGCAAATGTACACAGCACATACACAGCACATACACAGGCTGCGTTAGAGGCCAACACCAGAGTCCCTGAAACCGGAGCAGACCAGGCCCTCCAGCAAAACTAACCCTAAACATGTAGCACACTCCACTGAGAACAGCAATGGACAGCCAGAGCGAGGCGTGTAACGTAAAACTAACTCTAAACATGCCGCATGCTCCACTAAGAACAGCAGGGGACAGCGAGAGCGAGGCGTGGCACGCAAAAGGAACCCTGAATATGCCACACACGTCACTTAGAACAGCGAGAGTGAGGCCTGACACGCAAATCGGATTTCCGGGCGGTAGAAAGGAGAGGCGTGAAACGCACGAACTGCCTGGAAGAGACGGAGAACAACGGAGCGGGCTGTGGAGTCTGGACACAGGGAAGAAAGACGAGAGCTTGAGCCAGGGGTGAGAGGGACGGAGGGGGATACAGTGAAGAAGGACAAGAGCTTGAGCCGGAGGTGAGAGGGACGGAGGGGGATACAGGGAGGAAGGACGAGAGCTTGAGCAGCCAGCAGCGCGCTCCCGCAGTCAAAACTGAGACTGAAAAAGCACGCGTCCGACTCATGTCTACATTCCCAGAAACGGGTGACAATAGTTGTCGAGCAGACTAAGCAATGCTTCGCATTGCTTGAGTCTAGGCTCGACCTAAAAACGGAAGAAGAACTTCTGGATGCAGTTCCCATACATGAATCTGCTGTTGTTGAGTAGATCCGCAATTTGATTGTGTATCCCAGGTAGATGCTCTGATTAGAGGTATATCTTTTGAGGAATGGCCCATCTCCAAATGCTTTGTGCTAGGCGTGAAAGCTGCAGAGAGTGTGTGTCCCCCTGTTTTTGTATATGGTACATTGCTGTCATGTTGTCCGTCCGGAAGAGGACAGTTTTGCCTAGGATATGTTTCTGAAAAGACTTTAGGTAGAGAAATATGGCCAGTAACTCCAGATGATTGATGTGGAGGAGTTTTGGTTGAGGGGTCCACATACCTTGAATGGTGTGGTTCAAGAAATCAGCTCCCCAGCCGGTGAGCAATGCGTCCACTGTTAGTACTGTTTGTGGAACCGGGTCTTAGAACGACCGCCCTTTGGAAAGATTTTGTGTGCTCCACCATTGCAGAGAGCGATATGTGCGGCTGTCCACCAACACCAGATCTGTAAGATGACCCTGAGCTTGGTTCCACTGTTGTGCTAGATATTCTTGTAACATACGCATTTGAAGTCTTGCATAAAGGACAATTAAGAGGCCATCCTCCATATTAACTGCATTAACACTTGAGCTGGTAGTGAGTGTTGCTGTTGAAATTGTGTTATGAAGGCTTGCATGCTGGCTATCCAGGCTGGATTGGGGTATGCTAGGGCTTCGGAAGTATCTATTGTTGAACCTAGATACTGTTGGGTGAGGGACGGTTGGAGATGTAACTTGGTGAGGTTTATTGTGAATCCCAAGTTGTGCAGAAGCTGGAATGTGTTGTGCGTTTGTTGTACACAATTGCTGCGTGACTTGGCTTTTATGAGCCAATGGTCTAGGTAAGGAAACACATGAATGTGTTGTCTTCTTTTTTTTTTTTTTTTTTTTTTGGTAGACCTTTATTGTACATTATTCATTTACACAGCGGTGTGCCTACAACCCACTTATAGGGCCGGCCGCAATCAGTGCACCACAGAATAGGCAGGCCAAACAATACACCTTTTCAGTTCAAACGCATATGCAGTGTATGCTAAGCCCATGAAGGCACCACAAATGTTCCAGAAGCAGTGTCCAAGGTACACTATCAATTCCGGCCGTATAGCCCTTATGTGATCTCGGTCTTTTTCCAATTTTTGCAGAAACAAAGTTAACCGACAACCAACCCCAACACCCTCCCAACCCTCTCAATCCTGGTCCTAATGATTATTCCAAATCTAGCATGTGTATAGACCATATGTCAGCCGGTTCAATAGGGTACAGAAAGTATATGAACGAGGTGGGCATCACCCCACAGTCTCTCTTACAACACCCACATCAGTACGGAGCAGCAAAGGGTAGCAAAGTCTCATCATTTCTCAGGGCAAATGCGAGAATCCCAAAGGGTACCACTGGCCATACACCCCACGTAGCAGGGACATCCCACACATATTGAGGCAGCATTCAAGCAGACTCCTGGTCCCCCCCCGGCAGATCAACTATCTCACTCCTTTCGCTATCAGAATCGTCCAGTGACAGCACATATAGCGTAAACGGATCCCACACATCCCGCGGGCGAGATTTCTCTGGCAGCCCCTCATAGTAGCAGTGCAGTTGGTCTCTACAGTAGGCCATGTCAGTCAACCACAGCTGCACATTAGGCGCCCTTCTCCCCCCCCACCCAATAGCGACCCTCCTCTTAGCCAATTGTAAAGCCAGAACCACAAGCCGTTTCGATTGTGCTGTTACCCCAGAAGCAATGCCCAAGAGGCAGAGACGCACGTCTAGTTTTACCTCACTGGAGATCATGACAGTCAGTCTCTCAGTCACCTCCCTCCAAAAGTCATACACACGCGGACAACCCCAGGCCAGGTGTACAAAGTCGGCATCGTCAGCACCACATCGGACACATTGGGCATTAGCCCGGAGCCCATATCTGACCAGCTGGACCGGCGTGTAATACCATTGGTGCAGAAATTCAAAGTGCAAAAGGCGAAAGTTGCCATTAATCACACATCCCCCAGTCATGTTACAGCACTCCTCCCATTCATCATCGCTCAGAGGTTCTGGTAGGCTCTTATCCCAGCGTGCCCTGGCCAAGACCGCCCCTCCTCCTTCATCCTCCTGCGCAGCCTTATAAAGTTTAGAGAGTAATTTAGTTCTATCTTTGGCTGTGTAGAGTAGCTGCAATGCCCCAAGCGTTAATGGTTCCGCCGGATACGTTGGAAACAAATCTCGTACTGCTGCCCTCAAGCGTGCATAAACAAAGGTAGTCATAGCTGTGTTAGCGGAGCATGCTGTCATGGCCTGTAAAGAGAAAAAGGATGCCCCCGGAAAGAGGTCCCCCATGGTCTGAACTCCAGCTTCCCTCAAAACCTGCAATCCCCCGATCTCACTGGTCACTGAAATATCTGAGTGGTACAGTAGTGGCATAGCCGGAGCATATAACGGTAATCTGGCAGCCCGTCTACCAAGGTCCTCCCAAGCGGATGCCGTGCGTCGCACAGTATCGATCTCCCCCTTCTCGAATACCGAATGTTTGTTAGCTATCATCGCCCTTAGCGGATACGGCAAGACTGCACTAGCCTCAAGCGCCACATGTGGTGTATACGGCGGAGCATTTATCCAGTAACTAGCAAATTGCGCTTGCGCGCATAGATAATAAAGCTTCATGTCAGGCAAGGCGAACCCACCCAGTGCATGCGGCTTGATCATGACATCCCAAGTCACACGCGGTTTCTTGCCGGCCCAGGTGAGCGAAATCAAAAGAGACTTCAGCCGTGCGAAAAAGTGCGACTTCAACGGGACAGGGATATTCACAAATAGATAAAGAAATTTCGGCAGCACTACCATTTTAATTAAAGAAGTTCGATCAGCGAGTGTCAGAGGGAGCCGAGTCCATCTCGCCACCTGATCCTCCAGCTTAGAGATGGCTACCCCATAGTTAGCCCTTATGACTTCTTGGCAGTCCCTATGCACCCAGATGCCCAGATAGCGAACCGACTCCGTTGCCCACTCCAGAGGGAACTCCAGCGGGATTTGGCGAGTCGCGTCCGTGAGTGGAAGTATTACCGATTTGTCCCAGTTTATAGTCAGCCCGGAGTGTCGACCAAACTTAATGAATTCGCGAAGTATATTTTCAAGATGAAGTACCGGGTCTCTTACATACAGGACCATGTCGTCAGCATACATCGACACAGCCAGAGATCTGAGGGGGAACTTCAACGCTGCTTCCGCATACCTCTGCCGCAGAATACAGGCCAAAGGTTCCATCATGATGGCAAATAATAGCGGCGACAGAGGACATCTCTGCCTTGTCCCCCTCTGGATCGGGAATGAAGAGGACACATGCCTGTTGACCCTGACTCTCGCAGTGGGCGCAGTGTACAATAGAGCGATAAGTGAAGTGAAAAAAAAAAGAAACCCCCATCCGGTGCAGGACGGTTAGCATATATTTCCATGCCACCGAATCAAAAGCATTGGCCGCGTCAAGCATGACTGCAGCTGCAGGAAGGTCTGGCTTAAGCAGGTGTAATACTGCGAAAAGCGCCCGCAGATTATGCGTCGTGGACCTGAGGGGGATGAAACCTGATTGGTCCGGCAGAACCATGACTGGCAGGAGGAGACGTAGTCTCGTAGCTAACACTTTGGCAATGATTTTGACATCAGTATTCATAAGTGAGAGGGGACGATATGAATCACATTTATTTGGCGGTTTCCCTGGTTTAGGCAGTGCCACCAAGAGTGCCTCTCTCATGGTCGCTGGGAGTCGTCCGCGCTCAAACGCTTCTTCCAAGACCTGCGCCAGCTGTGGAATCAGTAAATCCGCATATTTTTTATAAAATTCGGAGGGTAGGCCATCCGTGCCAGCCGCCTTCCCATTCGGAAGTGCCGCAATGGCGTCCCTGAATTCAGCTTCCGTAATATGGTGCATTAGGAATTCTTGCTGACCTCTGGAGAGCCATACCAAGGCAACACCCTCTAGGTACCGGGTCACTTCCTCCTAGTCAGCCGGGTCCCTCTGCTCATAGAGTTGCGCATAATGCTTCGAGAAGCAAGCTAAGATACCTTCTGTGTTAGTCACCACTTCCCCCTGGTCCACGATCTCTTGCACCGTGCAGTGACGTGCCCATGGATCCCTGATGCGATCCGCCAGTCCCTTCCCCGGCCTGCCCCCTTCTCCATAGTATCTAGCAGTAGCGTGTTTAGCCAAGAATTTCACCTCCTGCTCCGCCAACTCATTGTACTCAGTGACCTTCAATCTGATGTCTGCAAGTACCGTGCCCTCCGCACCCCCTTCCAGCCGTCGCTCGAGGGACAGCAACTCCCTTTCCAGCCTGGACATGGAGTCCCTGATGGACGTGAGCACCCCTGACCTTAAACCTATACATGCACCTCTCACCGTCACCTTAAAGGCCTCCCACACTGTACTCATATCTTCAACGGATCCCACATTGTTAACAAAGAATTCTTCCACGATCTCTCCCAGGCGCTCAGAAAGCACCTGGTCGGTCAGTATCCCCGGAGAGAGTCGCCAAGTGAAAGGGTCCGGAGCATGTGATGGAATCTGCAATACCAGTGTAGCAGGTGCGTGATCAGAGATAGTGCGAGGCAAATGAGTAGCTCCCACCACCCAACCACTCCCATCCCTAGTCGCCAGCCAGAAGTCCAGTCTCGACCATGTATCGTGTGCTGAAGTGTAGCAAGTACCCACTCGCGCAGTTGGATTACGTAGTCTCCACACATCTAGCAGTTGCAGCCCATTCATACCCTCGCACACCGCTTCCGCCGCTTTCTTGCGCACAACAGGTCTGTCTTGTTTCTTGTCCAGTTCTGAATCCAGCGTGACATTCCAATCCCCCCCACATAAGATAGCTGACGGTGCAAGCAGATAAAGTTTGTTCCAGAGCATAATATAGAAATCAGGATCATCAATATTTGGACCATACACATTGAGCAAAGTAATCAGCGTACCACATAATTTGCCCTGTACAATAATAAACCTTCCTTCCTGGTCAATGTCCTCATGTACCACTTCAAAGGGTATATTTCTCTTGATCAGAATCATCACCCCCCCGAGCATAGGAAGAGTACTTAGTGGCCAGTCGCACCCCCGCCCACTGTCTGCCCACCATTTCAGCCGCCCTGCCCTGAAGGTGCGTTTCCTGAAGGAATACCACCTGTGCGCCATGTCGATTCAAAAATGCAAGCATTTGTCTTGTCTTTTGTGGCCTATTAAGACCCCGCACATTCCAAGTTACACATGTGACCTTACCCCCCCTGTCCATATCTCCAATTCTGTAAGCCTCCCAGAAGCCAATAGAGCAGCCCCCCTGCCCACCCCAGAGACCTCACCTCTGCACCCCGCAAACCATAAGCGACAGGAATATCTTCGTAGAAAAAGCCGACTCTCAACCAGAGGAGTCGAGCGTATGTTACCAGCATCTCAGATCCCTCATCCCAGACCAGGAAAGAAAACAATCCCCCAACAGCCCTCAAATCCCCGTCCCCCATCCCACCACCCACTTCAGCGTACCCAATTTGCCAAAGCCATCCCGAAACCCAACTCTGCACAACCCCCAACAATTCAAACAACAGTGTGTGGGGATCTCCCATATCGGGGGCGTAGTGGCACACTTCTCCCGCCAAGAAGTGACGGGAGTGTGGACCATACTCGATAAGAACATCTCCAACCTTACAACCCTGATCTCGCAATCAATACATCCAGTAGTGAGCCAACAAATTGCAGTACATTGCCAGGAGAGCCCCTGATGTGCCCACAACCAATAGTGCTATAGACGCAGCTGAAAGCATTGCCATCCCGCAGGGTAGCCCTAGCATGAGCCCCCCCAGAGCCCACTATCCGGCCAAGCTTTCAATCATGTGCACTGGGGATAGAGCCAGCCAATCGTAAGGCAACAGCAGACATAGAGACGCCACCGGCCAGCTCCTCCCTCCTTCCACAATGTCCATGTTCTCGATCTTAAACAAGTCAGGCCTCAGTGGGCTCATCAACTTTGTTAAGGAAAAAGCAGATGAAAGGCCGCGGGGGAAAACTCAGCACGGTGCCCCTCAGCAGCGCCCCTGTCCTAGTCAATCAGTCAAAACAGCTCATGCGGCCTCATCCTGCCCTTCATCCTCAGCTACATGTCTCCCGTCCGGCTCTTTGGCGCGTTTTTTCAATTTTTTGGCGTAGTCCATTGCTGCCTTGGGGGAAGAGAAAATCTTATTATCCGACGGCGGCCCTATCCGGAGGCGCGCAGGATACAACATGGCGTATGCAACGTTATTAGTCCTCAGCAGTTGTTTCACCGGGGCAAATTCTTTACGGGCTGTTTGCACCGCCATGGTGAAGTCGGGGTAGAACTCAAGCTTGTTGCCCTGATATTCAATGGAGCCCTTCTCCCTGGCAAGCCGAAGAATAGTGTCCCTGTCCCTATAGTTCAGAATTCTGGCTACAATCGGCCGCGGCGGCGCCCCAGGTGGTGGACGTTTGGCCAGTGAGCGATGGGCGCGCTCCACTATGAAGACTCTAGACAGCGGATCCGCTCCAAATATGTCAATGAGCATCCTTTCCATATAGTCCTCCATGCGTCCTACGTTTGTGGATTCCGGCAGGCCCGTGACCCTGACGTTGTTCCTTCTGGACCTCCCTTCCAACTCCTCGTTCTTCGCCTGTATGACCGCCAGCACCCTTTCCATGCTGAATACTTTAGACGAGACAGTGGCCAGCCCGTCCTCCGTGGCAGACACCCTCTGCTCCACTTCCCCCATTCGCTCGTTTTGGCGGTCAAATTGCGTCGCCATTTGGTCGAGACGGTGATTGACTGATTCCATGGTGCCCTCGATGGATTGTAGGGTTTTTTGCATAGCTACCAACGTGGATTCCAGATTCGGGGCGCCCCCCACAGCCCCCCCCTGTTCAGTGTCAGCTGGAGCCTGGGAGGTCATGAGCGCAGTCTTTTTTGCCTCAAATGTGATTTTCGGCTGGTTCCTCTCCGGTCGGCCCATGGTGGCAAATCACACAGCACAGTCAAATACACAGTTTAGCAGAACCGATGTACCAGACGAGGTCAGCAGAGTGGGTCTGTTGTAATTACCAGGCGGCCTTCACCAGTCTCAGCCCACCACAGCGTACCTGTCCGCAGTTCAGACAGGGTCTCCGCGCTCGACAGGAATCAGCACCCCCAAGCAATCACAGGCGGCCTCAACGCTCCCCCCCCCGGGTGCTGCGAGTCGGGGTCTGCCAGTCAGTAGCACTATGTTCATCAAGGCCCCCCTCAGCAAGCCTTCACCTCCAGCCTCGGGGCACAGCACACCAATCGGGGTACGGTAGCTTCAAGTCCACAGTGTAATTCAGCAATTTGGCGGGCTCCACACAGACGTTCAGGCATCCAACATGGCCATGAAAGGCAGCAGTGCAGTAGCGGACAAACTAGCTCGCAGCCGCCGACCAGGGTGCGAGCGCGCTGCAATCAGAGTCACCACTGCTCCGCTCTATCACTCCGCTGACCCCCTCGCCCTGCCCCCACCAGAATCGGCTCACGCGGCGCGGCCCCGACAGGCACGGCGCCACCTCCGCAGCCCCGGGCTTGCGTAGCGCCCCGCCCCACTCACCAACTCCGGCAGGGCCGGGTCCAGGCCGCTCTCTGCTCCGGCGTCTCTCCGGGGACACACCGCAGGATGTCTCCGCCTCCGCCTCGATTCCGCCGGTCCCAGTCCCCTCCTCCGCAGGGCAGCAGCCTCAGGATCCAGCGGGCGCCCAATTCGGCCAGCAGTGGTAGGCCGGTTCCACGAGGCGCGAGTGTTGCAGGCAGCAGGCTCCCGGCTCGGAGTGATCCGCCCCCAAGTGCGCTCGGGACAGCCTCGGACTCCGGACAAAAAGGTATGCAACAGGCCCCCGATGTTAGCGGGCCCCCCCAGCTTGATTACAGGGTGCAGGCTGTGAAGATTGTAGGATTAATGGACGAATATTATGTGGTCCCGACAGAGCCTCACGCAAGTGCGGCCATCTTGTCCGGCGCCCTCTAGCGCCCCCTCAATGTGTTGTCTTCTTAAGTGGGCTGCTACCACTGCAAGACATTCTGTGAATACTCTGGGTGCTGTTGTGACCCCGAATGGAAGGACTATGAATTGGGAATGTTGTCCGTCCACCATGAACCGTAGGTATCTCCTGTGAGCAGGGTGAATAGGAATGTGGAAATAGGTGTCCTTGAGATCTAGAGTGGCAAGGAAATTGCCTTGTTGGAGCAGTGGGAGGACCTGTTGTAGCGTGACCAAGTGGAAGTGGTCAGATTGTATGTACAGGTTTAACGGACTGAGGTCTAATATTGGCCTGAGAGAGCCGTCCTTTTTGGGAATGAGGAAATAAAGTGAGTAAACCCCTGTACCTTGCTGGTGTTGGGGAACCAGTTCTATTGCATGTTTTTGCAAGAGAGAGTACCTCCTGCTTGAGAAGAGTTAGATGTTCTGTGGACATTGCACGTTTTTTGGGAGGTATATGGGAGGGTAGAAGTCAGTTCCAGGCAGTAACTATTCTGGATAATTTGTCTTACCCACTTGTCTGTGGTGATGGAATTTCAGACAGGTCGGAGTGGTCTGGGTGGAGTGGAGGGAAGTCACTGTTTTGTAGTGGGGGAGTTGCGGGTATTAGAACAACATCCTCTGCCCCTGATGTTATTGCCTCTGTAAGTGCCTCTAAAATATCCTCTGGTAGGGGAAGTTTGAGTGGAGCTTTTGTGTGCTGAAGAGGTGTTTTCTGTGCCAGTTGTTTTGGAGGCACCCCTATAAGAGGAGCGACGAAAGGAACCTCTACTAGTTGTTGCTTGTAGAGCCCCTATAGATTTGGCTGTTTCTGTGTCCTTTTTCATCTTTTCTAAAAATGTGTCCACAGAAGGTTCAAACAAGCGTTCCTGATCCAAGGGTTGATTGAGGATAGTAGACTGTACCTTTTGTTTGAAACCAGATATGCGTAGCCACGCCTGTCTGCGCAGTAATACACTTGTATTAATTGTGCGAGATGCTGTATCTGCTGCAACCAGGGCACATTAAATTGAGGTGTTTGTAATTAATTTCCTCTCTTGTATAAGATTGTTTGCCTTGGTCTTATATTGGTCTGGGAGATGCTGCATGAGATTTTCAAGCGCATCGTAGTGAGCCCTGTCATACCTTACTGGTAAGGCTTGTGAGTTGGCGATACGCTAGAAGTTTGCTGCCTGGGAAGCAACTATTTTACCTGATGCATCTATTAGTGTAGACTCTGTCTGGCGGAGGTGCATCACCTGGGGTTTGAGAATTTGCCCATTTACGGGCATTCACCAACACCAATGAGTCCAGAGGAAGTTGACTTTTAATGTAAACTGGATCACTTGGAGACGGTTTGTATTTTTTTCAATTCTAGGATTGAGCACCCTAGCTCTGACAGGGTCTTTAAAAACCTCAGGGGCATGTTTAATCATCTCTTTGAGCATACAGAGAGTGTTTGTTGTCTTTTGAGGCTGTGAGAATGTCTCTAATAAAAAATCCTCTTCTAGGGGGTCTGAATGGAGTTGAACCTCATGGTATTGTGCAGCTCTATTTATTAGTTGCGCAAACCCTACGTTGTCATCTCTAGGGGATGGTCTGGCGGGGTATAAATCTGGCTCATTATAATCTTCCCAAGAGTCATGAGATGGAATACTCCACCCCCTAAATCCTCATCGCAATGTAAGTGATAGAAGAGGTATTGGAGAGTGTGCCGGAGAAAGTATAATGGCTGGAAGCTGTGAAGGAGGTGTAAAAGGTCTCATAGGTGCAGTGGCTGAGTCTTTTTTCTTTGAGGGTCTCTCGGTTGTTTCTGAGGTATCCAATTTCCTCTTTTTAGGTGGTATAGAGGTGACTTGCCCTGTAATGGGGTCAATATGCAGTGTCTTTTGCTTAGGATCGGGTGGATACGGATGGAAAAGTTCCTTGGATGCACTGTCTTTTTTCGGCGCTGAGGTTTTAGGCTCCGAGTGGTGTTTTGGCCTATCTTCCTTAGCATTAGGAGGAGTTTTTGTGTCCTTTTGCTTAGGTGGAGTTTTCGACTCTGAAGATTTCAACTGTTTTTTCAGATCCAAACTTTTGGATAGAGTTTGCTTTGGTGCCAAGTTTCTGGTATTTTGGGTTTTGATTCTGGTGCTGAAGGGTCTGGAGTCGTCGGAACCTTGGGCTTATGTTTCGGTGCTGAAGAGGGTTTTTCGGCACAGCAATGTGGCTGGCTCGATCCCGAGCTGCCTGAAGGCTTAGTGCGCTTCGGAACCGGGCCCGGAGGCAGATCTTCTGAAGCAGTTTCACAGTGTCGACCCAGACCAAAAGGGAAAGGTGTTACCGGAGCCTTGTGTTTTTTTTGGGGCCGGGCCGTCAACGTCAGTACTCACGGTTCGTTGACCTGGAGTAATCGACTGGTCTTCTGAGTCTGACTCATCGCTTTGGAGACGCTGGCTAGTTCATCTCTGGTCTCCAGTTCCGGATTGTCGTCCCTGCCTCGAAGATGTCTTCCGGCGCTGAGACTGTTGATCTGGACATTTCGTGACGTTGAGCCCGGCGAACACATATAGTCAAAACAATACCGTCGAGCAGTGAGAGCTTTGCGTGTCAAAGGGGAATCGATCCAACACCGACCCAGAGTGCAGCAAATTACATTTGAACCTGATGACGGAAAAAAACTATCTGGAGATGGAGTCGATGCCCATGCGCACTACTAACCAAAGGAGGAGTCACCTATTTTGTGACTACAAAGACTTCTTCAATAACAAAGTGCAAACATCTGAGCCCAACACCAGATGGAATTCTATGCTAAAGTATGCGATCTACAGCTCATATGCCTCAAACACATAGTTTCAAACCTACTCACCAAATACTCAAAACATCCTTGGTGACCTGAACATAAGATTTCACAAGCCTAATATGCTTCACTCCAGACCAATCTTCACTGGCCTAAGCATGCTCAACCAACAGAAGCTCATTCCCGAATTATCGTTGCAGGACACACCTTAAATTATATTGTTGCCAACTCAAACATAGTCACATTATACTGTTACTCCAGTCACATGGCCGACAACCAACTTATTTCCTTCCAACCATATATAGTACAAAACATCCAGGCTAAACTCAGTTTACCCACAACTACATATCTGCCTTGGAACAAGCCGAATTCAAAGGACCAAAAACCCCAGCTTACTTCCAAAACAGATCTGGACATAATAAACAGATTGTACAATTCAATAGTCAAAAAATCTGAAACAAAATCAAAAACTAAAAACTACTCAAGCAGAAGCCAGAATGTAAAATGCCCCAATAAATAATTATTTAAAATAATCACAGAATTTTGGTATCTCAAATCCATCGAAGGAACCCACCCCATTTCAACAGAATTTTGCGCAAACTGGCAACTCATTACACATAAAAGCAGACACTTGGAATTCAAACATAACACACAAAAAACCACCAGCACTGACCCTTTTTCAACAAATCCCTCCAGGGGAAGATTAACACACCCGCTACTCTCCTTCAAAGGACTATTGCCAACTGATTTTCTGGAACATGCCAAACTGAGTAGGCGATCTGGTTGCACTTCTGCCCCTTATCCTTCACAAATCTTCAAAAACATTCTTCAAAAATGTCAGCGGCTATTCAAGTCAGATCACTGATCTACTCCTTAACTCCTTCCACGCTCATGACGAGCCCAGCTCGTCATGCAGTAGCCTGCTGCTACACTCATGACGAGCTGAGCTCGTCATGAACTAATGGAAATGGGCCAAACCGAGCACAGCAGGGAAATTCCCATAGCATTGAAGGTGTTAACAACAGGAGTTTTTTCAGAAGACTTTAAAAAGGCACATATTCATCCATCATTAAAGAAAACAAACCTAGACCCCTAACAATTACAGACCTATAGTAAATGGACCATTCGTATTCAAATGTACAGAAAGAGCAGCATTTGCTTAAATGTCACAATTCATTTAAGAAAACTCCCTACTTTCCGACTTCCAAATGAGATTCCATCTAGAAGAGACACATAATCATCCTGAATCTCCATCTGGGATGACCTTAACAACAAAGAAGATCAGAATGGATTTGATGTGCTACTTCAATTAATATTTTCAGCTGCCTTCGACACAGTCAATCACAAAACACGAATACTAAGACTAGAGAAAACCGGCATATTACCTACATAATAAAAAAAATGTGTTCCATACTCCTCCTTTTTCCTACAATCCCAACAGCATAAAAGCAGGAGTCCCTCAAGTCTCTATCATCTCACCCCTTTCAAGATCTACATGAAATCCTTACCAGAACTGATAAATGTTTGTGAATTCTATGTCAGGACCAGAGGCGAGGATTATGCTCAACTTTCTTTATTCCTTTTTCCAGCAGTATCTTCAACTTTAAAACAAAAAAACTAAACTTCCCATCATGCACTCAGCAAGGGTCATGTCCAATCCATCAATAGGCAGGCCCAAGGGATACAAGGGTGTGTACTTCCTGCTTGACCTCCTCTTTCTTTCCTGCTTTCCAGCAGATAAGTACATGTTTATTTACTCTGACTATTATTATCACATAAAACTTAGATTTCGGTTTATATTATTGTGATTGTGATAAAGCTTTGCTTAGTGATGTACTTGGTGTGTTAGTCACCTGTTTTTCGTAGTGTTCGGGCCGCAAAGTCTTTTTTTACGCTCCACTTGCGACCCTTCATTACCAGGCAGTAGTGCGGTGCTCATTGGAGTCCCAGGGGGTGTGTGTCCGTGTCTCGCTGATCCCAGCCGTACTACCCGGGGGGGAGGGGTGGGGGGGGGGTTTGAGGATCAACAAGCGCTCGCCATTTCACTGCACACTACACCGGCTGCCTGAATCTTCGCCTGGAAGCCCTGATGCCCGCGTACCGCCAGGTCTGTACCAAAGACTGCCTCACCTTGCCTGACGCCCGTGTAGCGGGTCTGTATTATAATCGAAGTACGCCCGTGTGACGGGTCACTAATTAAAAGCTTAGTACGTGAGAGCACCATTAGAGAGCTAGAGGCTTTAGGGGGACGGGACCAGGCACGAGACACCCGTTAATGTTCTAGGGGTGAGTCGCCCCTTGAGGTTTAAAAAGCCCGTTAGCTCATTGGCAGCACCAAAATAGAGGCTTTTGGTCATGCCAAGACTGGCCTTTGGCTGACTGGATCCCAGGGGTGGCGCATAGAGAGCTAATACCAAGGTTTTACAAGGTTGAGCATATTTGGTTGTGCAGAGCGTCTAACCAGACAGCGCATTACAGGGCACCTGACCGTCTAGTTGCTGGCCCTTACTCAGAGGCAGTGCTCGCTTTCATCAACATGGAGGAGGACTATACAGATGAGGAGTCTCTGCAGGTGCTACCCTTGATGATGAATTTTGCGATGCAGTGGATGCTTCTGATCCAGCGGTTCACCAACAACAGATACTCCACTACCATATACTCACCTGGGCCCCTAAACTCACAATGTGGATAAACCGCTGGTGGGTCAAGTTTTATATATAATTTCACAAACTGTTTGGGATTAGTCTATTCAATACCTCTGTTAAATTTTCAACTAACCCTTCGCAGATCAACAAGTCCTTTCCTCTGGTCGATGGACCATTAGTTGAATCAAGTTGATGATGATAAATAACATGAATTAACTTTTCTATACTTTTAAGTAAATCACCACAGACTCGAGAGTTTTCAATCTTTATCTAAAATTTAGGTGCATGTGAACAGTCTCAATACAGTGCAGTCACCTTCATTCATAAGAGAGAAAAATTCAATCAATATACACAATGCATTTATCTCTGACTCAAACAATAATCAATGCCGGAAAGGGAGAGAAAAGATAAAAAAAAACATTTAACAATAACTGAAATTTATAAGTACCAAGGATGGTGTAGATGAACTTCCCAAGGGCTGGTGGGGGTACCCTGAGATAGATTCAGGTGACAAAGACTTCAGCAAAACACACAAGATGATGGACGGAATGTTGCACAATGGCAAAACATTCACCCCCAGTCACAGATCTGGGGTTAATCCATTGTTTCTTTACTCACCAAGCCACCTCAGTTCAGACATGGCCAAAGCAAATCAGTCTTGAACCTGTGTCTCATGGGAACAGTCCAGCCCGAACTGCTAAGCCATGTCTTCCGTGGACCGGAATCAAGCATCCTAGGACAGGTTTCTGGCTATCAGCTGTCTTCAGCCAGGATAGCCTCACTCCAGTGGCTTAGTGAGCACGAGACCCACGTCTGGATATACCCTTCCCACATAGGGTGAACAGCAAACAATACAAGATGATGGGCGGAATGTTGCACAATTGCAAAACATTCACCCCCAGTCACAGATCTGGGGTTAATCCATTGCTATTTTGCTCATCAAGCCACCTCAGTTCAGACATGGCCATATGCAAAACAGTCTTGACCCTGTGCCTCATGGGAACAGTCCAGCCTGAACTGCTAAGCCATGTATTCCCTGGACCGGAATAAAGCATCCTAGGACCGGTTTCTGGCTATCAGCCGTCTTCAGCCAGGATTGTTTGACTTCAGTGGCTTAGTGAGCACGGGGCCCATGTCTGGGCATACCCTTCCTACATAGGGTGAACAGCAAAACACACAAGATGATGGACGGAATGTTGCAAAATGGCAAAACATTCACCCTCAGTCACAGATCTGGGGTTAATCCATCGTTATTTTGCTCACCAAGCCACCCTAGTTCAAACATGGCCATATGAAAATCAGTCTTGACCCTGTGCCTCATGGGAACAGTCCAGCCCGAACTGCTAAGCCATGTCTTCCCTGGACCGGAATCAAGCATCCTAGGACCGGTTTCTGGCTATCAGCCGTCTTCAGCAAGGATAGCGTGACTCCAGTGGCTTATTGAGCACGGGACCCACATCTGGGCATACCCTTCCCACATAGGGTGAACATCAAAACACACAAGATGATGGACGGAATGTTGAACAATGGCAAAACATTCACCCCCAGTCACAGATCTGGGGTTAATCCATTGTTATTTGGCTCACCACACCACCCCAGTTCAGACATGGTCATATGCAAATCAGTCTTGACCCTGTGCCTCATGGGAACAGTATAATAAAGTTGGTTCCAGAGACAGGAAAGCAGATTTAAGGAGATTTATTGTAGAGCATAGAAAATCAGTTCATTACAGTAACTGTCTTCCCATGGAATCCGGAACACAGCAGTGTTCCTGATTCCAGGCATGACACAACAACACCACACATTCCCCTTTGTAAAGGAAAATTACAGAGACATAAGCAAATGATAAAGAACAAGAACTAGCAAATATTACACAGTGAGGATTGTGGAAAGAAAAGACATAAGTATGAATATCTGGAAAACAAATTACATAATACACAAATTGAATCATCTATAAAGATGATAGTCCTTAGACCACATTGGAACATGACATTTCCTCTGTGCACGCTGGACAGGCACATTGTCATCAGAAGAACAGGAAGACTTATTTTCAGGGAAACTGTGAAGGTTTGTAGAACCCGAGAATTTCCTCCAATTACTTGCACCATTGGAAGACCTCAAGCCGGATGGAACTCTAGACTCTGGAGACACATCCTTGGGCCACAACCACCTAGGAACTTTAACCACCCTAGACAAGTTCCACACGTTACCGTCTGAAAGTTCAACAACTTGTCTTCCAACACGCGTGACCATCAAAGGACTGGAATACCGTGACTCACCAGACTTGACATTTCTACACTTCTTGACACGGACCCAATCATTGACACAGAACTGGGAAGAACCACTACATGGAGCACGATCAACCTCAACAGCCCTACTGGTACCAAGCATTCTCACCCAAGGTTGAGACAAGTTGGAACCACTCCTCCTCCCTCTCATCTTCTCAAAAGGAGACAGGTCACCCATGCTCCTGGGTGTGTTTCTGTAACACCACAGAACTTCACTAATGGTTTGTTTACAATCTCTTCCATTCTGCAAGGCAAGTTGAAGACCTTCCTTAAATACCCTGATCCACCTCTCAACGATGCCATTACTTTTGGGATAATACACTGACACACGTCTATGTTTGATACCATGACGCTCCAAAAACTCTCTCATCTCCAAGGATACAAATTGCACACCATTGTCAGTTGTAATAGATTCTGGAAAACTCTCCCTTTCAAACACTTCATTCAAAAACGTGATCACTCCACTAGATGTTATGCTAGAAACCATCTTTACCTCAGGCCATTGAGACAACTGGTCTATCAAAATTATAGCGTACATCACACTCTTGTTAAATGACAAAGGACCAGCAATATCCAATGATACACTTTCCCAAATCCGTGAAGGTCTGGATATGGGAAACCGTTCACACGGAATATGCTTTTGAGACTTATCACTCAAACAGCAATCCAAACAGTCTCTGACATGCCGTTCTATGCACTTTGCTGGCCACCAGAATTCACAACTAATCCTTATTTTCATGGATGTCATTCCAGGATGCCCTTCGTGAGCCATTTCTAAAATCTTAGGTTGTAATTCACGAGGGACCACTAATTGCAGACCCCTAAACAAAACTCCTTCGACAACCGACAATTCCTGAGCGACATGAAAGAAAGGAAGAAACTCATCAGACAACGACTCTTTGCGAGGCCACTGGGTTTTTACAAAATTGCAAATATCACCAAGAACAGAATCATTACCACACGCCAATTTCCATGCATCCTCATCAATACAACCTTTGGAGATTTCACAAATTGACACAACATTATCATCATCCTTATCTTCTTCAACAACATTGTCATCAGGAATGGGCAATCTAGACAAACAGTCAGCTAACACATTCCTAATACCAGGGATATATTCTACTTTAAAATGAAAATCCTGAAGCTTGTATTGCCATCTGGCAATCCTTGAAGTCGCTTTTCCACAACCTTTGGTAGTAAATAAATCCACTAAAGGGCGATGGTCAGACCAGAGCTTAAAAACAGTGCCGTACACATACTTGCGGAAATATTCTATGCCCCAACAGCAAGCAAGAGCTTCCTTTCCTAAGGTGGAATATTTGCACTCAGCATCCCTTAAGGGTCTAGATGCGAATCCAATTGTCACCAATTGGCCTTTTTGACGCTGCATTAAAACCGCACCAACTCCTACATTACTAGCATCAGTGATGATAAATGAACAATGTGCAGTATTAAACGTTGCTAAAGCAGGTGCAGATACGATGTTTTGTTTCAACAACAAGAACTCTTTTTTGCAATTTTCATCCCAAAGAAATTGAACATTTTTTTTCATCAAGTTCCTCATGCTCACAGTCTTATCAGAGAACAGGGGAATGAATTCCGAATAGTATTCGGCAAGCCCCAAGAAAGATCTGAGCTGATCTTTGTTCACAGGGTCTGGAGCTAACTCTATGGCCTTGACTAAATTCATTTTCGGGGAAATGCCTTCCTTACTAATAGTATGTCCCAAATAGTCAACAGAAGATACTCCAAATTTACATTTTTCTTTTGTAAGTGTTAGACCACTATCGTGCAACACACATAATACTTTATACAAAATCTCGGAATGATCAGATGGATTGGATGCAAAGATCAAAATGTCGTCTTGGAAGTACAAGACATTATCAAAATCCTTAAAAAGGTTGTGCATCAACCTTTGAAAGACAGAAGATGCTGATATTAGACCAAAAGGCATCCTTTTGTACCTGAAAGCACCCTCTGAAGTGATGAAAGATGTCAAATGCTTACTATCCTTGTGTAACGCTATCTGGTGATAAGCATTAGACAGGTCTAAAGTAGAAAAAATGGACGCCCCCTTCAATTTAGTGAACATTTCATTAATATTAGGGAGCGGATGTCTATCCACCCATACGTTCCCGTTTAAATCTCTCAAATCCACACAAAGTCTCACTTTGCCGTTGGGCTTGTGAGCGACAACGACTGGGGATAACCAAACAGAGGATTCTATCTCCTCAATGACATCTAAATCACATAACCTTTTGAGTTCAGATTTTACAGCATCTCTTAAATGTAAAGGGACATTCCTAACCTTTTGGACTTTTGGTACAGCATCTTCCCTAAGAATGATTTTGTGTTCAAAGTTTTTCAAAAGACCTAATGTGGACGTAGGAAAAACAGAAGGAAATTTCTTTTCACATTCAGAGCCGAGATCAGACTCTACACTCATGACAAGATCAGAATACCCAAGTACTTGTTCAGGATGATTGGGATCCAATTTTATCATTAAGTCCCTCTGTTGAGGCCATCCCAATAAACAAGAACCATCTTTAGCCACATAAACCTTGGAATTAATAGTTTTACCTTTGAAACTTAGGGATGTCGTAAAAAAAACAAGAATATCAATGGGTTTCCTCCCATACCCAAGCAACTTTATGTCTGGATGAGATAATTTTAAACCAGGAAACTCTTTTTCTTCACCAATGAGAGTGCGTTTCGGCCCAGAATCCGCCATTATATTGATTTCCTTCCCTCCAACATTTACAGTGCAGTAGGGAGAATCTTTATCACATGCATTGACTTCATACACTGCAAAAAGAAATTCTTCTTCTAAGTAATCATCATCAATTTCATTGACATGCTCATCTGAACTTCTTTTTTGACTAAAACCCTTATTTTTAAACTTGTTCTTATTCTTACACATTTTGCTAAAATGACCCTTCATTCTGCAATATCTGCACACTTGGCCAATTGCCGGACACTTTCTATCATTTGCTAGGTGATCCGGACTACCACATTTAAAACATGCAAATTCTCTCCTCTCTTGGAATTGTTGGTTTCTGTTTCTGAAAGAAGATCTTTCCTCAAAGTTAGATTTCTTTACAATGTTGACTTCAGCAATACTTTTTTCTGCAAGTTCCTTCACTCCAAGTTTCATATTTTCAAAACGATGTGCGATATCTAACGCTTTGTCTTAAGTCAGATCCTCAGTGTCTAACAGTTTTCCTTGAAGCTTGACATCAGCAATTTTGTGGACCATTTGATCACGCAACATCTGATCATGAAAGGTTGAATAATTGCACTTAGATGCCAAAACTCTTAAATCATTCATAAATGAGTCAACAGATTCACTTGGTAATTGACCCCTACTTAAAAACTTATGACGGGCAACAACAACGTTGACTTTCTTAATATACTGTTTATCCAACTGTTTGATTGCTTCCTCGAAAACATCAATCGCTTCCTCAGAAGATGATACACCACCTGCAGACAAAGGTAAATGACTTAAGACATGTCTTCCTACAGCACCTAGACAGTGTTTTAAGATGGCAAGTTTTCGTTTATCGGTATAGTCATCTCCACCAATAGCTTCAATGTAAGCATAAAAACCTTCTTTCCATCTTTTCCATTCAAGGATAGGTTCACCTGGATTTGGTAGAAATGGTGGTGGTGCTGAAAAGCTTTCCATTTTAATAAAGCAAAAACTTAAAACAATTTGATGGATAAATGTAGTGTTCGTTTTCCTTTATATATTTTCTCTCTTTTTTTTTTTAATATAAATTGTAAACCAAAATTAAACTTTCTCGCAGGGTTAATGTGAAGTTCTAACTTTCTCGCAGGATTTAAGAGTTGATGCCCAAAATCAAACTAATGGGCGAAAATCAAACTAATGCGCGAAGTTAGCAGATCGTCACTGCTTTTCATTGGATTTCGTCCCAAAAGATGGCCGCCGTGCGTCAAAATGCGTGAAACAACGTTGTAACGTCACGCGCATGCGCACCGGCTCGAGCTGCTAGACTCGCGTAGACGTTGTGATGTCACGCGCATGCGCACCGGCTCGAGTTGCGAGACTCACCAGGATTCAAATCATGAAAGTGCCCAAAATTACTCCATTTCGTCATATAAAGGCACAAAACAGTGGCGGTTTCACCTTCTTGATGCTGACACAGTCCGTGACACAGCGCAGACACCGCCGACAACTCTTCTTGCCAGTTCGTGATCCTCCGCATCTGACGAGGAGTAACGATGCAGGTAGGGACTCCAGGTTGTCTTAAGGTTCTTGCCCAATCGTCGCCAGTATAATAAAGTCGGTTCCAGAGACAGGAAAGCAGATTTAAGGAGATTTATTGTAGAGCATAGAAAATCAGTTTATTACAGTAAACCTGGGTCGTAACTGTCATCCCATGGAATCCGGAACACAGCAGTGTTCCTGATTCCAGGCATGACACAACAAAACCACAAACAGTCCAGCCCGAACTGCCAAGTCATGTCTTTCCTGGACCGGAATCAAGCATCCTAGGACCGGTTTCTGGCTATCAGCCGTCATCAGCCAGGATAGCTTGATTCCAGTGGCATGGAGAGCAAGGGACTCACGTCTGAGCAAACCCTTCTCACTCGGGTGACAAATGCAAAAAGAACAACAGCATTCTGTCCATCAACTGTTGTTATTGCATTTGTCACCCTAAGTGGGACGGGTATGCTCAGACCTGAGTCCCGTGCTCTCCATGTCACTGGAATCAAGCTATCCTGGCCACTTCCAGGTTTTATTCGTGCTTTCTTGAGCTTATCTTTAAAGGGGAACTGGGAGCTTGCAAGATTTGTACTCTTCTTTTAGCTGTCCGTCTTTTATTTTTAGTTACCTCTGAACAGCCATCGCAGCCCATACCGCTTGTGAATACATATCTGTCTTTATGTCTTTATAGTATTATGTCACCCTCATCCGCCACCCACTATGATCATTTGTGCAAGGCTCGTATTTTTAGTGAGCGTTATTCTGGTAGTATTTACATCTTCTATACACCCAATATGACATCGGACCTGTTCCAGGTATAATAGGAAGGAAGAGCTTTATATGCTCACGAGTTAGAGACCCCTACAGGTGTTCTCTATTCAGCTCCTTATTTATTCCCGGGTTTTTGTTGGCATTCTGTGGACCCCTCTGGACACGGATAGACCCCTGGATGCATATTCGTTAGAAGGACTTAACAGATATGCTTTCTGTTTTCGAGAATTCGACCCTTGAATCTACAGGTTTTTCCTGTCTATACTTACCTTTGGTCTCTCTTCTTTTTTCTTCTTAGCCTTGAAATGTATTTACACGAGGTGCCTCTCATTTAAAAGGCCTGTGTTTCACTCTCGAGCACACACACAACCCCACCACACCCTCCCCCACACACACACAACCCCCCCACACACACAACCCCCCCACACACAACCCCCCCACACACACACACACCACCCCCCACACACACCCACCACCCCCACACACACACAACACCCTACACACACACACAACCCCACACACACACACACAACACCCCCTCACACAACCCCCCAACACAACCCAACACACATACACACAACCCTCCCACACACACAACCCCTCCACACACACACAACCCCTCCACACACACACACAACCCCTCCACACACACACAACCCCTCCACAAACACACACAACCCCTCCATTGTGGTAAATATTTGATTTACCGTCTTAATTTCTATGCAGGTAAGTACTTAATCAATAATAACTCAATCGGAAGGAAAAAAACAGAGTCCGTGGTGTTAGAGTTCTTAGGGGTTTTATTCCTCAAAAAGGAATGGTTCTAGAACTGGATATCATGTTCCTGCAACCCCAGGGGTTCAGGAAGGGATAGAGCATTACTTTATTGACAATACACAGCTTATATACTTAAGTTACATTATAGAAACCAATACAGTAGGCGTAACAGCTGAGAGAAGCAAGATAACAGCATCCACGTGGTAGTGATACGTAATTAGAAGGCGTGAACTAGGCGTGAACATAGAGGTGTGTACTAGAAACGTCACAGGTAGGTGTCACAAGTGGGTGGCAACAAAGCAGAATCTTGTAATGTCAGCAGAAATCTGAGGCCTGGATGCGCGCGCAGCTGCATGACGTGTGATTGACGTGGAAACTGGAGGGTGCAGGGGACTTGACATTTACACTGGCGGAAAGAGACAGAAGTCTGGCATGTCAGATCAACTTGTGCTTCTATCATATCTGATATCTGATGTTTGGGAACCATATTATCTGGACGGAAAAGGTCTCTGGGGGAGAAGCTATTCTATACTGACTGTGAGTGCGTGTATAAGCGCCTAAGTGTCTGCATGAGAAGCGTGGGGGCATGGGCCTTCCATGGGAGCATGGTAACAGAGGCTATGAATTACTTGCATGGAGACAGTGAGGCCGGGCCCTTTTGCTCTGCAGCTGGGGGGATGTTTACTTAAACTAGTAGGCAGGAATGTATTTTTGAGGAGCGGAACAGATAATTCGAAGGTTGAAGTCAGTCTTGGCAGGCAGCAGGCTGAGCTAAGCGCCGGGAGCCGCACAGAAAGTAAGTCAGAGGTCACGGGTACAGAGGCTGCCTGGGCTGAGGCTCTCGGAGTCAGAAAGTAGAAAAAGAGGCTCGATGGCAGAATTCAGGGCCTACTTTGCCAGAGCTGAAAAACGTGTAAAGTACACCACAAAAAGACGTTGGCATAGCATACTTAGGAACGGACTATTCAACCCATTTAGGGTGGGTCTGAAAGAGGACATGTTAACGTTGGACGCAAATGTATTTGCGTCTTCATAGCTGGCACAGGAGGGAAGTTACATGTACTTTAAGCTGGTACATGGAGACGGTGGGGTACACGCTAGGGAACACAACTTGACCAAAAATTTATATTTCCTCATTCCCTCCTTGTTCCCTACGGACCCTTCATGATATATCGATCCTCATGAATCGATCAGTTTGTTCTTGTAACATCATTTGCTCTTCTTTCTTCCTCTCACGTTTTGAGAGAAAACTGGAATGTTCAATACATGATGTGGCACACAGTCCACAGATCGCGGGCCCACACTGTAGGCACAGGCAGCAACTGAATACTATGACTAGGCCAATGCCTAGGAAGGATAGGATCTTCCATCCCCAAGCGGTTAACGTTGTCCAGAACCAACCGGACCAAGTCCAGGTGCCTGGATTCTGATGTATCTGATTTGCAATTTTATGAAGACGTGTAATAGCTTGATATACCGTTGGCGCGTTTTCTGGGATGAAAACACAGCAACTTGACCCGATGACCTTACAAGCTCCGCCTCTATCTGCCAAGATGACGTCAATAACAAGACGATTCTGAAGAACAACAACCCGCATGGCGGACTGCTCCTCTGTTAAGTTACCTAGGGCGGAGGCAGTTTCATTCACTACTGCTTCAAGTGTTCTAGTTAATCTGCGTATTAATTTACTATTTTGAACGGGGCCTAGGAAGAAAAAGAATCCTTTATTAAAATCTGTGTACTGCTCCCATGCCGTTTCTTTGTAGTCGACAATCGGGAGATCTCTTCGGAGCCTATTCTTTACTAGATTCGTATTTCTGTGATAATCAGGAGGAGCTAGGAAAACAGGTGGCAGAAGGAATGCAATGTAACAGGTACCATCCCAATCTGGAGGCAAGCGGATGTATGCGGTATGGCCACAAACAAAATAGGAATGACGGGTAGCTCTAAAGGAAGATTTGCCTTGGTCACTGAATTCGACCACAGTAGTACATTTACTATGACCTAAGTGTACTGAACCTTTCTTACCGGTCCCCGGTAGCTTGTCTCCTTTCTGGTAAAGAATTGGCTTGGTAGTTTAGTCTGCCCTGTTCCCATGATGCACTGGGCCAGGGACAGACTGATTTGCATATAGCCAGGTTCTGAGCTGGGATGGGGCAGTGAGATAAATAACGGTGATGGATCAAGCCCTGATCTTTGGACTGGGTAAGAGTGGTCTGCTCAATTCAGACACTCTGTTCATCACCACCCCCTTTTGTAAATCGATTTTGGCCACTATAGGTGTGGCAGGGTATACTCAGACATGAGTCCCTTTCTCACTGCTCCATCAGGATTCAAGCAAGCCGGGCCGAAGAGGCTGAAATGCCAGAAACCGGTCCCCGGTAGCTTGTCTCCTTTCTGGTAAAGAATTGGCTTGGTAGTTTAGTCTGCCCTGTTCCCATGATGCACTGGGCCAGGGACAGACTGATTTGCATATAGCCAGGTTCTGAGCTGGGATGGGGCAGTGAGATAAATAACGGTGATGGATCAAGCCCTGATCTTTGGACTGGGTAAGAGTGGTCTGCTCAATTCAGACACTCTGTTCATCACCACCCCCTTTTGTAAATCGATTTTGGCCACTATAGGTGTGGCAGGGTATACTCAGACATGAGTCCCTTTCTCACTGCTCCATCAGGATTCAAGCAAGCCGGGCCGAAGAGGCTGAAATGCCAGAAACCGGTCCCCGGTAGCTTGTCTCCTTTCTGGTAAAGAATTGGCTTGGTAGTTTAGTCTGCCCTGTTCCCATGATGCACTGGGCCAGGGACAGACTGATTTGCATATAGCCAGGTTCTGAGCTGGGATGGGGCAGTGAGATAAATAACGGTGATGGATCAAGCCCTGATCTTTGGACTGGGTAAGAGTGGTCTGCTCAATTCAGACACTCTGTTCATCACCACCCCCTTTTGTAAATCGATTTTGGCCACTATAGGTGTGGCAGGGTATACTCAGACATGAGTCTCTTTCTCACTGCTCCATCAGGATTCAAGCAAGCCGGGCCGAAGAGGCTGAAATGCCAGAAACCGGTCCCCGGTAGCTTGTCTCCTTTCTGGTAAAGAATTGGCTTGGTAGTTTAGTCTGCCCTGTTCCCATGATGCACTGGGCCAGGGACAGACTGATTTGCATATAGCCAGGTTCTGAGCTGGGATGGGGCAGTGAGATAAATAACGGTGATGGATCAAGCCCTGATCTTTGGACTGGGTAAGAGTGGTCTGCTCAATTCAGACACTCTGTTCATCACCACCCCCTTTTGTAAATCGATTTTGGCCACTATAGGTGTGGCAGGGTATACTCAGACATGAGTCCCTTTCTCACTGCTCCATCAGGATTCAAGCAAGCCGGGCCGAAGAGGCTGAAATGCCAGAAACCGGTCCCCGGTAGCTTGTCTCCTTTCTGGTAAAGAATTGGCTTGGTAGTTTAGTCTGCCCTGTTCCCATGATGCACTGGGCCAGGGACAGACTGATTTGCATATAGCCAGGTTCTGAGCTGGGATGGGGCAGTGAGATAAATAACGGTGATGGATCAAGCCCTGATCTTTGGACTGGGTAAGAGTGGTCTGCTCAATTCAGACACTCTGTTCATCACCACCCCCTTTTGTAAATCGATTTTGGCCACTATAGGTGTGGCAGGGTATACTCAGACATGAGTCCCTTTCTCACTGCTCCATCAGGATTCAAGCAAGCCGGGCCGAAGAGGCTGAAATGCCAGAAACCGGTCCCCGGTAGCTTGTCTCCTTTCTGGTAAAGAATTGGCTTGGTAGTTTAGTCTGCCCTGTTCCCATGATGCACTGGGCCAGGGACAGACTGATTTGCATATAGCCAGGTTCTGAGCTGGGATGGGGCAGTGAGATAAATAACGGTGATGGATCAAGCCCTGATCTTTGGACTGGGTAAGAGTGGTCTGCTCAATTCAGACACTCTGTTCATCACCACCCCCTTTTGTAAATCGATTTTGGCCACTATAGGTGTGGCAGGGTATACTCAGACATGAGTCCCTTTCTCACTGCTCCATCAGGATTCAAGCAAGCCGGGCCGAAGAGGCTGAAATGCCAGAAACCGGTCCCCGGTAGCTTGTCTCCTTTCTGGTAAAGAATTGGCTTGGTAGTTTAGTCTGCCCTGTTCCCATGATGCACTGGGCCAGGGACAGACTGATTTGCATATAGCCAGGTTCTGAGCTGGGATGGGGCAGTGAGATAAATAACGGTGATGGATCAAGCCCTGATCTTTGGACTGGGTAAGAGTGGTCTGCTCAATTCAGACACTCTGTTCATCACCACCCCCTTTTGTAAATCGATTTTGGCCACTATAGGTGTGGCAGGGTATACTCAGACATGAGTCCCTTTCTCACTGCTCCATCAGGATTCAAGCAAGCCGGGCCGAAGAGGCTGAAATGCCAGAAACCGGTCCCCGGTAGCTTGTCTCCTTTCTGGTAAAGAATTGGCTTGGTAGTTTAGTCTGCCCTGTTCCCATGATGCACTGGGCCAGGGACAGACTGATTTGCATATAGCCAGGTTCTGAGCTGGGATGGGGCAGTGAGATAAATAACGGTGATGGATCAAGCCCTGATCTTTGGACTGGGTAAGAGTGGTCTGCTCAATTCAGACACTCTGTTCATCACCACCCCCTTTTGTAAATCGATTTTGGCCACTATAGGTGTGGCAGGGTATACTCAGACATGAGTCCCTTTCTCACTGCTCCATCAGGATTCAAGCAAGCCGGGCCGAAGAGGCTGAAATGCCAGAAACCGGTCCCCGGTAGCTTGTCTCCTTTCTGGTAAAGAATTGGCTTGGTAGTTTAGTCTGCCCTGTTCCCATGATGCACTGGGCCAGGGACAGACTGATTTGCATATAGCCAGGTTCTGAGCTGGGATGGGGCAGTGAGATAAATAACGGTGATGGATCAAGCCCTGATCTTTGGACTGGGTAAGAGTGGTCTGCTCAATTCAGACACTCTGTTCATCACCACCCCCTTTTGTAAATCGATTTTGGCCACTATAGGTGTGGCAGGGTATACTCAGACATGAGTCCCTTTCTCACTGCTCCATCAGGATTCAAGCAAGCCGGGCCGAAGAGGCTGAAATGCCAGAAACCGGTCCCTGGTAGCTTGTCTCCTTTCTGGTAAAGAATTGGCTTGGTAGTTTAGTCTGCCCTGTTCCCATGATGCACTGGGCCAGGGACAGACTGATTTGCATATAGCCAGGTTCTGAGCTGGGATGGGGCAGTGAGATAAATAACGGTGATGGATCAAGCCCTGATCTTTGGACTGGGTAAGAGTGGTCTGCTCAATTCAGACACTCTGTTCATCACCACCCCCTTTTGTAAATCGATTTTGGCCACTATAGGTGTGGCAGGGTATACTCAGACATGAGTCCCTTTCTCACTGCTCCATCAGGATTCAAGCAAGCCGGGCCGAAGAGGCTGAAATGCCAGAAACCGGTCCCCGGTAGCTTGTCTCCTTTCTGGTAAAGAATTGGCTTGGTAGTTTAGTCTGCCCTGTTCCCATGATGCACTGGGCCAGGGACAGACTGATTTGCATATAGCCAGGTTCTGAGCTGGGATGGGGCAGTGAGATAAATAACGGTGATGGATCAAGCCCTGATCTTTGGACTGGGTAAGAGTGGTCTGCTCAATTCAGACACTCTGTTCATCACCACCCCCTTTTGTAAATCGATTTTGGCCACTATAGGTGTGGCAGGGTATACTCAGACATGAGTCCCTTTCTCACTGCTCCATCAGGATTCAAGCAAGCCGGGCCGAAGAGGCTGAAATGCCAGAAACCGGTCCCCGGTAGCTTGTCTCCTTTCTGGTAAAGAATTGGCTTGGTAGTTTAGTCTGCCCTGTTCCCATGATGCACTGGGCCAGGGACAGACTGATTTGCATATAGCCAGGTTCTGAGCTGGGATGGGGCAGTGAGATAAATAACGGTGATGGATCAAGCCCTGATCTTTGGACTGGGTAAGAGTGGTCTGCTCAATTCAGACACTCTGTTCATCACCACCCCCTTTTGTAAATCGATTTTGGCCACTATAGGTGTGGCAGGGTATACTCAGACATGAGTCCCTTTCTCACTGCTCCATCAGGATTCAAGCAAGCCGGGCCGAAGAGGCTGAAATGCCAGAAACCGGTCCCCGGTAGCTTGTCTCCTTTCTGGTAAAGAATTGGCTTGGTAGTTTAGTCTGCCCTGTTCCCATGATGCACTGGGCCAGGGACAGACTGATTTGCATATAGCCAGGTTCTGAGCTGGGATGGGGCAGTGAGATAAATAACGGTGATGGATCAAGCCCTGATCTTTGGACTGGGTAAGAGTGGTCTGCTCAATTCAGACACTCTGTTCATCACCACCCCCTTTTGTAAATCGAACCTTTCTTACTGACACATAAATCACCAGTGACTGGTAATACTGACATAGCAGGGAGAACGGGTGCAGCTTCGGATTCAACAGTAAGAATCATAAGGTTAATTGTATAATTACCTAATCCATATACTTCATTTTCTAGATCAGTTCCTATTCTAGTGGGAAGTCCCTTCTTGTCAGGGTAACAGGCATTAAGCAGAACTAAGTTCAAGTTTCCCCAAACCCAGCTCCCTTTGAAAACAGCAATATCAGGATCTAAGGAATTAATTATTCTGAACCATGCACCACAGGAGCCATTGTGAGTGAACGGGTACGGAAAGAGGGGCAGAACTCCCTTGTATTTCTGGTAGGGAGGGAGTCGGCCACATATCCAGCAGTTTGTAGCATTGTTAGTCTGATGGGAATGATGTAACATACTAATGAATGTGTTGTTGCGCAGCGCAAGTCTGTAAGAAAGTTCATGGGGAGGTAATTCACTAAAAGAATGTTCAGCAGAAACATTGTAAGCAGATTGTTCACGCTTGAAAATAGGGTAGTATATAGGAAGCAATATACTTGCAACAATAATCAGAAGACTTAGAAAAAACATAATCAATAATGTCACTATACAGTGACTGCGGAGTGATTTGCAATATGTACGTTTCTTGAGTTGTCTCTCTCTCTCTCTATCTCGATCTAGGGGATACATGTCAGAAACTATTTAACCGATTCACCTAGGGGAGGACTTAAACAATTAAACTGTCTGACTTGCTAGATCGAAGTTTCAGTTTATACTCCTCTTGGGGAGTTTTCTCTCGTTCGGGAACTTTAAAGTCACTAGGTTCGATACAGTCTTTGGAGGGGGTGGACGAGTCTGGGTCTGGTTTCAGTTTGTTGCACCTTTTAACATGACTCGTATGTATCCACCCCTTTCAGCCTTCCACTTTAATGGCGGTCCTCGTTGTAAGAAGGACGGTCTTCGGCTCTTTCCAGCGGGGCTCCAGCGGACTTTTCCTGTCAAAGTTCCTAATCAGGACTGTGTCACCAGGACGGACATCATGCGGCTTTACATCAGTGTTGTCAGGGAAGGCTGCGGCAACCTGTGAACGACATGATTGGAGTGCAGACATCAAGGAGGCAAGGTAATCTGTCAACATGTTACAATCAACATCGGTAATTTTCTTAGGAATGGGCGTCCCCCACATATTCGGTGGTCTGCCAAAGACCACTTCATACGGGGATAGTCCTGATCTCGAGTGGGCGACCATCCTCATATAGAACAGTGCAACTGGCAGGGCGACTATCCAGTCGACCCCTTTCTCTTTACAAACTTTTGCAAGGCGGGTCTTTAATGTCTGGTTATGCCTCTCTACAAGGCCTGCGGCTTCGGGATGTCGGACACAATGGAATTTCCACTGATATCCTAGCAGCAAGGAAACTTGTTTCATTAATTCGGATGAGAATGGCTGTCCGTTATCTGAGTACACGACACGAGGCAAGCCGTACCGTGGGAAAAATTCTCGAACCAGCTGCCTGGCAGTGGTCGGAGCAGTATAATCTGGGACTGGATATGCTTCGGTCCAACGGGAAAGTGCACAAACAATTACGAGGACATATTTGAATCCTCGACAACGATCCATCTGGATATAATCCATCTGGAGGACTTCAAAAGGGTGATCGGGAGGATGAAATCCACCTTGCTCTACAGGGACGCTTTTACCTGGATTGAACTGACAACAGATCATGCAAGTACGCACTTTCTGTTTTGCTGCTGCTCGTAAGTGTTTGTTGTACCAGAGATTCTGTAAACTGTCTAACATCGCTTTCTCTCCTAGATGTGCAGGACTATGTGCTGTATTGATTATGACTTGAACCATAGAGTCGGGGAGAAACCATGTAGATTTTCCCTTCGTCATCCAACCTTGATCTGTCTGGATCCCTCCTAGTTCAGTCCATTTCTTTATTTCATCTGCAGTGGCATGTGTCTGTATGTCGATTACATCTAGTGTGGGATCCCTAACTGTCATACAATGTGTCGGTACTATTGTCTTTGTCACATCAGTTGTCTGGTTGTGAGTCAATGCTGTATGTTTTGCTGTCTGGTCTGCCAGGTCGTTACCCTGGGAAACAGAATCTGTAACTTTAGTATGTGCTTTACACTTCATGACGGATATGCCTGAAGGCAGATGTATTGCTTCTAACAGTGCTTGAATGAGGGGACCGTGTTGAATCTTGGCACCGTGAGAGGTCAAAAAACCTCGTTCTTGCCATAACATGCCGAAGTCGTGTACGACTCCGAAAGCATAACGTGAATCTGTGTATATGTTAACATTTCTGTTCTTGGCTAGTATACAGGCTCGGGTCAGAGCGATAAGCTCTGCTGCTTGAGCGGACAGTGTGTCAATACGATGTGTTTCTTTAACTTCAGTTTCAGTGGTCACTGCATACGCGGCCACTAATTCTCCTGTACTTGTTCTCATACATGAACCATCCACGTAAAGTGTCAGGTCTGGATTTGTCAGTGGAACATCTGTTAAGTCTCGTCGGGGCTTTGTTACTGTATTAATGATCTCTATACAATCATGCGGAGCTGGATCTGTCATAATTGAAGGTAACAATGTTGCGGGGTTCAGAATGCTGCAGCGTCTGATTTCTATGTGTGGCTGGAATAGCGTCAATTCATAACCTGTCAGTCGTGCTATAGTCAAGTGCTGAGTCTGGGTTCTGTTTAAAAGAACCTCTACAGAATGTGGAACTTGTACTGTTAATTGATGTCCTAAAACAATTGAGTCGCTCTGTCTAATTGCTAATGCTGTCGCTGCTACTGACTTTAAGCACGCAGGGAGTGCCTGCGCTACTGAATCCAATGTACTTGAAAAATAAGCGCAAGGCTTATGTGAACCTGCTTGATCTTGAGTGAGGACAGACAACGCTGTACCATCACGTTCTGTAACAAAAAGTGTAAACGGTTTGCTGTAACATGGTGTCGCTAAAACTGGTGCTTGGCATAAGGCTTTCTTTAATTCCTCAAAGGCTTGTGTGTGTTCCTGAGTCCAAGGAAGGGCGGTCGAAGTCGCTGCCTCTTGTGTCGTTAACTGGATGAGTGGTTTAGCTAGAAATGCATACTGAGGGATCCATTGTCTGCAGTACGAGGTGAGGCCTATAAAGGCCCGCACTTCCTTTTGTGTCTGGGGTTGCGGCATATTTACAATTAACTGTATGCGATCAGGAGTGAGCTGTCTCCCCACTTTGGACAGCAAGTGACCCAAGTACACAACTTGCTGAACACAGAATTGTAGCTTCGAAGGAGACACCTTGTGTCCCTTGTCGGCCAGAAAATGTAACACTGTCAGTGATGCTTGTTCACATTCGGGCTCACTTCGTGCGGTGATCAGCAGATCATCGACGTATTGCAGTAAAGCGGTGTTAACTGGCATTTGAATACAATCTAGTTGTCTTTTCAGTGCTTGACTATAGATGCTGGGGCTTTCTGTGAATCCTTGAGGTGCGCGGGAAAATTTGAAACTTCGTCCATTTAAACTGAATCCGAAGAGGTATTGGCTCTCTGGATCAATCGGTACACTAAAGAAGGCGTTCTTGAGGTCAATTACAGTAAAAAACGTTGCTTCAGAATCAATAGCAGTGAGTAAGGAAGAGATATCGGGGACCACAGGGTACTGTGGGACAATACATTTATTCAGTTCTCTTAAATCAATCACCAGCCGATATACTGGCGGTGCATTGGGATCAGTACGTTTAAGAATCGGAATGATAGGGGAATTACAGATATTGGAGTCGGTCTCTACGACTACTCCTTGGGCAATGAGTTCTTCACTGATTTCCAGTAAAGCCACTACAGCATCGGGTGGTAACTTGTATTGTCTGATTCGGGGTAAAACAACACCTGGTTTCAGTGTAACACGGTATGGTGTAATGTGCATACAACCTACATCAGTTGGGCCTTTTGCCCACAAGTGGTCTGGTACATTTTTCAATCTGACATCAAACTCTCGTAATACATAGTGACCCTTGAAATCCCGCAGAAAGAGTCTAACTCCCTCCGGGGAACAACATATCACTGCTCCTAGAGCCTTCAATGTTTTGATTCCTAACAGATTTTCTGGACATGATTTCGTAAGTAACAGGTCTGTAACACGTGATAATGGAACCACAGCCAGGGGAACGGGTTTCGATACCTCATTTACAATAGGCTGTCCTGAAAAACCAAGGGAAACATTCTGTGAGCCTGAGAGGGGTGCCCCTGGGACTTCATCATGGCTGATTGTAGTGCGGCTTGCCCCTGTGTCAATTAAAAACTTTCTGTCTTTTCCCAATACTTGACTGTGTACGTAAGGACCCTCTTGATCTACAGGAATCTCAATAAGAGGCAAGCCAACCTCCCTCTCTAGGCTGTTTCATGTGTATCGTTGATAATCGGGGTAAGCGGACTGGGCATACTGGTACATCTGTTGTGAAACTTGCTGAGTCGCGGCAATGGGCTGTGGCTGTGGTACCGCTACTGTCTGTGCTGCATGTGATGAAGCATGCGTATGCTGTGCATTCTGCATGGGCTGTACATTTTGCGAGGTCTGTTGCTGGGCATGATCTTGTCTAGGCGGATGCGGTCTTTCTTTAGTTTTACCTGTTGCTATGTTATGTTTCAGAACTGGGCATTCATGTACGTAGTGACCTGGCTGCTTGCAATAGTTGCATGTCCCTTTAACGGGAGCTGCGGCGTGACCTGTCTGGGTCGTACCCTTTCTGTGGCCGTCGGTTGGAACCGACTGGGCTACTAGCATTTTCATTTTCGTGTCTTTCATACGTTTCTGTTCCTGATCCTGTTCTTCTCTAATTCTGTTCTGATGGTATTGTAACATTTGTTTCACAAGGTGACCATGAGGCCTATCCGTAGCATTTGGCTATATTTGACATTTTCAAGAAGTCAAGATTTAAGTCTCCACACTAGGTTATTTACACTTTTTACTCAAAGTTTATTTTATAGAAATTCATATTTGGGCATACATTTTAAATACATTTTAAATACACATTGTAATTTAGCACTGTGGTGGTACTCTGGTACAAATATATATCTAATGGCTAACAATTCCGTGTTACGGTTATCTAACACAGAGTCACCACTATTATAGTATGCATTCAATATTCCTTGATACGGAAGACTATGAAACTAGAATGTATAAACTCCTCAACAACGAAATGCATTATAGACCCAGTAACATCAGTGAATGGGAAAATCTGAAGAAAAAGGTCAAGACAGTGGTAGATTTCGCCAAAGAGGACAATGTAATTTGTGAGGAGGAATATCGCTTCCTCATTAATGAGAATCCAAAAGTCCCAGCGATGTATGGACTTCCCAAAGTTCACAAAAACCTGGAAGACCCGCCTATGCGGCCAATAGTATCTGGTATAGAGTCTTTAACTGAGCCCCTCAGTAAATACGTGGACCACTTTATCCAGCCATTAGTGGCAGAATTACCGTCCTACATAAAGGACACAACCCATATGATTTCCAGGGTAGAAGGATTAAGTTTTAATAAAGAGACCCAATGGTTAGTATGCATGGATATTGAAGCACTGTATACTAATATCCCCCAGGCGGACACAGTGAAAATGATGGAGGAGATATTGAAAAATGATTTGGGCGATTTGAATGCCCAAAACACCTTTATTTTAGATTGCATTGAAATTATCCTTAAGAACAATATTTTCCTGTTTAAGCAAGACTATTATTGTCAAATCAAGGGCACCAGCATGGGAGCCACCTGTGCTCCCAGCCTCGCCTGCCTTTATGTAGGTAGATTTGAGTCAAAACACGTATATAATGAAGTCTGTCCATATTTCGAAAATGTCAAGACATGGTCTAGATTCATAGACGACATTTTCTTTATATGGGACGGCACCGAGGAGGATCTTGATCATTTCCTGGAATGGATAAACTGTGGTGATCCAAACCTAAAATTCACTTTTAATAAGAGCCAATCAGCTGTGGATTTTTTGGATATTAAGATTTATGAGAAAGACCAAACTTTAAACGTGGAACTATTTGTGAAACCCACGGATAGAAATACCCTGTTACATCACACCAGCTATCATCCGAAATGCCAAAAAGATGGCATACCTTTTAGTCAATTCTTAAGAATTAGACGAAACTGCAGTGACAGAAACAGCTATGAGAAACATGCACAGATTTTAAAAGAAAAACTTGCACTGCGAGGTTACCCCAAACGCTTGATTAAACAAGCCTATAAGCGTGCTAAGTATTATAATCGTGAGAGCCTTTTTGAACCAACTGAGAAATCGAAACAACAGAAGAACAATATAATTATGGTATCCGATTACAATAGTTTTAGCAACAAAGTAAAGAACCTGATAAACAAAAATTGGGGAATATTAAACAAAACAGGAGTCACCCCGCTAGCAAAACCCACTTATGCCTTCCGAAGAAATAGAACTATTAGAAACCAACTAGTGCATACGTACCAAGAACCCAAAAGAAATGGACAGAGGAATGTCCTCAATGGTGCTCCCATTAGAGGAAATCTGCCGTGTGGGTCTTGTACACACTGTAAAGGCATTATAAAAACTGACAAAGTGGAAGTGAATGGCATTTCACATTGGATGAACGAGCACGTAAATTGCCGGACCTCCAATGTGGTATACCTAATCCTTTGTCCCTGTAACAAGTGTTACATAGGAGAAACAGGAAGAGAAATACGCTTAAGGCTGACAGAACATCGATCAGCCATAAGACTCAAGAAGCAAAATGCACCACTAGTCGAACATTGGACCACAGAGAACCACAAACTAGACGATCTAAAGTGGTTTATACTTGAAAAAATCAAAGTCTCTGTGAGAGGTGGAGATGCTAACAAAAAGCGCAAACTGAGAGAACAGTTCTACATGTCAAAATTTAAATCTTATTACCAAGGGCTCAACAACCGTGAAGAGTGGGATAAAATAATCAGATAAGGACCAGGATAAATTGATACAGCTAGGTATTCGATGACAGCTAAGAATTTCCAGAGCTGATAGCCTAACGGGGTCATAAGCTGCAGCTCGAGTTATTGATGTGTTAATGACACAGCACTGTGTAATATATGCCTTGATTGTTTAGACTCAGATACATTAGTCATGTACAAATAGCCATTAAAACGGTATAGACATCTATAATTACAGCAATAGATATCTATTTTTGACAGCAATAATGTATAGGACACATGCCCTTTCTCTTCGCTTTTCCAAAATGAGCGATGTATAAAAATGAACTGTATCTAAATCTGCATTGATAACATCCATGAAATGCATGTATGCCCCTTTTTGTTAAACTGAGATTTACTGCTTTAGAAATGAATACAGAATCACAGTAGAATGCTTTGCATATAGAATGTGAATGTGATTATATTTTTCACAGCATGCGCAGTGTAACATATGAAGGTTAATACTATGTGCAGAAATAATTATTAAAATACCTCCAAGATGGTGCGCATAGAATCGCCGGCACCAGGTAGTGCAACAAATGAAGGTTAATATTATGTGCAGAAATAATTATTAAAAATACCTCCAAGATGGTGCGCATAGAATCGCCGGCACCAGGTATTGTATATAATACATCCCGGTATTACTAGAGGAGCACTAAATGCGATGGTAATCTCGAACCATAATTAATGAAAACCACGGAGCGCGATTAGCTCCGCATAGAATTTGAGCACAAAAGATAAACACATATTTTACTAGCGCAGGTGCACAGGTATATCAAAATGGGCCGTTTTTATTTAATTAGGTTTTGGCTTTTAAATTATCGATCCCGTTTTCTGTAAGTTTATCCTTGTAGTTACGCATTGATAACAAACTACAACGATGGCCGTCGTGAAATCAACAAAGATTTGGCTTCCAATGATTCTAGCCTTTGTATTTGTAGTTGTTGCGCAATGACAACAAACTACAAATATGGCCACCGTGCACCGTGAGCACTTAGCCCTTCCAGTGCACCGGCAGTTTTTATCCGGGATAAGTAAGCGATAATGAAAAAACTACAATAATGGCCGCGATGTTTAAACACCAGACACACTTTAAATCTAATTAATGCCGCCAACATTCAATAATTCAATTAACAACGGTATATATAGTACTCAGTAGCCTCCGTGTGGTTGTCATTTCCAGTGAAGCGGACGCCAACCACACGAAGGGATTACGAGCCAGAATAGAGGTAAGAACGTCCGAAACACCCTGTTAGACGCAGCGGAGTCGAGGGAGGGTAATGAAAGCATTCCCGTTTAGTAGAGGAGCGAGCTCGCAGTGTTAGCGAGATGTCAGGGGTAACTCTTAGAGTAAACACTTAATGTATTTAATTTGTAATGGCAATAGCTTAAACTTTTGTAAATAACTTTTGTGAAGATTATGTTCAGTGTTTTTTATTGTGACGAAAATCCAAGAACAGAAGTGAAATATTAACATCTTTTTGTGATTAGTAATAACGCTGTGGCGGTGCTGAGTGGCGGTGCTGTGGTGGTGTGGTGGTGCTGAGTGATGCTGTGGCGGTGCTGTGGTGGTGCTGAGGGGGTGGGTGGGGGGGTGCCTGAGGGTGAGCGGGTGTCTGAGGGTGAGCGGGTGAGTGAGGGTGAGCGAGTAAGTGAGGGTGAGCGGGTAAGTGAGGGTGAGCGGGTAAGTGAGGGTGAGCGGGTGTCTGAGGGTGAGCGGATAAGTGAGGGTGAGCGGGTAAGTGAGGGTGAGCGGGTGTCTGAGAGTGAGCGGGTGTCTGAGGGTGAGCGGGTAAGTGAGGGTGAGCGGGTGTCTGAGGGTGAGCGGGTAAGTGAGGGTGAGCGGGTAAGTGAGGGAGAGTGGGTGTCTGAGGGTGAGCGGGTGTCTGAGGGTGAGTGGGTAAGGGAGGGTGAGTGGGTAAGTGAGGGTGAGCGGGTAAGTGAGGGTGAGCGGGTGAGTGAGGGTGAGCGGGTAAGTGAGGGTGAGAGGGTGGGTGAGGGTCAGGGGTGCGAGGGTGGGTGAGGGGGTGTGTGAGGGTGCCGAGTGGTGCTGTGGTGGTGCTGAGTGGTGCTGAGTGATAATGTGGTGGTGCTGAGTGATAATGTGGTGGTGCTGAGTGATAATGTGGTGGTGCTGAGGGGGTGAGAGGGTGAGAGGGTGAGTGAGGGTGTGTGAGGGTGGGGGGTGTGAGGGTAAGGGTAAGGGAAGGTTAGGGAGGGTGAGGGGGTGTGTGAGAGGGTGTGGGGGTGTGAGGGTGAGGGTATGTGAGGATGAGGGGGGTGAGGTTGAGGGGGTTTGAGGGTGAGGGGGTTTGCGGGTGAGGGTGTGTGAGAGTGGGGTGTGTGAGGGTGAATGAGGGTGTGTGAGGGTGAGGGGGTGAGAGGGTGTGTGAGGGTGTGTGAGGGTAGGTGAGAGGGTGGGTGGGGGTAAGTGAGGGTGAGAGGGTGGGTGGGGGTAAGTGAGGGTGGGAGAGGGTCAGGGGTGCGAGGGTGTGTGAGGGTGAGAGGGGGTGTAAGGGTGAGAGGGGGTGTGAGGGTGAGTGAGGGTGTTTGAGGGTAAGTGAGGGTTGTGCACAGAGGAGACGAGTAGGGTGAAAAACTGAGCCATTGCTGGGACTTTTCTGGTAAAATACTTGATGAGAACCCAGGCCAGTATAATGCTGTCTTCTGCGTGCAAGTCTGTGAAGTCATGGTGTATTCGGCAGTGGTGCAAGTACGGTGAAAAACGGAGCCATTGCTGGGACTTTTCTGCTCGTAACTCCCAAAAAAAAAACCTCTCGGCATTGCTGTGGCGGGGGAGGGGGGGTGGCGGGGGAGCTGCAGCCTTTGAAGACTGCTGCCTAGCGCTTGTTGTGGTGAAGGTGGCCTTGAGGTAGCGGAGGTGACTGCTGGGTCTCACACCTGGATTCCAGGCACAGGCAGAAGATTCTCTGTTAGAGTTGTGCTGGGCGGAGCATGTTGTTGTTGTGACGGGAGGAGAGCTATTCACTAAAGACGTGGGTGAAGCAGAAGACATGAAGTCCTGGAGAGAAACGGTTGATTGGAAACACACATGCAACAGCGGCTCCCGCATGTGCAGAGGTGCAAATTGATTTTCGCTGCATTTGAAAAGAAAATAATGAGCTTTCCAGTCAAGTGAGGCGTGCTGGATATTTACTGTCTACAGTGTAGATGGAAAGAGAGAAACACAGAAAGAAAATGACCCTCATTTGAAAATATCTAAGACTGAAAGTAAAGGCTAAGCACTGCAATCTGCATGCCTATTGCCGGTGACCGCACATCATCTACATAGTAGATGTATTGTTTGTTATTGCTGCAGTTACACAATATCCAAGATGGGTGTGGTGTGGTTTCCTCATGTGTTCGGGTCAACCATTGCTGAAATGAAATTAATGGAGGTAGGGTCTTGAAGCCTATCTGTAAGCAACTGGTGAAGACCATTTCACAGTCAAAGTGAAACTAGCCATAAACACTGCCCTGGCTCAGCGGTAAAGAGATTCTGAAACATTTACCTCCTCCCTTATTGGATAACGAGTAGGAGGATCCGGAGGAGTATGACGGCGCAATAAAAACCCTCAGTCCCAAATAGGAGAATAAAAAGAAAGAGGTTGCCGAATGGCATACGTTTCGGTGTTTGGGCCAATTACCGGTGAGTTTGGTCTAGCAATGTTTCCTTAACTCTTGGTGGGGGGAGAAGAAACGAGAGACACGGCATCAGAGCATAAAAGGAGACACGGCCGTGAAACAGAAAGTACGGCCGGTCGGCCGGCAGTGAATAATTAGGGAGTGAGAAATGCGCTGGGAGGGCTGCCTTTGATGTGGTAATGCGAGACAGGCAGGCAGGCGGCTGGTGGCATTGTGCATGCGCTTTTTAGGGCTTGCGCAATCACCTAAAAAGCGCACATGCACTCAATGGAATTGCCAGTGTTTAAACTCTGTTTAAGCCACTATAGACCTTCGCCAGCTATGCGCATGCGCATCAGCAGGCGAGCCCTAAAAAGGGCCCCAGCAAAAATAGTCCAGGTGGGGGGAAAAAAGAGCAACCCCAACCAGTTCCACTACGCCACCAATGATGTTAATGCGGTACAGTCACAGCGAAAAGTCATTGTTCTTCATAATCGGTCCGGGCCTGACCCCCGGAGTCCGGGCCCTCAATCCGATCCAGCCAGTTCGCGGCAACCTCAGGATTATCAAAAAACCAAGTCTTCCCGTCATGTTCAATCTGAAGACGGGCAGGAAACATCATCGAGAACTTCATATCTCGGTCCCTCAAACGCTGCTTGAGGGACATAAAGTTCTGCTGCTGTCTCTGTACCATCTGAGTGACGTCCGGGAAAAACAACAGTGAAGCATTCTCATAGGCCAGCGTGTCCGTGGATCTTGCCGTTTGAAGGATAGCGGCACGGTCCCGAAAGTTCAGGACCCGGGCTATTATGGGGCGAGGAGGTGCCCCCTTCTTCGGGCGACCACCGGGAACTCTATGGGCCCTCTCCACTGTAAAAAAGTTACTGAGGCCCTTAGGCTTGAGATGTTGCAGGACGAGTTCCTCGACAAAGAGGTCCGAAGTCAACCCCTCCGACCTCTCTGGCACTCCCAGGATACGGGCGTTATTGCGGCGCGCCCGTCCTTCATATTCATCGAGCTTTCGATCAAATTGAGTCCGGGCCATCTTAAGGTCTTGAACCTCTTTCTGCAGCTCCGACACATCCTCGATGAGACTCGTCGTCTTAATCTCTAAGCCCTTAACTTTCTCCGCCGTTTTAGTCAGGTCAGCCCTTATGAGGCCCACTTCGATCGACACCGAGTCCAGTTTAGTGTCCATCTTACCCAAGGATGATTGGACCCCGGTGATCGCTGCCATTAAGTCTTTCATTGTAGGGTCCTCAACGACCGAGTCGCCATCCCGACCTCCAGTCGGGGTACGTTTCGCATCAACTGGGGACCCCTTGGAGAGGGCGTACTTGTCTATTTTGTTGGTCTGGACCGGACGAGTATTCTTTGCCGATTTCGACTGGGGCTTCTCAGGGTCTCCTCTTGACGCCATTGCCACCACCAATCGGGTCCTGGCAACTTCCTCAGTAGTGCGACCTTAGACCAAGTTAGGTGGACTCAGGACACCCCAGCCACAGCTCTCCCGCGATAAACCAGGATCCGACCGGTCACTTCCGGACCCAGAGGCCGATGTTGTCGCACTCCAGTGCGGACCCCTCCACACTCGGGGTCCCGGCTTCCACGTCCACAGGCCTCAAAGTTTCGGACGACGATAGTCTGTCACCAAAGCGCCCAAACGAACCAGAATTTCTCCTAGTGACTCAGGTGCTGGTCCCCCACCCGATGGTAGGGATGGGGTTCAGGATAATATGCCGGATGGCTGGTCAGGATGTGGCGGCCGGCGGAGCCGAGGCTCAAGCGGCCATCTTGGACACTGGCGCGGCTCCTCCCCCACAAAAAGATGTTAATATTTCACTTCTGTTCTTGGATTTTCGTCACAATAAAATACACTGAACATAATCTTCACAAAAGTTATTTACAAAAGTTTAAGCTATTGCCATTATAAATTACAATAACTTTTATTTAAGTATTAATTATTTTCAAAAATTAAAAGCCATTGTTATTTGTAATATCAATACATCTAAGTCACGTAAATACAAAACATGTTGCATTACAAATGCTATAAGTGTCACATTTGCAAAAGTTAAAAGTATTGGCATTGTAAATGACAAAGCTATTAATTTTACTATTTTCAAAACCAACACATACATATATAAAATTTGTCATTTACAAGACCAACAGCTCAAACGTTCCTAATGCGAGACCTATTGCATTGCAAATGCTTGTTTAAAGAGGGCCTCGAAACGGGTCTCTTTCGGGCTCTGTTTTGAGCCCTGGCACAGGCGGTCCGTTTTTTTCTGCAGTGACCAGTCAGTCTGGAAAAAAGTGCCAGGGCGCAAAACTGCCCGATAGAGACCCCTTTTGGAGATAGCAAGTGCATCGATGTGCGCTGCCCACACTGCTCACTTCTCACTAGGGGAGAAGTTACGGCATGACATCATGCCAGGTGAGCGTTGTAGGCGAAGGGAAATCCTTTAAAGAGTAATTTTCTTTCTGGATTTCCCTTCTCTTTCTGAAACACAAGAGCAGCAACATTGTGGTAGGGTCACCAGGGCTTTAATTGGAAGCTTTTTCACTATTATATGTAACAAGCCATAGTTGCAGCTTATTTATTTTATACGACTAATAACCATTGACAAAGCCAATAGTCCTTACTTGTAGGAATAATATTACTTGTTGTATCACATATCTGGTTGCAATGACAGAAACGGCAAAATATAAGTCGGGGGCACACTATACTAAAAACAGATTTTGTGCGTAAGTGTTTAAAGCCACGCCCCTATTACACTGGCCACGCCCCTCTGAGAGACCCCCCCCCACCCCCCCCCCCCCCCCCCGTTTTTCATCCCACTGAAAGCCCTCTATGTGCCTATCCTTGTTGTCACAGGCCCAAACGTAGTGGCAGAGTATGAAGAGATAAGATGGCATTTACTTCCTATCACGCTCCATTCCATGAGCGATGGTCGAATGTGGGTGTCATGGTGATACAGTTTACAACTATCCACCATACTACTTCCTGTCAGCAATGCTTCATCTTTAACTTTTTGTTGTGCAATAAGCGTGTATGGTTCCCTTTCAAAATCGGTGTTAGTTTTTCCAAATTTGAGTGAAAAAGTTGTAAATGCAGAACTTGGTTCAACAATCACCTCCCTCCAAATGACGCAAAGAAAATGTTCATATTGTTAAATGGCAGCCCAACAGCTACGCCCCCAGACACGCCCCTGGCCGCCCCTCAAGGCCCACCCAATCAAATTAGTGACTACCGGCAATTCTATTTTCTCGTTTATAACACTGTTTAGTAGTGCCCAGTAGAACGTTTATGGGTTCTCTGCATACTAAATGCTCTGTTCTGAATCGTTTGTTCTCGGTTAGTTTTGGATGGGCTTTTATCTTTGTACCTTAAATATACCTATTTTACATACCTGCTCTTATTATTCTGGCTAACGATGCCTCATTTATGTATTCATGCTTCCACATACCACGTTCATTATGAGGAATTGTCAGTGCACACACTTTTGCGCAACGTTCTACCTATGGCAGTTGAATGAGGTCTTTTGCTCAGACCGGCTCGCTCTCTAAACGTGAGTCAATTTTACTGGAATTAAGCTTTGGTAGAAACTTACCAGCTTGCCTGTCATTACCGGTGTACCACGAGCGTCTTACAGTCTGACAGCCTTGTGAAAACGATAGATAACGCCCGAACGATGCATTAATAATAGGACAGATAACCAATGAAAATGAGGACGTCTCCTTCCCAGACGCATCACCTTTTAAATGTGTTTTCCTAACACCTATAATCTGACCTCTTCCTTTTTACTTTCACTTTCCTTTGACTTGCGTTGCTCTCGCGCCTATTCGCTGTGTCAAGTGGGAGGCCCGAGCAAGAGTTTTCATGGGCGTGGCATCCTCGCTGTCACTGGCCCGACTTGAGCCCGGCATGCATTGCGCGAAGCTGTGCCCTGTTCTTGGAGTCATCTCGTTGATGTGATTGTGCGCAGTCGTTGAGCGCGCGGTTCTCTCTTCCCAGCCGTCTTTAAGCCAGGAGCGAGTCCTCCCCTCTCTAGTTTGTAGGGCAGAGATGTAAACGCGCCCTGGCACTGTGACTAGTCAACAGCAGCCCCTGTCTTTTCGTGGGCCGTATGAGCCTGGATTGCCACGCGTGGTACGTGGGCTGATTCAGGAGAATGGCCACCGGCTTCTCGTTCGGGGCCGGTACCGCCACCGCCACCCTGGGGGCCACCACAGGGGGAACCACCTCAGGTGGAGGGGGCTTCTCATTTGGAGCGGCGGCGCCGAGGTAAGGAGATTCGTTGAGTCTGTCATATTTGCCTGTCTTTTGAAGTTAGATAACCTGAGGCTATTCAGAATCCGTGCTGAAGTCCTCGCTCCTTTTTATATGTACCCCCGCCCCTGTTGTAGCCCCGTCTTCGAGAATTGCAGTGCATGGCTAGATTTGTTTTATTAAACTGCAACCTGAAACTTGTGTCCAGTAGTTACGTTAGTGTGATTATTCGGAATTTAAAAACTGGTTGTTCTTTGTCATTTGCTCACCCCTTTCCACTGTACATTTTGATCGTTGAATATCCATGAAACCCCTAGTCGAGTAAGTGACCACATTTAACACGATTCCTTCATTGCCTGAGAGTTTAATAGTGTTGAAATGTTGTGCTCATCTATTTTTTTTAAACGTTAGATATGAAACAATGTAATGAGGTTTGTTTATGTTCATTTTATTGTAGGCTTTTTCATGTTCATCACTATGTCACTTGGAACCTAGTCTCGACCTCAGGTTCCTCGTGTCACATCGTTGCAGGGAGTGTATCTTCAAACATCATGTGTGAAGATGCATCTCTCGTGGTGTGCTTCTCCAGTTGATCCAGCAGCTGTTGTAAACTCACTCAGCGGTTGGATCTTCAGGAGAACGGCAGCACTCCTGTGATCTGCTGGATATAAAGAAAAAATCTACTTTATTTGGATATTCAATTACCTCAGCTTCATTCTTCATTTCAACATTTATTGTTGTTGTATGACTTTATTCGATAGAATGTATCATAAAAGTGTACAAGTTTATACATCAATTTAAAAACAGAAATACATCCCCTTTTTTCCATTGATAGAAAAACAATGTCGCGTTGTCATACATACAGTACAAAAATAGAATTTAAAAAATGTTTTAAAAACCCATTAAAAACACAGATTTTAAACAATTATCACACAATGATAACTATAACAAAGCAGAGGGCATTGCAGGGGCTCCATATTCTGCAACTGATGTGCGTAAAGGAGCTTGGATCTAACCTGCCATGCGCATCCCAGATATTTAGCTGTCCCACATACTACGCTGGGAACAGAGGTGTCTGATGTAAGAATGCGCAATGCCTCCCTATGATGCTTAGTCCCCAAGTTAGAGCACACAGGTTTCAACCATCTCCGTCTCGCCTGGCCATATGCTGGACAGGCGAAGAGGAAGTGGGGGATGGATTCTGTGGGGGAAGCGCAACCAGGGCAACCTCCTTCCCTCTCTCCCAAGGGTTTCCACCCTGCAGTAAAAGCATTCAGAAGTAGTGTGCCAAGCCTGAACTTCAAATACAATGCCCTATCTCTAGGGGATTCAATGAAGTCCAGGAAGGGTTCCAATTTGGAGGAGGGCTTGAAATCTACTTGCTTGGGTGGCGGAGACTGGCTTTCCCAGGCATCTGCTAGCCCAATATCCCCCATCAAATGCTTAAGATTCGAAACCCAGGGTATCTTGCGGCCTGTTTCTATGCGAAGCAATTCGGTCAAGCCGGAAGCATAGTTGCATAGTTCGGGGGTCCTTCTGAGGCGTACCCAGAATAAGAGAGTGCGCAGTCTTGCTATGTCGCTAATTGAGTGTCTACTAAAATTGTGGCGGAGAGGGACCAGAGGAGTCGATGGGGGGAGCGAGACAAGGTCCCTGTAGAACTTGTTTTCTGATTTCGCTAGCTCTGCGATGTTCTCGAACCCACACAATTCCACCCCATACAGGGATGAGGGCAGGGCTTTCCCCTCATATACCTTGATGGCAGGGGCAACAGGTCGGCTGTGTGAGAGGCGCTGATGTCTTGCTATTGCCCCCGACACACGCTTATGATTGAGTAGCATCTTTGACCAGTGAGAATTCCATTTCATCAAGTTGTTGACCCGTACACCCAAATAGTCAAAAGCCTCCACTAATTCTAAAGGGGAGTCATCCAGCTTGATGTAATTTCTAAAGCGCTTGGTTGAGGCCAAGGCCATTAACTTAGTTTTAGTTGTGTTTATACATAGGCCTCTGGTCTTGCAAAACTGACTGAACCGATCCAGCAGTTTTTGTAGGCCATCAGGCTTTTAGAGATCAGGAGGGTGTCGTCTGCAAAAAGCAGCATAGGTGTTTTTTCCCCTGCCACAGTTGGCGCGTTGGCAGGATCCTCCCTCAGGTAGTCCACAACCCCGTTGACAAAAAGGGAAAACAGGGTTAGGGCCAGGACGCACCCCTGGCGTACACCTCTCTCTACCCTAACACTCTCCGTCAAATGGCCTTGTCGGCCCCACCTCACTCTAGCGTAATTCTCCTCGTGCAGACGCACAATCAGATCCAGGATCAGGGGGGGATGCCCAGCTCGGACAGGACCCGCCAAAGCTCGGCACAGGGGAGCAGGTCAAAGGCTGTTCTAAGATCGATGAACGCCAAATAAAGGCTGCCTTTTTCGATCGTTACCGATTTTCCAATATATCATAAAAAGTCTAAAGACCCGGTCCATCGTGCCCACTCCCTGTCTAAATCCTGCCTGAAGATGGGACAAAATCTCATCTTCGTCTATCCAGGACCTCAATCGCGTGAGGAGCACCCTGCCAACCACTTTCTGCACTACGTCGATTAAGCTAATCGGCCTGTAGTTGGCAGGGTCCTCCCTATCCCCCTTCTTGTAGATAGTTACCACCTCGGCACCCCTCCACGAATCTGGAACAGGGTAGCCGTCCACAATGCAATTTAGGACCCGGAGGACAAAGCGGGACCAAAGCTCGCCATCATGGCATAGTAAGTCGCCTGGGAGGCCATCAGGACAATACTTACAATGGCAGATTGAATCTCCTTGAGTTTGAAGGCGTCCCCCTCATTGGGAATCCCTAGGGGGGGCCAGCCATCGCCCTTGCTCTGTTGTCAAATTCCCCTCTTCTCCCCAATACAGGCCTTGAAAATGCTCAAACCATTGGCTACCTGTAATATGGTTTGGGATTAGGGCATCTCCCTTTCTTGTGATAATATTAATAAACTCCCAGAATAGAATTTGAATTTAAAAACATTTATATAGCGCTCTACTACCGTGCGGTTTCTTGGCGCTTTAGGACTGCGAGGGGGGTGGCAGGAGCGGAGGGGGATCAGACCTTGTAGGCTTGGGAAAAGAGCAGAGTTTTAAGACCCTTCAAAACTCTATGTAGGAGGAGGTCATTCGGAGTTCGGTCGGGAGGGAGTTCCAGAACGCAGGAGCGAGAACTGCAAATTTTGTTCCTCCGGCCTTTTTCTTACGGAAACGGGGGATGGTTAGCAGGGCCTGATGGGAGGAGCGGAGCTCTCTGCCAGGTGAGTAGGGTTTGATGGCGGAGCAGATGAACTCCGGGGCGGTGCCCATTTTGGCCTGGAAGGTGGTACAGCCGAGTTTGAACAGGGCACGCTCTTTCACCGGCAGCCAGTGCAGCGCCTGCATTAAGGGGGTAACCCGATGGAATTTGGGCAGGCCGTGGATCAGGCGGGCAGCCTGGTTCTGCACTAGCTGCAAACAGCGAATGGCGTAGGCTGGGGCGCCCTTGTAAATGATGTTGCCATAATCGAGGCGCGAGAGCACCATGGCCATCACTATGATTTTTAACGCAGGCAGAGAGAAGAAGCGAGAGATCTTCCTAATAATAAAACAAGAAGAAACAACTGAGGAAACCTGTGAGTGAACGGAAAGTGAAGAATTGAGGAGAATGCCAAGGGTTTTGACCTTGGGGACAGGAAGCGGAGGGACACCAAGTGAGGAAGGCCAGTGGGAGGGGGACCAGGGACTGCAACCACCTCCAGTCAAGACTAACTCCGTCTTATCTGGATTGAGTTTGAGGTGGTTGCAGTTCATCCAGTCCTGGATGAACAACATGACGGACAATAGAGTGGAGTCCTTCAACTGGGCGGCAGATTTGAGCTCCTGCCAATGCGCTTCTTCCCACGCCCGCTTGGCTTTATCTATGGTCCTATAGTAGGCCTTTCTCGCTAAGGTTATTTTTGACTGATCCTTGGCTCCAATGGCCAAAGATAGTTCCTTTCTCTTTTTCCGACAAAGGGAAGTGTACCACAGGTTCGTCGCTTGCAGAGAGTGTGATTTGCGGCCCCCACTGTCCTTTGTACGGAAAAACTCCCCTATCTTGTCAGTGGTCTCCTGATATATTTCAATAAATGTTGAGTCCTGCGGGGCCAGTGAGGTGGGACTGGGTAGATGTTCAAGCTCTTGGATCTTCAATTCCACTAGATCCTTAATACTTTCCAGGGTCTGGTCCGGTTTAGCGACCATATGCCACTTTAGTCGCCAATTGCAGTTAGATGGTAGAACCTCCCTGGTAGACTGCGATGGTGTAATACCCGTGTCAATAGATAAAGTATCTATGTCTCGGGAGAGTTGCATGGACAGGAGATTGTGATCACTGTCAAGACTCTGGATGACCTCCATATGAATGAGGTCAGCCCAAAGAGACACGTCTAGCAAAATATAATCAATGCCGGGGGGATAGGTGATCTTGTTAAAAGTACACTCCCCACTAGGGTCCGAGCGGTTCCTGACATTTGCTGCTCTTAAATTATGTTCTAAGGCCAAGGCGTTAATTTGTATTGCTCTTTGGGACCATTTCTTTATAGGGGATAAGTTTAGTGTTGGTATAGCCCATTTGGAGTCCTCGTCCCTAGTGCCCCAGATGTCTTCATTGCTCAGGGGCTCGAAGGTGCAGTTGAAGTCACCTGCAACGATGATCCCTGCCTTTTTAGAAATGGCTTAACGCTCCAAATCATGGGCCAATAGAGTGGATATCCCTTCGGCACCTGAAGACCCTCTGACATAAATATTGAATATCTCCAGGTGGGCAGTATCTTTAACCCTGCCAATAGATAGATGTAGGATATCATGAGAGGGGGTATTGCAGTTGGATATCGACCAATTCAGTCTGATGCCAACCCAGATCAGAAGCCCTCCCGAAGGCCGTCCTCTACGCGAACTGATCGCAGGGATATGATATGTAGTATACCCCGGTATATACAGGGGAACCAGGCTCCATGTCTCCTGGAACAATCAGATGTCATATTTGCTGATTAGGTTGTTCCATTCAGGAAGGGCTAGGTTCTTTTGGAGCCCAGCTATGTTCCAGGAGAGTAGCCTGATTACCTTCGTGATGGTAGTGCTATGGGCTACCGGGCTCAACTCTCCCCACCTGGGTGTGTCCAAATTGGCAATTACAGGCTCCCTTATGTCGTTGCGTATTGCACCACCTTGCTCTAATGCGGCCATCCACATGCTTTCTCCTCCCGGGGGGCGGCAAGGGGGAGCAGAAGGGCAATCTACTGGGCACCCCCCCCTCTAGTCAGTCGACTTGGGACAAACCAGAGCATCCCCCTCCCGGACCATTGACCAAGATGGAAACCGACGAATCTGAATGGATGAATGATTGGGGGGGGGGGGGGGGGATGTTCTAAACTCGAGGGCTTCTAAGTTCTCTGCCAGCAAGGGGTAAACAAGCACTGGCGTTGCCAATAGGTCTCGCAGTAGGAAAGTTGGAGCTATTGGTTTTGTAAATGACAAAGCCCTTTATGTTTTTAAAATGAAAACAAAAATAAAAGGCATTGTTATTTGCAATTGTAATAGCTCCAACTTTCCTACTGCGAGACCTATTGGCAACGCCAGTGCTTGTTTTTTTTTTTACTTGTTAGATATTTTGTTTATCAGAGCTATGTGAGCATTTTTACCACTGTACATAAAGGGGCAATGGCCCAGAGGGCTGAAAAAAACAAAAAAATGATGGGTGGAATGCATGATTTAATCTCGGGCACAGGTACTCTGGGATGCATCCTAGCTCATCTTGCTCACTAATACACCTTAGGCAGCAGGCTCCAGCTATACACGAACCAACCGTGGTCCTTTTACAATAGGAACAGCCCAGCTTGAGCTGCCAGCCCAGGTAGACTTGAACAGCAACACAAGCAACCCACGACCAGTATCGGCTGAGATGTTTCTAAGTGCGACTCCATCACTTGTTGTTTGATGCAGTGGTACTAAAATGACCTTTATACTACTCAAATGGCGACTGGCCCCTTGGGAAATTAGAATATTAGACGAGGCGAAGCTGCAAATGTCCTGATTTGCCTATAAATCAATCTCGGCTTCCTAGAGTGAAGAGCTCCTGTCGTCGTCAGCAGCTTCGCGCAGCCTCGCGCGGCACGTCACTGCGCAAGAGGCTCCTGGAAGCCTCCACGTTGCCGTGGAAGCAAAGGCTTTCTACAATTATAGAACTGGAGTGTGTGGGCAGAGGAAACCACTGCAGGATGCGACTGAGCTGCGAAAGGAACACATTTGTGGCCAACAAGTGCTCTAAAGGAATTAAGTAGACGAGTGATTAGGAAAGGGCCAGACAGCAGGAGTGTTTCCCGAAGATAATAGGAAAGACTTTTTGTGGTGTGAACAATTAGGGCATGCTAGATTACATGCAGTTGTGCAGTAAACCCTAACCGTTTGTATGGCCAATGGTTCGGATGACTTCTAGATCGCAGTGGCTGGCACTGACTTTTTGCCTAATAATTTGCTCAGGGTTGATACACAACTTTTACTGGTATCAGTATTTTAAAACCCTTTATGGCCTCTTTGCTTTACCAATATTTTTTTACCGATTCAAATGCCGAGGGAAAAAAAGGCACGACGAGGCGATCGCTGCTGGCACTCAAGTCATTTCCCATACATAGGACATGTAGAGATGCTCGGGCGGGGGGAGCCAAGTAGGAGCTGGCTGCGTTGCTGCGTGGGGCAAGCGACGGGGATCGGGTGAGAGGCGAGGGAACAGGAATGGTGCAGGGAAAGCAAAGGATTTGTTTGGGAGGACGGATGTGGAAATAACACAGAGCGCACAGATGGAGGAAGGACATGTAGAGATGCTCGGGCGGGGGGAGCCAAGTAGGAGCGGGCTGGGTTGCTGCGTGGGGCAAACGACGGGGATCGGGCGAGAGCCGAGGGAGCAGGAATGGTGCGGGGAAAGCAAAGGATTTGTTTGGGAGGACGGATGTGGTAACACAGAGCGCACAGATGGAGGAAGGGGCTGTTCACGGAGGCAACTGCACCACTGAGAGATGGAAAACATTCATTCTCATGGGGTTTAGTTGTTTACTATATATGAGCGTTGGAAGAATGCGACTGAGCCACTCAGAAGGATGGTAAAGAGGCTGTGCTCCAGGATAGGGACAAACACCGAGCAAGGCAACCCCTTGAATAAGAAGCAAGTAAATGAGAGTGACATTGACGCCAAACGAGGGATAGAAAGGGGGGAGCTCTACACCCACTGTGAGTTTTTGGTACACCGCCTCCTTTGCTTTACTTTCAAAAATTGCCCTGATTCTGTCAACACGAAGAAACTTTGGCACAGTCTGCCTGCGTCTCTCGCCATCCTTTCTGCGCCAGCGGGAAATTCCACTTCAACAGTTAAAAATAGCGCGGGATCATGTTGCAGTGTAGAAGTGCCTGGAGACTGGCTTGTTTAAATAAGAAAAATGATTGAAATTATTGGAGAACATTCAACACCACCAATGAGCTCCATGGGGGCGGGAGAGCCTGGTGGTGGGGGGGGGGGGGGGGGGGGGGGGGGGCGGGAATGCGAGGGAGGAGAAGTGTGGCAGGCGGAATGCCTGTGTGCGAAAGCGCGATGCGCTTGGAGAGAGGCCGGATGGGGACGGGAGAAACTGAAAGTACGAGTAGGAGGGAGGGAGGGAGGCTGATGCGCGTGCTTGTTTGGTCACGTGATTCACGTGAACTTGAAGAAAACCGCAGCAAAAAGCCCTTGGTTTGACAAGGATTTTGAGGACATGAATTCTCGCTCCGCTCAATGTGCTTGCGCGCATTGATAGGTCGCGAGACCTAAAAAACTGGATCTCAATACAGTCTGTAACAGAGTTCGCCATTGTAACCCTCCTCACCGTGGCCATATCCTCCCTTATGATGGATCTGCAGCCCCTTATGTACCTCAGCCAGTGTATCGCCTTGTGGACGGACTCGCTGCTTTGATAGCCCCCCACTGTGTTCAGTCTTGGGACCTGAGTCATATATATGGTGGCCCTGATATTGTGGCGATGGGATGAGCCACCTTGAAGATTGGGAACTAGAGGTGACCCACTTGGCATTCTGTTAGGGGGGACCAGAGGGCAGTTCCTAGCCAAGGATGGGGCCTGCTCCTGGAGGCGCCTAGGAGGTGCCCTAGACCTTACGGAGTCAGAATATAATCTGCCAGAAGGAAGTGTAGGATTTGTCTTTGTCTCTACAGGGCCCAGTGAAAGATGGCCTAAGGAAGGAGGGGGGGGTAGGGAGAGTACCCCTGGATGGAATAGGGCTAGTCTTTTTAGCTGTATTGCTTGCCCGCCCCGGGTGAGCTGTGTTGCTTATCCCTTGCTGGAGGGGTTCGATATTGACAGAAGATGTAGTAACCCGCCCCTTCAGTAGGCCCTCCACCTTATTTCCCAGGGATTCCACTAACTTTTCCAACTCAGTAATTCTTTCCACTAAAACAGGCATAGAAAGCCTGCACGAATTACAGCTGGCCTGGGTCTCTAAAAAGAGTTTTTTTGACAGAACATGGCCCCCGATACAGATGTAGCAGCCACGTCCGCTTCCAGATTCAAAGGTGCAAACCTATTTGAGCAGGGTATCACGGGGGACAAAACATGACCCCCTTCCAATCCCCCCGTAGATTCCTCGACTAGTCTTGTCGGTGGCGGGGAATCAATCGGAGCCTTCCTCCAACGTGACAATGGTAGACTTCCCCGAGGTCACTTCGCGCTGGCCAGGTTTTCGTTTAACAAACATGGAGGGGATGGATATCCCTTGGGCCAGTGGAGAAGTCTCAACGGCTTCCAGCTGTGGAGCGATCGCTACTTAAGGCTGCTTCGCAGTCATTTACTAATTCCTCTATTCTCGCTAACACACAGTTCATTGATGAGTGGGGCCCTTTTTTGGCTTTTTTCCCTTTTTAGTAGCCAATGTTCCCCACCTTCCAAGGTCTTCCTTTTCCCCATGATAACTAGAGATGAAGCAACAAAAATGCAATGAAGTGAGAAGATGGAAACAAACAGAACAGTAGCTCCTGCGACAAAAGGAGAACAGCCTCACCCCTCAGATGAGGACAAAGGTCCATTAAACTGCCCCTCTACCAGTGGCCATATAAGTACAATCCCTTATGGGTTCGTAAACCAGATGTAATGGGGGTGGCACAGCCTGGCCTCCTCTGGCCCCTGACGGTCACAGACGGCCTGCCCTTTGCCCGGGCGGTGTGGGAGGCGTTCCGGTCTTTTCAAGCGCCTCCGGGTGCTGCAGTGTCGTCACAGGTGCGCCCTGACGCCCGGGGCACCTGGGAGTCGGAGTCCCGGCGTAGGGAGCACACAGGATGCAGGAGCCGTTGCCCTCACGGCTGGGACAGCGGCGAGGTAGAGAACACACCGGATGCAAGAGCCGTTGCCCTCATGGCTGGGACTGCGGCAAGGTAGGTGCTGCCAAACGTTTCCCCATTTATTTATTAAGCTATACTTTACAAACAAGTGATTTTTTATTTATTTATTTAATGTGTGCAATTTTTATGCACGATGAAAAAATTGGGGTGGGTATTTCAAAGGGGTGTAGCAGGTGTATTTGGGCGTGGCTTAAACACACTCACATTGAAAATCTATGCTTAACATAGTGCCCCCCCTTTACTGGTATTTTGCTCTGTCACTGCATCCAGATATATAATACAACAAGTAACAGTACACCTACAACAAGTCCGGGCTATTGGCTTTGTCAGTGGTTGTTAGTTGCAAGTGGCAGATGACACAGCTCAAGACCGGTGGTGGGGGGAGGGCGCATCGGGAAGTGTACAGCAGGGAGAATAATAAGAAAAGAAGACTTACCAGGTGCTGCCAGCTTCCTCGTGCTCCTCTGCTTAAGCAGTCCCAGGGATAGTATCACAGACTCCCCAACCAATCCCTGCGCTGCTCGCAAGCATGAGAGCAGCAGAGAGATTGGCCTGAGCGGGCTCGATTACCGCTCGCTCAGGCACAGAGAGTCTGTATTGTTTCTCCAACCTGACTGAGCACCCTGTGATTAAATAACATTGTGTTCTAAACAAGTAAAAAATAAGTTACTTTATTTTCTTTATCTGTCCTCCGGTTCTGGGACCCCTCTTTTCTGTACTTCTAGATATACAGGTCCCAGTGACTTCTCTTGAGTTGACCCTACTTTTGTAACGTGCAATGCAGCTGGGCTGGAGAAATCTAAGAGTGCTTATCAGTTTGGCCAGTCTATGGCGGCCACCGAAACTTGCATGCGCACTAAAAAAAGTGCACCTCCTACTCCTCCTCCCCCCTCCCATAGCCTGACCCAGCCTTCCGTGCACGCGCTGGCGAAGCCAGCAGCTGAAAAATAAAAAAATAATAAAAATATTGTTTTCTGTTTCAACTCCCGGCTTTGAGCCACTGGAACGACACTCCTCTGCCATTACGGAGGAGGCGCTGCTGTAGTGCATATGATATATAAGCAATAACTACGGCTTCATTGTATATAACATTGAAAATGCTTCAGTTCTAAAATGATGAGACTGTGTAGCAACTTTAAAGAGTGTCTTTGAAGTTGCATCAAAAGCAGTGAAGGGTGGAATGGCTGCCGAATTAAGGTCTATTTTTTTCATCCATAGCCACGACATTGGTTGTTTGTCGTTGCCTACCAGTAAATACATTAACTGCGACAGGTGGCGCCCAAGCTAATAGAGATACATGTCCAGCTACCTCAACCCCCTGCGACAGGTGGTGCCCAAGCTAATAGCGATACATGTCCAGCTACCTCAATCCACTGCACTAGTGTCTGCATGCAGCTTCAATGGTTTAAATCTAGGTTTCTTACCCGCCAAGGTGAATGTTAACACTTGTATTTAGGATGCTCAGTTTCCACTTGGGTATTTGAAGAGGCAATGTTCCTAGTTACATAATTAAACCTGGGGGGCCATCACTATCTTCACAACTTGTGTCCCCCCTTCCCCCGCGCGGTTTGGAGAGTGGACCATCTGAGAAAATAGTTTGCAATCCTAATCATCAACAGTTGTATAACACCTTATGTTCTAGACCAATGTTTCCCAAATTGTAGGTTGCAAGCCAATTTGTGGTGGTCGTGAAAGTCAAAGCAATAAAGACTCCTTTTATATCTTCATTTTGTATTTATCTTGTCGCATTTGCGGCCCTTCAAATACTGGTCAAATGCCAGGCTATGTCTTCTGACAAATTTCTGTTTATGTTTTTTACGTGGTGATTCATGTTTACAAACTCCTCTGTTTGCAGTCAGAGAAACGAAAAGTTAATTTTATGACGGTCATGCTGGAGAAATGGAGTGTGAACGGAAAGGCTGTAGGATGTAAACACCCAACAAAATGTCAATGGCTATAAATGAAGAGTATTCATTCAGTAGTTAAGAAAGCAAAAATGGAGCACATTTTTTGTAATTCTTAATTGTGATGGAGTCAAAGATTTTTTTATATTAACATTTTATTGAACATTTTCACTTAGAAAGCATTACAGAAATGCATTGAGAAATAAGCATGCAAAGTAAAAGAAACTGGTGTTCAGCAAGATGCATGTTTAATATGAACAAAACTAATCAAGACACTTTACTTGGTGATGCACAAGCGATAAATATTGGCTGAAACACTAATTCCACGCATTATGTATGTGCAATATAGTTTTATCAGTGAAACCGTATGCCTGTGTAAATTTAGTGGCCATTTTAATGAAAAATGTTCTGCCCATAAAGGGCAGACTGCCACAAGATGCAAGTTACAATAAAAAATTGCCTGTCTCGTATCCATAAAAGCTAGGTGAGTTGCGAAAGTTAGTTCTAAAAATTGGGTTGTGGTGCTAAAGTTTGGTAAGCACTGTTCTAGACCCTTGTTACCTTGTTAACAAGAATTCTGAGGCACATTAGGTTGGAGGCTTTTCAGGTACAGCCAAAGGCATGCCATTTAATGCCTTATGTCGGGCTATGGAGATCGCCTTGCTCTTTTTTTAGCGATTTGTGTTTTTTTTTTTTTTTACCCTGGAGAAATTATCAATCAGTGACACAAGTTGTAGTATTGAGAGCTCAGGAAGACAAGGTGTAAACAGAATATATAGCATGATTTTAGCATTCCCCTCTGTCCTCGCCATATTCTTCATATAGTCATTCCTACGAACAGCAGCCACTACTTGGTATGGTGCCAATAGGAACAAGAACTGAGATGGTGTATGCCCCTGTCACATCCCCCCTGTGTATAGCAAAGGTCTGCGACGTGTCCTCCGCAATCAATTTATGCTGTGGGGTCAGAGTATGACGACCACACTTTTGCAAGTAATTTGGGCCTATTCTGCTCTACACATCTTGAGGAATAGATATCCTCATTCATATAGGTCAAAGCCTTCGCTGTATCCTACGATAACCGTATCTTGTCATCATCGTCTTGTCTCAGCTGCCATAGTATATTCACTAGTAGTCTCATATGATTTCTGGATGTCATGGCCTGCACAAATCCCACTTGTGATTTGTGAATAAGGCTCGATATCAACTTCTTCAGTCAGGTCACCAATACCTTACTAGCACCCTCACAACCATGTTGGGTAATGAAGAAAAAAAAAAGGGGGGGGATTTTCTCACACAAAATAATCCACGTACCCCTTACTTTTACAGCATACCAAAATACATAAATGCAATACCCAACCCCCTGGTAGACAAATAGTATCAGGCCTATCGTCCATCCTGGTACCCCTGTCGAAGTTTGCCGACGCTTTTCTGAGACCAGTGGTCCAAGCCACCGACACTTACCTGAAGGACACTAAAGCTGTCCTCCAACTACTTAAGGACATCCCTTTTGACCCAGACACGCAGATTCTGTTGAGTCTGGATGTGGAGAGTCTCTACACGGGTCTCCCACACGACGAGACTCTCCACATCATAGAGGAAGTACTGCATTCAACACCTTGGAAATACCAAACCCCACGAGGGGTGGTAATGGAGTGCATCTCGACAGCACTAACAAAAAACATCTTCGAATATGAGGGCACTCTGTACCTACAATGCCATGGCACCAGCATGGGCAGCACTTTCTCGCCGAGCTTGGCAGGTCTATATGTGCATCATTTGGAGACCACAAAAATTCTTAACCCAAATAACCCCTTCAGGAACAACATCCAGACATGGAAGAGATACATAGACGACGTCTTGGTCATCTGGACACGTGACAACCAGTCAGTCATGGCTTTCATGCAGTGGCTTAATAATCAAAATGCCTTTTTTAAAGTTCACCCAGTCCAAGTCCAACACATCTATTGTCTTCCTAGACCTTAACATTTATCACGACTCGGGGTGTCTGAAAACGGAAACCCATTTCAAATCCACCGCGAGGAACTTCTTACTACGCTTTGACAGCTTCCATCCGTGCCACCTGAGAGAGAACCTGCCTTACTGGCAGTTCCTCTGCCTACGCCATAATTGCAGTGACATAAGCAAGTACAAGGTCCAGGCCCAAGACCTCAAAAAGAAACTACAAGACAGATGTTACCCCGACAAAGTCATAGACTCAGCTATGAAGAGGGCCCGAAACAACAACCGGGAGGCCCTGTTGGAAGATAAAGTTCCCAAAGACAACTCACAATCCAGAGCAGTATGTGTCACTACATACAGCACGCATTCGAACCAAGTGTCAAAAATGGTCAACAAACACTGGAGGATATTGACCAGTGGAACGTTACAACTAGAAAAACCTTTATTTGCCCACAGGAGAGGTAAAAACCTAAAGGACATCCTGGTACACACGAGACCACCGAAACCACCCGAGCAACAAACCAGGCTCCAAGGATTACAGGGACACCATCCCTGTGGCAACTGCAACAGCTGCCACTTGACAAAGAAAAGTCTGTCCCTCACCTTCAGTAATGGGAGAAAATGGGATCAACGCAAATTTACAAATTCCAATAGCAAGAACGTGGTGTACCTTATCACTTGCCCCTGCGGATTGGAATATGTGGGCATGACCACTAGACCCGTAAAGATCAGGATAAATGAACACAAAAGCAACGTTAGATGTAAAAAAGCCACCACGAAGATGGCTGCGCATTATTTGGAGAGGCAGCATTGTGTCAATGAACTCATCTGGACTGTGATAGAACAGATACCCACGGACACAGGCCTTTTTGAGAAAGAACAGAGGTGGGTGTTTCGTCTGGGGACCAGCACGACAGGCCTTAATGATGCCATACCTTGGGGGCAATTACAATTAACTCTCCATGTACGAATTGTACCAAGTATTTTTGCCCTATTTTTGCTTTACACGCTCTTTTGACTTCTTCTCTGTAAATTACCTTATCTGCAACTGACTATATGTAATTCACAGCCAAATGCCACCTTTGCCGTGTATACTTAACATTCGGGTGGCCCTGATCAGCCCTTACACTCCTGATTATCATTTTATTAGGAGCACGTTTCCTGGGTTGAGAAACGACAAAAACAGAGTCCATCCCAGCCGATTTTCCAAATGCACGGAGCACAGGGACCTCCGTTACCATAGCGAACTAACTAAAAGCTTAGAATCGAACCACGCATGTGCGACGATGACCCGCTTTCCCCCGGCACATGCGCATTAGATCACATCATGAATGCGCATGTGCTGCCAGCGGGAGACCGCTCCTCCGCACACTAACAGGGAAGCTACAAAACCACTTATTAACCAGTCCATATACGGGTGTACTTCCGCCGGTAATTGGCAGTCAATTGACCTTTTTTCTCGGCGACAACGGGATATAAATAGATCTGGCCCTCAGCACAGCGGCATAACCACCGGAGCAGCGCTGAGGGGAAGAGGACAGATCGTCTCCTGTAAAATCGTGAGTTTTGGCCAGACCACGCTGAAAACAAGTTTTCTTTTTCTTACAATTGTAAGTAGCAGATCCTAAAACAAGGTTTCCTCATGCCAACAGATTGCTGAACTCAGCATGATGAAACCCCCAACAAAGCGCAAAAGCAAATGAAGGAATGTCACCTAACACAGCAAGTAAGAATATGGTTATATATGTTTACCTCCTCATAGAAAAGGAATCTTTTGGAAACAACATCCATCCAAACATATGTGTGAAGTCTTTGTGTTTATGTGTGTCTATGTCCTTTTTCACTTTTTCCACAGGGTGTATGATCTAGGGAGGCAATCTACAACCCTTTATATACATATTTATGCATATTCCTTGTCCTTAAGGTCACTGAAACCCACTAGACAGTTATAAATGCATATTGAGAAAGATATTGATTATGTATTTTTCTCCCTCCAGGTCTTCATTAAAACATCAATGGGGCGATAAGACCACGTGTTCGAGTTACTAATTAGGAACATACACACTTATAGTTCACTAATTTTTGTATAATACACTTTAATATAAACATTCTTTCATGTGAGTAAGGTGGGATAAACTTGTGCGAATCCTGTCCTGAAGAAGGAGTTCTGTACTCCGAAACATGACTCATGTCGACGCACTTTAGCGGTTATTGTACATAATACTACAACATTAACCTCACACTGCACCCCTTTTAACAATACCAGCCGGGGCCTAATTAAAACTTTTTTTCTCCCCAGAGCCAGGTATTTTTTAACTATCACCATCACCACTCCACCACTCACATATAATACCCCACACACTTTAAACACATAGTTCACAGGAAGTGCTCCCACGTAGCCATAGGTCGCAGCACGCCGCATCCCGTAGAGGGGTGCGAAGACCCCAACGATGAAGCATGACACCAAGGGGCCTGTCGGTGTATGAGGGGTATTTAAACAACACGGGTTGCTCCCCACCACAGTAGGGACCACCACTAACCCCCAAGTGGATTCCAATTTGTTTATTTGCAAACGCCCAGGGAGACCGAATCCACTTTTTCTCCCCCTCCCTCCTTTGTTATATAGTTGGGTAATGAAATATTTCAGAAGCTAGTATATTGACTAGGCTCTTTGTCTGGTTTTAAAATATGGCTGATTGTTTTATTGTCCTACAGGTGTACTTAACCTGTGTCCTCCTCTTTAAAAACTTTGTATAGCAATGGTTCCAATATCTGTTTAAGTTTTTAACATTCAGTGGGCTTTCTGTGAACTCCCGGAGCTTTATTGTATGCATATTTGCAATAACTTCCAAAATCTCATCTACTGTGATTTCTTCCTCTAAAATGTATCATCCAACATCAGACAGAGTAGATAAGTGGACTCTCCCCATAAAGGCCTGTTCTACTTGTTGGCTATCATGTTTCTAAGCTATAAAGTCTGTTGAAGAACTGGGCGAAAGTGTCTTCTATTGCAGTTGGATGTGTGAACCAGTTTCCAGTCTGGCCTTGTCCTGTTGAAACAGCTTGATTAGCCTCTCACCTGTGCAGCTGTGCTCCAGATGCCGGGCAGCTTTTCCCCTTTTTCGTAATGTCGCCACTTGAGGCGTACTAGAGCATGCTCTGCTAGTGTGGTGAAGTGTGATTTTAAACAGGCATAGCTTATTCAAGCTGTTGTAGGAGTTGTGGGGTCTGGTGCTCAGTGCGTAGGTTACATACGCCTGTCTCCCTAGCCCCTGAAGTCGCTCTTAGGATACTTTTTTCCTTTGAGCGCAGTTCCTAAGTTCTCCAAGTATCACCACTTTTCCTGCAGCCCATGGAACTTGGGACGATGGAACAGAATACTATTCTCATCAAGGTACTAACGTAGGTTGGCTGTAAGTTTCTACTTGTTCACAAGTAACTATAATTGGACAACGAGCGCAGTCTGGTCTAGGTCTGTTTCTAGGATAATTAGGACAATGTCCAAAGTTCCTTCCTCCACTATTCCACAATCCCTTAACTGGGCAAGTTAAAAATGGTTCATGAACAAGTAATCTACTCGTGAATAAGTCTTGTTCACAAGAGAGGAAGGTGTATTCTCCATCTGTTGGATGGGTCAAACACCATGGGTCTATCAGGCCATAGCCCTGCATAGTGTCAATCAGCACTGCATCAGTCTAGCGGACCAGATCTGCCCACATAGGGATCTAAGGCTAAGCTCCAGGCGCCTCACACCACTACCTTTGTTGACTACGTTTGAGAAAAAAGTGGCTTTATCATGATTAGGAGCATAAATGGACCCCACAATCAGTGTCCAGTCCATTGTTTTGAGTTTTGAAAAAACGTATCTGCCCTTGGGACCTGTCCTTGTTTTCTGTATGGTGCATTAGAGCGTCTGTGTGAGCAGAATGGCTATACCAATTTTTTTCTGGGAGGAGGTGGTGCAGGTTGCCTTAAGGGGCAATATTGTCCAATGACATAGCTACTGCTGATCACTTTGCCTACTCAGTCTCTCTGTATCTTGTCTGACTACACACAAGAGATGTCTCCTGTGTCAAAGGACTTTGTGGCAAAATATGTAAAGGTATTTTGTGTTTGATATAATCAGGCAAACTATTTACATTTAGTGAGTATTCATAAATTCTTAGGTCAGGATGTGCTGTCATGTTCCCACTGAAACCCCAAAAATTTGACTCAGAACTGTAACAGTAGATGTAACACAAATCTAAAATAAGAAACTTTCACCACTCAAATGTATCTTCAGTCCGTGAATACTCTGGTACGTCATCTGTTTGACTTATCTAAATGGAAGGATCTTGCCTAAGTAAATAGACAATCACTTAAGTACAAGTCAATATAAGTTTATATTAGGTTAAGACAATCGTGCACTTCATGTTTATTTGGTATGCGTGCAGCTTTGAGCAACTGTGCAGGTCTTTTTGTGGTATTTCATATGATAATTTACATTCTGTCATCCATTAATTCTTTCATCCTTCATTCAATCTTTCACCATTCGTTCTGTCCTTCCATCTGTGTGCTCATCCATATCCAAACCTTTTCAATCATTTGCAAACCTATCCATCATTTCACTCATCCATCCCTTCAGCCACCTTTTCACTCATCCAACCATCATCCATCCATCCACCCAATCCCTCCTTTTACTCATCCATCCACTCTTCTACCCATCCATCCATACACTCATCCATCTAACCATTTACCCTTTCACCCAAGCCATCCTTTCACTCATCCATCCACTCATCCACCCATCCACTCATCTATCTAACCATTTACCCTTTCACCCATCCAGCCATCCTTTCACTTAGTCATCCAGCCTGTTTCTGAATTCGACCGCCCAGAACTTACCGGGCTAATCTTGCTGCCAGCGAGCCATTCTTTTTTGGGGTCATCGCGCAGGAAGCGCAGCGACAGCACCACCAACGACTGTTAGTCCCCCTCGCTGCCGCTCTCTGACATAGAGTGGCCGCTGAGTGGGGGGACTACAGCCCCCACAGTTCCTGCGCTGTCCCGCCCTGCCCACCAACCAGCACTTCCGTGCCCGGAGGCACAAAACACAGCTGCTCCCTCCGCGTCGCGGGACGAGCCGGGCAAAGCCCGGGCAAAGGGCGGGCCGTCTGTGGCCGTCCGGGGCCTGACGGAGACTGGACTGGGCTACCCCCTTTACATTTTACTTCTCACCTCTTGGGAACTGCGATCAAGGTGATTTTTAAAAATATGTTAAGTAGTTGGTACTTGCACTAACTGCATTGTGTAGGTTCATTTTGAACATATACTCATAGCGGTTTATAGGCAATTATAAATGAGTATGAACAAAAGAACACTCGTTCGTCCTCAAGAAAAAAGCACAAATAACTACTCCACTCTTTACCTTAACTGCTATAGATAGGATGCTCCAAAAGACTATAGGAGTTGTTGTCACTGCGATTGAGAGCACAGAGAGGCGCCTTTCATTACCACCAAGTATGTGCCTATCCACTCAGCTTACTCAGGAAACTAATATGCACACAAACACCTCCACATTAATGGCGTATTCACAGGACTCTATTCTCATGGAATCGTATGCAGGCTTTCCGGAAAAAGAAAGAGAATAATCGTGCAACCACACTACATCACACCTCCCCAATTGACTTTTTAACTCTGGAAAGCAGGTTGTCATTGACTCCTAATATGCGGACAAATGTTGAATTCCCCCCACTCACTAATGTTTCAGATTGTGTAGAGGGAACGGATGTCTGTATTATTAATGACAGTAATTCTGCAGATAAGTGCCCACCTTTGGAGATCAAATACCGACGAAGGCTACCCAGGGAACCACAGGCCCCGATATAGAACTGTTAAATCAGGTAAATGATAATAATACTTGCGTGGAAACCCTCATGCAACGAATGGAACATTTAATGAAGTCTCTTATGCTCCCAATGTACGAAAGGATAAAAGTGATAGGAGAGAAATTAGTAAAAATAGAGGAACTCCTACAGCATAATAATGAACTTCTGGTAAAACACATTAAACCCACCCAAACACAGACCCAGAATAAAGTTAATGACAGGCCAGCAAACCTATCAAATAATAAGAATACTATAGAAGCTGCACCAGGCATACGCAAACCTGCCAAACGCACGCAGCTACTGACACGATTAGGCAACGGGCATAAGGAGTCATCAAAGGACCCGCCAGTACACTCAGGTGGGAATAGAGATGAGTTGCCTGCTAGTGTACAGCCCAGAGAAGCAGGACCGTAAAATACAAACGGGAGGGACGAGAGTAAGAGGGCAGCTGAGGGTCTGAATAATAACAACCAACAGAAGCAACCCAATAGAGCAAGACCACCCAATAAGAACACACGCATTGATTTGCCACCCGAGTCTCACCCTTTTACTGTGGTCATGGTGGGAGTACCAATTTTAGGAGAGGGGAAGCTAGAAAACCACTTAGAATTAAAGAACAAAGTTAGCCATTGGCTAAATAAACACAGGCCTATTCCCCCTTTCCTAAATGGTCAAATACTTCATGTAAGAAGATTAAGTTGGGTGGGACAGAGGAAAAAGGACCAAGAAAGGTGACTGCATTATCATAAATTTTAAAGACAGGCGTGTGGTGAACTATATTTGCTGTTGGATGGAAGGCGACTTAGAAAGCAGAATTCAAACAGTAGATCTCAGTTTTTTCTACCCTTCACCACCCATGTTTCAACGCAATATGTTCTCAAACTATACACAAGGAAGTAGGTACTATGACCCTTATGACAACCAATAGGATACCTACTTTCAACCGATTTGACGTCTTCCATTTTCAGGAAGGCCTCGAGGGAGTGGATTGACCCTTTGTCGAGATTGGGACCCCAGCAACCTATAATTCGTTTGAACCACGAAGTAGTGTAGCGAACAGGCGCAGGCAGTCCTGCATTCAGTCCGCGCATCACAGGATAGATTGGAATCACTACTACTAAATATCCTGGAGGAAAGGGATGAGCCTTAGAAATACGCAGGGCAATTGGCGGTAGATAATGAATTACTGAGTAACAAAAATCTAGTTAAAGACCCATCCGCACAAATGTGCCAACTTATAAGATTGCCACTAACTGAGCAGAACAATGCCCCCGACTTAAAAATACTTTGCTGGAACGTTGCGGGCCTTGAACCCAGACTAATGGACAAAGACTGGGTTGATCTAATTTCAAGGTACAACATAATTATGTCCCAAGAAACCTGGGCACCCTACGACTTGCATGTTAACGGGTTCCACTGTTATAACACAGTGGCTCGCAAGTCACACTATGGTCGAGCAGTCGGAGGATTGTTTGTCGGATTTAGTATAATGGCAGGGGGAAAACACAGGATTATTAACTAATAATGCTAATATACAAGCTATTGAGTATACGCGGAAAGTTTCCTTTGTTTTAATACATTTTTATAACAACGACTTTATTTCGGTTCCAAACAGGAATTTCCTAGCACTTTCTAAATTTATCTCTAAATTAGAGGACACTCTGGGCAAAAGTAATGGATTAGAGATTATATTGGGTGGCGACTTCAATGCTCAGCTCCCAAAGAATATACGGCAGGCAGATTCAAGAAAGGGGGACTCGGCTAATCAAAGGGGCCAAGAATTGAGAGTCATGCTAGACGAGCATATCTTGAGTAACATAATGGACTTTGGTCAAAAAGCTCTGTCGCATCAGAACCCAACGCATAGAGGACTAGCTAGCACCTCAACTATTGATTTTATTTTTGTTTCTCTTGGTATGGCAGACCGTATAACACCTTAGATGCGGCACAAATATCCCTCCCCAGTGCTGCGCTGTCCATTGGAACTAGTGCTGAATGGACGTCCAATGGTCGTGCGCAGCACTGGGGAGGTAGTGCTGCCGTCGGCCAACGCCCCGACGCAGCACTTAAGAGGTTAATAACAACTGATACAATAGCATCAGACTTTGGGGACCATAATCCCGTAAATGTAACTATGAAATTAGAACCCTAACCCGTTTTTAGTATGATGCAAGGAGCAAAGGATATAAGTGTAACTACAGATAAATTGAGGTTGAAATGGAAAGGCATAGATAAAGAGGGAATTACTATGTCCCTACTAAGAGAAGAACTGAGATCAATAGATTGCTGTTTTAGATTCCACAACTAGTGGTCAGGAAATTACATATTTTAGTACAATATGCTCCACAGTTAAAACTTTGTTGACAGTATCAGCAGCCCAGGGCCCCAAAGACCCTAGGTGGTTCTAAAACAGCTGTTCTGTGGCGAATAAGAATCTTTGCAAGGCCCTTTCAGAGATCCCCAGAGTTAGGGCGAATGTCAGTGCAGCAAGGAAAGCATACAAATTAGCCTTAGATAAACGGAGAGCCACACTATTGGGTGAACGCTGGGAGGCCCTGGCTGAAACTGCTGGAGGGAAATCAAGCAACCTATTCTGGCCTGCAGTAAAAGAACTTCGGAATATGGGCCAACAACTCACCCCAATTAGTTGTACCATTGCAAGTAGCTCCTGGGAATCCCACTTTTCAAAAATGTATGCCACACCATTAAATAATCTGACCCTCGATACACTCGAGGTGACTAGCAATCTAAAGATAACTCTGGGAGAAGTGGAGGAGGCAATTGCCCAAAGTCTAGGAAATAAAGCTCCCGGTCCAGACGGGCCGCCCATTGATCTTATTAAATGGAAACCTGATCTCTGGGCCCTGATATTGGTGAATGTTTTTAATGGCCTACCTCAAGCTACAATGCCTAATACTTGGGGCACTAGTATAATAGTCCCCATACATAAGAATGGATATAGGTCTGACCCTATGAATTACAGACCGATCTCATTGTTAGATAACACACTAAAAATTTTGGGGCGTGTCATCTACCATAGGCTAATCTCATGGACAGAGGAAAGTGGGATTTTATCATCTTGCCAATTAGGATTCCGAAGTAGGGTTGGTACTGTTGAACAATGCCTCAACCTTAAACTAATTATTGATAAATATAACATCGCTCGCTCCGTCCCTATTTATTTAGCATTTATGGACTTGTCATCCGCTTTTGATTTGGTTAACAGGTCCAAACCTTGGTCTATTTTTTTGGAGTATGGCCTGGGCATTTCCCTGGTCCACTTTTTAGCTTTTTTACACACAGATCTAAAGTCCAGAGTGAGAATAGGAATTGGTGGGGAACTATCAGGACCGATAAAAATTGGAAGAGGAGTTAGGCAGGGGTGCGTTTTAGCACCCTTGCTCTTTATTATTTATATTAACGGTCTCAGTAACCATCTTGGAAAGTCAACCTCAGATGTACCCCTAATAAATGGTAAGCCCATACCGGCTCTACTGTATGCAGATGACGCTGTATTAATGGGAGGCACTCCGAATTCACACCGTATTTTGGCTTTAAATTTTTCAAAATTTATCGACAATTTGGACCGGCAGGTTAATTAAAAAAAATCTTTTATACTGTCATGTGGGCCAGGAAAACGACAGATGAACTCCATACAGGTTGGCGAAGAAAAACTCATTGCTACCTATAATTTTCCATATTTGGGAGTGACCTTTGCTGCGAATGGCTCGTGGACTGGGCATTTGGCCCAGGCCACGAGCAAATTCTCAAAGGCCACTAACTCGATTTTAAGTATCCCTAGACCAAAGAGATCAAAGGCCACTAAAGCGATTTTACATTTTTTTAAATTACAGTGTGTCCCAGTAGCAACCTATGGGGCAGAAGTAAGGGGTATTGGGAATAGCACCATTATCCAGCAAGAAGAAAATGGGTTTTGCAGGAAATTGCTAAGTGTACCAATTTTTACATCCAATTTTATTGCACCCAATAAACTAAACTTATAATTTGTCTCGGATTTTATCAGTGCCCTACCAGTGCTATTCTGGCGCTCAGTTTGGATGAATCACTCCGTGACACTCACACGCGATAATAACTGACTGTTGAAGCTGTGACAGGGGGACGAAGATCCCGTGGCTTTCATATGTACAATCCAACTTGCGCAAAATAGGCATGGATAATATCTTTGCTAATCCAAGTAACGCTAGTACAGTTAAGAAATCTGAACTAAAGGAAGCACTATATGCACTTTATTCATCAGACTTCAGATTTAATTGAGGAAAACTACAGTCGTTAGGTACATGAATATAGAGACACCCAGACATCCTTTTGCACTGTATCTAACATTACCACTGACAAATTGGGAAAGAAGTCTTTTGTTTCGATTAATGGCTGGCTCCATCAGATACTTGCTAAATTTTCCCTTGGGTCACCAGCCAAGTATAGTTAAAATCAGTTGCCCCTATAAAGGGCAAAGTAACCAAAATGATTTGCACTTTCTTTTTTCCTGTAAATACTATCTGAAATATACAAAATGGCTTTTAACCCCTTCAACGCTGCGCGAATTCCGCTGCGGTGCTGAAGGTTCTAAAGAACCTATGGACTCATGATGGAACGGTTCCGTCATGAGCACAGCCCAACCGACGCTCATGACGGAACGGTTCCGTCATGAGCACGGAAGGGGTTAATTCCGTTTTTTTAAAAACATAGACCTATCGTCTTGGACCAATCTTATCAGGCGCTGCTAACTCTTGACAATGAGGAAATAATCTGTTGTATTAGTACTTTTTAAAAAATTGCTGTTCATGCTCGCAAGATGATGGAAAATGCCTAAAGTAATCTAATTTTGTATTTTTAATGGAATATGTTTTTGTGAACTGTGTATTAAGATATGTGCTTTTATGAATTTCTGCAATTCAAATAAAGATTTTGAACTTTAACTACTCATCCATCCACCCAGTCACTCCTCCGTCCACCCTTTCACTCATCCACCCATCGTCTTTTCCAGCTCTTCACTCTCCCTTTCACTCATTATGCTTGCTTTCACTCATCCATCTTTACATTCTTCTTTTCACTTATCGATACATCCATTCGCCCATCCATTCTGCCAATCATTCATCCATGCTTTCACTCATCCGTCCATCCTCCCTTTCTCGCTTCATTCCCATTTCTCTTAGCCACCCATCCTTCCAGCCACACTTTACCCATCTACCCATACACCCACCCATCCAGTTGCAGACAGAAGAGGCCATAAGTACTTCACCCTCACTGTAGTTCCTAAAGCAAGGGGTGGGTGGGTTGGGGGAGGGTTCATTATGCCCCTGCACCTAGGCAATTTGAAAACTTGGAATTCATGAGTCATGCATGATGCACAGTGCCAAGACGTGAGGTGACTGTGACATGGTGTTGTTTCAAGGGCTTTACATGGGATGAAAAAAATGGGGGTCTCTCCAAGGGGTGTGTCTGAGGTAATTAAGGGCTTGGCTTAAAACACCTAAGCTAAAAAAAAGTGCTGTGCATAGTGTACCACCCGGCTGGTATTTTGCTGTTCAGCTCTGAAATGATGAGCCTGTGAAAGAACTATAAAGGTCTTTTTAACTTTTTTACACTATACTTCTCTTCTACATATTCTTTTTGTTTGCCTGCTTGGTTTATCTTTTCCTTCTGTGGCAATAGTGTTTTGGGAGAATACCTGGTATAGAAAAGGGTCTGGGTCACGGTAAGTAATGGGAATCCTACAGTTTGTGTGCTGTGGTCTCCTTAAGTGCACCAGGGACCCATTTGAAACAAGAGCTATTCCCAATTTGCCCGCCAACTCCCACCTGCAGCAGATTTGGGAATTTGAGTAAGGCATGAATTGTGCACCCCACAGGTATTTATTTGCCTGCCTGGTTTTCGCCAGGCAAATCCTGGCTCAAATCACACAGAGAAAAGTGCGAAAGAAATCTGAGTTTCTGCAACTTGGAGTCAGAAAAAAACATGCACAAGTAAACCGCGATTCCTCATTCTGGGGGTCCAAACGGCAACACTGAAAGAAGTGCAATATGTCACCCGAAAAATGCTGTACCCTGTGTCAATGGTGTTCACTAAATGCTCAGCTCACACCTAGATTTGTGTGAGAATCAAAATGGATGGGATTCAAAGTGATGACATTTCAAGACCGCTTTATATTACTGTAGGCTATCTAGACTAGTGTTCAGTGTCACGTTCCATACCACCGCCTATAGAGAAGTCTTAAATTTAAATGTTGACCATCTAACCCCTACAGAATGCCATGCCCAAGACTGTTGGAGGCCACCACATGTTTTCACACCCGAGACTGGCCCATTGTCATTCTGTATGTGGCAGTTAGCCGCAGACAGAATGATAATGGGCGGGAGGGGCTGCTCCTGTGATTCGCAGATGAGTGTGAGGCGCCCCATCAGGAAGCTGAGGCCTCTCACAGGGAACGGGTCTCTGTTACCTGCAAGGCCCGAAGTTACGGACAAAAGGCGTCCGTAAAAGGGATCCTCGCGGACAACGGTCGTGAGGTCCAATTTACGGACGGTCCGTGAAATTTACGGAAGGTTGGTCACCCTATCTACAATCCTCTTGGTCCTCTATTCCTTTAGCAGGCTTCGCGCATTGTCTCGGCCATTGCAGGTCTTTTTGATTTCTCTATTCTCACATCTTTTCAACATGATTTCCAGCCTTCATCATTCGGAGGTAGTCCTCTTTGGTATTTCATGTGTACTTGGTCACTCCTCTATTTCTGGTGGCCTTGCGGTATCCCTATCTTCAACGACAAGCGAATAAAAGACTTGTTCTAGGTCAACTAGCTCTTCGAATTCCCTGTTTGTGTCATTGATTGTGATTAACATAGTGGAGGGCGCGAGCAAGCCATAGCAAATGTTCAGTTATCTTAACCACAATTCTATGTGAGAGTCTACAGCAATATATATTATTGTATCTTTATAACTGCCCTTTGTGACGTTTTGTACCCTAATATGCTGTCTGGTCTGCTGGTGACATAGAGGACATGCTATGATTGGTCACAAGGCTGCTCATCTTCTGTCAGATTCCATACTGATACTGTGAGGCCATTGAAACTCTAGCTGAGGTGTAAATGCTAGTCCTGGAAGATCTGGCAGAAAGGATGCCTTAAAGACATCCATGTTGTCTACCTCTGTTCCCTCTAGAATGCCCATGAACCGTACAATGTACCTGCTACTGTGGTATCCCGCCTCTAAAGCTTTTTTTTCTACGTAGTGCCCAGAATTCCAGGCCCAAATCAGGACTTTGTTCAAGCGCAGCCATTTGGCTTTCTAAGGCCCTACTTTCCTTTTGGTCATTTCAAGCCTTGCTTGAAAGGTGCCGAGGTCCATCTGTTGGGACTTCAGTTCACTGACACTAGCATTTGTGTCTTGCAGCACTGTGACTATCGTTGGTTAGCTCCAGGTCAATTTCCTCATCAATGTATCCAGCATAATCCAATAAATCCACTTGCATTTTAAAATAGTCTTTTGATAATTACAGCGCTGATATTATGGTTGCACTGATGGTGTTTGGGATGTAGCACCAGCACTGTAATTATCAAGAAATTTTTTCAAGTCAGATTTATTCTGTTGAGTAAAATATCCGTTATGAGGTTCCTACCTCGTTTTGTCCTGATGAAATCTCATGAATCGCAGCATAGTTGGTAGAAACGACAACGTACATATGTATGTGTACTGTATTATCAAAATGCACAGCTTTCAGTCCTGAACTCTAAATTAGAGTCTGTATTGTGATTCCTAATTGATCTGTAGTCCACATTTGCTGTATTTCTGCAGCCACCGTTCACTTATTGTCACTCATGTCACTAATCACTATCCCTGCGTCTTCCTTTGAAGAACCTACTCTATACTTGTTGTATAGTTTTGGTTAATATTGATATAACCGTGATTAAATGCCTGTTTTCCTAATTTTTGTTTCCTGCTTTACTCATGTGCTGAAGTGAAGGATGTAAAAATGTACCCAGAGGGAACCATTGTTGGAACCGGGACTGCCGGTCCACTCAGGGTAGCATGGTCCTGGGTGGAAAGGCTAAATCAGGAAAGCGACTATGTCGTGCTTGCATCACACTCACTACAACACCCCAGTGCAAACCCACCAAAAATGACACCACACCATCTGAGTTGTATAGTAAAAATATTGAAGCTTTATCTCTTTATATTGTGAAGGTTAAATGAGGATTTCAATATTCAGCAAATTGTTCTTGGTCATTCTTTTCAAAAGTTAAATACAGTATCTGGACAGTACATCAAATCAGCTATGGCAGACCAAACACCCAAATCTTAAATATATTCAGCTTGAGCTACAGTAGACAATATTCATTGAATGGTTTAACTGTATCTGGGTGTTATTTCTTTGATCAAAAAGGTACATCGACTAATAGCATAACAAATGTGTGCAACTGTCAAGCATAAAAGATTAATGACATTCCATGTCAGCAGGGTTTTTCCTTCTTCTCATTCTGAATTAATCTGGAGAAGACATTTATTCTCGAGTCACCGATAGGGAGAGTTTGAGGGCACTTCCCCTTTACCACTTGGCAGAAATATGCTTAAGTGGGATCTATCTCTGGGGGAGTCTGAGGATTATTATCTACTCCCACAAATCTTAATTAGTCACTTTTGATTCGTCGAGTGAATTCCTCTGGTCCTGAATTCTGTCACATTCCACACTCCTTGGCAGACCTCCCTCTCCCTACACAGTTTCACTTCTTTCCTTCTCTACCCTTCGCTATGGGGGTTCCCAGTTTATCTCTGCGCTCGTCAGGCGCCTTCTTCAGTTTACCGGGGATTGAGTCGGCAGTCCGGTCTTCCTCCTACTTCCCCGCTCGGGTCTTAACACTACCCGAAGCGGAGCGGGGACTGAGACTGGACCGCGTTGTAAATCTTCCTGGGCCTCGCAGCTGTCAGGCCACACCCCCGCGCACTCTCCCGATCCGCTGGGGAGTCAGCCGCGGGACAACCTGGCACCGCTGACAAGCCGCCCTACTTCCGCCACAGCAGAGCGCCGTCTTGACATGAAGAAGCAATGCGCTGGGCGGGAGTCCGGTTGCTAAGCGACCCCCGCCCAGCGTCTCTCCCCGGCTGGCTCTGCTCCACCTCACCTCACGCCTTGAGCGGGAATCGCTCAATCACGCGATCTCGGTGACACAAAAGCTCAGGAAGGCATGAAGAAAGGGGTAAATAAAAGAGCTCTATCCAAGACACTGGGGTCAGAGCTAGCGATCTGTAACCTCAGGTAGTACAGCACCACACCAATGAGGCAAATCGGTCAGTCAGAGCAAGCTTTATATCTCCAGGCTATTCCAGGGGGTTTAATCAAGGTTCCTGCTTCCGCTTGACAAATTCTCCAGCAGCACCACCCTCAAAGGTTCCTGAGGTAGAGCCAGATCACTCTCATCGGTTAGTTGTATAGTATAGTCCTTTTCACCTGGTGGACATCTGGGAATGGTACTCTCTCCTTTTCCTCCAGCAGGGTCAGATCAGCAGGAAGGAGGGCAGCCCCCACTACTAACTAGCAGCCCCTTAGAGCAATCAAGTCAGCCTGAGTCACAATCCCCTACTCTACAGTCCAGCCAGCCTAGACATGAACAAAATGGCTGCCCAGTGTCCACCCTTGTATAGCTTGGGACCTGGCCACTAGAATGGCCTGGAAGGTTCTGGAACTCTCCAATGTTATCCTATGGCCCAAAAGCTCTGAGCTAATGCCTGACAGGCGTCCATCTTAGGAACCCGTCCACCATTTTAGGAAGGCGCACCTGTACCTCAACACTGGATAGCAGTGGTGGGCCACCGGGAGACCTAAAGCCACACAAAAAAAGGGCTGGTGGACAAAAATAATGGGAGGCAGAAAGGGACCAAAAAAAAGAAAAAAAACATATATATATATATATGTTATGTTATGTTATTTGTTTTTTGTATAGCGCACGGATGCCGCAGCTAAGAGGCGTCCCAGCGCTTGGAGATCTGAATAACACAACACGTATGAGAAGGCGAAGGCAAGAAGACAAACTAAACTGTGGAAAAGAGGAAGGTCTTCAAGGCCTTCCTAAAAAGAAACAGGTCTGGGATTGAACGGAGTGGAGCTGGTAGAGAGTTCCAGAGAGCAGCCGCCAGCACTGAGAACGAGCGTCCACCCATTCTAGCTCGTTTAAAACGGGGCACCGTGGCAAGGTTCAATCCAGCAGAGCGAAGAGCTCTAGCAGGGACATAGTGCAGAATAGTCTGAGAAAGAATAGGAGGGGAGGCTAGTTTAAGAATATTAAAAGTTAAGCAGAGGGCTTTAAACTTAACTCTTTGCTCAATCAGTAGCCAATGGAGATTCCGGATAGTTTGGCGAGCTGAGACAAATTTCGGGAGGCCGACAAGCATCCTAGCCGCCGCATTCTGGACCCTCTGAAGACGGGACAGTTCGGCCTGATTTAAGCCCAAGAACAGAGAGTTGGCATAGTCCAGTCTGGTAAGAACCAGAGCCTGGACCATAATCTGTCTTGTCTCAGCGTCAAAAAATTTAAAGATGGGTCTCAGACATTGCAGAGTACCTAAACATACGCCAGCCACGCGTTTAGTATGGGAGGTAAATGAAAGCTTGTCATCGAACCACACCCCGAGGTTTCTGACTTCACTCACGGGGGTGGGTGCAGGGCCAAGATCAGTAGGCCACCATTGATCTCCCCATAGGCCACTTTCCTTACCAAAAATAATGACCTCGGTCTTAGAGGCATTAAGTTGAAGTCGGTTGTTCGCCATCCAGCCAGAAACAGCTTTTAACGCTGACTGGAAGGTGGGGGCGTCCATGTTAGAGTCGCCGTTCAGTGCCACCGCCAGCTGCGTGTCATCGGCGTATGACACTAAGGAAAGACCAAAACTATGGGCTACCTCCGCCAGAGGCTGAACATATAAATTAAATAAAGTGGGGCTAAGAGCCGAACCTTGGGGAACGCCCTGAAGAATAGGACGTGAAGCAGAGACAAAAGGAGGTGTAGACACTTTGAAACCTCGATCCTCAAGAAAAGAGCGGAACCACTCAAGTGCCCTCTCTCCAACTCCAGCCTCCATCAGACGATGTAATAAAATCTGATGGGACACCATCAGATATATATATATATATATATATATTTATTTATATATATATATATATATATATATATTTATTTATTTATTCCACCCAAAAAACTGACAGGTCTAACAACCATTGTTCTTTTACCTCCTTTTTGTAAGAGGGCAGTAGCAACGTGCTGCGTCCAGGTATAGTGCTGCGTCCAGGTATAGTGCTGTGTATCTGGGTTGTTAGGAAATGTTTCTTTCCACTTTAAGTTAACCCTTGCTATGTGTCTTGGGACGCGTATTCACGGTTCAAAAAATCAAAAATTCTAACTACACCTGCAGGTCTAGTAACTTCAAAAATCTACTTGACCTAATTGTAATGCACTGGACCTCTGTGAGCAAATGTGACAAGTTAACAAGATTTAAAGGCGTTTTTATTGCTCATTCAATTTGTGAGCAATAAAGATGCCTTTAAATCTTGCTATCTTGTCACATTTGCTCTGCTTTCAGAGACAGAGGTCAAAAGTAAGTCTGTCTTCCTACTCGCCGAAAGGGCGAGTAGGACCTAAAAATAGCTTGCCCTAATTAAATGTGGCTCGCAAATGCAAGAGTGCAAGTGGATTTTTAAGCCCTTTTATTATAGGGAAAATCACCCTGTCGTGTTGGTGTGTAATTAGGTGTCTCATTTCCTGGATCAGATGTAGGCCTTCTCCCTCATTGATGTTAATAGTGGTAGCTGCTTGTAGTTAAAAGTGGTGTAGCGACTAGGCGAATATTTTGACCCACTTTCAGGCAGTGTTAGGAACTCCAAAGCTCTCAGTTGTGGCCAATGGGCCATGATCCAGAGCCTTGACATTGAGGCTCAAGGCAGTGCATGTTCCTTGCACTTCCCGACTGTGGACAACAAAAATAATTTTAATAAAATAAAAATAGTTACTGCCTAGTCTTCAACGCTCCCGCAGTTCGTAGCTTCAAGGCAGCGAGGGGTCTCTGAGCAAACTCCCCTAACCAATCCAGACTCTGTTCTCATGCTGTTAACCAGCATGAGAGAAGTGCCAGAATTTGTTTGAGCGGGCTGACTCAGCGCTCCTACAGGCACTGGAGGCCTGTGCCTGCTCTCTACCCAGCTGTCTAAGACAGCTCTGGTTGGAGAGGTTTAAAGTGTTCATGTCAGGCTGGCCGTCACAAGACAGCTGGCCAACGTGACGTGCACTTAACTGGAGCACCACTCCTCCTCCCCTGCTCCAAGTCAGCAGCAATGATCAGCCTTCCCCTGACACCTGGCTTGGACTGACCACACAAAAAAATAAAATGGTAATAAAATGGCAGCTGGTTGGGTGACGGTGCTTCACTCTAATGAAGGAACCGCTGCTGGATTTGGCATGTATTAGGGTTCACCTACTCACCTCAGAGTATGTTAACAGCTCAGCTCCCTGTTTCTGGCACCGCGCACGTGTGCTGGTTTTGTTCTCCCTGTTGGGTTTTCCCCTTCGTGCAGGTTCACTAGGTCTCTGGCAGACCGGGCAGCATCCTCTGTCTGTGCACCACGTTCTTAGCTGGCGTGCGACCACAGACAATCCACAGGCACGCAGAGCAGGGCTGCTTTTCTCTGCGTCTTCGTCTAATCTCTGATCGGGCCCAGCTGTCCCACTGTGCCTATCAAGACTTGAAGTAGCACTCAAAGGTCATGGCAGTCATGGGTGCCTCCGTGGCTCTCCTCTGTAGCAGGGTCCCAGACAGTGCGTGCCTAGAGCTTCGCACCCTGTCCAGGATGATACGAAAATGGTAGATTTCCCCACGCTGTCTCTCTCCCGCCTTAGGCAATTGACGGTGCAGATTGTGTCATTTTAGCGGGCCACGTTTCCGCAGCACTAAGTAATCCCAGGACGTAAAACTACGATTTTAGGTGCTGGCCGGTCAAAGAGTCTTAACAGGAGCCGGCCATCTTGGGTGCTGCCAGGTGGCAAGTAGGTCGGGTCAAGGGTTGAGGCAATGCGGACGACTGGGCAAAAAGCACATGGATTGGAGCGACTGGAGCAGAGAATTGCGTTGGCAAGAGACAGCCATATGTGTTTGGATAGGGCAGAAACACATGTTGCAAGATCGATGCAGGGGAGAGCAGCATACAAGGAGAGATGTTCTTTTATGGAGTTCTTCACTATAAAGAAAGAGAGTTCCCTAAAACCAACCCGAGAGGTGGTAAGCAGGCTATGCTTATCAGGATGGACATAGACAAGCTGGCCAGCCTAAAACAAATAATGCTAATAGAAAGCAAGTAAATATAAGTGACAAAAGGCAAAGCCAATAGTAAGCAATGGGTGGAATGCATTTCTAGGTAAGCTTTTGGCATGTCTTCAGTATGTAAACTATGATCTAACAAAGTAGTGAAGGCGCTTGCCGTTACCTATGTGCAACTTTCTGCTGACTTCTATAAGAATCTGAACATTTAAACAGATATCAATGCAAATTAAAGCAACAAATCACTTCACTCGGTAGTGTATTGAACGTCAAAAAATGTATTTGTATATTTCAGATCCTTAGTGACCGTAGGTCATGCTCAATCAATCATTTGTAGAGCGCACTACTCACCTGTGAGGGTCTCAAGGCGCTTGGGGGTGGGGGGGAGGTCGGTGCTGCTGCTAGGTCTTGAGATGTCCCCTGAAGGTAATCAGGTCCTGGGTCTGCCACAGCTAGATGGGGAGGGTGTTCATGTCTTGGCGGCAAGGTGGGAGAATGATCTGCCAACGGCGGTTGTTATGTGGATGCGTGGAACGGTGTTGAGGTCCCGGAGAGGAGCTGGCGGTTCGGGGTGTAGAAGGTGAGTCGTTTGTTGAGGTTTGCTCGTCCAGTGTTGTGGAATTGCTTGAGAGTGTGGGTGAGGAGCTTGAAGGGGATCCTCTTGTTGACTGTGAGCCAGTGCAGGTCTCAGGTGTGCTGTGATGTGACTGTGGTGGGGAATGTCGAAGATGAGGCGTGCAGAGGCGTTCTGTATGCGTTGTAGTAATTTCTGGAGTTTGGTCATGGTTCCCGCATAGAGGGCTTTGCCGTAGTCTAGTCTGCTACTGACGAGGGCCTGGGTGACCGTCCTTCTGGTTCCGGTGGCAATCCATCTGTAGATCTTGCGAAGCATGTGGAGGGTGTTGAAGCAGGAGGAGGAGATGGCGTTGATTTGCTGGGCCATTGATGGCGATGAGTCTAGGATGAACCCCAGCTTGCGTGCATGGTCGGTGGGTGTCGGTGCCGCTCCCTGTGTGGCCGGCCACCAGGAGTCGTCCCAGGCAGAGGTGGTGGAGCAGAGGATGAGGACCTCCGTCTTGTCTGAGTTCTGTTTCAGGCGGCTGTTCTTCATCCATTCAGTGACGACCTTCATTCCTTTGTGGAAGTTGGTCTTGGCGATGGTGGGGTCCTTGGTGAGGGAGAGGATCAGCTGGGTGTTGTCGGCGTATGAGACTTATGTTTAGGGCGTGCGATCGGACGATGTTGGCGAGCGGTGCCATGTAGACGTTATAAAGGGTTGGACTGAGGGATGACCCTTGTAGTACGCCGCAGATGATCTTGGTGGCTTCAGATCGGTAAGGAGCGAGGCAGACACTCTGGGTTCTGCCTGTGAGGAAGGAGGTGGTCCAGTCCAGGGCTTTGTAGCGGATCCTTGTGTTGTGGAGGTGTGTGTGAAGGGTGTGGTGGCAGACTGTGTTGAAGGTGGCCGAAAGGTCCCGGAGGGTGAGTGATGCCGTTGTCCAGCAGGGTCCTGTCGTCGGTGGCGGCTGATGAGGGCAGTTTCGGTGCTGTGGTTGCTGCGGAATCCAGATTGGGACGAGTCCAGAGCGTTGTTCTCCTCGAGGAAGCGGGTCAGTTGCCTGTTTACAATCTACTTGATGACTTTTGCCTGAAGCAGGGACATGGGCCAGAAGTTCTTGAGGTCCTTAGGGTCCGCCTTGGGTTTCTTGAGTAAGGCATTGATCTCAGCATGCTTCGAGCTCTCCGGGAAGGTGGCGGTCTCGAATGAGTTGTTGACTATCTTCCGGAGATAGGGTGTTCAATGATGGAGCTTGCTTTGTTGAAGATGTAGTGCGGGCAGGGTTCGGATAGTGAGCTGGAGTGGATGGTGTTCATGATTTTGATGGTGTCTTCGTCATTGATGTAGGTCCAGGAGAACAGGAGGTCGGTGTGGCTGGGGGGCGGTGGGTCTGAAGTGTCTGTGGTTGTCGGGAACCTGGTTATTGAAGCTGTCCTGGACGTCTGCGATCTGGCGGTGAAAGAATATGGCTAGGGAGTCGTAGAGGTCTTGTGACTGCAGGATGTCGTTAGTGTTGGAGCTTGGGTTGTAGAGTTCCTTCAGGATGTTGAAGAGCTCTTTGCTGTTGTGTGTGTTGTTGTCGATGCGTTCCTTGAAGTAGGTCATTTTGGCGGTACGGATGAATTGGTGGTGCCTGCGGATGGCGTTTTTGTTGGCTGCGTGGTTGTCTGCCGTCTGTTCGTGGTCCGCTTGAAGGTCAGCAGTAAACCAGATGGCTTTTCCGTCGGCGCCCCTGAGAGTTTCTTGATCAGAGCGAGAGTGTTGGCGCAGTCCTTGAGCCATTGCCTGAGGTTGCGGGCGGCGTCAGTGTCGGCGGTGTCTGGTGGGTTTCTGGCGAGGGTGGTGGTTAGCTGATCTTCTGTGACTTTGTTCCAGCTGCGGCGGGGGGTCCGTTGTGGGTGGTGGTGCGTGGTGGGTTTCTCGAAGCTGAAGTGGATGCAGCGGTGGTCGGTCCAGTGGAGTATAGTGATGTGGCTAAAGGTGTCATGGTTGCTGGCGGAAAAGATGGGGTTGAGCGCGTGTCCGGCGGAGTGGGTGGGGACGAGCTGTTTGAGTCCGAGGTTGTCGAGCAGCGTGGTAGAGTTGCTGTCATTGGCGTTCTCGAGGCGGAAGTTCAGGTCTCCAAGGAGGATGTAGTCCGTGGTTGCAAGGGCGTGCGTGATGACTAAGTCGGCGATGGAGTCACTGAACTGTGGCCAGGGTCCAGGGGGGTCTGTAGATGAGGGTTCCTCTGAGGGTGGTGTTGGGATCGATATGGATCTGGAAGTGCGAGTGTTTGGCGGCTCTGAGGGTGTCTTCGGTGCTGGTCGAGATTCTGAGGGTATTCCTGTGGACAATGGTGATTCCTCCATTATTATTATTATTATTATTATTATTATTTATTAATCTTGTAGAGCGCGACAGCTACCCGTGAGGGTTTCCCGGCGCTGATTGGCAGTATAGCATAGTAATCCAGAGGGAGATATATCGCAAAAGCCAGAACTTAATAAAGCTTTGCGGCTTACCGAAAGAGTTATTGGGCAAAAAGCCAGGTCTTAACGGCTTTACGGAAACGAAGATGACAATGCTCCACTCGTAAGTCCAGAGGAAGAGAATTCCAAAGTCAGGGTCCCAGTACAGAAAAGGAACGGCCACCCACTCTAGTGAGCCTAAACTTAGGCACACAGAAAAGGTGTTGAGAGGAGGAACGAAGGGAACATAGGGTTTGACCAGGGATTGCAGATAAGTGGGGGCAACTTCAATTTTTATCTTATGCATAAAGCATAGTGCCTTGAATTTGACTCGTTTATCAAGGTTGAGCCAATGAAGTTGTTTGATGCGCTCGGTAATTGGGTCATATTTCCGACAGCCACACAGAAGCCGAGCAGCGGCATTCTGGACTAGTTGGAGACGGCGCATGACCGCCTTGGTCGCCCCCAGAAAGAGCACGTTACTATAATCCAGTCTAGAGGTCACCAGTGCCGTCACAACAGATCTCTGGGTGTCAGAAGGTAGGATCCAAAAGATTTTTCGCAGCCATCTAAGGATGGTAAAACAGGTGGCTGCAACTTTGGCATCTGCTTTGTCATATCGGAACCTAAAATGAGTAAAGTGCATTTAAAGTTGCAGTGGTGCCATGGCTGACCTTACTGCTACCTTCCAGGCACCATGAGCAAAAGCTCCTCTCTGGCGTGCTGCTTCATGGCACTGTCTGTTTGCCTGCCCCAAAATTATCCAAAGGATAGAAAGGCCTGGGTTGAGAAGTGTTCTTGGCCATTTTGAAGTATATACATTGCTACCCTGTGCTATAGTCAGAGCTCTCTGAAATGGCTAAAACTTTGATATGTTTAAAGTGCTATTGAAAGACACTTTGTTAAAAAATATCTATCTCACTATCTCTCTATCTCTCTCTATCTCTCTCTATCTCTCTCTATCTCTCTCTATCTCTCTCTATCTCTCTCTATCTCTCTCTATCTCTCTCTCTATCTCTATCTCTATCTCTATCTCTATCTCTATCTCTATCTCTATCTCTATCTCTATCTCTATCTCTATCTCTATCTCTATCTCTATCTCTATCTCTATCTCTATCTCTATCTCTATCTCTATCTATCTCTATCTCTATCTCTATCTCTATCTCTATCTCTATCTCTATCTCTATCTCTATCTCTATCTCTATCTCTATCTCTATCTCTATCTCTATCTCTCTCTATCTCTCTCTAGATCTCTCTAGATCTCTCTATCTATATCTCTCTATCTCTCTATCTATATCTCTCTATCTAGATCTATATCTCTCTATCTCTATCTCTCTATCTCTATATCTCTCTATCTAGATCTATATCTCTCTATCTCTATATCTCTCTATCTCTATATCTCTCTATCTAGATCTATATCTCTCTATCTCTATATCTCTCTATCTCTATATCTCTATATCTCTCTATCTAGATCTATATCTCTATCTCTCTATATCTATATCTCTATCTCTCTATATCTATATCTATATCTCTCTATATCTATATCTATATCTCTCTATATCTATATCTATATCTCTCTGTCTCTCTGTCTCTTCTCCGCAACACTTCAAGTCACCGGCATGCAAAGACGAGAAGGCGGACCCAGGCATGGTACAGAAAACAGGTTTATTCAGAGAACGCACCACCGCCATAACGCGTTTCAGCCTCCTCCGAGGCCTTAGTCACATGACACGTTTCAGAAGCATTTTTTCAGTTTTAAAGTGGCAGTGCAATAGACGTACGTGGAAAGTGCATAATAGACATAGAAGTTACACTGCAAGCTGGAAAGATGAACCTGATGACACAAAGCCTGTAAATAGATCCCCACTGTGGGAGTATAATACATGAGTGCAAAGTACGCAATAAATATGTAGTCCTAAATATTTAAAACCAGCATGACAACTAATAAATTATTAAATAAGTTAAGGTTTCATTGCTTTTGACAGTATAAAAAAAGCATCCGAAACAAATTGTTATAAAATAAATCACACAACAATATACATAATCTCCTATTAGTGTACAATTTTCATCCTACTAAAAAATCTGTCATAAAACCCATACACGACCCAGTGGTACATCTGATCATGCCAACTCCAATTTGCCTGCAAAACTGGGTTGCACACTAGCTCTTGTCAATAAGATATCCTAGGTTCAAAGAGGATCCTGCCCAAGTGGGCCAATAATCATGTGTAACTTTTAAAAGTGCAAGGTGCTAGTGCGTTGAAAATTATAAAAAAAAAAACGTGCGCTAACCATTTTTGAATCACGGCCGTAAATCAAAAACGTAAAATCATTTAAAAAAAGAGATACATTTTCTTGCATTTAAATTCAATGGAGGCGCGACTGAAGCCAGCTAAAAGGTACTGGATGTGAGAACAGTATAAATTAAAGGCAGGTAAAAAAAATCCTCACTGATATTGAGACCATGTGGTGTTTTACAGTTAAGCTCCAAGATGTTTTTGGTTTCCTGTTTTCTAAGGAGGTACTCGCGATTGCCACCCCCTTCTACAGGCCAAGACTGTATCCACAGCAAAATACTTCAAAGTTGTATGTTGCTGTCGTGGTGCTCCTGGAAATGTCTTGCCACTGGATAGGTGGCATCCTTGTTAGTAATATCCCTCATGTGCTGCAGTACCCGTATGTGGACCTGCAGCTTAGTGCTCCCCACATAGCGCAGACCACACGGATACTCCAGCACATATACTGCAAATTCTGTTTTGTAGTTTAGAGCCTTGGTGATTGCAACAGGTCTGGGCTTAAAGGGAGTGGTGTACGTTTTTGTAGTTCAACCCTGTTTACAGGCTTTACAAGTAGCACACTTGTAAAAGCCGATCCTGCTGCTCAACCAATTTTTGGTCACTATCACCTCTGGGCTGCTCTTTACCAGAGCGTTGCTCACAGAGTGCACTTTCCTGTAGGAAATACTTGGAGAGGCTGTTAAACATCTTCCTAAAACTGGGTCATTAAGTACCAAAGACCAGTTTTTATTGACGATTTTGCGGAGGGTTTTGTGTTGCTGATTGAACGTTAACACTAGTCTGGTTGGTTCCGCTATAGATTCATTAATAGGATTTACCATGGGTGTTTTGGGTATTAATGACGCTGAGCGCTGTAGTTTGTTAGCCTTATCAATGGCCGTCTTAACACTATATAGTGTCAAGATGGCCATTGAGAAGGCTAACAAACATATATATATATATATATATATATATATATATATATATATATATATATATCCCAAATTTGGCAGGGAAAGGGGTCTTGGTCTAGAAAGCACGCTTTTGTTTATTTGGTGTAAATCCGTTCTGTAGTAATATCGACATTTACAGATATCGATATTTGGGAATCCTGCCATCTGATTGGCTGAGGCGTTACGAGCTTGCGGGTTATTGGCTGCGAACAGTTGCAACTAGGACGTGTTGGCAGCCATTTTGTGATTCCGTTGAAGCGAGTAAGGGGAAAAAAAGTAGGAAAGAGGAGGGTAGGAGCTCTGTGGGGTAGTTAGGGTGTGCTATACAGGGAGTGTGAAGCGAAGTATTCCCCCTACCGGTGTGAAAGTGCTGTTTTGCCAAGAGTGAGATGGTGCTGAGGTGAGGTGCTGGTACACTCTGGGATGAAACTGTACTCCTAAACCGTGAGCGGATTCCTGTAAACTGATGTGCTCTGGGCGCTGTAGCATACTGGCCGCTGTAGTGTAGCTGTGCAACTGGTGTTAGTATGCGTTTAGACTATTGCTGGAGTGGGAAGCAAACTACTCACTCCTACCGGTCTGAAGACTCTGGGATCAAATCGTGAGCCTAAGCCGTGAGCTGATTGCTGTAAACTGATGTGCTCTGGGCGCTATAGCATACTGGCCGCTGTAGCATAGCTGTGCAACTGGTGTTAGTATGCGTTTAGACTATAGCTGGAGTGGGAAGCAAACTACTCACTCCTACCGGTATGAAGACTCTGGGATCCAATCGTGAGCCTAAGCCGTGAGCTGATTGCTGTAAAGTGATGTGCTGTGGGCGCTGTAGGATACTGGCCGCTGTAGCATACCTGTGTAAGTAGTGTTAGTATGGGTATATACTATTCGGGGAGTGGGAAGCAAAACTACTCAACCCTACTGGTCTGAAGACTCAAATGCAGTGTTTTAGCAAGCAGGAATAAAGAAATAATCGTGAAGAATATAATACAGAATGTTGCAATGCCACATGAGACAAATGGTGAAATCAGGTGTGTCTAAGAAAGTGGCTGTGTGTAATGAAGCGATGGAGTCTGCAAGTTATATAAAAAGTGTTTTTATTGAATTGCCATAAATGGACCCACTGGTGCAAGAGCTAAGGCATCCAACTGAGGCAAACTCCAACCGCTTCTGCTGTATTCAAACCTAAGCTCCTGCATCAGTGAATTCCACATTACATGTTACAGTTCCATGTGACATAAACAATACCTATTAGACACGAATGACTCTAAATTTTATAATGAAAATAAAGGTAGGATACGATTACCACATGTATCCTTTAAGAAAACAAACAAAAAAAAAGGAATATTCCAAAATGTAATCATCAAACTTCTTCGGTACCCTGGTACTCCTTTTTTGTAACACAAAATTATCAACAGCAGAACAGTCAGCAATCTCTTCTACAGTAGATTCAATCTGGTGCGTGTCAGAATTAGTAATAGTTCTACTCACATCGGAACTTTGAGGAGGAACACAAACATTGCGCTTCTCAGAAGCACATTCGGTACCCTTCTCGTCAAACCATACATTGTCTTCAGCCCTTTCAAAAGAAATTCTTGTGCAAGAGCTAAGGCATTGAGCTTAGGCAAACTCCATCCGCTTCTGCTGTATTCAAACCTAAGCTCCTGCATCTGTGAATTCCACATTACATGTTACAGTTCCATGTGACATAAACAATAGCTATTAGACATGAATGACTAAATTCTATAATGAAAATAAAGGTAGGATACGATTACCACACTCCGCCAACCAGTTCCTAAACAATATTTTTTTTTTTTTTTTTGGAAAACCTTTATTGAACAGTATGTGCAGACAATTACGGGCCTACAACCCTCAGGCCGGCCTCGACAATAATGGTCACATCAGCAAGTAATGACACCTCTCAGCGACAAAGCAATAGATCCACATATATGCCAGGTTACGTTAAACACAATCATGCCGCCAGGCGACAGGATGATGAGGTTTAATTTTAAAATAAAGTTCTAAAACGAGTCCATAGCAACAGGTCCGGAAGGAGATGAATCAGAGCAATGCAGTTAGGACTTATACTGGGCAGCGATCACAAGGAGGAGTAGCAAGCATTATCCGAGAGGCAAGCGATCGCACTCAATGTAACCAGGATAGTTAAAAAGCATATCAAATGGCGATCCCCAAACGCTACCCATAAGCACCCACTCTCCCCACAGACCCAAGAAAAAAGTGATGAAAGAGCTAGCCAGAAGAATAAGTGTAGGAAGAGAAAAGAGAGGAAGGAAGAAGAAAGAAAGAAAAATGAGGCCCATAGAAAGAAAAAACCGACAAGAAAATATACCCCCCACCCTACACACATGCAGAGGCTACGGCCTACCCCCCCCCTAGCAGAGTGTCTGTCGCCCCAGAAGAGTGCCCGAAATATAGATGAAGATAAAGAGAAAGCTAAAGAAAGAATAGAATGTCACGGTTGATCGGAGGAGGGCCAAGGATTTATGTAAGCAAACAAAATCGATACCCGCGGTCACCCAGCCCCAGGCCCCAACCTAACACCCATGCAACTTGTACCTCCAACAATCACAAGTCCCAGTCCCAGTCTTATATGTTCCAGTGTGCAGCAAGAAAGTCCCCATCCTCAGCCTTGTCCCCTTCGAATCCGCAGTCCAATCGAAACCAGTCGCAGCGCAGCCAGTGTGGACGAAATGGACCACCTGGGAGACCACCGTAGAAGTTGGGGTGCAGGAGACAAGGCAAACTGGATCGTTGCTTGACTGTAAAGAGCCAGAGGACGTACCATCGCTAATCCACGGCTAGAGCTACAGGGAGCAGAACGGTGTATAGGTTCCAAAATAGCAGCCCGCCGGTGCACAGAGAGCAAGTCCAGGAGGGCGCTCGGCAACATGGCACCCAAGAACAAAGGAGATGGGCGAGGCGGCGACGGGGACCCGAGCCCCGGCCGCACCAAAGAGGCAATATCGTCAGACTCCTCCAGAGAAGGACCGAGGAGTACCGCAGCGGGTCCTGGGACACGTCCCTCCGCCACCGTTCCGCACCCCAATTCGGGTAATCCACCGACAGTCGGCTTAGGGTATGGCTTAACGCGCCGCACTGGAGAGTCATCCTGGCCAGCCAACAGGGCCCCATCGAGCCGGGCCCCCAATTCGGTAGCAAAATCGCGGAAGGCCAAACGCAGGTCCCCCAGTGCCGCCAGGATGTCGCAGAGCCTCAGCGGTGGATCGAGGATGGAGGGTGCTGCTGTGTCCGCCATCTTAGGTAAACTGCCATTGAGCGCCCAAGGAATCAAGCCCCCGGCACCAGCCATCGACATCAGGCAAACAATGAAACCTCTGTGAGGCCCCGACGGTGCAGGAAACGTGAAGGCAGCCGAACGTGAAGAGGCTGTAAGGCTAGGAGCAACTGTAGCGCAGGGAGACCCACCGGCAGGATCAGGGCGTCCGTTGCAGAAGATGGCGACCGCTGCTACAAACTGCAACAAAGAAACAATCCCGGACCCCTTCAGCCGGGCCGGGATACATGAAGCAGGAGCCGGAAACAATGTTGCGATCGAGTCGCGTTGGGCTGCTGTCAAGGAGAAGGCTGCTGTGAGAGATCCACCAGCGCCGAGCTCCAAGTCCGGTGCCCCGGCTCCTCCCTCTCCGCAGCGGCCGCCGCTGTCGTAGTCGCCTCCGGCCGTCCCCAGCAACAATGGCCCGGCCGCTCCCTCTGCAGAAGGCCGGAATGGTGACCGGGGCTTAACTCCGCCGTGGCAGCTCCGTTTCCGACCGGGGACACTGCAACGTGGTCAGGAGTGCAGCGCCGGGAAGCGTGATGCCAGGAGGCACAGGATTTCGAGCAGGATCTCGGCGAAGGGCGCCAGGGCCGACGGAGCCGAGGGGCTAGGCGGCCATCTCGGCTGCAGGCTAGGCTCCTCCTCCTTCCTAAACAATATTGTGTTTTTTCATCTTGATCGCCGGTTCGTGAGCAGAGGCTGAGGATAAGTTAATTTTGTGTGAAAGGGCTTCGTGGATAACAGGCAGGCAGAGAGACGTGTGCACAAAGAATAGACATGGTTTCAAAATGGATGCCGGGTTTAGGCTAATTTATCAAGTAAATAGCGTATTTGCATAGGCCATACATCACCCATCCCTGGTTAGGCTGGAGATGTAAGGGGCAATAATGAAAACCGAGTTCAAATACCTGATCATACTTAGAAAGTTAATATATGGAAAATAATTCAGTTGAAGTGTATTAAAAAAATGTATAGGAAAAAGTCAAAGTTGGAAAAAAATCAATCCAAGGATAACGTGAATTTCTTACAAGACTTTGAGATTGGAGTCCATATGTTCTTCAGCGGCTTGAGAGGCGTAATGTTCCAAGAGGCGATTGTTGCCATCGTGTGAGAAAAGCAAAGTGATCCAATTCATATCCTCGAAGGGACAGTAATGTTCCTCGAATGTTGTGAGCAGCTATTTGAATTGGCAGGCAATCTGCGATGTTGTCAAAGGTCGAACGTTGCAGGAGATCTTTCGCGGCTGCGCAGGAATCTCATTCCGCCAGGAATCCTTTTTGCGTTGCATCCGCCATTGCTCCACTGCCCGAACAATCAAGTTCATGGTTTTCAAGGTACTCCATTACCTGCTGGATATCGGGAGCGATTGTTGGGATGTTGGCAAGGCATAGATCCAGTCGAATAGGCAAGTTTTGCAATAAAGAGATGGTTGCATGCAGATTGCATATGTGTAAATAAGTGTCATGTTGTAGCTGGCTCCGATAATAGATAGAGGCAGGCAGCCAAAAAGTTGTTCCTTTTTTTCACGGTATTACTGAAGCCTCGCGTAGAGGCATATTCTGTCAGACATGGTTACCACAGGGAGCGCAGCCATTTTTTACAAGCAATAATAGTAGTAGTATGGCCGCAAACAGAGCAAGAATTATGGGCACTGTTCCTGTTATTCCAGAGCTGATCGAATGGATGAAGTCTGGTATTATACCCAAACAGTTTGAAAGCCTGTGACAAGGCCGGAGGAGACAGTGTTAAAAAAGTTTGCCAGACCTTGACTGTCAGATGTGTTGAAAATTGTGTAACAATTCACAAAGTGTAATGGGGGGTTCGTATTTAAAAGGGACTGTATTTTACTTGAAGTTCGTGCTATCTGCAGTCGATACATTTATTTTGCAAAAGTGAGGGACACTTCCGTTTGAAACAAAAGCGCTTTCAGTTTGCTCAGTTAAATGAAATCTTTTTTCAAAGTAGGTATTGAAGGCCAAGTTGAACTTTGGGAGTTACTTTGTGTGGGTGGGAATAGACATTGCCACAGGAAGTTACTCGGTTTGAAACAGTAAGGACATACAGTATGCCAGCTCACATTCCATAGGAGTGCATGTTATTGAGAAGCAGATAACTGCCGTTAGAAAGCTGTCTGAATGTTGGTCTGATTGTGGGAGTTAGCGTGCTTTTAGGAAAGCACTCAAGATTGGGGGCTGTAAGCTTAGGAGCGCCGTGCAGTTGAACATTCTTGCATAGTAATGAATGACTGCTGTTGTGGTCGCACTTTTCACCTGTGAGAAACTTCTGTATCCTCTTTAAGGCAGCGATATGTAAAGGGGAGAAACCACTGCTTGTGAATAAACATGTGACGTTATATAATCTCATACAATATGTACACCTAGCAGACACAACAACACTACGTACTGTGGTAACCGTGGCTAGCCATGTACACAAACCAAACATGGCATGGCACCTCTGCCACACAATGCAGAATGCTGGGAGCAAAGTATATGCGAAGGTAGCAAGTGATTCTCGATTTATAAATGTATACAATGCAAAGTGTTGAGGGGATGTGCCGGACAGACTTGAGTATGCAGAGCACAGACATGTACATGTCAACATACACTGATGGTCTATTGAGTGAAGTTTACAGCAGATGCAACCATGATAGTACAGTCAGTAGGGAAGATTACAAAAACATAGTGCCTACGTGCCCCCTCGCCCCCCCCCCCCCCAATTCTTTAGCGTAGTGGGCTGGCCCAGCGTACGCAAGGCTAGCGTAGCGGTATGAATAAAAGGCACGTTTCTCTGGGTGTGGTTCTCTTCTGGAATGGCGGACGTGTCTGCCAGGTCTGCGTAGCTTACACCGCCACAAGGCTGTTGCCGTGAGCGAAGGTGGCTGTGTGAATGATGCGCTCAGCCTGCTGGTACCCAGAATCCGCCATGGCCGCTGCAACGCACATATGCCCCACAGTTCACCTTTCGACACCGCCCAATGTGAAAGAGGGCCCACCACGTGCCGGCGGAAGCAGGTACCAACAGTGGAAGGGTGTCTTGATCCCACAATGGACGATGTTAGAACTGCATCTGAGAGTGGAGATGAATGTGCTCCCTTCGACCAGGTGCAATCAACTCTAGGTCCCAACAGTGGAACGGTGTCTTGATCCCACAATGGACTGGTATTACCTGCTGTTTTGTTTTCACACATCTCCCAGTTCCCACTTCCACTATCTAGCAGTGTCCGTGTGTTCATTATCTATGCATGATACTGCCCCTGGGCCGTACCACATTACATTTTGCTGTGGACAGCGTATGCAACCGTGTTACCTCTGGCAGTGGGGAAACCTTCAATTATGTAACTTTTAGGTGCATGGCTATGACAGGTGGAAGGCTACTTTACAGACCATGAATATTGATGAAGATGATTGTTGCATGTTGTGTGGAGTGTAAGATTTTTTCAAAAAAGCTCTTTAAGCAGAAGGTGTGTCTCATGAAATGCTGTAGGGAGAATGACTAAAATGGGTTGGATTCTCCAACTGCTACAATGGGAAATGTTATGAACTAATCAAATGCATTTTTTTTAAAGGTCACATGGCAATCGCGCACCCAGTGCGCAAGGAGGCCGCTCCCGACGCAATTTTGAGAAAATATATTTACCATAATATAAGTTTATTACAGTTAGAGATATATAAATGTTTAAAATATTTTAGGTTATCGCTTGCTCTCATATACACTTTAAAGTTATTTAGATATAGTTTTGAGACATCAAAAAACTAACCGTCATTGTTTATGACATATATTTCTTAAATGAAAGGCAAAGCTGATTTCAACTGCATTAGGAGCGTGTTTACAGCAATCAATAAATGGTTGACCGGCCATGTTTAAGAGTGTGTCGTACTGCGCTATGAAGCCCCGCTGGGTGGAGTCGATGCTACATAAGATATTACATAAATAAATATAAGGGGGCTGTGAACTTTGTTATTCTGTTCAAGGTTTGTCCTTTAACTGAAGACCCAATAAGAGATGGCAGCTAACACTTGTTTGAAGAGGCGACCCCTTTCACTGGACCCATTTACCTCTTATCACAAGAGCCGGGCCCGCTGTCCCCAAACTAACCCCCCAGCCACCTTTTCAGATCTCTTATGTCACCAGCGGCCTCCGCCCATGCGAGAGACAATAAACCTCTGTCTGCACAGTCGGGCCGAGTGACTGGTGTCAAAGGATGGCTGGTTATACAGGGGCTCGTTTACAGGACCTTGGCACCCGCTTTGAAGAGAAGTGAGGCAAAAACGCCTGCATCCTGCAGCCAGCCAGCTAAGCGTGGTTCGAGTCACTGCGTGCAGAGCCGGAGGCAGCTGCTGCACTACAGAGTAACACTTTTGGCACGCGTGTGCACGATGTAAAGCATCAAGCGCATGCAAGAGTCTGGGCAGGTCAGGCGAAAGAAAGTGCGAATGCAGGCAGCCAATCATATGAAAAAAAAGCATTTACAAATGCAATAGGACTCGTATTACGTGAGCCTTTTGCATTGTAAACAAAAATGCGGGCTCCGAAGAAGGCAGGAACAGGAGTGGGTGATGGGGTGGTGGTGGTCAGAGAGGTCACGGACTTTGGTAGGGAACAGGGGGAGGCAGGAGAACAAAAGAGTTGCTGAAGTAAAGGGGCTGATCGCAATGGAAGGATAAAAATAACGTCATGGCAGTAAGGAGGCAGGACTAATATGCCGGCAACCAATGAGAATGCAGCATTTTAGACTTGAGCCAATCAAAAGCATGGGTAGAAAGTGGGTGGAGCTTTCCCCACAATACTGTATACAGCATCTCTCGCCGAGACAGCACATGCGCTGCCGAGGCGAAACCTAAAAGTGAGGGAATTGCGTACCCGGTGCGACACCATACGTCTATGACGTAACACAGGGCCTGGCAGCATGCACTTGTCGCAAACGAAACGCGCAGCCGGCGTGACCCCATACGTATAACGTAACACGCAACTTGGTACCACGCCCCGTCGCATATCAAACTAGCAGCTGGCACGACCTCATACGTATATTATGTTAGGCGGGACGCAGTGCCACGGACCCGTTGGATGCGGAATGCACATCCTTTACGAGTAGCAATATGGCGGATAGGATTTGCATGCTGATGGAGCTTGGTACCCTACCGGTACGGGACTCCAGTTTTCTCCGCCCCCCAAAAAAAATCTACATACTTTTCTTTGAAGATATAAATATTACATAATTTGTAAAAATTAAAAAAAATAGGATAATAGAGTTCCAAAATATTATCAAAAAAATATAGGTTTTATGAATATTAAAATATGAAATTAGCATTTAAAAAAAACCCTTGAAATTAACTGAATAAACCATAGGTTTTCAAGACTTTATAGTTAGGAATTAGCTTTTAAAAAACCTTTTGAAATTTTACTAAAAAAAAACATAGGTTTCAGGGACGTTCTAGTTAGTTGGACATTTGACTCATATAAAACCAGAGAAATTTGCCCGTTCTATTTAGTTGAGCTAACTAACTCGCGCGCCCACAATGCACTGGTGATGACCTCACATATTACATCACTCATGACATGGTCAGTGACATTACTGATGACATCATCCACGTGATAATCTGATGCACATACTGATGCCCTAATATAAACTTTGATACATGCACTCTAAAAAACAGACTACTATTTTTGAAACCATACACACAGCCATGCCAGATAATACATACCACCCACTATTTCCTCGGTCTACACACACATCCAGTCACTTATACATGCAGGTTCTCATCAATACAGTACTATAATATGCACTTGTATACCTATGCATACAGTCCAACTCTGCCACTCATCAATAGTGGCTCACACACCTAGTCAGTCATGCAAAGAAACAATCACATACCCATTTACTCATGTGTACAGTTATACACACCAACTCCGTTATTTATACACGCACCACATCACTTATTTATGCAGATACTAACACTTACTGTCTTATACAATCACTAATACAAGCAGGCACTCATTTATACACCCACTATTCAAGTAACTTACTCACGTATAGTCATTTATATACACCAACACTCGCATATACTCCCTTAAAACGTATGTAGTTACTCACACATCCACCAGAGACATTCATTCACTCACCAACACACCCATACACTCACACTAGCTCACCCATACAGCCCAGATGTACTTTTGAATCCATACAACCAGTGAATCACTCACTGACATCTATGCAGAGAATCACCCCCCCCCCCCACCCACACTGACACTCAGGCACCCATATAGATAAGACAACAAATTAATAACCCATTTATACACTTCTGTAGCTACTCACCAACCCATGCAGCCGCTTACACACCAACTGAGAGACTAATAGACTTTCACACAGTTTAGTCACTAACCCATGCATTCAGTAACACACGTTCAATGGCTCACTTATAAAGTCAGTCACGCACCTACTAAATAATCCCTTCAGGCACTTGTAAATCCACTCATTCTTCAGTACACCTTGGCATAGATATATATGAAAAATATTGAAACTTTACAGAGAAACACATTCACTGTATGATGTCATCAGTGATGTCACTGACCATGTCATGAGTGATGTAATATGTGACGTCATCACTAGTGCATTGCAGGCGCGTGAGTTATAGTTACCCTAACTAACTATAACGGGTGAATTTCTCTGGTTTTATGATTCAAATGTCCAACTTACTATAATGTCCCTGCAACCTATGGTTTTTTAGTGAATTTCATAGGTTTTTTAAATGTTAATTCCCAACTATACCGTCTGTAAAACCTATGGTTTCTTCAGTGAAGCATTCGTGGGCGCACTCGACTGCTGGTTTTCCTGGTGACTCAAGTAGCTGCCCATGAAGAAGAGCTGAAATACTTCAAACACATCTGCATCGTGAACATAATTGCCGGGATGTGGTTGCTGGCTGCCGTAAACTAAGGAAACCTCCGGTTTGCAGCAGCAGTCGAGTGCGCCCAGGAATGCTTCGGGCCATTGTTGAAAGAAATAAATAAATAAATAAATCTATATTTTTTTCAAATGAGACTGAACAGCTCGAGATCAATTGCACTTTTATCAAATGATCTTGGTACTTGAAGACGCACCTTAAAACAATGGACCTGCTGATTAACTACTGTGTAGGGTGTGGGGTTTAAGAGTGTTGTCTTTGTTTTGATCCTTGTGGAAAATACTTCATGTCCCGCGAGGTGCGGTTAACGTGTTATGGGATGCATCTTAGCAGTGTGATGCATGAGGAAGTGAGAGAGACAGGTGCATGCACGGTTAATGGTTTTGAGTGAGCTAAATCTTTGAGCAGTTTTGCATATCCTTCTATGGTGTTATTTTCTTGATACACTTGACAATAAAGAAATAATAATTACACATTTGTAACTCGCAAACTTATCACCCCTAATTGCGCTGGAGAGCCATCGGGGAGATTAAGTGAGCTATTGCCCAGAGCCACATGATGCAGAGCTGAGCTGCTGCCGGGGATCGAACCGTGAGCCCCGCGCCCCGGAGTCAGCCACTCACGCCTCTGTGCCACACTTGGATTACTGCACTGAGTTATAACTTCTGAGATTTTGTTTGTAAGGTTTATGGTTCTGAGCAGATGTAGGTTGGAGGAAGTCCTGAATCCGAGATCTGCTGGGTTGGACTTTGTTATTGTCATTTCATAACCGACTGCCATTGTGAGATGTCAAAAAGCGGCTATCGCATGTAAATCGATGTAGCCCGCAGTGGTGAACTAAATTTAAAGTCCTCCGTTGGCCTTCAGCATGTGATAAATCTCTTTACTTCCATGCTTGTTCAGTTTGTGATGGGTGGTTTATTGCTGTGGACTGGCATGGTAGTGGGTGAAGGACATGACACATAGCAGTTTTTAGGTCTTATGCGAGTGTCGGCAGTATAAGGAAATTATTATGCAGTTTAAAGAACTGCAATTGACTGCCCAACCACCGAGTTTTTTTGGTATTATATATTGTAATTGCATGTATAAAGCAAAAAAACTACCCCTAAAGAGATTGCGGAACTTCACATCGGGCAGCACGCCTTACCGAAGCCAAGGGTTACGTTTTTTTGGAGGGGGGTTTCTTGTCTGTTATTGGGATTAATCTTGCACTCTTAAGAAAAACATGCCAAACATTTACTCACGTTTTTGTGTGGCGGATTAAATTAATAAGAACGAGTTGTGATCTTTAGTGGCAGAGGGAAATATGTGCATTAATGCATTGTGTGGCAGTATTAATAGATGAGCTATATGAGGTTAGGTATTGTTCGTTTGCAGGGGCATGACTTTCACTGCAGTGGTTGTGATCTTTGAAATGAGGTATTGGCAATTTGGAGAGATGCGAGAGTATGGATTATGAAAAACATGCATGTGTCTTAGAGTAGGCTGTGTTCTATATGATCAGCACCGGCTTGGTTCTGCATAGAACTGGGCCTGCCACTGCTTTGGTCTTACAAGCACATGTATACACCTGGTCCTGACACTGTCCTGGCAAGCACCATGAGCACGTGTAAGGAGAGGGTCTGTTGTGCCTTGCCGCAGGGAGCAGGGATGTTAGCTTAGGTTAGCTAAAAACTGCTTACTATTTTTGAATCTTACATCTTTTTTTTTTTATTTATTTACCTTTCTTAGCACTTTATACTGCTGTACGTTTTTACGCATTCAAAGTCTTTCTGCAATGACTGTACATTAGGAAGATTTCAAACCGCTTAAAAATCTTTTTGCATGCCCAAGTCATCATTTAAATTAATTACTTGTGCAGTGTAAGAGGCAAACTTTGGATCAAAAGCAAATATTTGTTTGTTTTCCAGTTCCAACACTGGCGCAGCAACCGGTGTCAGTTTTGGTACGCTTGGTGCCGCCACTAGTCAACCAGCTGCCACACCAGGAACATTTACAGGCGGACTCTTTGGAGCAAAACCTGCGACAGGCTTCACATTAGGCGGCTCGAATACAGGTATGCACGTGTAGCTATTTGGGAGACAAACTTCATGGGAAGTATCTCAGTGCTGTACGTTATTGGTGGTTTCCACTTTTTTCTATACTATTACAGTTAAAATGCACATATTTGCAGTTGTATCACATTTCGTATATTTACAGAACTGCTGAAAAATTGGTTAGAATCCAGATCCCTACGTTCGAAGATTGTGTTTTTATTCCTGGCTTGTCTCAAAATGTATTTCCTTTTATATGTGTTTTTTTAGGTCCCGAGAGAGCACTAGGACTCTTATCAGTGCTTTAAATGGGAAAAAATAAGTGCAGGTACTCATTAATATGAGCTAGAGGTGTAGCAAGTGGGCGGGGCTAGGGGCGGGGCTAAGAGTAACATATGATTATACATAATGAATTCTATACCAGTTGCAGCCACTATCAAAACACATGAAAAATGCGTTTATGTAAATGAAACGGGTTAACTTGTTACACAAAATGAAATCCAAACAGGATGATATGTGAACAGTTCGGCGTTTTGTAATATTTGTTGCTTTTTATTGCCATACTGTTATTTGTTGTTGTTTGGCACAATACTATCTACTCTCAGGCATACACCCGCACACTCTCACACTCCCTCTAAAATCTCCTGAGTGTCCTGATTCTCTCCCTCTTTCCCTCAATTTTCTCTCACAGAAAAACAGACACACACAAGTCGGCAAGCACACCGACATAAGCAAACACTCACAAAAAGTCTCAGGTGGGAGTAAATCCATTTAAAACTCCTTCCCTCCCATGAGTTTATAAATTGCCTCTGTCCATGTGCTACCTTCATACCTGTGTTTGCCCAAATGCACACAATAGTTGGAATGTGATTAACAGCACAGGGCCTAAATGGGTCCTCCCGAACACAGGGACATCATGCAAATGATCCTGCGCAAAATAGTTCAACAGCGGCTCTGCTTAGGACTATAGAAGCGCCGTGGCTATCAAATGGGTTCCAACCTTGACAGCCGAGTGCTCACCAGCACTAGCAGCCAGTGAGCCTACCTTTCATGAGTATTGGTACTCTCCTCAGCAGTAGAGATGTGCTGATACTAACAGGAATAAAAATAATAATAAGTGCTGGTACACAGTACCTGTGAGTACCAGCCCATTTAAAACAACGCCAGTATCCTTTTCCTTACGACAAGGCTCTTCCTGGTTCCATTGCTTTACATAGGCATGTCCTCTCCATTTGCCTCTCATCTTTACCCAGCCTCTAAGCTTATCTCCCTAGTTCTGCTCCTCTTCCTCCCACCTTTCGCTTACTCTCTCCACAAGTCTTACATTTCCTCACTGGTTTTTTCCCTTCTTGTCTCCTTTTCTCCCCTCCATGCTGTATTCATCCCCTAAGTTTGCCATATGGCCAGTATTTTGGTTTTGCAGTGTGTGTGTGTGTCTGCGTCTGTCTGGGTGTGCGCTTGTCTGGGTGTGTGTGTGTCTGGGTATGAGTGTGTGTGTATGTGTGTCTGTCTGTATGTATGTGTGTCAGTGTGTGTGTGTTTAGGTGTGTGTGTGTATGTGTGTCTGTCTGTCTGTATGTGTGTCAGTGTGTGTGTGTTTAGGTGTGTGTGTGTGTCTAGGTGCGTATGTCTGGGTGTGTGTGTCTTTGTGTGTGTGTTTGTCTGTGTGTCTATCTGTATGTGTGTCTGTATGTGATTGTCTGTGTGCCAGTGTGTGTGTGCCAGTATGTGTGTGTGTGCGTGTGAATTATAAGAAATTCAACAGATGTATGACTTTACAGAAATGTGTGTTTAAAAAAAAAATACAATTTCTAAGACGTTTCATGAATACAGACCTCAACAAATGTGTGGTATTTTTACCTGAAAATAAGTGGCAAACCTATCGCCTCACTTCTTTACATTCATCCCACCTCTTTTCTACTGTTAACCTCATCTTTATCCCCAACCAAAGCCATTGCCAGATGTCATGTAGCTCATTCCTAGAGTACTGCAGCGTTTCCTGCTATTCATTGCCATATGCGTGGGGCTACCGTCACACCCATAGAGCCAGTACTCAGGTCCGTCACTGGTGTCTTGTAAATACGGTGATTAATGTTGGAGGGGCTCACAAAGAGAAGCAGCTCCTGTCCTGAATAAAAAAAATGCTAAGAAAACCGGCTTTGGCGAAGTCAGAGGATTTTTTTAGGGGTTGCCAATAGCTTTAGTACAGTCCGTCCCATCAATATCCTAAATACAACATATTACTGACTGTTTTTCTTAACCCATTTACACACCTGATGGAGAGGGGCAGAGGTGAGGCTAAATCACTTTCAGCTGAATAGTCGTTGCGCATGTGATCGACAGGGAAGGGTCTGTCTAGACCCTGCACTGTTAATCACAGCGTGACGCACATCAAGCCCTCTTTGACCCCTGCAGTCTCAGGCCATTCACATGGACGCTGCTGGAATCTCCAGCAGGGACTCTGCAAAGAGGCTTTGCGTGCCTACACGCTCTAGAGAAACAGAGCGACATCTACCCTTTGCAATAGGAGAGACATACCTGGAGCCTGCAGTCCCGTTTAATAGGGTACCGGTACTCTCCCTTGTCTAATGAGAAGTGCCGGTACTGAGGGCCTAGAAATTCAGAAGTGCCGGTACTCAGTACCGGTGAGTACCGGCCCATTTAAAGCACTGACTCTTATAAGAAAGCAGAGCACTTCACAGATATGTTAATAACTGGAGGATCTGGAATGTGAAGTGTTATGGCAAATAGAACAGCTTAATGTTTACTGTCCTTATAAGACTAGACTAACATGGTCAGGTGCTCCTCCTTAAGATTCAGTCTGGCCATCTAACCACCTTCCTGCAATAGACTCCTGATAAAGTGCATGCCTGCCATCTTGAAATTGCTGTAACTCAACCAGGCATTTTATTACGGGGTGCAGATTGCCCCTCGCCCCTTTTTTTGGCAGTAAAATGTATAGCCTAACAACCCAGACGAGTGAGGAAAATAATTATGAATGTTCCTCTAGGTTTATATCCTTGTCCACCATTCTTATGGTATTATCTCGATAAAAACAATGGGAACTGGACATATCAGTTTTGTAGTGGTTCCAAAGACGTGTACAGAAATTAAACAAAACTGTTATGTGCAAAATGGTTCTCTTGTAAAATGCTCAACCGTTCTTGCATATGAAACCGTTTCTTTGGGGGGGGGGGGTCTTGTTAACACTGTATTAATCAGCAACAGCTAGACGTGGTCTGTGTCCTAATGCTTTGAAGGTTTCAGTGAATGTGGTAATACATCATTTGATGCACACCTGAAACCAAAACCACAGAATTCTAAAAAAAAAAATAAAGCTTTTTTCAGACCCCCAAATTAGATGGCAAGGAGGTGCACTGCATATGAATCTACAACCGTAGAATCTACAACCTCAGATTGGTACGGCTTAGCAGCGCTTTTCCTTACATGCCTCATTAACTATATTCAGGGCTCTCATTCCCTTGCATTTATGTGCACTTGGACAGCCTCAACTGTCTAGTGGAAAAGTCAGCATTCACTTGCAGAAAGAAAAAAGCTCTGATATGAATTGTTATCTTTAGGATTAACCTATTGCCCAGAAAGCTCCTTCAGCTACAGCCAGACCAGAATTGACATCTACAAATACATTCGAGAACTAAAACTTACAAAACACCATCTCCAAAGCCAAACGAACAGGCTGCTATTCCAACAACAAGCAGGACTCTGGGATCTAACAGCCTTCAAATATCAGATATTTATTTAATGCAGGACCTGCAGGAATTGCTGAATGAGGATGTAGAAATCAGTCGAAAACCATCACAATTAGTTGTAGCATAACAAGCCCTCGACACATATGGAATGACTGCAACACCCTTCAACCTAAGTCAACATTTACACCCATGATGCCACGAGATACATCTGACATGTTTAACGAAAAGGTAATTGAACAAATCAAAAAGCTCTGACAACTCAAAGAGCACATAAAAAAACAGTGACCATAACAGGAGAAAGCACAACTTAATTAAGAAATTACAAAATGACTGCCTGATTATAATATGCAATGCTGACAAAGGTGGAAATATTGTCATTTGGCCAAGTTCAGAGTTCATGTTGGAAGCTTATAAACAATTGAATGATATTCAGTGTTATATGAGAAGCAATGTGCATACTGTAAGATGTCAATCAATTTCAATTGAAGATGGTCACATGGAAAAATAATAACTTACTGACCATGGAAGAATACAAATTCCTGCATAATGAACATCCAGCTATGCATGTTCTATATTTTATTTCAAAGGTTCATAAAAATACAGTTCCACCGCCGGGCAGGCCCATAATCTCTGCCAGAAACTGCATATATGAATGTACCGCTCAATATGGATTTTTTTCTACAGGGTTACGTACGGAGTTTACCGTCCTTTGTCCAAGATATAAGTGACTTCTTAAAGAGGATAAACAATATCCCATGGAGCCAGCAATATCTTCTAATGACACTAGTCATAACATCTCTTTATACGAGCATCAACCATCATGATGGTTTAAGAGCTGTTGAACACTTTCTTAATAGTAGACCTTTAAAACTTAAGGAACACAGCAAGATGTTGACTTCCATGATAAAATGGTGTTTATAGAACAACTGTTTCCACTTTAACAAAGGCATATTTCACCAGGTCTGCAGAGTTGCTATGGGTGCCTGCTTCTCTTCTAGTTAAGTGTGTGTTTACACATGGGCTGGTGGGTGGAGCGAATACTCCTGGTTGACCAAAGCGTTCGTTGGAACAATCGTGTAATTTGTTGGCTCCGCTACATTGATAATTTGTTTAGAGTGTGGAAGGGAACCCAAGAAACTGCAGAAGAATTTGTGACTAATAATAATCTCAGCACCTTCAATCTAAACTTTTCAGCACATATTAACAATCAGAGGGTTGATTTCTTGGATGGGCAAATTTTCATTAGGGTTAACAAAATTGAGTCCCGATTGCATTGGAATGAAACGGCTGGAAATTCTGTACTGCATGCTAGTAGCTTCCACCCCCGGCATGTGATTAATAGCATTCCATATGGGGAAATGCTAAAGAGAATTTGCAGCCATGAGGACGTTAAAGTCGGCTCTACAAGAGTCTAAAAAAGATTCCTAGCACGTGAATACCCCTTACATAATATTGATCAGGCTATATAAAAAAACGAGGCTAAAATAGGGAAACTGCTATTTGAGAGGAAATAATAATAACAATTCAAATACAACAGAAGGAGCTAGGCTCATTCTGACATACAGAAAACAGGAACATCAGCTTAGGTCTATTCTTAAAAAACAGCGGCTGATAATTTTAAGTGACCCTGTGATAGGCCAAAAACTCCTGAAAACAACAGTTATCACTTTGAGAAAAGCTATATCTATAAGTAATGCATTGGTAAAAAGCAGTCTTTTATATTACGGAAACAGGCAATTGGTTAACATCCAAGAAGGTATTCTACAAATGCAATTCCAGTAGAGCCTGCCAATTTGGTACCAATACAAACCATAACCACACTCCATTCCATGATAGCCTGTAAAGATTGAGAAATTCCTCACTTGTGAAACCGAATTTGAAGTTTATGCTCTTGAAGGTACATGGGAGTTACATTATATTGGGAGCACCAAATTGCAAGTTCCCAAACTAATGTTACAGAATACAAGAGCCTTAATCAATTATGATTCCACATATCGGGTCGCCCGCCACTTTAAACAACATCACAATAACAATGTTAGCCATTTTAGATATTTTGTAATAAATGCGTTAACAAATTTAAGGCGAGGAGGAAACCGAGAATTGGTGCTAAGAGAGTTGGAGACAAGGTACATTTTAAATGTGGATATGGTGTCTCCCTATGGGCTCAATACTACTGAGGATCTATACACTTATCTCTAACATTTGAATCTTAAAATCATGTTTTTATAGATTGATACAGAAACTGCCACAATTACAAGCATGACCACATCTATTTGAATGTTAATATTACATGTTGTAGACCTTGAACCGAGTCACTTGAAAAAAACCTTTAAAAAATAAAAGGGGGCAGAGTGGAAACACCCTGACCCCTTTGTCTTCTTGGGGGTGAGGGGGCAGCCACTCCTCCTGTCGCCTCTAGAAAGTCCCGCATAGCGGGATTGCTAAGAGGTCTTTGGGGGCCAAGTACTCTTTCTCTACCACCCTGCAAACGCGCCTCCTGGCACACTACTGATTTGGGGATAAAGTCCACTTTACTCCTGAGGAACCTTGGGGGGCCAAGAAGCCCTCCTGTTACCTCTGGTAAGTCCAACACAGTCGGATACCTGAGAGCTCGTCGGAGGCCTTGCACCCTTTCTCCACCAATCTTTAAACGTGGCTACTAGTTAAAAAAACATAGAAATTCACTTAAAAAAGCAAAGGTTACATGGACGTTAGTTAGCAAATAGAATTAAAAAAAAACCTTGTATATTCACTGAAAATACCAAAGGTTACAGGGACGTTTTGGTTGGACTCCGATTTCACTCGTACAAAACCAATGAAGTTCGGCAGTTAGTTATCTGTGCTAACTATAACTTACGCCCCACAATGCAATGCTTATGACCTCACATATTACATCACTCTTGACATGGTCAGTGACATCACTGACTTCTCAAATGACATCACTAGTGACATTTTCCACAGAACCACTCACACACCTACTCGCACCCCAACTCACACCCCATACAACCTCTCGTAAATCCACTCACATCTGCACAACCACTGACATACCCATTCACAGACCTATACCTGTACTCTCACACCCACTCCTCCATTGAGCCACTCTCATACACTCACTAGTACAGCCACTCACACAGCTATTCACTCACCCATACAGCCACTCATATAACCTGTTACTCACCCATACAACCAGTCGCATAACCTCACACTCACCCATACAGCTACTCCCACACCCACTCACTCTCCTAATCAGCCTCCCAACACAACCACTTACTCACCCTTACAAGTCATCACACCCTCACTCACACAAAAACTTACATACTCATTCACACATCCATACAAGCCCTCGCACATCCTTACCCGAACATCAATTCACAAAGACACTCTCTCTCCAATACAGTCATTCACACACAAGCTCACTTACATCAACACCTACTCAAACACTCACTCTCCCATACAGCAACCCATACAGCGACTTACACACCCAGTCACTCACCTAGGCAGCCAGTCATACACCCATACACCCATACACCCATACACACTTCCATACAGTCACTACACACCCACTTACCCACCCATAAAGCCACTTACCCTGCTACCCACCCATACAGCCACTGACACACCCATTCCCCAATACAGCCATTTGCAGGCAGTCACACAGCCCCTTATTCAGCCACTTACACACCCATACGTACATGGATACATACAGTCACACAGCCACTCACATGATATATATTAAAAGTAGTATCTCTCATTGGTAGTACACCTAGTATACTACAACATTTATAGTACCTTAGTATATATGTGTAACAATTATGAACTCTTACAAAATACTTACACTCACTGGAAGTTGTCCTCCGTGATGTCACTGACCGTGTCATGAGTGAAGTAATATGTGAGGTCATAAGCAGTGCATTGCGGGGGTGTAGGTTATAGTTAGCTCAGGTAACTATAACTTAAGAATTTCTCTGGTTTTGTGTGGGTGAAATTTGAGGTCAATTATAACGTCCCTTTTCAGTGATGTTTATATATGTGTTTCTGTATTTGTGTGTGTGTGTGTATATATATATATATATATATATATATATATATATATATATATATATATATATATATATATATATATATATATATATATATAATATTGTGTGTATTTTGTTTATAATTTATGTGGTAACTTAATAATTGAATTCTCTTTCTTTCTTTCATCATAGGAACAGTTGCACCTCTTGCAACAGGATTATCACTGGGTAAGCTTTTTTGTTCTTTTATATTTTGAAGTGAAAACTATGGTACAATCTGGAAACTATTCTTTTTTTTTTTTTTAACTTTAGTTAGGACTTCACACAGTCTCACTGATAAGCTCTTTAGAACTGTACACAGTATGTCAAATGTAGCCTTTTAGAGGAGTAACAATATTCCAGCTATGGCATTCAGAGTTGGACGATTTTCCAGATGAACCCTTCAGAATAGGACACAGTGCTCCAGGTAAGGTCTTAAGTGTGTTAATTGCACTGTATAGTGGTAGCTCAACATGTGTTTTTTTTCCTAACTTTAACGTTTGCATGCATGTTATCGAACATTAGTCTATAGCTGCCTGTGCTGTAACAATCTGCTGCGATCTGTTGTCTGCCTGTGGCGATTTCACTACTGAGCCCCATATTATAACTTTCGTGTGTTGATGAAATTTGTGAAGTCTTTTCAGTATACAAATGGATTGGTGTTTCTGGTCCATGTTTTCTTTGAAGGTCGTATTTAGTACATATATGAAAGGTGTTACTTGGGAGTGCAGGGCTGTTCTCCTTTATACCTTTTCATTGAGACATGTGTGCTTACTCCCACATAACTTTTACACCAACAAAATATTGCAATGCCAGGTTTACCCTCTTTCCCACTGTAAACTGCAGCGAGTAAAAAAAAAAAACGATCTGGATTTTGTACTTATTTGGCTTGGTCTGAAAAAATAGCTCAAGTATGTTATTTTAAAATTTTATAAAATGTATTTAAATAAAAAGTGGATGTTTTTTCTAAAGATGACCTCACTGGTATTTTGTTAGAAAATCTCCTTTCGAGCTTTCTAAAATTGGTGTGAAGTAAAATATTTTGCACTCTTTTTCATAAATATTTATGTGGTTTCTTACTGCTTGAAATTGGTGCAATTGGTACAAAAAATGGGTGTGAAAGCCATGGTTAAACCTAAGCTAAATGCTTCTAAACGGCAGACCATAATTTTGAATTCACAAAATTCCGATTTATCAGTAAAGAAGATCTTGGCTACATGCTTAATATCTTTAATTTGCATTGAAAGGTGGCCTGTAAAAGTAACGTATAGCTAGGATACAGTTACAGCTAGTGTCAAACAGAGATCTTACTTTCCTAGTTTTTCTGAAAATATGTGGTACAAAGAGCCAACAACTGAGCTGCTAATTGCATTTCCTTTTTTATTGTGTACTAGCTGACTGCTAAAACATGTGTTCGAGGCATATGGGCAGCAGATCACACACTACTGCATAAATCGCCATCTGGTGGTGGGCCAGGATGATTACACTTTGTTGTTGTCCTGGTAGTCTTTTTGTATGTAGATGACTCCTCCTCTGGAGCATAGTGCGCATGGGCATCAACTCTATCTTCAGATTGTTTTTTTCCGCCATCGGGCTCGGATGGGTTTGTCCCTCGGTCCCGTTACCAATCTCCTTTCTACGCCCATTCCTTGATTTCCACAGCCGGTATAGTTTTCGATTGCGCTTTCCTTCATACTCGTGTCGAAAAATCTTGCAACTCGATTCCAGCATTTCTTCGGGGCGGTTGGGTCCAACTGTGCCAGCGGGCCTTCGGCTCATGGAAAAGAACACCCTTCAAGAAGAGCCCTCAGTGTGGACACAAATTTCCCCACACTGATCTACATGAAGTGTGCAATCTGTCCTTGGTCCCAGAGCACGAGAGCAGAGATTGCCAGGCCTGCACTTCGTTACGGTCCAAGAAAACTATCAGGGACAGTCTAGCTCGAAGAGTCATGGCGCAGTCCTCTTCATCGACACCTGATCTCATCATAGATGAATCTCAAGGCGATCTAGAGTCACAAGAACAGCAGCAGGAAGACTTTGTTTCCGAAGCAGAGGATTCAGCTTCCGGAACCGAAAAACAAGCAGACGATGACGATCCCATTCCAGTTGGTCAACAGGTCGTGAGTACAAAAGCGACCCTGCTCACAACCCCATACCGAGACAGGCTTCAGTTCCACCTCCACTTTCGGGTCCAGATGCACCCCGACCACAAACTTTCAACGCCCCGCCTTCGGGCCCGGCAACGAAAAATACCAAAAAAGCCTCTAGGTGACTCAGGTTCGAGTCAGCCTGTTGGTCCTGAAAAGTCCTTACACAAAAACTAACTCAGGCACCGAAGCAAACCTCGGTACCAAAATCGGTCGAGCAGAAAACAAGCTCTGCACCTAAACTAATTTCCACAACAAAAACTGTCGAATGGAAAACAACTCTGGTACCGAAACCAATCCAACCAAAGACCACTTCGGCATCGAAACACACTTCGGCACCTAAAGTCATCAACCCGAAACACAGTTCAGAACCAATAACTCCGGATCCGAAAACATCCGATCCGAACAAAAAACATGAGCCCGAAGAAAGCTTCTGACCACAAGTATTCGGAACCGAAACCAAAATCTGCTCCAAAGACTAATACACGCTGCTAAACCTTCTGAACACCTTGGCCCCAAGATAAGTCGGTGCCGAAAAAGGATGCTTCTACAGAAGAGCTTTTCCATCCAGATCCAAAACAAAAGACTCTTCTTATTCATCCAAAGACTGGATATGCTATTACTGTGCCTACAGTTGATACTTCACTAGAAAAAATCAAGAAAGATACGGACACTGCATAGTTCATAGGAGCATTACAAACTCAGACTCCCAGAGCATCCTTTCATCGCACCTCTTACAGAGGCGCCTCCAGAAATTTTCCTACGGATACCGCCTCTTCTTATAAAGCACCCACCCAATCCTCGCCCAACAGAGGTTATTACAGAGGGAGCTACAGAGGCAACAACACTTAAGGTAGAGGCAGAGGTAACAACACCCGTACTGCCTCCACTCCCTAACAGTGACTTCCCTCCCCTACCCCTAGACCATTCCACTCCTGTCGGGGGAAGAATACAACAGTTCCTACCTGTCTGGAACTCCATCACAACAGACAGGTGGGTGAGACAAATAGTTCAGTTGCCTAGAGCTCACTTCCACTCCTCCAACAATACCACCCAACAGCGTCCCATGTCACAAGAGCATCTCACACTCCTAAAACTAGAAGTGGCCATTCTACTGAAGAAAAATGCAATAGAGCCAGTTCCAGTACACCATCAAAACACTGGAGTGTACTCCGTATATTTTCTTATTCCCAAAAAGGATGGCTCCCTCAGACCTATATTAGACCTGACACCCCTAAATCTTTACATACAGTCTGACCACTTCCATATGGTCACATTACAGCAGGTCCTTCCTCTGTTAAAACAAGGCGACTTCTTTGCTACCCTAGATCTCAAGGACGCATACTTCCACATTCCCATCCATCAAGCTCACAGAATATACCTGCGATTTGTACTGGGCGGTCAGCATTACCAATTCAAAGTCCTCCCTTTCGGAGTAACTACAGCACCTTGAGTTTTCACAACGGGTCTTGCCGTAGTAGCAGCACACTTGAGAAGGGAGAACATCCATCTCTTACCATATCTTGACGACTGGCTAATAAAACCAAAGTCATACCACCAGTGCCTGCAGCACACGTACCAGACCATTCATCTGTTACACAAGCTCGGGTTCACTATAAACCAGACAGTCACATCTACACCCATCCCTGTTTCAACAGTATCTAGGTGCCACAGTAGATACCTCCAAGCACTTGCATCCCCCAATCCAGCAAGGATACAAAGTATGCAAGCTCTTATACAAAAATTCCAACTGCAACATTCACTACCAGCTCGAGTGTTCATGCAACTAATTGGAATGTTGGCGTCTTGCATCTTCGTTGTACCGCATGCAAGACTCCAAATGCGCCCCCTTCAAGAACGCTTAGCAAGCCAATGGAACCAGGCTCAAGGTCAATTAACAGATCTGGTGGTGGTTGACGACCGGACACATCGCTCTCTGCAGTGTTGGAACACCAAAAACCTTAACAAAGGACAGCCGTTCATAGAGCCAGTTCCACAGGTGGTGCTAACAACGGATGCATCCCTCACTGGCTGGGGAGCTCATTTGGCACAGCACACAGTACAGGGCAGGTGGACACTGCAGCAAAAGCTACTAAACATAAACCATGTGGAGTTGCTAGCCATTTTTCTAGCTCTAAAATCTTTCCAACATTACCTATCAAGCAAGGTTGTGTTAGTCCGCACCGACAATATGACAGCCATGTACTATATCCAAAAACAGGGAGGAACACTCCTTACAGCTCTCCCGGCTGATGCAGAGCATATGGAGGTGGGCTATTCCTCCAAAAATCTTCCTATTGGCAGAACATCTACCAGGAGTTTACAATCAGTTTGCAGATCTGTTAAGTCGTTACAGAATCACGAGTGGGAACTTCATCTGCAAGTTCTTCAACCTTTCTTTCAACAGTGGGGACAGCCAGAAATCGATCTGTTCGCCACACACCTCAACTCCAAATGCCCAAGCTTCGCCGTCCGGTATCCACACCCATTGTCCAAAGGCAATCCAATATGGATGAGTTGGTCAGACAGATTTGCGTACGCTATTCCGCCTCTCCCACTCATTCTGTTAGTGGTGCGAAAGCTGCAGCAGCACTTCCTCACATTTGATTCTCATTGCACCAACCTGGGCAGGACAACCATGGTACACCACTAAAACTCTCAGTGGTACCACATCAGAAACTAAAATTCTCTCTACACCTGCTAACACAGAGCCATGGACAGATCATGCACCCAGATCCCATGCAGCTCAACCTAGCGATTTGGCTCCTGAGGCCTTAGAATTTGGATATCTCAATCTCCCACCTGATTGCATGAATGTTATCAAAGAAGCTAGACGTCCCACCACTAGGGCATGCTATGCAGCCAAGTGGAAAAGGTTTGTTATATATTGCACCAATAATATTAACCCACTGGATGTTTCCATCCAAAATATCATATGCTACTTGCTACATCTACAAAGATGCAATTTAGCATATTCCTCAATCAGGTTACATCTTGCTGCTAAAGCAGCTTACCTTCAAAACAGAGAGCATCTGTTATTATTCAGAGTTCCTGCCATCAAAGCCTTCATGGAAGACCTCAAAAAAATAATTCCTCTCAGGGTACTACCCTCCCCTGTATGGAATCTAAACATTGTTCTCATTAGGCTTATGGGTCCTCCATTTGAACCCTTGCATAAGTGTGACTTACAATTTCTTTCATGGAAAGTTGCTTTTTTAATTGTGATTACTTAACTCAGAAGAGTATGCGAGATCCAGGCATTAACAATTCAAGAACCATTCCTGCAACTCCATCTCAACAAGGTAGTCCTAAAGACTAATTCCAAATTCCTTCCATAAGTTATTTCACCGTTCCATCTAAATCAGTCTATTGAGTTGCCAGCGTTCTTCTCCCAACCTCTTACAGTTGCTGAGAGCTCTCCATACATTAGATGTCAAAAGAGCTCTCCTCTACTATATTGATAGGACAAAGCCATTTCTTAAAACAAAACAGCTTTTTGTGTCCTTTTCTTCTCCACATAAAGGTAATCTCATCTCAAAAACTGGGATTGCAGGGTGGATTGTTGAATGCATTCAAATTTGCTACCAAAAAGCAAAGCGCACTCTGTCCATTCCCCCTAGGGCTCATTCCACTTGTAAACTAGGGGCATCTATGGTATTTTTAGGAAACATTCCCTTAGATGACATCTGCAAAGCAGCCACATGGTCTACACCGCATACATTCACAAAGCACTACTGTGTAGATGTGCAAGCAAACCAACAACCTGCTGTGGTCCAGGCTGTACTCAAAATACTATTCCAAACCACTGCAACAGATACTTGTACTCGCCGCTAAGGGAGAGAACTGCTATGCAATCAATGCACTAGTGTGTGATCTGCAGCCCATATGCCTCAAACGGAAAATGCTACTTACCAGTATGCATCTGTTCTTGGCATGTAAGGCTGCAGATTCACACGCCCACCCGCCTCCCCGGCTGCCTCTATCTGTTCCAGTATTATCTTAATTAGATACCCCATACATGGACATCCCTTTCTGTTCTCACACAACTCCATCATTTTCCCTAATGGCGAAAAACAATCTGAAGATGGAGTAGATGCCCATGCACACTAGGCTCCAGAGGCGGAGTCATCTACCATACAAAGACTCTTCCAGGACAATAGCAAATTGTAATCATCCGGGCTCACCACCAGATGGCGATCTATGCACTAGTGTGTGAATCTGTAGCCCTACATGCCAAGAACAGATGCATACTGGTAAGTAGCATTTTCCTTGTAGCGTACAAAAAGTTGAATAAAATGAGTTGTGCAGATAATCTCGGACTCCGTTTTTTTAGGGTACTCGTGCGTGCCAAATCTCTAGTAATGAAGAAACATTTTGAAAGGGGCTTAGAGCCTACCTAATACTTGCCTTTACTTACCATTGGTTGGTTCCCCAACACACTTGTTTTTTTATTGGACAGTGCCTCCTCCTCCTCCTCCCTCCTCCGGCTTCCTCCTGGGGCTTTGTGTGTGTGTCCCTGCCGTGGAGCTTAAACCAAATACTGCTGCTGTGCATACGCGCCTGCAGAGATACTTTTTTTTTAGTTAATAGTCCAGCACTCCAAGTGCATCTTTTTGCACTCATTTGTCATAGTCTGACCTGCCCAAGTCCGGCCTAGCTAGATAAAGAACTGCTTCTGAAAGTAGAATATGGCAGCACACGCCATAGGTAATTTAACTCCCCTCATGTACTGGGCACTTTATTTTCCTGACACAAAAAATTAAGCGTGGCTCAATGCCACCTGCACGGCCCAGATGGACAGCAGTGCTCTGCCGTTACAAATTAATCTATTAGACCCCTAGCCAAAACACCCCAGGGCCCATACAGTATTTTCTGAAAACCCAAGAGGAAAAACTCAGCCCCCAGGTGGCATTCCTTCATTCTTTACTGAAAGGCACCTTGCAAAGAACTGGGTTTCCACTTCTCACGAGGCTCCTTCATCCTGAGTCCCTGCCTACCAAACAAAAATATTGGGTGGGGTAATTATGCAGCCCTCAACAGAATGCAAAACTGCAGAGAGCCATGTGTAAACTGGTGCACAGCCGAGACTTCTTTAATCACTGGAAATCACATCGCCCCCACCATTGCTTTTTCGATTAAACAAATTGACTGTAAAACCAAGAAATATCAAGGGCATGTCAAAAAACACTATCAATAAAAAAGGAAGGATTAGCTGGAAAATCACACTTGGGGTTCTGTTAATTGGCAACTCACTAACTGGGAAATTAATTAACTAGACCCATGGGGTAAAAATAACCGTAAAGTAAATATTGCATCATTGCTGAAATGCAAGCTTCTCCGGTTCTAATCTTTCACCATAAGCACCTTACTGGATTTGAGAAGCTTTTATTTGCACTGTAGATTAGAACGTGCAACTGCAGCCAGACTGAAGACCTGACAGAAAAGCAGCAAGAGAGTAGACTTTCATTTAGGTTTCTACTGTACAGCTCTTGCTCTCTGCTTGTGAAATCTCTTGCAATGAAAAACAAATCTCCCCCCCCCCCTCCATCACCACCCCCACCAGCCCTACTATTTATGCAATTGTGTGAGCAATGGCTATACTGTGTGCTCTGGTGCATCTAGGCTTTGGCTGCTTTTTTCCCCTGGTGTAATTTAATGCTCTGTGCACAGCTGTGATAAGCGGTAGCCGGCTGCCCCAAAGGCGAGATTACTATATTGTATTGTAATTACATTTATATAGCGCTTACTACCCCAGACGAGGCGTCAACACGCTTTCTCGGCGAGTAGCACGCTACTCTGGGACCCATTGAGGATTAGTGTTGAATTTTTATAGTGAAACATGCAAGTACTTTTTAAGTGGTGGATAGGTTATTCAGTTATTTGGATTTGGAATGATAGCAGAAAGATGGAGGAAAAAAGGTTTGTATTTATATAGCGCTTGTTACCCCTGATGGCGTGTTAAAGCACGCTACTCCGGAAGCCCATAAAAGATTAGTGGTGAATTAATATGGTGAAATATGAAATTAATTTCAGTGGTGGATATTAGTCAGTTATTTTGAGTGAGTAGGATAGCGGAGAGATAAAAGGGGAAGAAAGGTTTGCATTCGTATAGCACTTCTTACCCCTGATAGGTGTTGAAGCTCTTTTCTGGTGAGTAGCACGCTACTCCGGAACCCATAAAGGATTAGTGAAATATGAAGTAATTTGAGTTGTGGATATGGTATTCAGTTATTTGGGTAGAGAAGGGTAGGTGGTGGGATAGAAGAGGGAAAGAAGTTTGTATTTATATAGCGCTTGCTACCCCTGATGGGGTTTTGAAGCGTAAGAAGCACGCTACTCTGGAACCCATAAGGATTAGTGTTGAATTAGTATGGTGAAACATGAAAGCAATTTTAGTGGTGGATATGTTAGTTATTTGGATTGAGAAGGGTTGGGAAGGGGTACAAAAAAGAAAAGGTTTGCATTTATATAGCGCTTGTAACCCTGATGGGGTGTTGAGACGCTTTATTGGCGATTAGCACACTACTCTTGAACCCCTAAAGGCTCAGTGGTGAATTAGTATAGTTGAATATGGAATTTGAGAAGTGAACATGTTAGTCTGTTATGTAAGTGGAGGGATAAAAGAGTAAAGGTTTTTTTTTAGGTCTTAACATTAGGAGGAGGCTTTTGGATGAGTTAAAAGGAGTTTTGGAGGGGAGGAGTCAGAGGGAAGAGTTTAGAAAGTTTTTTTTTAGGTTATCGGTATAGTAGGAGGTGTCAGATCATGCAAGGAGGGGTAGAATATAAGAGTCTTGAAAGGGTTATTTTGGGGATCATAGTAGTGGTATGGGGTTTGGGATAAATGAGTCGCTGTAGAGGATATATTGATAGATGTATAGAATGAGAGATGGGGTAGTGCATGGAAAGAGTAGTAGAAAGAAGTTTGAGATCAGTCAGAAGGTTGGGCTAGAAGATGTATTGAGAGAAGTATAGGGTGAGAAATGGGGTAGTGCATTGAAAATGCTAAATTAGAAGAAAGTGATATATAGATCCAAAAGTACATTGGAAGTATTTAGATACATAAAGGAGGTAAGTATATGTAGATTAAAGAAGTGTTTTGTTTAACATATTTTACAGCCAACATAGCTTAAAGAAAAAATAAAAACAATAAAGCATTGCGACGATGCCAGAATTGAGCGCTTTGTTGTGCTTTTTTTTATTTTTTATTTTAGGTCATGTTGCACAGCAGCTTGTGCTGCTATTAACTTGTTGAAAAACATCACGCACAAGGCCCTACACTCAAACTCCCTTGCGTACCTTGCACAGAAACTTGTGATATCTGGAGTAATCAGAAACTCGCGATCTGCCAGTGCCCTCCTACTCCAGCCTGCATGCTTTGGGGAAAAAAAAAACAATCAGGCGTTCGCTGGGGCTGCACCAAGAATATGGAACTTCGAGTAGTTATCCAGTGTCCAGCTGGACAAAGGAATATTTATTCACAATGAATTTCAATTTAAATGAACAAAGTTGCAAGAATCAATTAGAAAAAGAAGGGCACAACGTGAAAGGAAAAAGTAGAAGGAAAGAATATAAAGTGTCAATCAAAGGAGAAGGAGCAAGTAGTGGCTTACATTACAATGTCAGCTTAAGTAAGCTCAACTAAACAGTTTTCCACAAAACAATTTACACAATGGCTTAGTTATGGTACTGGTTAGAAAGTCGACGTTTCGATCCCTAGCTCCTATTACAGTGGGATCATTTTCAGGACTAAGGGTTACAGTTGCCGGATTTTTTAAAAATAGCACTACTCGTGGGAGAGTGTAGGGAACCTTAGGATGAGGTTCGTAGGACTGAGAACACAGTATTGATCGTAAGGTCGGTTACTGGGTCGCTCAATCTTCACAATGTCCTCGATCGTTTGTGATCACAATGCGGTCCGTGTGCCCAGCCGGGCAGATGCTGCACGGAACCGGTTGGAGGCTGGGGCAGCAGGAGTAGGATATTGAAATTAACGAGGAGCTTGATTAGAGTCTCCTGCGAGCCGCAATGGGTAATCCGTATGGGTCGGCGTGATGGCCGACCCATACGGATTACCCATTGTGATCACAAAACGATCAAGGACATTGTGAAGATTGAGCGACCAAGTAACCGACCTTACGACCAATACTGCGTTCTCCGTCCTACGAACCTCATCCTAAGGTTCCCTACACTCTCCCACGAGTAGTGCTATTTTTAAAATCAGGCAACTGTAACCCTTCGTCCTGAAGATGATCTCACTGTAATAGGAGCTAGGGATCGAAACGTCGACTTTCTAACCAGTACCACAACTAAGCCATTGTGTAAATTGTTTTGTGGAAAACTGTTTAGTTGAGCTTACTTAAGCTGACATTGTAATGTAAGCCACTACTTGCTCCTTCTCCTTTGCCTGACACTTTATATTCTTTCCTTCTACTTTCTCCTTTCACGTTTGGTACAGGATTGTGCCCTTCTTTTTCTAATCGATTCTTGCAACTTTGTTCATTTAAATTGAAATTCATTGTGAGTTGGATCACAGCTGGATCAAGCTAAAAACCGACCAAAAAAACTGTTCGAGTTAGTCAAAACCCAAACCAAAACGCAACCTCCACAACCCAACAACTTAACAAAGGCTATCCCAAGTTGCGAAGACTTCTCTGCTTTCTTCAAGCAAAAGAACGACACTATAAGAAGCGATCTCATCAAGGATGTAAGTCGATTCGCCGGCTCCATATGCACAACTAACACTCATGCTAAAAACAACGCTTCATGGACATCCTTCGACATCTATTCCGAAGAATCAATTCACAAGCTGCTGGTCACCTTGAAACCCGCCAATCATCACACGATCCCCTACCTGCCAATGCTGTTAAAGTCCTCACCCCCCTGTTCCTCCCACTCTGGACTAAAATCATCAACTGTTCCCTGCAACAAGGGCTCATTCCAGACTCCCTCAAGATTGGGCAAGTCACGCCTATACTCAAGAAACCCACAGCTGACCCGGCCGACCCAAACAACTATCGTCCTATCACCAATATCACCACTCTAGCAAAACTGTTAGAAAAATGCGTACAACTCCAACTGACAAAACACATTGAGCAGTTTGACCTCCTCAACTCTCACCAATCCGGATTCAGAGCAAAGCATAGCACGGAAACGGCCATGACACACATAATAGATGATGCCCTCCAAATCCTTGATCACAATGAGTCTTGCCTCCTCATCCTCCTTGACCTTTCTTCAGCATTTGATACGGTCAAACACGAGAATCTTCTGGAGCTCCTAAATACCAGAATGGGCATATCCGGGACGGTTCTCAAATGGTTCACGTCCTTTCTACACAACCGTTCTCAGAGGTTCAAGATCAACAACGCACTGTCCTCGCCTGTGCCAGTAACACTGGGCGTTCCGCAAGGTTCCTCCCTATCCCCCACATTGTTCAACCTCGTCATGGAACCACTCACCACCCTGCTTCAATCTTCTAAGGTACATTTCCATATGTACGCCGATGACACTCAGCTCTACCTCAAGCTTCAATCCCCTGAAGACATCAATCTGTTGAATGCCACACTAAGAAACACCCAAGCTTGGCTGGCCGACAATCACCTCAAACTAAATGCTCTGAAAACTGAGTTCCTTCTGATCTCTCCTCCTGCGAAAAAGGCAATCACCCAAACCTGGCTCAATCATCTAACCGCTCTCAGTGTCCAACCCACCATCGTGGACTCAGCGAAATCCCTTGGCATCACACTGGACTGCAATCTCGACATGCAGCAGCATATTAGCATAGCAACTAAAGGAGCCAACTTCCAAATCAACACGCTGAGAAAACTCAAACCCTTCCTACCACCCAAGGACTTCCAAACTGTGGTACAAGCCTTAGTCATTCCTCGCATAGACTACGGAATTGTGGCTCTCAGCGGGCTCCCCCTGACAACAACGGCTCCCCTAAGAGCCTCCCTGAATGCGGCCGCGAGACTCATCACTGGCTCAAGAAAACACTCACATATATCCCCTGACTTAAAAGCCCTGAACTGGCTGCCTATTGAAGCCAGAATTCAGTTGGAAATTGCCTCTATGACACACTCGGCCGTACACCACAAGGCACCCAACTACCTCTCTCATAAGCTGACCATATCAGGTGGCTCAAGATCCAACAGAAGCACAAACACTCTCCTCCTGAAACCACGGAGATTCCGGAAGGAAAAAACATACAAACGCTCCTTCTCTGGAATGGCACCTAGGATCTGGAATGCACTCCTGCCAGAAATCAGGCTTATCCCGTCCACTATACTCTTCAAGAAAGAGGTGAAGGCTATCCTTATGGCTAAATACACCTGAACACTATTGATACTGGAACAATGACTGTATTTGGCTCCCTCATTATCGGCTGTCTGAATACTCACCTTTGTACACTAGGACTTGAGTGCCTCAACAACCTGCAACGCACCCACTACTGACTACTGCTTTGCTGTCAACATTGTGTTTACTCACCCTCTGGGGTGCTATAATCCTATCCGTTTAGACATTGTACTGCTTCCATATTATTGTTTCTTGATTGTTATTACTCTGTTTACTCTTGTATGATTGATACCCTATTCTTGCAACTCATTGTCTACGGAATCTCATATTGATGTAAGAGTCTTGCTTATCCTACCTACTGTTTCTGTAAAGCGCTCTGATATCTGCAAAGATCTTGTTCGCGCTATATAAAACTTTAAAAATAAATAATTAAATAAATATTCCTTTGTCCGGCTGGACACTGGATAACTACTCATAGTTCTCACTGTAGTCTATGAAATGCTTTCATTATCAATTACTAGGCCAATGACCTTTGTTTTTGGAAATAAGTAATCACCCGATGTCTTTGGCTATCTGATCGGGTTCCCTTGTTCACTATACCTGCACCAAGAATATGGAACACCTTCCCACCCGCCATCAGAAGAATCCCCTCTCTTGCATGCTTTAAAAAGGAGGCTAAATCCTTCCTCATGGGCAAATTCCTCGGCTAAACCCCATCCCACAACCACCACAGACTATTGCCTCCCTCGACCTCGCCCCACCAAGAAACCGGGGGCCTGTCCTTAGCAACAGTAATATTGACTATTTTTGTATACTCCCATCACTCTTGTACTCGGCACACCCCTCCCTAATTTACACTGTACTCTTGTGATACCATGCCTCTTGTATGACTCTTTGACTCTGTAAAGCGCTCTGATACCCTAACGAGTCAAGTTTCCGCTCTATAAAACACTAAAAAATAAAATAAAAAAAAATAAAAAATATTATGAGAATATCTATGCAGTGGCAACTTCCTTGGCGGTGCCCAGGTCCTAGTGACCATTTACAAAACTAAGTGAAAGCTAATGCTTTCCTTTTAATGATCTTTGAACATGAAGGAAAACATTTTCCTGGCAAAGCATTTTCTTGTGCACGTAATTTAGCTAACTGTTCCATGAACCCAGCGGCACTCAGCTAAACTAGATGAACTTGTTTGTCCCAGGAATAAGTTCATGTAAAGGATACAGAAGAGAGAAAAAAACAATATTAAAAAAGCCGGTCTCTCTCAATCCTCCCGTTAATTGCCTTTTTTACTCTGGCATTCACTTGATCTTTATTGGCATCATACGCATAATTACATGCCTAAAGGGGTTTATCTGAACACCATAACTTTACTTGCAGTAACACCAGGCTTAGGGATGCATTCTGTGGTACACGCATGCTGAGGTACATGTAGGTAATATATTTATGAGAATAGATACTGTTGCAAATATTTCCAAGCAAATAAATAGTAGTTTCAATAACCATGAGCCCCAAGACCCAAAGAAGGACCCCAAATCAAAAAGCTTATTTTGGTTGCCTCATGCTCTTGATGCCCAAAATCCTGCAGATTGGTCAATGCTTGTAAAACACTTAGTGCATTATCTGGAATGTAAAGGTAACATTTTGTTTCTCGGTAGACTCTACCCTTCTCAGCTAAAGTCTAAAACCAACCAGTTTTGTAGAAACACCGTCCTCATAGCAACCATTTCTACCATTTGGGTTAACCAATGCTGCTGAGGCTTCATTAATTGTTGCATCCAGTAATCTACCCAATTGTCTTATTTGTCCGGAATTAAGGGCTACTCGCAGCATTGGTATTTTTCCTTTTCCCAAGTCATTGGCTTTGTGTGCTGCAGTATCCATTTGGTCTATTCTCCTCTTTCCCCGAAGCATGATATTTGGTTTTACCTATGTAGGTTTTCATCAGTGTTATTTTTGGCTGGGGTCAGTGTTATTTTTGGCTGGGGTCGTATGGTAGGGAATTCCCATCCTATGTAACCGCAACATCCCCAGTCTTTTATTAACCAGGTGTTTGCCCCTTTCCCCCGCATTTAAAATACACTTGGTTTTTTGGGTACATGGGATAGCCCAATGAAGAGGTGTTGCATATTTTAAAGTACTGTTCACATTCACTATCTCCTACTTCTTCTCTCCCTTCGTCGACTAAACGGATGCTCCCTTTTAATTTCAAAACAAAGTGTTGCATTTATTATTTAGCATTCTTCTTCCTTATTTCCGGATATAGCCAATTCATACAACCAGAAGGTGTAGTAAACTTCATTATATTATTGTGGATGGTCAAATTCGTTTCTGATATGTCCCAAACATAAGGCTCTTAAAGTTCAAAATGATAGCATGTGTTAATAGTAGAGGCCATACAACAAATGGGAACCCTTTTTCACCTCTGCAGGCATCTGCATACATATCCAGCACTCTGAAACATTCATTTTCTTATGGTATGCATTCATTATTTGTATTGCACCATTGTCCCTATACTCTGCTTGATGATACTGGTGCAAACCTATTGCAGAGGCAACGTTTGTTATAAATTCAGGTCCCTGTCTAGAGTTGGGGCCATTAATTCATATATTACAATTGCAAGAAAAGGGCGAAATGCAGCAGAACAATAACATTCATAACAAGAGAAAGGAAACTTAATAGCCTATTTTTGAGCTCCCTCGTATTTCTCTCCATAATAGTATATCCTTGTATTCAAAACTTTTTTCTTAAGTTTTAACGAAACACTTGATTTTGGATATTTTGTTTTCTCTGTTCACCACATTCTGTGCAATCACAAGACCTCCAGAGGTTACGAGCATGTTTGCGGCTCTGGTGAGTCCAGTCCATCAAGACTGTTGGTTGGACTCAGAAGATAGCGTTGTAGGTCTTGGGTGCAAGTTGGTATGCGCCGCTTGCTTTAGATCGGATATGTGCTCTGTGGAGGCATTCTCCTCATGTGGCTGGAGTACATCAGTTTTTATCTCCTTCGGCATTTCACAGCTGTTAGTAACCAGAAGGAACTGGGTGGGGTCCTTCCACCTCTGCTGAAGACATTTATTTTGTTGTAAGTTCTTGGTGACTGTGTCCTTCAGTTGTGGACGATGTGGGCAGGGAAACTATAACCCAATTGTACAAAAGATTCTGTCTTTTAGTCAGGGCAATGTAATAGACTTTCAGTGTTAATCAGTGTGCACAATAGCATTTCCTTGCAGAGCCCCCACCCCATGTCGCCATTATTTGGCAGTCAAAATCTCATGTGGGCCCAATTTAGTGGTGGCATTAGAAGAACCAACTCTCCCTCTCTCCCTCTCTCCCTCTCTCGCTCTCTCCCTCTCTCCCTACCTCGCTCTCTCCCTACCTCGCTCTCTCCCTACCTCGCTCTCTCCCTACCTCGCTCTCTCCCTACCTCGCTCTCTCCCTACCTCGCTCTCTCCCTACCTCTCCCTCTCCCTACCTCTCTCTCCACCTCTCTCTCCAGAAGAGCCGCGCGCTTTTCGACGCTGAAGGCCCGGTCGACGCCAGAGGCCTTATCGACGACCCATCATGGAACGGAGCCCGTTCAAGAGATGTCCCGTGTGCAACTCCAAATATCCCCACATCGACGTCCACCCGATGTGCAACACGTGTCTGTCGCCGGATCATGATGAAGCCAGCTGCATGGCTTGTTCCCGTTTTCGATCCAAGAAGACGCTTCTGCATCGACGCGCTGCGCGCAAGGAAGCACAGCAGACTGCACCGGAGCCGGTGGACATCTTTGATGCCGGGGATGATGAAGGAGCAGACCGGGAGGTTCAAGAGAACCTGTCGAATCCCGCGTCTGAGGTCGACTACAACTACCACGCTGATGTTGAGATGCTCGAAGCGGAGGAAATCGTCGACGAGGTAGGAGACGACGATGGGGCCTTTGGGGCCATGGAAGATAGCTCGAGCGAGGAGCTAAGCCCACAAACTGACACTAGGGTCGAAACGCTTCATAAGGCTCAGGTCGAGGGATCGCCACTAGGCCTTACCCAAGATCTTCCAATAAGTTCTACGGCCCCAGCTTCGGACATGTCTTAGGAGCCGCAAACAGCGAAACCGAAAGTGAAAGCTCTGGTATCGACGCAACCAAAAGCACTGGTGACTACATCGAAACCAAAAGTGTGTATTGCTTTGTTCGGCTCGAAGTCCTCGGACCTATCGGCACCGACGAAGCAGAAGAGCGTTCTCGACCCGAAGAAACCGCTAAAGGGCGTCGAGACTAAAACTATCACGCTGAAGGCAAAGGTCAAGGCAGTCGAGCCGAACAAATCGGCGCCGAAGACAGTCGACACCGACAAAGGACTCAGTGATCCAAAGATTCTCGAGCCTCCGCGTCGGCCGGACAAGGCCAAGAGCGGAACAACCCCCGAGTCCACGCCTGCTGGTGCCTCGAAGGATTCTGTCGAGTCGACGCAGCCGTCCGCCTCCTTCTCGAAGCAGGTGGCAGACTCCCTGAAGCGCATCAAGGACAAGGCTTCGGTGGTCGGGCCTAAGGATCCTCCACCTTCAAAGCCTGCAGATAAACCTCAGAAGACGTCGACACCCATCCACTTGGCTTTTTGCCCTCTAGGTGGCTCTTGTTCTTCTTATCCTTGGTCTGTTTTTTACTGTGTTGTGTTTTTATCTTTTACTGGTTCGTCAATAAAAGCGCCGGGACACTATGGAGTAGCCGAGCGCTATAAAAAAAAACAAATAACATAACATAACTTCACGCTGCCACCGAAGGTGATGCCGAAGGCTTTCGTCCCTAAAGTGGCAGTCGACGTGCCCAGGAAGGTGTCCACGGTGCCGAAGCCGACAACTGTGGTCCCGGCCACAAAGCATCGACAATCCTCGTTGGAAGAGCAACAGGAACAGTTTATCGATGCCGAGACAGGCAGACTTTCTCTTTATAAGAGAAAAATCGCCCCGGAACAGCCAATGGAGTCCTATAAAATACCACTAAAGAAGAAGTATTCTACTTCAACACCTGTTCTTGTAGAACCTGTATCTCCACGTGGCCATGATGTCTCACCCACTTATTCAGATATGGACACTGGGGAAGGTGATAATGACGAATACAGCTATCCTGTGGACACTGATCCTGATGATACAAATGAACCCTGGGCAGATGCTGCTGACGTAGGGGATCCACACTCTGCCCCAGACACTCAAGTGTATGCTTTAAAAACGTCGCCTACTGAGGATTCGTCAGCGTTTAATGCCCTCATTGAAAGGGCGGCTAAAAATCATGACGTCCAGCTCCATGCTGACCCCATTGAAGTAGACTTTCTTTTCGTCACCTTTTCCACCTCAGAGAGGACTGTCAAGACTCTGCCTATGTTGAAGGGTGTCTTGAAGCATGCTGGGGAAATCTTTAAGGAACCTACAAGAGCCAGGGTGATAAACCCCAGGATTGAAAATAAGTACAAATCGGCGCCTGGAGACCCTACTTGCATTAAGGGACCGTTGCCGTTGGACTCTCTTGTTGTTTCTAATGCCCGGAAGAGGGCTAATTCATCAACAGGTGATGCTCCTCCCACAGATAAGGAATTTAAGGTGTTCGAGGCATCCGGGAAAAGGGTAGCAGCTCAAGCGGCCAATATCTGGCGCATTTCAAACACTCAGGCACTTCTAGCCAGGTATGACAGGGCCCATTACAACACACTTGAGACCCTGTTACAGCACCTGCCAGATGAATATAAAGAGGCAGCTGAGATGCTCATCCAGGAAGGGAAGCTCATATCAAATGCTTCTATCAAATGTGCACTGGACGCAGCAGGCACCGCAGCCAGAGCTGTTAACACTAGTGTCATGTTGAGGCGACATGCCTGGCTCAGAATCTCCGGGTTCAAGCCAGAGATACAGACCACCATTCTAAATCAGACAGTAAACCCTGATCATCTATTTGGCCCAGAGGTGGACACCACCTTGGAGAATATCAAGAAAGACACTGAGACTGCAAAGTCTATGGGGGCTCTACAGTCGCAGCAGTTCAGGGGTGGTTCTTTTCGTCGCTCAAGCAATAGAGGTGTTTCCAGAGGCCAGCTGTCCCAGAACACACAGTACTATAAATGTGGCGCGCAAACCACATACACCAAACAAAGTAGAGGTGGATATCATGGAAACAGCGCCAAGGGCAGAGGTCGTAGAAACAACAACTCCAGGTCCTCCGCCACTAACAAACAGTGACGCCTTGTCACTGCCCCTCGACCACGCAACACCTGTCGGGGGAGACTTCAACAGTTCCTGCCAGTCTGGAAGTCCATCACCACAGACAGGTGGGTCGCACAGCTTATCCAGTATGGTTATTGTCTGGAGTTAACATCCACTCCACCCAACATACCCCCAAGACACCATCCTATGTCTGCTGAGCATTTGCACTTATTGCAGCAGGAGGTACTCGTCATGCTAGAAAAAGGGGCAATCGAGCTCGTGCCTGCGGAAGAGAGGCACAGGAGTTTACTCACTGTACTTCTTGATACCAAAAAAGGACGGGTCCCTCAGACCCATACTGGACCTCAGACCCCTCAATCAGTACATTCTGTCGGAGCACTTTCACATGCTAACACTGCAGCAAGTCCTGCCGTTGCTCAGTTAGGGAGATTTTCTCGCAACATTAGATCTGAAGGATCCGTATTTTCATATTCCGCTGCACCCGTCACACAGAAAATACCTCAGGTTTACCATCCAAAATCAACATTACCAGTTCAAAGTTCTACCTTTCGGAGTCACCACGGCACCCAGGGTGTTTACAAAGTGCCTGGCGACAGTGGTGGCACACCTACGGAGACAGAACATTCACGTCTACCCTTATCTGGACGACTGGCTAATCCAGGCAAAGTCGGCCCAGCAGTGTGCCGCCCAAATGTCCCACACCATTCACCTTCTTCACGATCTGGGATTCTCACTGAATTACCCAAAGTCCCACCTGCAACCCGCCCACATACGGCAGTATCTGGGTGCGACGATAAACACTCTGGCAGCCAACGCACAGCCAAATTCAGTGAGGGTTAGCAGCATTCAATCGCTGATACAGAAATTGACACCTCAACACTCGCTTCCAGCACGAGTGTTCATGCAGTTGATAGGCATGATGGCCTCCTGCATCTTCGTAGTCCCGCACGCGAGACTACATATGCGTCCGCTTCAGGAGTGCTTAGCACATCAGTGGACTCAGGCTCATGGACAGTTGAAAGACCTAGTGTTGGTAACCGGTCGTGCATACAGCTCTCTGCATTGGTGAAATCCACAAAACCTTTGCAAGGGACGACCGTTCCAGGAGCCTGTGCCACAGATCATTCTGACGACGGACGCATCTCTCCAGGGTTGGGGAGCTCATGTACTCCACTACACTGTGCAGGGACTATGGACAGCACGGCAGAGGAAGATGCACATCAACGTTCTGGAACTGATGGCTAGCTTCATGGCGATGAAAGCATTCAAAGTACATCTGTGCAACAAGGTCGTGTTGATCCGGACGGACAACATGACGGCCATGTACTACATCCAGAAGCAGGGAGGTACACACTCTCCACAGTTGTCTCATCTGGCTCAGAGCATGTGGAAGTGGGCCATTCGAAGGAATATCTTCCTCACGGCGGAACACCTCCCGGGCAAGGACAATCGGATGGCGGACCTGCTCAGCAGGTACAGCCACCAAATGCACGAGTGGGAGATACATCCATCAGTACTCCACCCGTACTTCCAAAGGTGGGGTCATCCAGAGATAGACCTGTTCGCCACAAAGGAAAACGCCAAATGCCGAAGCTTTGCCGCCAGGTTTCCACACCCACAGTCGCAGGGCAATGCGATATGGATGAATTGGTCAGGCAAATTTGCGTACACTTTTCCCTCAGCACCTCTAATACCGCTGGTGGCACGCAAGCTGAAGCAACACTCGATGACTCTCATCCTAGTTGCTCCAACGTGGGCACGCCAACCATGGTACACCACGTTTCTGGAACTATCCGTGGTACCGCATCAAAGGCTGCGCCTCACGCCCAAGCTTTTAACGCAGAGCCATGGCGACATTCAGCATCCAGATCCGCAACAGCTTAACCTGGCGATCTGGCTCCTGAGGTCTTAGAGTTTGGCTACTTCAACTTACCTCCTGACTGTATGGACATAATCAAGGAGGCAAGGAAGCCCACCACCAGAGCATGCTATGCGGCGAAATAGAAGCGGTTTGTCATTTATTGTGCAGACCACAACATCAACCTGCTACACGCTTCTATTCAAAACATCATTTGTTATCTCTTACATCTATACAAATGTAATCTGGCCTATGCTTCCATTCGTATACATTTATCCGCAATGGCGGCTTATCTCCAAAACAGGCAGCACCTCTCCCTTTTCAGAGTGCATGCCATCAAAGCCTTTCTGTAAGGACTCAAATGAGTCATTCCTCCACGGACCCCACCAGCTCCCGAATGGAACCTAAATGTGATCCTCACGAGACTGATTGGTCCCCCTTTCGAGCACCTGCATTCATGCGAGATTCAGTTCTTGACAGGGAAAGTGGCTTTCCTGATAGCCATTACGTCACTACGACGAGTTAGTGAACTCCAGGCACTAACTATCCAAGAGCCATTTATACAGATTAATTCCAACAGGGTGGTGCTTCGCACTAACCCTAAGTTCCTTCCTTAGGTGGTTTCTCAGTTCCATATAGACCAGACTATAGAACTACCTGTGTTCTTCCAAAATCCGGAGTCGGTTGCGGAGAGAATGCTCTACACGCTTGACGTTAAAAGGGCCTTGATGTACTACATTGATAGGACCAAAGATTTTCGGAAGACGAAGCAACTGTTTGTTGCCTTTTCGCCACAACACAAAGGCAACCCCATTTCCAAGGCTGGTATAGCCAGGTGGATCGTTAAGTGTATTCAGATCTGCTATCAGAAAGCCAAGCGCACGCTAACGATTCCCCCGCGGGCCCACTCCACTCTGAAGTTGGGGGCCTCCATGGCTTTCCTTGGAAATATTCCTTTAGAAGACATATGTAGAGCAGCCACATGGTCTACCACACACACATTTACAAAACACTACTGTGTGGATGTGCACTCCAAACAGCAGGCAGCTGTAGGGCAGGCTGTTCTTAAAACACATTTCCAAACTGCTGCAGCTGGCACAGGCGGCTGCCGCTAATGGAGGGACTGCTATGTATTCTATGCACAGATATGAATTCAGCAGCCCACATGCCTCGAACGGAATATGCTACTTACCAGTATGCATCTGTTCTTGGGATGTAGGGCTGCTGACATTCATATCGCCCGCCCTCCTCCCTGGCGCCTGTAGCGGCTGCAGCGGCTGCAGCACTCACAAATACTTCTAGCATGGTCATCATTCACAGAGTTTCACTCCACCTTTGCCACAATGGCTAAAAACAATCTGAGGATGGAGTCGATGCCCATGCGCACTGTAGTCCAGGGGAGGAGCCACCGATCTTGTGATACTTCGAAGACTCTTCCAGGACAACAATGTGCGATCATCCGAACCCAACACTAGGCGGCGATCTATGCACAGATATGAATGTCAGCAGCCCTACATGCCAAGAACAGATGCATACTGGTAAGTAGCATATTCGTCACCATGCCTGCTGCCTGAAGATGATACAAACAGTGGATCTTTTACATTATTGCCAGGACCTTACTTACCCACTCCACCACTTTATTCATGAAGTGTGCCGTTATTTGCAAAATCCTATATGGGACACTGAATCTTGGGATCAGTACTTTCAGTAAACACTTAGCCACTGTTTGTGCATCGTTCTTCGTAGTGTAGGCCTCAGTCCAGCCAGAAAACATACAGACCACCACCAGTGCATACTGAAATTTGTGTGAGGGAGGGAACTCTACAAAATCCATTTGTTAATATTCAAAAGGCACCTCAGGAGCTGGAAAGTGTCCTGATGTTGTGGGTGTTCCCTTACTGCTGTTAAATAGTCCACATGTAATACCGTTCTTACAGATGGCGTCTGCATTTAAAAAAAAAAGTAATTATGCCAAAATTGTGAAAAATATCTAAACATACCTTGTGCTCCAAACGTTCAGGACCATGAATAGTAAGGGCCAGATTATACACCAATGCATTAGGCAAACAAATCATTCTGTAAGATCCTAACCAAATCCCTTAAACGGTACCCTCCTTTTGCCATTCAACCTTTTCTTAATCAATTGCATTCTCTTGTAACAAATGGAGATCCATGCTTATATTGCATTCTACTTGTAACGTTTGTTCTGGTTGGGCCACAAACATAGTACTTGTCTCAGCTAAGGCAGTAGAATTAGCAGGTTCAGCACAATTGTTACCCCTACTTACATCATTCGTTGCTTTCTGATGGGCAGCACATTTAATAGTTGCTAAAGGCTCGGGCAAAGCCAATGTACTAAGAAGGTAAACAATTAAAGTACTATGTTTCATTTTTGTACCACTAGATGTCAGCAATCCTCTTTCCTCCCAAAGCCTTCCAAAATCGTGCACAACCTCAAAGGCTTATTGGCTGTCAGTATGGATGTTCTCTGTCAAATCTGGACTTAATTCACACGTTCGGTGAGGGCAATCTTTTCCGTTTCTTAAACTGACAATCGTGATATTAATCTTGTCCGCATGATGTCGGTTACTGATAACCACCGCGTATGTCTGTGGTGTCATGAATGCGACCACGATTCGAAGTAGTGTACAGACTGTCGAGCGATGGCTCCGAAGACCTTGAGGGAGTGGGCGATGAAGTTGCTCGCAGCCTGGCAGTTGACACCGCCGTTCGAGGAAGAGGAGATCGCGGGATCGCTCACAGAGACCTAAGTCCTCATCCTCCCATTCAAGGTCATCTGGACACTCGGAAGAGACACAAGAAGAAGTCCAAGTGGACTTCGACTTCACCTCAACTGGCGTCCGTCATCGAGAGAGGTAAGGAACACTGACTTTCTAGGCATGGTTCTGCAGAGTAGTCTTTGCGCCTCCCTCCGTTTCCGGGAGCTGGAGCGATTCCCGCTCAAATTGTAGACTTTTACAAGGCCATGCGCCATTTATTTGAGCAGAACGACCCCGTTGGTGAGCCCTCTGTCCCTGCGCGGTTGGATGGGGCCCCATCGGGTCCGACGCATCGGCTTCGGCTATGGCACCGGGGGTCTTCAGGGAATGGATCCTTGATCCGGTTCGATGCCGGTCGTGCCAATGCGACCTTCCCGGGGATCGAAGCCGGCGCCCGTCGGCAGCGCAAGCCCCATCCTCATCCCTGACAACACGGAGCTGTAACTGTGTCGAGCGATGCCGATTCCGATACTGACAGCAGGACCCACAGACACCACGCCCCACCGGAACCCTGACATGCATCCTTCTCGTGCGCTCCGTTCATCAACACGCAACCGAGATCTGGGACCTGATTGACTCCCTCTCCCCCAATGTTGCATTTTTCACGTAACTTGGACCAGCTCAACCTCCGGACCCGACGTCGCCGCGGCCATCCCAGACGGCTACTAGATCCAGAGAAAAGACCGCCCTCACCGCCCAGGGGGAGGACTCACTATTGCACACAAGACCTCCCTCCAGCTTTCCACATTCAGCATGAATGACCCCCACTTCAACACTGAACACCTCCACTTCCAGATCGAGACCAACCCCAAGGACTACGCTACGAGGCACCCTCATATACAGACCACCAGGACCTCTCACCCAGGCTGCAACTACAATCGCCGAGCCCGCCGCACCCCACACCTTCACCTCTACGGACTACATGGTACTCTGGGACCTGAATTTCCACCTTGACAACAGCAACAACCCCGATTCCACAACGCTCCGTGAGAAGCTCTCCAACCTAGGACTAGAGCAGCTCGTCAGACCAGCCACCCACAGAGTGGGCCATACCCTCGACCTCATCTTCGTGGGAGGATCCAACCTCTGCTTCAGCCACACCACCCGGCCCCTCTGGACTGACAACCACTGAACTCCCAAGAGGCCAGACGCACCTGCAGGCAACTGGAGAAAACCTGGCAGAACCAGTAAACAGAAGCACAGAACAACCACGAGCGCCCTGAAGGAATCCCACCAGCGCATATGAGACACCAAGCGTACCTTCAGGGATAAAATCAAGGCAAATGCACCTAACATCAAGGAACTGCTCAACTTCATTCAGCAGTTCGCAAAACCCTCCTGCGAAGCCACTGACATCACACTATCCCAGGAACTCTGCAACAAACTCAGCGCCTACTTCCACCTGAAGATCAAGGCCCTCTGACCACTTCAATGAGCCATCGCAAGACCGCACCCCTCGCCCCACCCCCGCCGAGAAGCCGACCATCACCCCCAGGACCCCCGCGTCCGTTGAGCTCATCACTGCAACCATTAACAAGACTTACTCAGGAGCCCCTACCAACCCCTGCCCCCCCTCGCATCTTCCACAGGGCCGCCACTGTCATCGCACCCGAACAAGGACACACAACTCCTTCCTCAAATCCGGCATCTGCCCAGACGACTGGAAACGTGCAAATGTGAAACCCCTCCTCAAGAAACCAATGGCTGACCCCACCGATCTGAAGAAATACAGGCCCATCTCTCTCCTCCCCTTCGCAGCCAAAGTCACCGAGAGACTCATGAACACCCAGCTGACCACCTTCTTCAAAGAAACCTCCATCCTAGACGCCTCCCAGTCTTGCTTCCGCAGCAACCACCGCACCGGAACCACCCTCCTCGCCGCTACTGATGACATACGCAAGCTGCTGGACCAGGGACACACAGCGGCCGCCCTCCACCTGGACCGCTCAGCAGCTTTCGACACTCACATCGCACTCTAGCCGCCAGACTCCAGGACTCAGGGATACAGGGAGCCGCCCTCGACTGGATCCAGTCCTTCCTCTCCGGCAGAACCCACAGGGTCAGAATCCCCTCTTTCCTCTCCGAACCCACGGACATCAACTGCGGAGTACCCCAAGGATCATCACTCAGCGGGGGCTCAGCATCGTATCCTACGCCAACGGCACCCTGCTCATCCTCTCCCTCACGAAGAAACCGGAAGACACCAGACTCTTTCCAAGAAGGAATGAGGAACGTGGCAGCATGGATGAAGGACAGCTGCCTAAAGCTCAACTCCGAGAAGACGGAAATCCTCATCCTGGGACCCAGCACCTCCGCCTGGGACAGCACCTGGTGGCCCTCCGCCCCCTGGAGCCCACCGGCCCCCACAGACCATGCCCACAACCTCTGCATCATACTGGACTCCTCCCTCTCCATGAACCGCCAGATCAATGACATCGCATCCACCAGTTTCACCTGCCTCCGCACCCTCCGGAAGACCTTCAAATGGATCCCCCCCACCCCCCCGACTGCAGACGGACCGTCACCCACGCACTCATAACCAGCAGACTGGACTATGGCAACACCCTCTATGCCGGAGTCAACAAATCTCTGCTACAAAAACTACAGACCATCCAGAACACCGCAGCCAGACTCCTCCTAGGGACACCGCGCCACAAACACATGACCCAACACCTACGAAGCCTCCACTGGCGCCCTGTCGAGAAGAGGGTCACTTTCAAGCTCCTCACCCACGCCTACATATCCCTCCACGACATCTGACCCAAATACCTCAACAGGGTCTGTTTCCACGCACCCAAGAGAAACCTCCGCTCCGCCGACATCGCACTGGCTGAGGTCCCCCACATACGCAGGAACAGAACCTGCGGGAGAGCTTTCTCCATCGCGGCCAAGACCTGGAACGATCTCCCGGTCAACATCAGACGCTCCCCTACCTTGCACTTGTTCAGGAAGGACCTCAAGACCTGGCTCTTCGACTGATCCGGATCTGCTCCGCCTCCCTGTGTACCCCCTCCCCCAGCACCTTGGGACCCTCACTGGTGAGTAGTGTGCTTTACCAACCCCTGATTATGTATTCTGCACCCTTACATTTCGTTGCAAAGCATAATCAAACAATCAGAAAAGTCGAGCACTTACTCCAAAAAGCTAAGCCATATTGTTGTGGAAAGCTTATAAGATGCATATTTAAAAATGTAAACCTTTTGTTGGTCCAATTTACAGGGAAAATACCTGTTTTTCCCAGCATTTTGACATATTTGAGTAATGAATACATTCTTGCCATTTTCAGAAACCAGGCAATATATGGTGACCCTTTCATTGTATGTTCTTCAACGGTGTCTGCCAATTTGTTCTAAATTTGTCTTGATTCGTTTCTGTTTGTGGAAATATGTATTTTATAGGCCTGCAATGCTTCTAGACATGTTTTGTGAGTATAAAATTGACCAAAACATCCCTAGAGACTTGCTGTGCTAACATATAATGCAATAGAACAGGAGTGTGCTCATGACCCCTTCATAGATTAAAAACAAAAGATGAAAAAACTGGTCAAAAGAAACATCCTGTATCTTCATTATTGTTATTGTTGCCATCTAGCATATTTTTTTGTGTGCATCTTTATTGTATCTGCTCTAGCTACACAAGTTATTTTATTTTTGTTTTGCTTCAGGCACACCTGCCACTACTGCAACTACAACAGGCTTCAGTCTAGGGTTCAGTAAACCTGCAGGATCTGCCACCCCATTTGCTTTGCCAATAGCATCTACCTCAGGAGGTGGCCTCTCTCTCGCATCAACTTTGACATCCACTCCAGCAACAGGTGAGAACAGTACAAAATGAATTAAACATGCATAACTAGTTTGTTTCTGCTTAATGTCTGTTCTGTTTGCTGAACTTTTGCTGCAGCTTGTTTGTGGGACGGGTCTGCACCTTTCTTATATTACAATGCTTTACTACTCCTTTGCATTTACCTTGCTCTCTACTGTCTGCACATTGCCCTCATTGTCTCTGCTGAGTCCTAGTTCTTCTTTATTGCATCCTAATGGCTGGGCCCTTGTGCTCCCCCTCCTGTTGGCATATGCTCGACACCACTTTCTTTTGAATCATTGTTATAGATTTAGATTGTCTCAACAAACAATGCAATATTTTGATAATTTGCGAGTGAGCTATTGATGTTTGGTTCACGTTCTTGGTACATATTTTTTCAGGTTTTGTTTTAAACTTGGGTAGTACACCAGGTACAGCTACAACTACTGCAGCAGGACTCAATCTTGGAGGAACTCAACCAACTTTAGGGACCTCCCTTTTTCAGAATTCTAGTATTGCAGGAACAGGTAAGTTTTATGTTCACTTCCTTTTAAGCACTTGCAATTTTACTCCTGGGTGGATTGCGTTTGCAGTGTCCTGGTTTGTTGAAATTGTTTTGTTTCTTATGTTTTCTTGTGGTCAGCTCACAATTGAGATATGTTGAGTTTATTAAACACTTTTTGACATCTGGCCTGTCATGCAGCTGCAAGATATTGTTCGATGGTGGTCACTGTTTTAATAAAGCACACCTTTGCTGGAAACAAAGCAAGGTTAAAAAAATTAAAAACAGCAGCACGCTGCAACAGTGAAATTTCTTTAGAGAAAGATGCATATGTTTCATCCTTGGGGTATAGAGGGTCCAGGGAGTCTTATTTCAAAACCAGTGCCTTCAGATAGGATTGGTGTGTTTTCCGGAGACCTGCGTTCTATTTCTTTGGAGATAAAAGGAGACTTCACCAATTCATCACTCTACAGGTAAAAATGGGAGTGCTTGTTCAAATTTGACTTTTCACTTCTCTTACTTATGCTTTCTAGTCCGGTCAAGGTTTGTCATTTGGATTTGGGTTCCTGTCAAAGTATGATCCTTATGTAAGAATGAGGGCTCTCAAAGAGATCCATTCAATCACAAGGGTGGTTGGAGTGATGTTGATTTGTTGGTGGTAGAGTTCATCATGTAGGAAAATGAGAAGGGTTTGTCTGATCTTGGTGGGCTAAGGCAATGACTGGGCAGGTAACTTGAAGTTTATTGTTGGGAGTTAGGCATTTTATTTTACAGGGACACTCAAGCCTTAGTGGCTCTAGTTTATTTAGTGGAATTTGTTTGCCATGTGAGTGAGTAGGGAACCGGAATTTCTTTTTAACAGTCTTATTTTACTGAAGGCAGTTGCCACAGCCAAGTTGTTTGTAGATAACCTTGGCGTGCAGTTCTAGCAGGGAGACTAAATCCACAAGGATTGAGGATTGAGGATTAAAGACTGAGCATTAAGTACAAATGTATGTTCTATAGGATTGAAAGTTACCTCATTTCATCTTGCAAGTCATCAATATATTTTAAATTTCAACTTTATTTGCTTTTGTATCTCTTGAGCAATATAAAACATTGTATATTCTGTTACAGTTATCAGTAGTTGTACTCATTACAAGTTTTACAGATAACTGTGTTAGACTGAGCAAGCTACTGTTAGATAAGAAATGCTGTAGTGTTATTTACCATCTATGCAAACTCTTATGTATATGTCTGTAGTTTCTTGGACCAGGCAGGTTTATCACCTTCATGGTCCATAACAAATTAACTATTTGAAGTCTGAGTGTGGCAATGGGATGATGAAAGGGGCGGTATGAAGGAGAGGAGGGGTAGAGGGATCTTTGAGCCAAGCAGGCACAGAGTGACTTGGGAGTGAAGGAAGCACAACCCCATAGGAAATGAGCTGTGGGCGAAAGTGGCATCTGGGGCAGTCCAAATAATGGAATGAATTTCTGAGATCTTAGGTGATGCCTGTTGATTAAGATGTGTGGCCAGCTTTGTGGAATGACTTGATGTTACGATCTCAAAGAAGATCTGCCTCAAGCCATGTCTCTTTCAATTGCTCAAGTAGGGAGGCCCAATTTGTAGTTGGGAGAGGCGGGGTGCATTTCCTGAGACCTCCTATCCTCTTCTCTACGTAGTGCAGTGCTCTCAGCAGTGGCCCATTTAAAAGGGTCTGGAACAAGGTAGCAATGAGGGAAGTGCGATTTTGACATTTGATTGGAAAGCAAATGCTAATTTAACTAGGAGCAGTGCCAAGATAGGCAGTATCATTGTTGCGTGATCTTTTTTTGAATGTTTTTTTATATCTCCAGTGCTGTTGAGGGCCAGTGAAGGGTAATGGGTTTAACTGTGATGGAGGTCAGTAGATTAATAATATAGTTAAAAAATGGCCGGAGGGGAGAGGCAGCTCAAATATGTGCATGAAGTCAGCTACTTGGGCAGAGCAACATTGGCATGAGGATGTTGCTTCTGGTGGCGATCTATTGATAGCCTCAGGGGAGAAAGATATGCTTTGTGCAGTATGCATCATTCTATCTGCTTAAATTTAGTATTGCTGGATATTGAATGGGGTCATTTGAGTGCTTGAGACAGTTCTTTGTCATGAAAGGCTGTTACTTATCTGCCTCTTAATAGAGGTAACATAGGGTAAGCTTGTGATACTTGGGGCCCTTTAGAACTATAAGATATGTCTGCGCCCGAGACCCATTGTGTATATGGCTTGAGTAAATGGCTGCAGTTCAGGGGAGCCAGAGCCTACGTAGGGTGCGCTGGAGAGTGTTATATAACTGGTACAGATCCCTATGGATGCCGTGATTATCCAGAAGTTATGCGAAAGAAATTAAGTGGCCTTCATTGAAGAGCTCACCCATGATCGCTATATTGGCAATTGAGACGCTAGGGGTAGGCAGGCCCAGTAGCGGAATTGGCAGGAAAAGGCGTGATATTTGTAGGACTCAGTGCTCATAATAATACTGCAGCGCTACTCTGAAGAGGGTGAGAGTGGCAGGAGTTTTTGAGTAGTAGGGTATTCAGTTTCTCCATTCTTAAGTTGTTGCTTGCGTGGCTGTCTCTTTGAGGGAAAGGCTCGAGAGCCAACTACTCAGCCATAGCTGTTGAGCTGATGGATAGCATAGTTGTAACCGGAAGGTTCCAAGTACTCTTGCATAGGTTGATAGGCATATTTCACAAGTGCCACTCCTCTTTCCTGCAACCAAAATTAGCTCTCCTAATAGTTTAATTAGATCTTAGAAAAATGAGGAAGGCAGAGCATGCATCTGTTTTTATAAATAGGAAAGTGGGGAAAGACTGTGCAATGCGTACAATTGGTGCAAGGGGAAGGTTTACAGAATGCTATTTGGAAGGAAAGGGAAATCACTTCCTTGGTCAGGTTACCACCCGGGATATCCGTCAGAGGCAAACTCTTATGCCAATGTAGCGAAATGTGTCCTTCCGACATAAGGTGCCTCCTCCCAGTTCCAGATGGTTATTCGGGACATCGAAAAGGCACAGGACTTCAGCCCCTTAACATGGAGACTGGAAAGTCAGCGATCAGTTGTTCTATTTAGGTGTTCGAACTTGGTAGTCCTTTAGATAAAGGAGAAGAATATCCATGTAAAGAGAAACCGCATGAACCACCCAGAAGATGAATTCACCAGCTCATTCCGGTTGCATGGGCTTTCATCCCCAATGGCTCCATGTTGAGGGTTTAAAGAAAAGAGGGATAGTGGACAGCCCTGGTAGGTTCCTGGACTTACCTTAAAGGAGGATGAATTTCCCACCCACAACCAGGCAGTGAGGCTTCAATAGAGAATAAGCTGGATAATGAGAGGCCCAAACCCAAAACTCCAGTCGTCATTCTTGTCAACTTTGTTTTTCTGGTCAGAGGACTTTTGTAACTAGTCTCTTGAGGAGAGCTGTATTTTTTTTGATGTTTTGATCACCGGCCAAATATAGAATCTTATTTGACAGTGGAAATCCATCAAAGTTGGCACTTTTTTTTATAAAGGGTGTAATAAAGGATGGCTACGATCCCCATGACCAGACAAGACCCTTCTGATTATTGGTGTTAAATGGTCTGTAATTGTGATTACAGACCCTTTTAACTGAACCCAAAAATGTGTAACTCACGTGCTTGCTGTCCCTCTTTAAATCCCTTTAGTCGGTCATCCTGGTTGCAAGTTCCTGCATATGTATAGTTGTATTCAGAAGTTCTCCAGTATTGGGGTGTCTTTCATGGATTCACATGCTTGAATATTCCCCATCGTCGAAGTGGGAGTCACATGGTACACAACATAGCAATGTAGCCATAACACTAGCATATATACATAGAGAAATCAAAAACCATAGAGTTTTTCCTAGATAGACAACATATCACTTCTATGATATATCATAGTCATTATGTTTTGGTCCAAATTCCGGCCAATCAGGCGTCACCACCCTCTTAGAATGTTCTCCTCAGAGTCTCAGGCCCTCAGATTTTCTACCGCACGTCGTGCGAAGGGAGTCTCCCTGAGCTCTGCTCAGTTTTCTTCTCATTTCTCTCAGAAATCCAGTTTCTGATAGATACATCTGCCGTGTGGATTCCTCACCGTGTGAATATCCCCCTTGCGTCAGCAACGTTCGGAAATTTTCTTCGTAGCACGCCGACGTAGACGACGTCACCGGAGCACGGCATCGCGCGTGAATCCGTCTGACGTCACCGACCCCATATCAGGCCCACGCCCGCGTGATGACGTCAGTTCCCTTTTTTCCGCGTCTCCGACGCTAACGGTTTTCGGGATCTTCAGCGATACCTAGTATCTTTCTGTTTGATAATTGTCACTGTTTCTCTCTTACGACCTTGTTCTTCTCCGGAGATGTCGTCGAGGAAAACAGGCTTTAAGCCATGTAGGTCTTGTGCCCGCATGATGTCTATCACTGACCCACATAAGGATTGTTTGTGGTGTCTTGGTTCGAGTCACGATGTGAAGAACTGCGATTCCTGTTTTAAGATGAATCCAAAGGCGCTTCGGGAGCGTGAAGCAAAGTTGCTTTTGGCGAAGGTGAAAAAAGACTCTGGGCGACTTTCGAGATCTACGTCACGGAGATCGAAGTCGAAGCAAAGGTCTCGGTCGAGGTCGGGATTGGCGTCGAGGTCCAGAGCGGGCTCGAGGTCTGGAGAGGACTCGAGGTCTAAAGCGAAGTCAAAGTCCAGAGATAGATCTAGGTCTAGATCTAAGTCGGCTTCCGGACATGCTTCGAGCTCTTCGAGGAGAAAGCATAAGAGGAGGAAGCACAGTTCGAGACATCATTCGGGGAAGGATTCCTCTGACTCGAAGAGAAGGTCTCACAAACATCGTAAGGACTTTGTCTCTCCTTCACCTGCTTTGTCAAGAGAAGGTTCTCCGGCGCCGGAGCCGGACCCGGAGCCGGTTTCCTCGGAGCATGAAGAAGAGGAGGTGACTCAAGAACCGGCTTCGGCGGAGACTCCTGTGAATCCGGAAGGTCAGGGTGAGGATGTGTCGGGTCGGCCTCCATTGCAACATCCGGTAGGTCCGTACCCTTCCTTTCCTGGTCCTGGACACGTCGTGCGAAGGGAGTCTCCCTGAGCTCTGCTCAGTTTTCTTCTCATTTTTCTCAGAAATCCAGTTTTTGGGATGTCTACCACCAAGAAGTCCCTCTTCAGACCTTGTGGTTCCTGTGGAAAGCAGAGACTTCATTCTGAAGACCCTCATAAAAAATTTAAATATTGCCTGTATCCTGATCAAGTTAAGGATTGCAAGATATGTAGAACCTTCTCTCAGAAGACCCTGAAAGACAGAGAAGGCCGGCTCCTTTTGTGCTACAGAAGTTGAAGTCTTCAGAGAACCATGTCTCTGATGTGGAGAGTGTGTCTTCCATCAAAACTTCTTCATCTTTGAAGAGAACCAGTGAACATCAGAAGGTATCTCCTAAACCTAAAGTGATGAAGAAACATCACATGGATCAAACTGCAACTTCAAGAGGTGTGACTTCTCCCCCTCGGAGTCTTCCTGCACCTGTTACGCCCTCGAGATCTGACTCCAGGCATCAAAGACTCCATCTACGCAGTTTTTACCTCAAAAACTGCTCATCTCGTCGACTACTTCATCATCTCTTCCCCGGTCGACGAGAGCTGCCGTCGTCGAGTCTACGTCGGCGACTTCGACGTCATCTATGAAGCTGGCTATGATCCTGTCGTCTGCATCTTCGCCTTAGACGGTTGTATCTGTGAAGGTGAGGCCTGTCTCGTCTACGATACCTTTGATCTCGTCGACTGTGTCAACCAAACAGAAGAAGAGGAAGGTTTTGTTGACACTTTCTTGGTCGACGACTGCCTCGTCGACGGCAGTGGCTTCGTCGGCGGTGGCTTTAGTTCCACTGAAATCTTCAATTTCTCTTCTTCAGCGGCACCATTCTTCTTTAGAGACACTAATGCTGATTTCAAACCACTTCTCAACCTCCAGCAGAGTTATTTTCTTCAGATGATGAAGATTCTGATGATGGTAGATTCCGGGCTGCTCGTAGTCCTTCTGAACTGCTTATAAAATGTCAGGACGCAGATGAGGAGGAAGACCTAGAGGAAGATGAAGAGGGAGATTATTCTGCTTGTGGAACGCAACCTGAGCCAGAACATCTCATGGCACAAATGCCTTTAACACTTATCTCAAACCCACAGTATGTGCTGGATGATTACTATCGCCGTTTTCCGAGATCAGTGCAGGCCTCTCCAGCACCTCAACCACCTATTTACACTACTAAAGACCCATTAATGACACCTTCTGAGTCGACGACCAAGGCTCAACATCAAGATACCCCTCAAGTTATAGAAGAGGACAATGATGATGATGGTGGAAGAGAGGAGGGTGAGCTGGACGATAGATTTATTCTTTTAGAATGGGACAACTACCAAATTTAAACGCCATCCCCTACTCCAGCTCCTCTAGATTCCCCACCAGTAGACATAGGCAGTTTTCATGTGCTCATAGAAAGAGCAGCGAAAAGATTCCAACTTCCCATGACGACAACAGAAGGCGATTGCTTCTTATATGATTTTAAAGAACAGCCTCAAAAACAAGTGCGTTCTATTCCCATCATCGATTTTCATTTGGCAAGAAGGACTTCAAATCATGCAAAATCCTAATTCTATCCCAGCCATTCTACCGAGGCTTGACATAAAATACAAGGCACCTGCAAATACACCTGCCTGTTTAATTTCTCGGACAAAGCCTGAGTCCATTATTACTCAGGCAGCTCAACGCCGATCTAGAAATCCTTCATCTCCGATATCTTTACCATCTGACCGAGAAGGTGGACTCCTTAATGCTATAGGCAAAAAAATTTCAACAATGGCAGCAACTACAGTCCGTGCAGCCAATTCAATGGCCATTCTTGCTCTTTACAACCGGCAAATGTGGCCGCACATTTCCTCTCTAGTACAATTAATACCAGAATCTTCGAAGGCAGAGGCATTAAAAATTCTTCATGAAGGAGAGCAGATTTCTTCTGAAATGATTGACTGTTCTATAGACGACTCTTCCACTGGTTTCCGCCTTTTGGCTGAGGCTGCGGTTCTCAGAAGACAGGGCTGGCTAAAGGCCACCTCTTTTCATCAAGAAGTGCAGACGAAAATATTAGACATGCCTTACGATGGGGAATCTTTATTTGGCCAACATATAGATGATGCTCTTGAGACAGGAAAGAAAGATGCCGACACGGCCCGTGCTCTTGGAACTCTCAAATTTAAAAGGCAATCTTTTCGAGGTGCAAGAGGTCGTGGATCATCTTCCTCCTTTCGAGGTACTTTCAGTCAATATAAACAAGGGCAACAACGGTACTCCTCCCAGAGTCCGCAATCGTACAGGAAGCAGCACTCTTCATCCTACAGACAGTACAGCGGTAAATCCTCTTCCAGTGGGAAGGACTCTTCCAAAAAACAATGACTTTCATCACACACCATCTCTAGCTCCGCCCAATTGTTCACAGGTTGGAGGTTGAATCGCCCACTTTTACTCAAAATGGTCACTGATTGCTGCAGATCAATGGGTTCTGGATATTGTACACAGGGGGCATGCATTAGAGTTTCTAAAGATTCCTCCCAATTCTCCACCAAAAGGTCCAACTCCTGCCCATCTGAAAGAACTTTTAAACCAACTCACAATTCTAAGTGTGATCGAAGTGGTACCAAAACTTTAAAAGGGCAGAGGTTTTTATTCGAGGTTCTTCCTCATACAGAAAAAGTCGGGAGAATGGCACCCTATCCTGGATCTACGTGCCCTAAACAAATGCATCAAAAAACAAACTTTTCACATGTTGTCCCTTCAGGAGGTACTTACTTTGCTTTCTCAAGGAGATTATATGACAACTGTGGATCTCCAGGATGCTTATTTTCATCCTTAAATTCTGCGGAAGCACAGAAAATTTCTCAGATTCAGAGTAGCCGGGAAGGAGTTTAAATTCAAAGTTCTTCCTTTCGGTCTTCGTTCCGCTCCCCGTGTGTTCACCAAAGTCCTCGCACCGGTGGCTGCTTACCTTCGCCTGCAAGGAGTACAAATCTTTCCATACCTAGACTATTTCCTGCTAAAGGCACGGTCATTCAAGAAGGCTTCCAAACACACTCAAATCTGCAAGTCCCTCTTTCAGTCCTGGAGCCTCACATTCAACATGGAGAAGTCTCAATTTCTTCCTGCTCGAAACAGACTATTCTCGGGAGCCATTCTTGACACCAAGCTAGCAAAAGCTTTTGTGTCGCACAAAAGACTTCTGCGTCTTCGCTACTTAGCAGCCTCCCTCCTATTAAGAGTCAGTAGTCTGTCCGACAGTTGAAATCTTTCCTAGGGATGTTGTTCTCTTGTATCCCTCTAGTCCCTCACTGCCGACTAAAGATGAGACCTATTCAGGAGGAATTGGACAAACAATGGGCTCAAGTTTCTGGAACCTTCAACGATATGGTCAGAGTCACATCTCGAAAGAAAAGAGGTCTCTTGTGGTGGACTCTAGAAAAGAACGTCCCTTCAGGTCGTCCGTTCCTGGTGGATGCTCCAAGCTTCTCTCAGAACAGATGCATCCCTAGAAGGCTGGGGTGCACATCTCCTGGGGCTAACAGTATAAGGAAAGTGGAACATTCAGCAAAAGACCTGGCACATCAATCTTCTAGAGTTGCTGGCCATTTTTCTAGCACTAAAAGCGTTCCGTTCCATCATACAAGGAGCATCAGTGTTGGTCCGAACGGACAACACAACCAACATGCACTACATAAAGAAACAAGGAGGCACAAGATCCATCCTACTGTCCTATGAGGCTCAATAGATTTGGGATTTGGCGATTCAACATCAGGTCGTCCTTTCAGCAGTGCCTGTTCTGGGAGCGTCAAACAATCTTGAGGATTCACTGAGCAGGTCTTCTACAACCAACCACGAGTGGGAATTACATCAACCCACACTGGATCACATTTTTCGGGTAGGCACGTCCGAGTCTGGATCTGTTCGCGACAAATCTGAACTGCAGATGCCTGTTCTATGCAAGTTGGCTTCACCCAACCAGAGTCATGCGGAAATGCCTTTTTGATGAATTGGTTGAAAATATATACCTACGCTTTTCCACCAATACCTCTAGTTCCCAGAGTTCTTCAAAAAATAAGAAAGGAACCCTGTCACATTATTCTAATAGCTCCCAGGTGGCCTCGACAAGTATGGTTCACGGAACTCCTACTTCTGTCACAGTGCGATCCGATCATTCTTCGACCTCTTCTGAATCTTCTAACCATGTATCAGGGCCAAGTTTGACATCCGACCCAGCAACTCTACGCTTAGCGGCTTTGAACCTGAGCATTTTGAGTTCCTGAATTTAGACATTCCTTCAGATTGTAGCAAGGTCCTGCAAAAAGTGAGAGCAGCTTCAACTGTGAAAACATTCAAACTCAAATGGAAAAGATTCTGTTTATGGTGCAATGATGCCCAGGTACATCCCATACATTCCACGCCGGAGCAGCTTTTGCCTTTTTTTTTTTTTTTTTTTTACACTTGGCAAACTCAGGCCTCTCGTTTGCTACCTTAAAAGTTTTTCTAGCAGCAATCTCAAGGTTCCGTCAAGATGGCTCTAACTCTCTTTACTCTTCCAGAGTCATTCAGCAATTTTTTAAAGGTCTCTTTCGGATGTTCCCACCAATTCGTCAACCACCTCCTCCTTGGCATTTGAACATTGAGTTGAAACACCCATTTGAGCCAATCCATAAGGTCGATCTTAAATAAATTACTTGAAAGACTTCTCTACTACTGGCTCTCACTTCCTCATGTCGAGTCCGTGACATACAGGCGTTTACTACTAAACCGCCTTGTCTTCAGTTTACCAAAGACTCAGTCTTGCTCCGCACCAATCCATCCTTTATCCCCAAAGTGCCGTCGGACTTCCACCTCAATGAACCTGTTGTTTTGAGGTCATTTTTGCCTAATCCTCAAACACCGGCAGAGAGAGCACTTCATTCTTTGGCTATTAAGAGGTGTCTAAAATTCTTTCTTAAAAGGACGGCTATTATACGCAAGTCTGACCAGCTGTTTGTGGCCTACGGGCGGATGCGAAAAGTACATCCAGTCACCAAACAAACTATTGCACGCTGGATATCTACTGCAATTGCTTTTTGCCATCAGCAAGCGAGAAAACCACTTACTGCAACCCTTAGAGCTCATTCTACTAGAAAAGTTTAATCTTCTACATCGTTGTTTGCTGGTGTGCCTCTTCATCACATTTGCAGAGATGCAACATGGTCCAGCAGGCACACCTTTACGAGACATTACTGTCTGGATGCTGCGGACAACGCTGACTCAGCCGTGGGACAGGCAGTCCTACAAAATCTTTTTAAATAAGGTGAACCTCTGTTGCTTCTCTCCTCCTGTATACAAGGTACTTTCTTTTTCTTTGATATATAATTCAGTGTTTTTGTACTGTGTATTATGATTATTATCATTATTGTTATCGTTAGGTTGAATGATAAGTACCTTATATTATTCTAACTCTACTGCTCACTATTCTTATTCAAGCATCTGAATCTTTGAAAGACACCCTAATACTGGAGAAGAACAAGAGTTACTTACCTGTAAACTGTGGTTCTCCAGTATTGGTGTCTTTCATAGATTCACATGCGATCCACCCTCCTCCCCTCAGAGGCACTCTTTATCTCTTGGCTTTATATTACTCGTATGCTACGAAAATGTGAGGGCCTGAGACTCTGAGGAGAACATTCTAAGAGGGTGCCGACGCCTGATTGGCCGGAATTCGGACCAAAACATAATGACTGATACATCATAGAAGTGACATGTTTAGCTAGGAAAATCTCTATGGTTTTTGCTTTCTCTATGTATATATGCTTGTGTTATGGCTACATTGCTATGCTATGTACCGTGGTACTCCCACTTTGACGACTGGGAATATTCAAACATGTGAATCTATGAAAGACTCCAATACTGGAGAACCACAGTTTACAGGCTTCTTCTGCTGTCTCTCGTTCCCTCCACGTTCGTCAGCACTACTGATTCCTGATGTTTCCATTATGAGTAGGGATCCTGATTATATGGCATTTATTATTATAGTTTTTTTTTTTCATTTGTCTGTATTTGTCCATATTTGTTTGACCATCTTATCCGTATTTATCCATATTTATTTTGTGTTTTGAGAGTAAATAGAGTTGAAAATGGTATGTAGATTTTCATATTTATTTAACTAGTAAACCTGTCAAGTTTTAGCAAATTAAGCAGCCTAATATGACAAAATACACTACCCACGGGTCAATTTTAGCATTCTGTACAAATACATTTAAATATATGCTTGTATTTAAGAAAATGTCATCCTGTTTAACTCTCCATGCTGTCGGTCTGCTCAGCTGGTGGCCTGGGATTTATGAAGGAGATCATGGAGTCATTCACAAGAAGCACAATTTTCTCTATTTTTCCACTTTTAAAAATAAATTTAAACAAGAATCCACTTTTCTGTATGTATGTATCTGTAAAAAAATGGAATACTGTGTGCTCGAATAATGAATAAAGTTTGTATTTATCTTTGAAATCACCCCTCTCTTCAGTACAGCAGAAAGGTTTATTTTCTGAGTCCAGGTATATTAAGGGGGCAAACTTGTGGCATGACAAACGAGATTCCTGAACCAAAACTGTGGCCAGTGACCTTGCCACTGAAATGCACATGAAATTGCCACTGAAATTGCGGAAACTGGTACCTATTCTTTCAGTCCCGGCGCTTCAATCCATTGTGTCTGCTACTGTTATATCCCAGCTGGACTACGGTAATTCTCTCTACTTGGGTCTCTCAAGAAAGCTTATTAGGAGATTGCAGGTGGTCCAGACCGACGCGGCTAGTCTCATTTTATCCAGTATTATGGGTGTCTTTCATATTCACATGCCTGAATCATTCCCCGTCGTCGAGACGGGAGTCTCCGGTACATAGAAAAGTGATGTCCTATAGACATACATAGAGAAAAGTAGGCCTAAGGGCCTTGCCTTAGTAGCCTATCTATGTCCTTTTGTAAAAAGGACCAAACTCTAGAAGGTAGCCAAGAGGCCTGGAATCTTCCTGGAATCTTCTGAGGACGGTGAGATGGCTTCAGTTTCTTCTAAATTATCCTTGAGGAGGCCAAGGGTTGCTTCCCCTAGCCCTACAGACGTTCCTCCTAACAAGACTATTAAAAAGTCTTCTGAGGCAAGATCTACAACGTCTGACAAGGAGGTTCCTGCCTTCAGGAAGCCTGCGCCGTCGTCGACGACAATTTCATTGACAATTACCTCAGCGCTGAAGAAGACTGTGTCTACAGTCTATGTTTCTACATCGACGACGGTGTCGACGACTATGGCGTCGTCAGCATTCTCGACGACGACCACTCCATCGTCGACGGCGGGTAAGCTTGTGCCGTCGATTATCCTCATTACAAGGCCCTACACGAAGATCCCGTCGACTACGACTACATCAGCGTCGACGACTAAGCCGAAACCGACGCAGTCGACGAAGACACCCTTGTCGACAGGCGTACCGTCGTTGAAGTCTCCGACGGTCAAGACATCGTCGACGACCAAGACCTAGTCGATGAGCACACCATCTACGACTGGGCCGTCGACTAAGGTACCGTCGACGAGGATACCATCGACGAGGATACCGTCGGCGAAATCTCCATCGTCGACGACGAAGACCTCGTCGACTAGCGTCCCATCAACGACTGAATCGTCGACGAAGGTACCGTCGACGAAACAATCCTCGTCGACCATCAAAACTCAGTCGTCGACGACACCATCGACGAAACCGTCGACGCCGCCATCGTCGACGCCGCCATCGTCGACGCCGCCATCGTCGACGCCATGGAAACAATCTGACTTGATTTCTCCGTTGTCAGCTGCCAACCAGCCGCCTACAAAAAAGAGCAAACAACCTATAACCCCTGATTTAACATCTCCAAGTAGGGTGCAAAAGCTAACCCCGTCACATATTTTACAGGACGAGGAAACAGATGAAGACCAGTACGGACAGGCCAATAGTCCTTCGGATCTCATAGTAAAGTGCCAAAGCACAGATTAAGAGGTAGATGAGATGGTTTATACGGAAGAGGCTGAACATTTGCATGTCCAGACGGAGGTTACACCTATGGTATACCTTCCGGTGTCTATAGTTTCTGACTTACGGTTCTTGATCCAAGACTATAAGCAGCGCTTTCCTGAACCAACCACTGTCCCTTCAACGGAAACAAATCCAGTTACATCTGGACCGACACCATCCTCACGTCCTAGACCATCACCTTTGGTGATCCGTCAGGAGAAAGAACAAGTGCACAATGTCCCGTCTTCTGACGATGAAGTTGAAGAACCGGAAGAGGGAGAGGTTCGGGACGACCAGTCCGACCATAGGGATGATGAGGACTACATCGCTCCATCTCCGGGCACTCCTGAACCCACTACCTCGGTCTCACCGCAAGTGGATGTTGGCGGATTTCACAACTTGGTAGAGAGCGCCCACGAGATTCCATATGAAAATGGAATCCCATGAAACAGACTGCTTCCTATATGATTTTAAAGACCCTGTTAGGAAAACAACAAGATCGATTCCTATCATTGATTCAGAAAAGGGGGTGGTGATGAACAGAGTGTCTGAATTAAGCAGACCACTCTTACCCAGTCCAAAGATCAGGGCTTGATCCATCACCGTTATTTATCTCACTGCACCATCCCAGCTCAGAACATGGCTATATGCAAATCAGTCTGTCCCTGGCCCAGTGCATCATGGGAACAGGGCAGACTAAATTACCAAGCCAATTCTTCACCAGAAAGGAGACCAGCTACCGGGGACCGGTTTCTGGCATTTCAGCCGTCTTCGGCCCGGCTTGCTTCCTATCATTGAGCACATAAGGGAACAGGGAAAACAGCTGATGCAGACACCAGCCTCAGTCTCCGCAGTAGTTCCACGGCTGGACAAAAAGTATAAGGCACCAACAACAGCAGCAGCCTGCCTTACTGTGCATCCCAAGCCAGATTCTGTTGTTCCCCAGGCAGCACAAAAGAACTCGAGGAATCCGGCATTCCCATTGTCAGCTCCACCGGACAAAGAGGGCAGGAAGCTTGACAGTATTGGCAAACGCTTTTCCACCACGTCAGCCATGACTGTGAAAGTGGCTAATTCCATTGCGCTACAATAGGCAATTGTGGGAGGATATTGCCCCGTATCTGGCGGAACTACCAGATAACTTGAAAGAGGAAGTACAATCGCTCCTTAAGGAAGGCCAAACATCGGCATCAGAAATGATCGATTGTGCCGTAGATGTGGCTATGACCGGCTTCAGACAGCTAGCAGGGGCCGCAGTCTTGCGAAGGCAGGGGTGGCTTAAGGCTACATCCTTTCGCCAAGAGGTCCAAACCAAGGTACTGGACATGCCCTACGACGGCCAACACCTTTTTGGGGAGAAAATCGATGAGGCCCTGCAAACGATCGAAAAAGATGCAGATATGGCACGAGCGCTGGGCACATTGCAGTTTAAGACCCAGTCCTTTCGGGGGAGCAGAGGTAGAGGTCAATCCTCTTAGAGGTTCTTACCAGAGCAAATCCTCATATTCCTATAACCAAGGCAGATCGCAATATCAACAGCGACAAGGTCGTCAGACCTCGTATGGAAGGTCTAACTACAGGGGAAAAAATCAGAGGAAAACCGCTGGCGGACGCCAATGACCTTTCCCAACAGCCAGTCCGTCCACAATTTAATTTTTTCAAACTTGGAGGAAAATTAACACACTTCCTCGATAATTGGAGATCAATTACAACGGATCGGTGGGTGCTCCAATTGATCCAATTCGATCATTCGTTAGAAATCAATTCAATTCCCCCGACTACTCCTCCTCACAAGCTTCAACACAGGCGTCTACGATTACTCCTTCAAGAGATATCTTCAATGTTAAAGAAAGGAGCATTAGAGCGAGTACCAGCAGCTCACAGAGGAAAGGGATTCTATTCCAGCTTCTTTCTAATACAAAAGAAAGGGAAGAAATGGAGGCCCATTCTAGGCCTCGGGACACTCAACACATTCTTGAAGAGTCAATCGTTCCGTATGGTGACTATCCAAGAGATCTTGGGGTCGCTAGAGGAAGGGGACTTTATGACGTCTTTAGACCTGCAAGACGCATATTACTACATCCCTATTCACAAAGGCCACAGGAAATTCCTCCGATTCGCAGTGGCAGGTCAGCACTATCAATTCTGTGTTTTCCCATTCGACCTAAAGTCGGCACCCAGAATTTTTACCAAGTGCCTCTCCCCGGGGGCAACCTTCCTACTTCAACAAGGATACCAAGTCCATACCTGGACGACTGGCTGGTAAAAGCACCATCTTTGAAAGGCGCAGTGAAGTCCTCCAGCGCCTGTCTCAATCTTTTCCAGCAACTGGGTCTGACGCTCAATCACGAGAAGTCAACCTTCCAGCCCTCCCGAGTTCTTACCTTTCTCGGAGCGACATTGGATACGGAATGTTCCAAAGCATTTCCATCTCAGGAAAGGAAGCACAAACTTATCACTCTGGCCACCGCAGTGGCCTCGAGAAAAAATTTGCTGGTCCGTACTTTCAAGTCCCATCTGGGGATGATGTCCTCATGTATCCTGCTTATTCCGCACTGCCGGCTCAGAATGCGCCCTCTGCAGGAATCCTTGACCAGGCAATGGACTCAGAGCAGAGGCTCTTTCGAGGATGGCATTGTGATAACACAGCAAATGTCCAAGGCCTTGCTATGGTGGAGGTCGTCCAAAAACCTTTCGCAAGGACTAACATTCCTTCTGCCTGCAGCCCCACACGTGATAACTACGGACGCCTCCCTAGAGGGTTGGGGAGCGGTCATTCAAGAGCTGCAGATCAGCGGCAAGTGGACGGACTAGGAAAAGCAGCTCCATATCAATCTCCTAGAGCTGAGAGCAGTTTTTCTATCTCTGAAGGCTTTCCTACCGCGCAGCCAGAACTCCCAGGTGCTTGTTGGGACCGACAACACTAAGACAATGCACTACTTGAACAAACTGGGAGGAACCCGTTCGCTCACACTATCTCGCGAATCGCAGAAAATCTGGAACTGGCTTGTGCTTCACAGTATCACGCTGTCAGCGGAGTATGTCCCAGGCAAGGACAACATCATAGCAGATGCTCTAAGCAGAGATCTCTGTCCCACGAATGGGAGCTAGAACAAGAAGTGCTGGATCACATCTTTTCGGAATGGGGAAGACCACAGATCGACATTTTTGCCACCTGGGAGAACGCCAAATGCCGTAACTTCGCAAGTTGGCATCCCCAATTGCGGTCACTCGGAAATGCATTTTCCATCGCATGGCGCAACGTGTTTGCGTACGCATTTCCGCCATTTCCCCTGATACCAAGAGTCCTCCGAAAAATGAAGACAGAACACTGCACCCTGATTCTGATTGCCCCGTTCTGGCCGAGGCAGCAGTGGTTCACGGACCTCCATCGCCTCTCAGTCTACCCGCCAATCCGTCTGGGCCAACATCCGTCCCTGCTCACGATGTCCAACGGCCAGGTACAGCACGCGAATCTGAAATCTCTCAGATTATCGGCTTGGCTCCTGAGTACCGAGAGTTTTACCAACTAGACATTCCGCAGGAGTGCAAAGATGTCCTTGCGAAAGCAAGAGCAGAGATCACAAACAAGACCTACTCGTTAAAGTGGAAACGCTTTTGCATTTGGTGTAAGGACGAAGATATACATCCCTTTCAGGCTACTCCGGAGCAGTTACTACCATATCTGCTACACCTGGCACAGGCAGGGCTTGCTCATGCCTCTATTAGAGTACTGTAACGGGGGTGAGGTCGGAAGGCTTACCCCGAGGGAATGGTGGTGTCCGTGCCCCGCTGACCCTGAACGTCCTCCTTCGTTACAGACTGACCCATGGAGGAACAATCAGTGCAACCGTAGCGTGGATGGAGATCACAGCGGCCCCTTTAACTGGGCGTTCGATTCCGAGAAGGAGGATCCGCCCCCTGAGGACGTCAGCACCACCGGAATGGTCAAAGGCCAGGATGTGATGTATGAAGGGTGTGTTTACACCCCGGAGGAGCGGAAGGAGGAAGACGAGATGGCAGCAAGCGGAGAGAAGGACGGAAACAAGGAGGAAAAGACCCCGGAGGAACATCGAGGCGGCGAGGTGGAGCCGGTGAAAGGAGGAGAGCCAGGAGGCCAACGACCCCGTGATCCGCCGTGCCACACTCCCGAGGGAGGAGTGTGGCTGTCACAGGTACAGCGGCTTTGGGCAGCCTGGGTGGGGAGCCGGAGTGCTCACGTGTAAAGTAGTGTAAAAAGCCCTTGTTTGTTTCCTCCCCTTCGTGTCACCGACCCCCCCCCCCCCCCCCCCTCCACTACCCGTTCCTTCCCTGTACCTCACCTCCTATCCCGACCTTCGTACACCGTTGCACCAAGTCGTATGAGCACTGTACACTAGGGCTGTCCTCACTACCCCGGTCACTGAAGGTGCATAACCTGAGAAGAGCATACAGTAACGGCATCCCTCTCTCTCTGGTCTCTTCCATGTAACGGAGCTGGTCGGAGTCCCGCTAAGAGCTTCCCGAGACCATCAAGAAGCTGTAGAAACATCAACCACGGATCCCAGCACCTTCCCCCGAGACCGCCTGACCCAGAGGAGGAGAAAGACATTTGTATATAAAACCACTTTGAAAATAAAACCCTCTTTGCCTGCAACACCTGGTGTCAAGGTCGTCCCTGTACCCCCGCCTACAAGTACATTTGGCAGCAATTTCTCGCTTTACAAGAACTTCAAAAGGACCCTCTCTCTGGTTACACAGGTTGATAAAAACAGTTTCTAAAGGGGCTTTACAGATCCTTTCCTCGGCCACGAAGAATACCACCAACATGGGATCTCAATGTGGTCCTCAACCAATTGATGAAGCACCCGTTCGAGCCCATTCACAGGGCAGATGTCAAATACATCTCCTGGAAAACGACCCTTCTCTTGGCTCTGACCTCAGCAAGAAGGGTCAGCGAACTACAGGCTCTTTCCATACAAAATCCGTTCATGCAGTTCAAGGAAGAAAGAGTGATTTTAAGAACTAATCCTCGATTTATCCCTAAAGTCCCTTCGGACTTCCATTTAAACGAACCTCTAGTCCTCCGATCATTTTTCCCAAATCCCAGCACTGCAGCTGAAAAATCCCTGCACTCGCTGGACCTGAAGAGATGTCTTAAGTTTTACCTCGACAAGACAAAACAATTCAGGAAAACGAACCAGCTTTTCATAGCTTTTAGTAAACCAAGAAAAGGCATGCCGCTTTCCAAGCAAAGTATTTCAAGGTGGATATCTTCGGCAATTGCCTTTTGTCACGACAAAGCCGGAAGGCCGTTACACTCCAAAGTAAGAGCTCTCTACAAGAGCCGTGTCCACATCGGCAGCGCTCTTTGCTGGGGTGCCAATTTTGGACATTTGCATGGCAGAGACCTGGAAGTCGCTGCATACCTTCACCAGGCACTACTGCCTGGATACGAAACTGATGCAGGATGCAGCAGTGGGCCAGGCGGTGCTCCGCCATCTATTCCAGTGAGGTGAGCCTTCCTCCTTCCCGCCATCCTTAGCTGGTATGCACATTTTTAGGTCTCGCGACCTATCGATGTGCGCAAGCGCATCGAGCGGAGTGAGAATTCAAGTGGCGAAAACATCATGAAACCAAAGGGCTTTCAGCCCCGCGGTTTTCATGCAGTTCACGTGAACCACGTGATTAAACATGCACGCGCATCGGCAACATTTCTCAATCACCCTCCCACAGGCACGCCCCCCCACCAGGCTCTCCCGCCCCCATCAGGCTTCCCTCGTAATCCGCCGCAACATTTCTCAATCACCCTCCCACAGGCACGCCCCCCCACCAGTCTCCCGCCCCCATCCGGCTTCCCTCCTAATCCGCCTCCCCTCGCTCGCATTCCCGCCCCAGGCTCTCCCGCCCCCATCCAGCTTCCCTCCGCCATCTGCCTGCCACACTAGAGCTGCGGACGCCTCAATCTCCTCCCACCTCGCATGGCCGTCCTTTCTGCCCGCCAGCACTTTCCCTCGTAATCCGCCGCAACATTTCTCAATCACCCTCCCACAGGCACTCCCCCCCACCAGTCTCCCGCCCCCATCCGGCTTCCCTCCTAATCCGCCTCCCCTCGCTCGCATTCCCGCCCCAGGCTCTCCCGCCCCCATCCGGCTTCCCTCCTAATCCGCCTCCCCTCGCTCGCATTCCCGCCCCAGGCTCTCCCGCCCCCATCCAGCTTCCCTCCGCCATCTGCCTGCCACACTAGAGCTGCGGACGCCTCAATCTCCTCCCACCTCGCATGGCCGTCCTTTCTGCCCGCCAGCACTTCAGTTCCGCCCTGTCTAAACCATGCCTCCTTTCTCGTCGTTGCCTCCGCATCAGTCAATCAGATGCTCGTTCTTGTTTCTTTTTACTTTCAAACTACTTTTTCCATCTTATTTCCATCACGTCCATCGCTAAAAGAAAGGAATGCTTACAGGAAACATCCTCTGCAGCGGGGCTTATCTCGACTGGGACAGTAATTCAAAGTGAAATGTTTTTTTACTGTTTTGGCTTCTTTCTGCGCCAGCAGGCGGAAAAAAAGACAATGGGAAACACCCGAGCCGCCAGAGTAAGCACTCCAGACTGTCAGAATCCACAGAAAGTACGTGCGCCCCACAAATAGGCCATCAGCTCCACCGCATGCCTTCAACCCTAGTTACATCAACCCTAGTTACATTTAATTAGCAGCAGCAGCATTTCTCCTGCGCCAGGCCACATCAGGACACTTTCACCCACACAGCAACACTTACAGACACGCAACGCCACTCACACCCACGCAAGCCCACTATCATCCACGCAACACCACACTCACTCACCCACGCAACGCCACTCACTCACGCAAAGCCACTTTCACCCACACAGCACCACTTTCAGACACGCAACGCCACTCACTCAAAGCAACGCCACTCACTCAAAGCAACGCCACTCACTCAAAGCAACGCCACTCACTCAAAGCAACGCCACTCACTCAAAGCAACGCCACTCACTCAAAGCAACGCCACTCACTCAAAGCAACGCCACTCACTCAAAGCAACGCCACTCACTCAAAGCAACGCCACTCACTCAAAGCAACGCCACTCACTCAAAGCAACGCCACTCACTCAAAGCAACGCCACTCACTCAAAGCAACGCCACTCACACATGCAACGCCACTCACACATGCAACGCCACTCACACATGCAACGCCACTCACACATGCAACGCCACTCACACATGCAACGCCACTCACACATGCAACGCCACTCACACATGCAACGCCACTCACACATGCAACGCCACTCACACATGCAACGCCACTCACACATGCAACGCCACTCACACATGCAACGCCACTCACACATGCAACGCCACTCACACATGCAACGCCACTCACACATGCAACGCCACTCACACATGCAACGCCACTCACACATGCAACGCCACTCACACATGCAACGCCACTCACACATGCAACGCCACTCACACAGGCAACGCCACTCACACAGGCAACGCCACTCACACAGGCAACGCCACTCACACAGGCAACGCCACTCACACAGGCAACGCCACTCACACAGGCAACGCCACTCACACAGGCAACGCCACTCACACAGGCAACGCCACTCACACAGGCAACGCCACTCACACAGGCAACGCCACTCACACAGGCAACGCCACTCACACACGCAACGCCACTCACGTTGCCAATAGGTCTCGCAGTAGGAAAGTTGGAGCCATTACCATTGCAAATAACAATGCCTTTTATTTTTTTTTCATCTTAAAAACATAAAGAGCTTTGTCATTTACAAAACCAATAGCTCCAACTTTCCTACTGCGAGACCTATTGGCAACGCCAGTGCTTGTTTACTTATTTATTGTTATTTGTTGATGTTCTTAATCGCATGATATTTATTATCTGACTGCTGTATACTGTCCCATCACAAATGTGCATAATGTATTGCTTGCTACTCCGATTCAGGCATGTGAATCTATGAAAGACACCCATAATACTGTATGAGAAATGCGTTACTTACCTGTAACTGCAGTTATCCAGTATTGGTGTCTTTCATAGATTCACATGCAACCCTCCCACCTCCCCTGGAAGGACTCACTTCTTTCTCTAACCGGTATTACGCCTACCTAGCTTAGTGCGTACGAAAATCTGAGAGACTGAGGCTCCTGACAGGAAGGTTCTAGAGGGAGGTGGTAGCTGATTGGCTTCCTTCTAGAGTTTGGTCCATTTTACAAAAGGACATAGATAGGCTACTAAGGCAAGGCCCTTAGGCATACTTTTTTCTATGTAGTAATGTCTATAGGACATTACTTTTCTATGTACCGGAGACTCCCGTCTCGACGACTGGGAATGATTCAGGCATGTGAATCTATGAAAGACACCAATACTGGATAACTGCAGTTACAGGTAAGTAACGCATTTCTTCTCTCTTCCGAGAAGAACTCGTGCCACTCCTTTGCTGCACAAATTGCACTGGCTGCCTATTGAACATCGGGTGCAGTTCAAGTGTCTTTGTGTAGCTCGTAAGGCCATCTATGGAGAGGCCCCTAAATACATCAAGGATCGACTGGTGAGGTTCGTCCCAGGCGGAGCTCTACGCTCCTCCAAAGCTGTGAATTTGACGTCATCAAAATTCAAATTTAAGACTAGAGGAGGTAAAGCTCTGTCGGTCCTTCTCTCACAGCTTTGGAAAGAGCTTCCCGCATTTTTGCAAGGAGATCCAGTGCTCCTGTCTTTCAGAAAACATTTGAAAACCCATTTGTTTAAAAAGACAATCTCCTCAATATAATGGTTCAGCCAGTGAGGAGCTTTTAGTGGCTGGGTGATTTTGTTCCCTCTTGAAAGCGCTTAGAGACCAGTGGTGATTTGCGCTATACAAAAGCTAGGTAACATAACATAACACCTTCAATGGGTTGACTGTATATCCAACGCATCCTGTTACTTGAGCTACATAAGAAGCCGAGGCTTAGTAATGGAGGTCATCTCGACCCAGTGGGCACTGCATTGGACACTTTAGGATTCCTCCCATTCCAAAGGAAAGCAGAGTAACTTTGCTCATTTGGAACACTTTTTTTGACTCAATATGAATGGCACTTTAAGGAAGATGCACTATGTGATGATTAGTTAACTTGCAAAATAGTTATGGATACGTTTGAATTTGACTTCTGAGCTGGCATGGGTCCAGCTGCCATATGATTTGGGTTCATATGCTAGGGCTTCGAGTAACTGTTGAGAGATGCCTGTCGGATCAATATCCTATCCATCTATAAAAAACAAAGCTTAAATCAGTTTACAGATAGGAGTTTAAATAGCATAAAAAAATAACATTCAGCTCTTCGTCTATTATCTCCTTGCATTTGCTTTGTTCGCCCTAATTTGACAGGGTATACCCAGGCATGGATCTCTTGCTCACTTTGCCACGGCATTCAAGCTAGCCTGGAGCTAGCCTGGCTGATGAGGGGTGTTACCCCGAAACCGGTTCCAGGATGCTTGTTTCTGGTCCAGGGAAGACCTGGCTTGGCAGTTCGGGCTGTACTGTTCCCTTGAGGAACAGGGTCCAGGCTGATTTGCATATGGCTGGCTCTGAACTGGGGTGGTGAAGTTAGCTAAAGAATGATGATGAATTCAACTCCAATCTAATAGTGACTGGGGATGAGTGTCTGAAAAGATTCAGTACTCCGTCCTTCATCTCCTTGTGTTTGCTTTACTCTATATCCTATTCAGGCTTGAATTACAAAAAGATCCAAATTCTGTCTAGTGCTGATACCTTGGGTATTTTTTCTGAAAAGCATCTAGCTCACCTCGCAGGGTCTGGGCTTCCATGAAGCATTTACAATTTCCTATTCTAATATTCTGAAAAAGAGCAGCGAGGCACTGATTCTGACCACAAAACCAACTTCTTTTGCTATCTGCATATTTATGATGCATTTTGAATCCTTAAACATTGTATTTGATTTGTATGCTAATCTCCAGCTGTAAGGATCTGTTAGGCAAGTACAATGCTGTTCCTCAGTGGTAACTACCCCCAGTCTGATATAGTTAATTACATAATCCCTAAGAATAGTTTGCCCAAACTAAGGTTCTGTATTAACACTGTGTTTGAGATAAATGTTAACTTTTCAGTACTAGAACCGATTATAATGAACAGCAAAATATTATTCACAGGGATGAGACCCCTCTAACTACACAAGTACTTGAAGTCATTTTATTTAGCACCTCTGTTTCTGCTCCGAACATTCAGTTTGGTGTCCCATCCTATAAATGTAAAATGAGGAAAGCTGCATGTGGAAAACACATTTTCAGCTACATTATATAGCAGTGGCTTCAAATTTGAGAAGTCCTCTGGCCAGGACTTAGGCCCATCCCCCTGCCGGCATTCAAGCTCCCACTGTGCATTGCCTTTACCCATGCACAGAGGGGGTTGGCTTAGCTTCAGCCTGTCACTGCACAGGCTTTGCACAACCTCCTGCAAGCCCCCAACCCATGTTTCCTTTTTTTTTATTTGACTCAAAACTTGGAACACCAGAGACTGTGTTAACTGCATTCTTAATAACCCAGAGACTCCTTTTAGCTCAAAGCCTGTCATTATTTTGATTGCAAGCTCCAGTCTACAATGTTAACGTACTGTTTCAACTTTTTCTCTTTTTTTCAAATCAACGGTATTGATGTCTACAAATTAGGATATTACATTCTGATGTATACTCATGATTTTGTATAGGTACAAGCAGTTGTCTTCAGATATGTTAATCTGTTTGCTTACTCATTGGAAATGTTTCGTTTTTCAGGTCTCGGCCAAAATACTCTAGGCTTGGGTTTAGGCTGCACAGTTGCACCAACACCTGCAACCACAGCTAATGAAGGTCTGGGAGGAATAGATTTTAGCAGCTCTTCAGATAAAAAATGTAAGTGACGTGTGTTTTTTCCAGTCCCCTGTGTTTAAAGACTAATCTGGGAAATCTTTGGGTGCTGACCCAAAAAAATCTATTTACCATCCTGTTTGCCTTTTAGTTGAGATTTTAGGTCTCGCTGAGCCAACGTGCATGCGTCGTCTCCGAGACTTAAGTAAGGGGCTTTTTAAAATGCTCCCAAAGGCTTTTCCAGGTGGATTGCCTACAGTGCATGTGTGCGGGCGCGTGCACATTGCACACCATTTGGCAGCCTTTGGGAGGACTTTCGCGGCCTCTTTTATGATCTCAGCGAGCCGCGCAGCCACTGAGAACATCAAAGCGGCCGTGAAAGTGCTCACCATTTGCAACCCCCCCCCCCCTCATCCCACTTCCTGCTTGTAGTCTGCTTCAGTGAAAAAATAAAACAAAAATCTTTGGTGCTATATTCTTTCTTTCGTTCTTCCCGCCATCTGTGGTCTCCATTCTTTCCTTTCTCACACTGTCTCATTATATCTCCTCTCATTTCCTCTCTCTGTCTCGCTTTCTGTCTCAGCCCCAACCTTTCTTTTTTCTATAATTTTTGCTTGTTGTTATTCCAGCCCGCGGGTCACGGTGCCTCCTGTGTTCCCTTGTCGCCGATGCCTTTCCCTCTGTGAGCTTGTGTCTTGCCACTATGCTTCCTTATGCATCTGCCTATTTGTAATTGTGCCCTACACCTTAAAGTGGTCGCTGTCCTTCATCCCTCTACGGACTCGGTAATTAGAGCGCCCCCGGGACTTCACCTGCATAGTGCACGGCTAATTGTATTCTGCCTGCAGCCACGCAGGCCTATTATAGATGCGCAGCTCCCGCAAAGCCTGTATTTTGGGGAAACATGTTTGGTACATCAGGCTCCAAGACTGGAAATGTGAGCATCCTTTATTTTGAGTTATGGCCACAGCGTAGTGCAGAGCTGATGTGGCCATCGCCACTGCAAAGGTACACCAGAGACTAAGGGCTAGATGTAGGTAATTCCCATTTACAGACTCTTAAATACCGAATTTTACCGATTCGGTATTTAAGAGCCTGTAAATGGGAAGGGGGCAGATTTAGGTAATTTTAAAATCTGAATTACCGAATCTGTAAAATTCGGTATTTACCAATTCTGTAAATACAGAATCGGTATTTCCCATTGATTCCTATGGGCTTTGAAGCCCATAGGAATCAATTCTGTAAATACAGAATCGGTATTTCCCATTGATTCCTATGGGCTTTAAAGCCCATAGGAATCAATGGGAAATAACGATTCTGTATTTACAGAATCGGTAAATACCGAATCCTGCAAGGGTGCAGGGGGTGTCACTTTGACACCCTCTAGCACCCCAAGTACAGGCTTGTGTGCAATGTGGCACACATACTAAGGGCATGTCTGTGTGTCACATTGCACAGGTGTGCATGCACAGGTGTGCATGCACACCTTAATTCAGTATTTTACCACACAATAGGATTGTGTGGTAAAATACCGCCTTAAGGGCCCGTGGCACTGTAAACTGTGCCACCTACATCTGTAATAACAGAATCGGTATATTTACCGATTCGGTAATTTTACAGAATCGGTAAATATACCGATTCTGTATTTTTCAGCCCCCTACATCTGAAAACCCTAATACCGGTCGGAAACGGCCGAAATCTGCCGTTTCCGACCAGTATTAGGACTCCTACATCTGGCCCCTAGTACAGTGCCCCCCATTGCGAAGTATGCTCACATTTCGTGAACATGTGTTTACAGTGAATTGTGACACTCATTGCTTTGAATTACGAGAAGACCTACTTCGCTCACAGAGAGTGTAGTTTACATTCTACTGCTAAATGTTAGATTATAGGAAATACACTATAGGGTGGAATGGAAGCTATGGCACTCTTCGCCCGCGCTGATCTGGCATCCCATACCAGAGAAGGCCTTGCAGTAATCTGTGTGAACTCCACGAGTAGAACATGCTTCATTTAATTACACTGCGGTTTCGGACGAATATATGATGAAATGCCAGGCCCGGCACTAGCAGAAACGGCAGGCTGGTCACCCATGCCACAGCCCTTAAAGGGAAATCTCCGAAGCAGGCCTAGAAATGTATGAGGCAGGACAAATCGAATGATAGCAATGAAACTGCTCTAACTTTCAAAGAAGTGACATCTTTTTGGCAATGTCCCATGAAACATCGCAAGGAATGTAGAACATTTTGGCTTAGTGTATTTTTCAACCAACTAATCTCACACACACGCAAATACACATTCTCTCTCTCTCTTTCAGACCTTCTCAGGCACTTTAAATTCAAAGTACCCACAGATGTGACGTGAGCATTTCTTTGGGTATCTATTATCTGGCAATCACTCCTTACACTTCTCATCCATGTGTGCTCTAGGGGGTGACCTGTATCTTATCCCCCAATTAACATATCAAACAAGCAAGAATTTAACTGTTTGTCCCAAACTCTGGGAAACTGGTTAACCAGTGTTGACCAGTGAGTTCACTATTCCGTGTCTGTGTTATGGACAATTTTCTCATAAGGGTTAAGCATACGCATCTTTAAATGAAGGATCCTCAAAAGTCCCTACCGGGAGGGAGGTTTAAGGAGGGGGCAAAAAAGGGAAGAGGAAGGGGGGGTGGAGAGCCTGCCGCTCATTCAGTCCACTCCACATCTGGGCCACTCCTCCGTTGATCCCAAACAATCGCCATCTTTGCTCTCCGCTCCATCCGCATCCTCTCCCGAATATATATCATTCAAGGCATCCCAGTCTCGCAATACCTTTGTCCACAAGCTTGCCAATGGGTGGTGGCGTATCCCCCGGGCTCCTTCCCTCAGTAGCATCCTTTCTTCTGCCCTGACCCACAAGTCCAAATTTTTCTCCCAGGCTGTCACTGTAGGGCCCGTCGTAGACATCCACATCAGCGCTATCGGTGTACGTGCTAGGACCAGGTCCAGATCTACGAATCTGGAGCCCACCTTCCTTGCCCTTGGTCTGGGGAACAGTCCCAGCGGAACAAGGAAGTGTGTGGTTCAGAGTCTTGTTAATAGAGTCCATTATCGAGCTTCAGAACTCCTAGAGTCGTGCACACTCCCACGTCATGTGGGCGAATCCCACATCCAGCAGCAACAGACTCCCCCCAATATATGATGTTCAGTCTGAGGTGTTATATATACATGTTGATGTAGTTGAATTGGACAAGTTTACATTTGTTGTTCCTAGATTCCAGTTTCTGGCTTTTCAGGACCCGCTCCCACTCCTTGTCTTGTAGATCTCTCCCTATTAGTACTCTTCACCTCTCCCGCGTCCGATCTAAGGACACCTGGACCATAGCCAATAAAGCTCTATAGAGCCATTTCACTAAGTGCCTAGCTGCCCCTAACGTTACCAGTGCTTACGGCTCCTGCCTGCCACTTCGCCATAAGGGATAAAAAATCATCCAAAGGCATCAACACCGCTGTGGATAACAGTCGCACACTGCGATTATCCCAAATGCTGTCCACTCAAACAGCTGAGCTCTAGAGAATGGGGTAAGCAGATCCCCATTTGGGAGTCCAATCCAGGGCATAGAGCGGAATCCTGACTTTGCGCCGGAATCCCCTCCTCCAGCATTGCTGAGCAGTCTGTAGTAGTACCCCCTGCTACAGCGAAGGCACCGCCGGGTGAATGAGTTCGGCCAGCAACATCCCCCGATTGTCATTCATGCCAATTTGGAGCCAGCAAGTCAGAGTTCCTACTGTCTAACCATTGGGCCAGCCATTGGAGTTGGGCTGCTAAATAGTGTAGCTCGAACTCTGGTGCGCCTAGTCCCCCTTTGTCTGATGGTCTCTGCAGTACTGAAAGGGAAACTTTGCTCTGTCCTCCATCTCAAATCAATTCCCAGAGAAGCCCATCTAGGCTTGTAAACCATGCAAGCGGGACCACTACAGGACGATTTATAAAATAATATAAAAGTCTGGGAAGCATTATCGTTTTAGGTAGCTCTATACGGACCATCAGAGGCAATTTCAGTGAGCGCTATAGGGACCATCAGAGGCAATTTCAGTGAGCGCAAGAACTGAATAGAAGACCTAAGGGAGTGCATAACCAGGTTCAGGTTACCATCCCTCAAAGCTTCTACAATGTGGAATGCTTGCATCCCTAGATACTTGAAGGAGGAGGGGGACCAGGTCCGGTCACAAGCTACATCCTCTGGGCATTGTCAATGGCTCGTTAGTGGGAAGATATGGGTCTTTGTTTTATTCAATTTAAGACCTGCCAGGACAGCATATTCCTCAAGGCTGGCCAAGGCTCGATCCACCCCGTGAACAGTCTCCCAGATACAGCAGCAAATCGTCGGCATATAGGGATACGACATGGTCTCCACCCCCCCACCCCCCAACGCATATTCTGTGCTGGCACCCTCTTTGCCGAAAGAGCTCTGCCAGCGGCACAATGGCCAAAGCAAACCGGAGCGGGGATAGTGGGCATCCCTGGCTGGTGCCCCTCTGAATATCCTACAAGGCTGATATCACTCTACCTGTCCTGACAAGCCGTTAAGTGCAAGTACAACAATTGGACCACTTGATCTACCCCCTCCCCAAGCCCATCCGCTCCATTGTGGCGTATAAGAAGTCCCATCTCACAGAGTCAAATGCTTTTTCCTGGTCAACTGACATTATAAGGGCCTCCGGATAGCATCCTTGTTCTGAATGATACATAACTTGAAAAAGTGAACCTGGATGGTATGAAACCATTTTGGTTCTCGTGTATAAACTGCGACATGTGAAGCAGGAGCCACATGGCCAAAATTTTGCTCAAAACCTTAAAATCTACATTCAGCATGCAGAGAGGACAAAAGTCCGATGCACGTGCCTCCATTGACTTTGTGTTCGGGAGGGGGACAACCATTGATGTGTCCCTTGTGTGAAGCCTGCAGCATACCTTGGGCCAGCTACTCCACATAGAGCTCCTCCAGTTTAGGTTTCCAAAATCTGTGCATAGGTAGAATAGAATTCCACTTGTGCTTCTCGATCTAAGTGCCGCCTTCGACACTGTCTCCCATGACATTTTACTCCAACGTCTGGTTGAGGCCGGGGTGGTTAAGTTGGCTCTTGAATGGTTCAGATCTTTTCTATCTGATCGCTCCTTCAGGGTCATCACTCCCCCCCCTTCGAATCTAAACCACATGCGATTGCCCAGGGAGTTCCACAGGTATCGGCTCTAAGCCCCACCTTATTTAATCTTTATGTTCAGCCGCTAGCTGATGTCGCCATGCGTGGGAACCTCTCCATCGTGTCCTACGCAGACGACACTCAGCTGGCGGTTGCGATTAGTGGGGCTTCCGACCTTGAGGCAGCTAAGTTCCGTGAGGGACTTATATCCGTGGCCCACTGGATGAATGACAATTTCCTGCAATTGAACGCTAAGAAAACCGAAGTGCTCATTGTGGGGAAACAAACTCACCTGTGGGGTGATAGCTGGTGGCCTCATGAGCTCGGCCCCACCCCTATCCCCGTTACTGAAGTTAAAAATCTTGGGGTGTGGTTTGACTCCCAATTGAGCTTCTCCATCCATACTAAAAAGACTGCTGCATCTTGCTTTGGGATCTTGCGTTAACTTCGGTCTACCTTTAAATACTTTTACGCCCCCACCCGGCAACTTATTGTGCAAGCCATGATCCTGTCTAAATTAGATTATGCTAGCTCTCTTTTTCTTGGAGTCAATCAGGCCGAGCTCTCTCGTCTTCAACGCGTCCAGAACGCGGCCGCCAGGGCTCTGGTTGGCTTGCCCAAATTTTGCTCAGCTAGGAAAACCATTTACAATCTCCATTGGCTCCCGGTGGCACAGAGAATAAAGTTTAAATCTTTGATTTTGACTTTCAAAATCCTTAAACTTTCTTCCCCTCAGATTCTGCAGCAAGTTGTATCTCCCTATGTCCCAGCTCGCTCTCTGAGGTCTTCTGTTCTTCATCTTGCCACAGTTCCTCGTTTTAAGAGATCTAGGATTGGCGGACGCTCCTTCCGAGTCCTTGCCGCCAAGCCATGGAACTCCTTGCCTGTCCATATTCGTGCCATCGAGGGGCTCCTTGCTTTCAGGAAGGCTGTTAAAACCTTCCTTTTTCCCTTAGCACCTTAGTTCTGCTGTTGTTGTGTTGTGTTTTATTCCTCTGTCCGGTTTTTATGTTCTGTTCTAGCGCCAGGACGCCCCTTTGCTGGGGCATCTGCGTGCTTAATAAATCCGGATAACATAACATTCCTAGGGTCTTCCCATTGGTCATCTCTCTTTACGAGCCTCCTGCACAGTCACAGGTCGCCCCCAATCCCTTTCTCATAGTGGGATCCAACATTCCCAACGCCAAGGGCGCCAGGAATCCAGTCTCGGTTTGCCGTGTCTGCGGTGTACTATTTATTGTTTCATAATACGTATGGACTGTCCCATTTATGTCCCTAGGGATGGTGCAATATCGCTTCCCCCTCTGATGTGACTCAGGTGAGAGGCAAACCCCTAATTTCAGGGCGTACCAACCATGCCAAGTCCAAGTGTCTCAGTCGTTCAATGACTGTGTTCTAAGCTCAACTTGTGGCTCCCAGCGTCTCAGGTGAGACTGTGTCAGATGACAGTCTGTTGCCTTGATCGTGTAAGTATGCTTCCAATGTGGAGAGTTCCCCCAACAGCTCCCTCCTTACCTCTACAGTCTGTCCCATACCTTGTTCTTTTACCACTATTTTAAAAGCCTCCCATTCTACTGTCCTAGTGGCAGCTGTACTATGATTAAATTGGAAATACTCTGAGACCGCAGTATGTAGGGAGTCCCTCAACACATCCTCAAGGAATACAGGATTGAGGCCCCACTTGGGAGTCACCGTGGGCTGAACCCGTAGTCGGAAGTGTAGGAGCATGGGGTTATGTTCGGACAGCATACGCCCCAAATACTCCGTATTTGTTACGGCAGGGCCTAGATGTGCCGAACAAAGGAACATATCTAATCTGGTGTGTATCCTATGCAGGTGAGAGGAATAAGAGTAGACTCACAACTGCCGAGTTGCACCCCCCAAACATCTATAAGTTCCTACTGGTCCATCCACCCCTAAACTCTCTGGTAGTCTTAGAGACCAAAGTGCCACGCAACGGAGGCGTCGACCTGTCCACCTCCATATCTGCCACAGTTAAAAACTCCTCCAATAAGGATGAGGGGAATGGACAAGGCCCTGAAATATTGAGGCCGTCCTGGTTGGGGGAATAGACAAAGAAGCCATGTGAAGTTTGGGTGTGACCTTGCAGTACTCCTCCCTCTATCATCCTGAGGGTTATTTGGTAATAGAGAGTTAAAAAACCAGGCCATAAAGCAATCCTTAACAGCAAGGGCACCAGGTTCAGTTTGCAGTTTGGTCCATCACCTATATGTGTTCCAGAGGGCACACCATAACATGCCAAGAACACCCCTGTATGGTCCTTTTCCATATTAAATCCTGTTTGGGGTAATAATGTGGTTCCCAGACCGTGACCGTGTCAGCACAGTGGCGACAGAAACACCGTTTGGCATCAAAAAACATTGGCTGTTTTACTGGAACTTAATGAATTCCGGGACACACACAGCAACGTCTAAGAAAGGCAACAATGCTGGTGGTCAGGGAGTTACCAATTTGAGAGGGCATTACAAGAAAGAATTTGAGCCATCTTACAGAGTACCTAAATCTGTCCTGGCTGTCGGAGGTACCAGAACTGTACTTCTTTAGCCCCTTGCCGGTCACTGAGACAAAAGGTTTGCCTTCATTTATCCGATCAAATCATATGTGGCAGAATCTCAACAGTAGGCCACGTGGCTTTCTGGGTAACCACCGCTCGCCTATCGCTACCGTACAGGAAGATCAGATTGAAGCTTCAATAACTAAAGAAGATTCCTCTCTCCAACAAGAAACTGTAAACAGCAATGAAATGCTGCTTCTCCCGGTTGCAACAACAGCAACTGTACAATTGACTTGTTGCAGGGATTCTGTTCATATACAGAACTGTCTAGAGACCCAGGACCTCAGTGAATTGTGGTGGACCAAAAAACTCTCCTCAGTAGCTAGAACCCCTAACTGACTAGCAGCAGTGCCTCATTAGCTCTTCGTCCTACAGCAAAGGAACCAATGATTTGACAACCCAGAACATGCAGCTTAGGTTACTCTCAGGAATGGTGGGAATCAAGAACGCTCTTTCGTTTGTTATTCTCATACCAGTCCACAACAGCAGTAAAAAGAGACACAGGAAAATTTAGAATATTTATTTTAATGACGTGCTCTAAGATGCAGTATTTTTGCAAACACAAGCAGACCTATGATTAGAAATAATATCAGCATTGGTACAATTCCATAAAACCCAAAGGAGAAATCATATTATAATGATGGTGGAAACAGGTCCTATAGTTTGTTTGTTTGTGCTTATAGAGCACCCCCAGAGAGGGACCCCAAGATCAGCAGAAGTGAATCACATCAGAATCTGCAAAGCTCTTTCTCTCTGGGAATCTGATTTTCTCCAAGTGCCCAAAATCATGTATGCAGTGCAATATTAAAGGCTCCAGAATTTCAGTTAGATGCAGCTGCGTGAATGTTGTGTCTAAACGTAAGCCGATCAGCCTGAATAACAGCTAACCTTGTTATGATAACCTTGGAGGCTTTAGCACTCACTGTACAGACTAAGGTCGCGGTGTAAGTCTAGGGATGTTGAAAACAAGCCATTCTCATGTGAAGATATTCAAGCAGTCAAACTTACATCAACAGCTACCTGCAGTGTCGTGTGCAAAAGTGGCGAAAGGGCAATATGGTGTTTAAGCTCATGCTAACATAGCAATGTGCGCAATCAGAGGCCTGCCTTCACTAAAGACTAGTACAGAAACACAAATTCAATTCGACAACTCGAAGAGTATAAAAGTACCCCTTTTTGGAATGGTAACCCCACTTTTTGCTTGGAATTGATGTGATTTCGACAAAGTGCACTGGGTCCTTGCTAACCAGGTCTCCACTGCCAGATCTTTTCCCCAAAAACGGTGCCATTGTACCCCAACTGGCAATACCTTTGGCATTCCCTCTAAGTCGCTAGAAAGTGGTACCCCTGGTACCTAGGGCAGGGAGGCAAAAGTGTGTCCTTAAAATCTGCAGCACAAATTGTACCACCCTAAAGGACCCCTCACCAACCACCTATAGACTGCCACTGCAGGCTGCATGTTTTGGTGGAGACAAAAGTGAAAACATGACATGGCACACATCCCTGTGTGCCATGCCATCAGACTCTGCATGGATTATAAGTAAGTCACCCCTGCAGCAAGCCTTACAGCCCTAAGGCGGGGTGCACTATACTACATGTGAGGGCATTACTGCCCCTGTACTGGTCAGCCCTATTGCTGGCAGTACAAGTGAACAGGGAAGCCATATTAAGTGCATGTGCTGGACGCTGGTGGAAACTACTATCCCAGCTACATGATGGCTTCACTGAAAGTAGGTAATGTTTGGTATCAAACATCTCGTGCTAATGAACCCACGTTGATTTTTGGTTCAAATCTTTTTTTATTAACATTTCGTTTTAGCATTTTGCACAGTTTTAGGAAAAAAATCTCAACCGCGAACACTGTGTATGTGGCAGCGTTAGTCAATAGAACAGATTCAAATACGCCATTAGTCAATGTATAACTTTTGAGTTACATGGTAGTCCATTGCAAGAGTCCAAGGATCACCCCCCCTGGTAAAGGGGGGTGGGGGGTATCTAGTCCCAAAGACTGCATCGCCAGAGTATGTAAACACAGCTAGAGCATGGTGCATTATGCATCAACCGTGGACATAGGGTACAACATAATGAGTATATATTAACAACAGGAGAGGGAGGACAAACAAAGGATCACTCCTGTATCCCCAATCATAAATGCAACAAACAACTAAGGAGTGACTTGTTGGTGCTGTGGGCAAAGAAATAAAGCCAGGAACACCAAAGAAAATAACCTCCCACCAATAGAGACAAGGCGATATTGGAACCAGAATTAGGAAAAAGGGTGAACACACATACAAAGGAAAAAACAATAACTCATATTTATTTAAGAAGAACCCTCACTCACCCTAGTGGTGACATGCTTCATCATGGGGTTCCCACTGGAGGAACCGAATGTCCATCCAGTGTGCTTCAACGCCTGATTTACAGCGGAGCAGGTTATTCTTAAGTGAACTTGATAGGTATGTGTTTGAGTGCAGGTGATCGTGAGATATTAAAAAATATTAGTTGTACCAAAAACAACTTTATTTAGTGGTCAGCTAATATTAAAAGCAGGGTGTGGGATATTGTTGGTGGTAATATTCTTGACCACTTATATCCCTTCAAAAGCTGGTCGACATGTTTCAACTGTCTATATTAATTCATGCAGCTTTCTTCAGGACCATTAAAGTGAGTATCCCTGGTGGTCCACGCTTGCTAAGGCGTGTCCAACCAGTGGATATATAATGTGAAAAATTGTATTATAAAAATACCGGAAATATTCGGTTTCTGCACCCTAGTTTTTCCAGGGGCCCAAAAAATCTGTAATTAGAAAGCACAGCATTAATGCGTTTTTCAAATCACTCTTTTTATGTACAGCATATTCATTTATACATATATCCCTTTTAGTTCCAGCATTTAAGTCACTCCTTAGTGACAGTACTCCTTAACCACCCACATTTGGGATAAGTGGAGGATAGACTTGGGATAGTTCCTTCCCAGTCTTTGTATACAATGTCAATAGGCTTACTTAATAAAGCAAGCCTTCAAATCAAAATAAACTCCATCAAATTTGAATCGCCAATAATTATACATATTCAGTGTAATTGGCTATGATGAGTATTCATGCAAAAAATGGTCTCTTGAAATTGTAATGGTGCATATTTAATTGACCCCGTTTCACTTGAGAGATTACAAAAATGCGACCCTATTCCTCCCGCGTAAAACGTGAGCCAAGAAATCGGGACCCATTCTAAAGGCAACATATTATGAAATAACTGCTGGTTTGTGTTACTCACAGCACGGTATTACGGTGCTGTCATCAATGGGCTAAGCGGGGGGAGGCTCTCTTCGCGCTACAGCCACTGTATAAAAAAGGATTAGATCATCAATCTAGATGTTAGTGAGAAGGTCGTCATCCCAAGCGCTTTTAAGTTAAAATGCGCAGCACTTAATTTGCTAGTAGCGACTCGCCGCCAGGAACCTACTTAGTCCGCTGCCGCCGCCGGGAAAGTGAGGCTACAGACGCGTAGCGCCAATAAAAAAAAACGAGGTCAGGGTCTAACACGTGTTAGGCGTGCGTCGCGTTTTAAAGAGACATTACCTTTAGTTTGCGGTTAATTTGGGCATCGGCGGGCTTATGTTTCAAAATTGTAAAAAGGCAAGAATGAAATGGTTTCCCAAAGGCATCGCGGAAAACCCACTGCACGTGTTAATAAACACAATTTAAAACTACCATAAGCCTCAGCCACAAAACGTTTCTATCTTTTTTCTTTTTGTAAGCCAAAACTTTATTGGCAATTCAAGCTATGAACCCTTATATGTGAAACTGATTTCTGAATGGGTCATTGATCCTAAAAACCCACGATGGTCATATGTTTGATACAGTTAAGACATTAGCGACTTTCTCAGGCTGCAAAAGCCACATTTTTTTCACTAATAACTGTTTTAGTTCCCAAAGTAATCAGTCATTTCAGAAGTGTATTTGAAATTTTATTATTTTTCTATTAGTCACACACAGAATACTTAGGCATGTATGTATGAGTATTTAGCTACTGAGGGACCATGCTCTTAAAAAATCATGAGAGCCATTTTGTTTCTCCCTGCTTTTTCCTCATTTGTGTATCCTTTTAGATTGGGCTTTATGTACTTCTTCGGCTTTCATGGACCCTATGTTTGGATTCATCAACTTGGAGAGACTTCTTACTATAAATAATGACCCAGTAACTAACTAATTCGATATAATCAATGACTTCAAATTAATTAGACTTTGTCAACTATGGCTCTCTTATGATTTTTTAAGAGCCTTGAGTGCCAGCCTCCATCAGCTCGTTCGAACCTCGCTAATGAACGCACACTGATACCAGTGTTGGATTTATTAGTGCATGCACACAGAGTGCACCTTAAAGGTGCTCCCTGAAAGCCTACCAGCCACTGGTGTGTTAACTGACTGGTTCTTTCCAGCCTGCCCATAGAGACTGGTTTCTGACCCCAAGGGTGAGAACCTTTGCTCTCAGCAGGTCAGAAACAAAGCCTGTTCGGTAGGAGGGTGTTCACTTCCCCTGCCACAGGATGACCTGCTGATAGCATTCCAAGGCAGGGACACTTCAAAGAAGTCTCCGCCTTTAAAATGCTAATCTGTCTTCCTTTACAGCCGAGTTAAGGCGCTGTAGCGGGTTGCAGAGGGATCCCCAGGCCATGCCCACAGCCACAGGCCACGCCCCACCTCTCCCTATTTCTGTCATGTGTTTTCCCCGGAAGCGCAGCGGACGGGCGCGCCAAAGGCGCGCCAAAGGCAAGCCTGTCTGCGCCCGTCCGCGCTCGATCCGGGCTTAGGGCCACCCCCCCCTGCCCGATGTACGCTAGATAGGGTGATTCATAGATATAGTAGGGAGACGCTGATAATGCTTGACCCATTGGCTGGTAAGGCAACTTGTCCACGATTAGCACTTAATACAACATCTAAGGATAAGAATCTCTGCCCAAATTGTCTAACTTGTCTGCCGCATATAAACCCTCTCCCACTCGACCCATTATCCAACTCTGACCAGGCCTTTGCTAACAGCCACATTCTGCCAGGCAAGACATCGCATAAAGAACAAGGACATAGACCCAAGGGAGAGTTGAGAAGTGGGTTATTAAATGTTAGGTCCCTCCCTAAACATGCAACTGAGATACAGCTGCTGATCGAATCCAACAACCTGGATATCCTGTTTCTAACTGAAATCTGGACGGTGGCCGGACTAGAGTCAGAGCTGGGTCCGGCATGTCCAGTGGGGTATATGATTCTTCATAACCCCAGGCCTAAGGAACGAGGGGGAGGAACGGGAATTATCTTCAGGGAAGATCTGAACATCGCTATGTTGGACATAGATAAGGTCTCATGTGCTGAAATTCTCGGTATATCGATTAAACATGACTCGGGCCACTGCCTTACTGGCATAATTTTTTATAGACCACCAGGGTCCATCAATGTTGTGCAACAGCAGGAACTGGTCGCTGTCATTAACAACTTGACACTTACCCATAGTAGAGTACTAGTACTGGGAGATTTTAATCTATGGACCAATGGTAAATTAGATACAGCCTTTTACAATATCACACAATCCTGTGCTAACCTAGGGTTAAAACAATGGGTAACTGCTCCCACACACAGGGAAGGAAACATTCTAGACTTGATCTTCACTGAAGAAGAACTTATAGACATGGGAATAATCCAACCAGTGGGATGGTCAGATCACCATCTTATAACATTTAATATTCATACTCTGGTTAACATAGGACCGGCAAACATACAGGTCAGGACCTTTATTAGCCGTGATTGGAAAGGACTACTAAAAAGAAAAGAGGAAAAGGAGTCTGACCTCTTTCAACTAGGGATCCTGTTTAACCCAGTAACGATATTACAGCGAACTACCGCTTACTATGTGATCATGTAACCAGGAAACTTGATCACATGGCACCGCTGAAAGTAGTCAGGAAAAGAGGTAACCTTTCTGCACCTTGGTATACGGAAAAACTGAAAGACCTGAAACGTCTGCAAAAGGGCGGAAAGGCAATGGAGAAAAGATTATACAAAACAGAATAGACTACTCTGGAGGCTGACAATAGAGCACTTATACTGGCTAGGCTGGATTATGCTAATGCATTGTTTAGTGGCATCCCGGCCTATTTGGTAAAACGCCTTCAAATCATCCAGAATGCGGCAGTCCGACTCTTACTGAACATCCCGAGATGGAAGAGCGTCCGTTCTGAGATGCGTACGCTCCACTGGCTTCCGGTTGCTCAACGCATTCTATTCAAATCACTGGTGCTTGCATTTCGTGCTTCCCATGAGCAAGGCCCCTTGTATCTGAGGAAGAGATTTACCAGCTATGTTCCTGCACGCACCCTCAGATCCTCCACCCTGTACAAATTGTATCTTCCCCGCTTCAAACGAGCAAGACTTGGCGGCCAATCGATCTCAGTGATCGGGGCCCGGGCCTGGAATGCTCTCCCCCTCCAGCTACGATCCATGTCCTCAGTGGCTGTTTTTAAAAAGCATTTGAAAACACATCTGTTCAAGAGTGTAAGTTAAGTTTTTCTTGTATGTCTCATGGTCTGCCCCTCCTTTACCCGCGCCAGGATACTCTCCAGTAACGGAGCGCGCTATAAAATAATTTATGCATACATATACATACATACATACAATAACAAAGTACAAGAAAGAGATTGCCATAGCTAAGGCAGAACATTTTGCAGCTATTATCCTAAATAGCTCTAATAAGTCACGCAACATCTTCAAGATAGTAAAAAACTTGTCCCACCCTGAGTGTGCTAATAGCAGTATTAAACCCTCACAGGAATTGTGTGATGGTTTGGCCTCCTTCTTTCAGGAAAAAATTACCAAGCTAATAGAGAGTATAAAGGATGCCCCCACTTCCCTAGCACAGCACAAGAGCAGTATGGAGAACTGGAAGAAGAGAGAAGCAACGGATGGACATCTAATGCAAAGGGCTATTTTGGACAAATTCGAGACTCCCGCAGAACAAGAGTTTGCGAAAATAGCCCTTAATATAACTTCTGGATCCCCATTGGATCCTCTACCCCACAAAGTAGTAAAGGAGTTTGTGGCTGAATTCTTTCCTGTACTCCGTCAATTATGCATTCAATCCCTTGGTACAGGGATTGTACCAAGAGAATGGAAACAGGCAGTGGTCACACCCCTGCTGAAAAAATCGAATTTGGACCCCAGTTGCCACAAGAATTACCGACCCATCTCGCTCCTGCCGTATCCAATTAAGATCATGGAACGGCTGGTCAGTAGGTCGTTGTCCCTCTTCTTGGAAACTAACAACATCCTTGAAGAGGAGCAATTTGGGTTTAGACCAGCCCATGGGACCGAGTCAGCTTTGCTGATGGTCCTGGACAACCTGCGAATGAGGGCGGACAGGGGAGAATCAGCAATTTTAATCTTGCTGGACCTGTCCGCCACGTTCGACACGGTGAGTCACGACATACTACTGACAAGGCTGAAAACTTTTGGAGTAGAGGGAGTGGCGTTTGATTGGCTTCGCTCCTATTTGACAGGTAGATGGCAGGCAGTGGCACTCCCTCCATACCAGTCTGAGTTTGCTATAGTTCCGCATGGGGTCCCACAGGGGTCTGCGATTAGTCGATCCTTTTTAATGTCTACATGCAACCCCTGATGGGCATCATCAAGGCTCACGGTATTAGCGTGATCAACTATGCGGATGACACGCAGCTGATTATTTCTCTTGATGGTGCCCATGCAGAATCACTTGAGACATTCCATACCTGCATGTTGGAAATGGCAGCTTGGCTAAAAAGTAATTCACTACAGTTCAATAGTGGCAAAACTGAGATAATGCAATGCAAAGTGGGAAGAATTGCCAGAAACCTGCCTGTTGACTTTTGGCCTCTAAACGCAGGTGAGCCACTGACGCCAGTAAAAACAGTGCGGAATTTGGGGGTCAGCTTTAATGACAACTTGAGTCTGGAGACCAACGTCAACAAACAGGTGAGCAGCTGTGTCGCACTAATGCGGGGCCTCCAAAAGCTGCTGCCTTTACTTCCAGCACAGACCAGAACCACCGTAGTTACGAGCACTATTCTTAGCCGCCTGGATTACTGTAACGCTCTACTACTGGAATCTCCGGCATATTTGATCGCCAGACTCCAGAGCATCCAGGTGGCAGCAGCGAAGATGGCACTCTCCCGAGGACGACGATCCTCCACCACCCTAGCACTGGCTGAGCTACACTGGCTGCCCGTGCATCAGAGGATCCTTTTCAAATCTCTTTGTACTGTTTTTAAAGCAGCACACGGGCTGGGTCCCAAAGCTCTACAAAACAAGTTTAAATGGTATGAGCCATCACGGACCCTTAGCTCCTCATCCACTAATCTCATTAGCATTCCTAGGATCAGGAAAGCTACTCACGGTGGTAGAGCCTTTAGTATAGCTGTGGCCCACCTTTGGAACAGCCTCCCCATTGCAATAAGGAAAACAAGCAAACTGATGCCTTTTCGTAAAAAGGTAAACACATGGCTTTTCCCCAAAGTCTAACGGCCCCAAGAGTAAACCTCTCACTTTCTCCCCTTCCTACCCCATGATGCTAATTCTTAGTTGCACTTTCATAGCGCCAGGATGCCCGTAGGGTTGCAGCGCGCTTTAGAAATGGCTTAAATAAATGAATAAAAAAATAAATAAAAAGAAGGCCGACCCCTTTGTCCATAATCTTTTGGCACCCGGACAGGTGGGAAAATTTGATAGTCAGGGAGGCGTGCCCAACCTCCGGCTAGTACCACCCCTAAGGTGGGTTACCTAAAGTGGACACGACTTTCCGATTCAGCCATATTGAAGAGGGCAAACCTAGGAACTCTGGGACCGAATTATGCCCACTTTCCACAGGAAGTGGTCATATAGGGGGCGTAGTGATCTCAAAGGTAGGAAGCCCATTGGCTACTATCCTAAACTACCCTAATGCCCCTAACTTAAGTATTTAAGGGAGCCCCTGGCAGCAGAGCGACAGATCCTGCCAACCTAAAAGAAGACTGACGTGAAGAATCGCTAAGAGCAAGAACAGAAAATCCAGTAGCTTACTTGGAGCCAACCCTACCAGCCTGCCTATTGACTTCGACAATTGCAGCAAAAGCGGACCTGTCCTGCAGGTGCTGTGTCTCCAAAGTCTAGAAGACCCGCCAGTAATTCACCAAGGAATCCCTAGAGATCAACCTCCCATGGTTTGACAAAATGTGTGCCCTACTGCACACATTTTTTTAATAGGAATGTTAAGAGAACTTAGTTGCCCCTCATGCTTACCAGTGCTACGGCTAACACACACAAGACACACAATTAGAACGACCGGTCCTGGCTGCTATTATCATTGACCCGACCCCGTAATTTACCTCAAGCACTCACTCCAAACGATACTCCAGCGGTGAACTTTACCAGTAGATTGGGCATCATACTTTTAGTTAGTGGTAGAACTGTCGACTCTATAGCTAGTGGCAGTACTTGTCATTGTGTCCTGCTATTCTTCCTGTTTCCATTTCATTGAATATTTTCATATAAGCAAAGTGACACTTGAACCTTTCTCAGTGACTGTGGACCCCAACCAAATTATATTGATATTTTCGGCCTTGAATTGATGTTCCAGGCATGTGAGCTGTAGATCACATGCTTTGCATACTCCTGCAATCTAGTGTTGGGTCCGGATGTTTGCAAGTTGTATTTCTTCGAAGAAGTCTTCCAATCACAAGGTAGGTGATGGGCATTGTTAGATTGTTTTTTTTCTCCATCAGGTTCGGACGTGTATTGCTGCGCTCCAGTTCGAAACCGTTCCCCTGGTTCCCCTTGGTGCGCAATTCATTTACCCTCAATGGTATTGTTATTCGATCGTGTTTTCCATTCTCCGCATATCGTATGGGTTTGCAAAAATCTTTTGATTGGAAACTGTGTGGAAGGCAGTCTGGCCTAGCCGTGTCAGGCCATCTCTCAGTCGATGGAGCGTACTCCATTTAAATTCTGTCCCCTGTGCCACGCCAAGTACCAGCGCACCGACTCGCAAGAAGTGTGCAAATTGTCCCTCTTCCTGTAGCATGACAAACTAGACTGCAACGCGTGCAAATCATTACGATCCAAAAAGACGCTCGGTGACCGTCTAACTCGACGTCACGAAATGCAACAAAAATACAGCAGCTCCATTCCGGATCTCTTTGGAGAACATTTCAAACAAGATGTGGACAATGCACAAGGAGCTGAGGAAGAAGAGGAGCTCATTTCCGTGTCAGAAGCCGACTCCGACATGGACAAAGAGAGTCCGCAGGGTCGGCGTACCGCGAATACCGATCCTTCCCTGCCCCCAACTCCACCGCTGCCCCAGAAAAAGGCCACGGCCCTCCTCTAACTTCGGGCTAAGGTCGGCACCAAGAACAAGTTTCAGATGCACCAAAACAAATATTGAAGCCTTCCGGCTTGGGATCGAGTCGGCCACATTCAGGCACCTAGCCGAAACACGTTTCGGAGTCGGCAACTTTGGTACCAAAACAGAAACCATCCTCCGATCCGAACACTTCGCGCCGAAAACATCGGCTCTGAAAATGGTGGCACCGAAACATAAAACTGCTCCTACTCCATGAAAAGGAGCTTCTTTTCGACGTCCTGCCTTCAAACACAGACCCGAAACAAAAGGAACTGGTCATCAATCTCAAAACTGGACATATTCAAACAAAATTGCCAATGAAACTCGAAACGGAGGACGCTTACCACATTGGGAGTGGTGTGGCTCACTAGTTAGAGGCGGCAGACCCGGAAGCAGAGAATGGCCCGGGACCAGGGTTCAATTCCCGACGCGGCAGGGTCGCTGACCAGGGTCAGCAGACTCGATAATTCTCGCCTCGGTGCCTAATCTAACCAGGGATCCACTCGGCAACTCTGGGTATTAGCTTGCCTCATCTCTACAACGACCCCCCACATTCGCCGGGGATGCCTGGTTTCACCTTGGAGATACCCAGTAGGGACCATCTCACAGGGATTAGCCAGGACGGGTTCCCCAGCGGTCTACAGCGCCACGACGCCTCAGGGCAGCAGTGCGCTTTACAAAACACATACATACATACATACATACATTCCTCTTAGGAGAAAAGATGTTGGCACTAATCCCTCTCCTCCTCCTCGCCCACCTCCTTTCCCACGTAACCCATATTTATTGATAACACCCACAAATTCACCACCACCACAATCACCTGACAATAAAGATGACGGGGACGGGGTGGATGATGATAGTCCTGATCCATGGAACTATTATAACACAGATCCAAACAAAGATAATCAACCATACCCTACAACACCCTCTCCACCTGATGATAATATAGGATATATAGACCTAATAAATAGGGCTGCTGAATATCATGGAGTTCAGCTTCATAAAGAGACACTTGAGTAGGATTTTCTCTTTGAGACACTAAGCTCTTCCCAAAGATCCACTCACACACTGCATATGCTTAAGGGTATGCTAAAACATGTGGACGATATCTTTAGAGATCCGGTTCATGCACAAATTATTACACCAAGGGTGGATAAGAAGTATAAATCTGAACCATCAGACCCAGTTTACATCAAAGGTCAATTACCATTCGATTCTTTAGTGGTTTCTAATGCCAGAAACGGGCAAACTCACAAACATCTGGGGACGCACCTCCTGACAAGGAATCTAAACTAATAGAATCCTCCAGAAAAAGAATAGCTGCACAGGCAGCCAATCATTGGCGTATTGCCAATTCCCAGGCTCTCTTTGCTAGATACGGCAGAGCGCACCGTGAAGAATTGGAGCAATTGCTCCAATTTCTACCTGATCAACATAAGTGTAAGGCACATGACCTAGTTCAGGTAGTAAAGCTAATTTCAAATGCATCTATTAGATGCGCTTTAGATGCAGCTGACACTGCGGCACGTGCAATCTTGCTACGAAGGCACGCCTGGCTTAGATTTTCAGGGTTTAAACCCGAAATACTAGCTTCTATATTAAACTTACCTTTTGATAAAGAGCATCTCTTTGGTTCTGTTGTAGACACTTCCTCAGAGAAGATGAAGGACACAGACGTTGCAAGTCTATCAGTCCCCATCCAGTCGGGGTTCTTTTTTATCGCTCCTTCTACAGAGGGGGCTCTAAAAACACATCTACAGACAGCACCTCTACATCCAATAAAGGTAAGTCAGTCATCTTCCTGGAGGTTACTTTCAAGGCGGATTTAGAGGCATTAATGGGAAGGGGAGACGGTAAGGTTCCACACCCGCACCTCCCACTCAACAAACAAACAGTGACTGGCTCCGCCTTCCCCATATCATTCCACACCGGTTGGGGGACGTCTCTCTGAAGTCCTTCCCGTCTGGCATACAATAACTTCAGACATTGCTTCTAGGAATTATCCAATCTGGTTATTGCCTGGAGCTTACCAACAATCTGCCAAACATTCCTCTAATTTCACACAAAATGTCACCAGAGCATTTACACCTCCTCAAACAAGAGGTTCAATCTCTTCTTTAAAAAGGAGCTATAGAGCCCTTACCATTAAAATATCAAGGATCTGGCGTGTACGCCCTATGCTTTCTCATGCCCAAAAAGGACTGCTCTCTCAGGCCTATATTAGACCTCCGAGAGCTAAATCAATATATTCAATCAGATCACTTTCAAATGGTCACACTTCAACAAGTGCTACCACTCCTACAGCAAGGTGACTTTATGTCCACTTTAGACTTAAAGAACGCATACTTCCGTATTCCAATACATCCAACTCTTCGAAAATGTCTCAGGTTTGTGGTAGCGGGACAACCCTACCAGTTCAAAGTGCTTCCATTCTGAGTCACCACTGCTCCCAGAGTATTCACCAAATGCTTGGCAGTAGTCGCTGATCACCTGTGAGAACCGCTTATTTGTCTTCCCATACTTGGACGACTGGCTCATCAAAGCCAAGTCTTACCCAAAGTGTCTCCAGCACACTCAAATAATACTGCAAATACCGCACGATCTGGGGTTCACCCTGAATGTGTTGAAGTCCCATCTCCCACCCTCCAACACGCAAACCTATTTGGGAGCCACTCTCAATGCTCAAAAAGCCCTAGCCTGTTCAAATGCAGCCAGAATCTGCAATATTCCGGCTCTAATCTCACATTTTCAGCCTGACTGGTCGCTTCCAGCTAGACTATACATGCAGCTGTTGGCGTCTTGCATCATAATCGTTCCCCATGCGAGGCTTCAATGAGTCCCCTTCAAGAATGCTTAGCTCCTCAGTGGAATCAGTCTCTGGGTCAATTGTCAGATCTAGTGATGGTAGAGGGCCGCACTTATCGCTCTCTGCAGTGGTAGAACCCACAAAACGTATCCAAAGGGCAGTCCTTCATCAGCACAGTTCCACAGTCTGTGATAACAGCAGACACATCATTTAATGGTCGGGGAGCTCATCTCCAAACTCACACAGTTCAAGGTTTGTGGAGTCCGAATCAAAAGCAACTTCATCTAAATCATCTAGAATTGCTAGCCGTATTTCTAGCGCTCAAAGCCTTCCAGTCTCACCTTGCAGGCAAAGCTGTCCTAGTACGCACCGACAACATGACAGCCATGTATTACATACAGAAACTGGGTAGACACACACTCCAGCTCTCACGCCTTGCACAATCCATTTGGAGGTGGATCATACATCATAACATTTTTCTCCTGGCAGAACACCTTCCAGGAGTAAGCCATCAAATCGCAGACCTTCTCAGCAGGTAGAGACCCCATTCACGAGTGGGAACTTCATCCTTAATTTCTCTTCCCATTCTTTCAAATGTGGCGTTTTCCACAGATCGATCTGTTCGCCACACATCAAAATGCAAAATGCCCAAACTTCACCTTCAGGTATTCACTCCCATTGTCCAAAGGCAATGCACTATGGATGAGCTTGTTAGGGATATTTGCCCATGCTTTTCTGCCTCTCCCTCTCATTTCACTAGTGGTTCGGAAGCTCAGACAAACATCCCTTGCACTGATCCTAGTGGCTCCCACTTGGGCCCGTCAACCTTGGTACTACCCTGTTGGAGCTCTCAGTAGATCCTCATCAAAAACTACATCTCACACCCAGTCTCCTCATACAGCCATGGAGACACAAGACATCCAGATCCCAAATGACTCAACCTAGCGATCTGGCACCTGAAGTCATAGAGTTTGGTTATCTCAACCTTTCACCAGACTGTATGAACATCCTTATTGAGGCTGGAAGGCCTACTCTACAAGGGCTTGATATGCTGTTGAATGGAAGCGGTTTGTTATACATTGTATATGAAAGAGACTATTAGTTATAGATTCCTTACCTTGTGAATTACCCCCAGGCATCAGACTGGATCCGGAGAATTTTTTTTGTCAGCAGTACCTCTGCTCATCGAAAGGTGGCGTAGGTCAGCTCTGCATTAGTCGTTTGCATCGTGGTCGCCAGGATGACATCGCAGCAGCAGCGTAGACGCCGCCCTTGCATGATTGAGTCAGTTCTTTCTTTTTCCACACCAGCAAGCGCAGTTCCGGAGAGAGCGGTACCTCCAGTCACTTTTTGACAGAATCTTTTGCAACTTTTGTCTACACTGTTTTTGAGTCGATCGAATCCCGGTGCAGGCGAGGGATGCCCGGTTTCAAGGCTTGCAGGTCATGCTGTAAACTGATGTCGGTGAAGGATCCACACCGCGTGTACCTGTGGTGCTTGGATTTGGGAGCACAACCCCATGTCTGGTTTTGACTGCCGGACCATGAATCCGAAGTCTTTGCGGGAGCGGTCCCAAAAGCTTTTTGAGGCCTGGCAGTCCGCTCTGCGTCGTCTGAAGTCCCGGTGGTGCAAAAGGTCGAGGTACCGTTCGCAGAGCCACCATCACCACTCGTCTTCGTACTCCTCGGGTAAGTCGAAGCACAAGAAGTCAAAGAAGCCCATTTGCCCTTCGACTTCTCCCTGTCCGTCGGCCGTCGCGACAAGGGATGCGGGTGGTGCCACTACCAAGGCTCCGTGTGCGGAGCCAGAGCGGTCGACTCCAGTTTCCTTCCTTCCTTTCCTGGACCCAGAGCGACCCCCTGCCCAGCTTCGGAGTTTCAACAAAGTGATGCATGCCATCTTTGGGCAGCCCGACTCCGGTGCGCCTGCGGGCCCCGCGGACTTGGCTGGGGTCCCTCGGCCTTCGATGCCGGCGTTTCCGGCCCCAGCAATACAGCATCTCTTGGATTCAGGTCTGGGTCTGGATCTGGATCGGCGTTGGGTCAAACTTATAACGACTCCATCGACTCCACCAGCACCACGTCCGCTACAGACGGCGGTTGTGTCCCCAGCCGGCGTAGACATGGAGCCGGACCGGTGCCCACTGGTACTTTTGTACCCCTGTTCTACCCTGGTTATTTTAGGCCAGCTTGGCAACCAAAGGAGGGGGAGGAGGACTGGGAGGGGTCTGGAGACTCTTTAACTGACCAGTTGGAGTATGATCCGGACTACAGAGAAGTTGGGGGAGGCCAGTGGTTTAGATACCTCCCCAGACCATAGCATGTTGTCTCCTCCAACCGTAGCTAAGAGGAGGGAACGTCTTGCGCAGTGGTGTTGCATAGGGTGGCTGAGGCTCTCAACCTTAAGCTACCTATGGTGGCAATCAGGACTGACCTCCTGACAGCGGTGCTTCAGCCCGCAGCGAGCACTTCTTAGCCCCTGACGCCGTTCAACTAAGCCCTTACGGACGTCCTTTTGGGCACCTGGTCCAGGCCCAACACTAGGGCTCCAGTGGATAGGATGATTGCCCAATGCCACCGCCCGGCACTGGGCGACCCCATTTTCCTCTCCCAACACCCCACCCCTGAAAGCTTGGTTGTCCAAGCCTCCACATACAAAGGAAGCGCCTTCCCTACTGCACCACTGATAGGGAATCCAAAAAGCTGGACCTGATCAGGAATCCAAAAAGCTGGACCATCTTGGGAAGATGTTTAATTCCTCCAGCTTGGGACTGTGGTCCGTAAACACTGAATGTCTGTTGGTCCGTTACACCCACTCTGTGTTGGATACGGCGGCCCAGATGCTGCCTCATTGCCTGGAGGAGACCCGGGCACTGCTGTCGCCGAGAGGAGAGGCGCAGCCAAGTTAGCGGTTCGAGGCATGTGGGCTGCTGAATTCATATCTGTGCATAGTCCGCCACCTAGTGTTGGGTCCGGATGATTGCACATTGTTGTCCTGGAAGAGTCTTCGAAGTATCACGAGATAGGTGGCTCCTCCCCTGGACTACAGTGCGCATGGGCATCGCCTCCATCCCCAGATTGTTTTTTTCCGCCATAGGGTTCGGATGTGTTTTCGGTTCCCTCCTTCGGAACCGATAGTTGTTCGATTATACTTGAGACCAAAAGGTCTTTAGGCTGGGCGTCGGTATAGTTGCGTTCGGGTTCTCTTACTGACTCTCAGCTCCAATCTCCTACTGCCCTTCCACGTGCTTCGATGCGGACGGGCCTACACTACCGCATTTGCTATGGAGCGGACTCCATTCAAGAAGTGTCCGCTATGTCACTCGAAATATTCGCACCTCGACGGGCACCCCGTGTGCAACACATGCTTGTCACCGGATCACCGTGAAGACACCTGCATGGCGTGTTCAAAGTTTAGGAGTAAGAAAACTTTGAAGATTCGCCGTGCTAATCGACTCCAGGCACAGTTGTCGGCTTCGGCACCCCCACCTGATGACATCTTTCAGGAATCGATCGAGGAGGAGGACGACGTGCAAGAGTCGGACTCTGGCCCCGCGTCCGAGGAAGAGACCTACGACGCGGACGAGGAGGCCTGCGACGAAGTCTCCGGTGAGGTAGGGGACGACGAACTGATTTGTGCCACGATGGGAGATAGCTCAGAGGAAGAGCATCCCCAACCGGACTCCGGGGTTTCCCCCCGTCATACGGCCCAGGTCGAGGGATCGCCTTCGGGCCTTACCCGAGATCTTACTTTAAGTCCTACGTCCCCGCCTCCGGGCCCGGTCACGGACATTTCTAGCAAGAAAACGAAAGTGAAGCCAACCGGTCCCGCACCCTCGGATGCGAAACCGAAACCGAAACTGGCGTTGGTAAAGAAGGTTCTGGAGGCGTCGACTTCCACGAAACCCAAAATGGCCGACTCGAAGAGCCACGCCAAGATGGCCGACCACAAGAGCCGCGCCAAAATGGCCGACCCGAAGTCCTCTGGGTCGGCACCGAAGGTGAAGACTTCCGACGCGGCCGCGTCGGCACCGAAAGGGGTCGCGGACCCGAAAACGGCTTCGAAGAAGCGTCACGCCGACGGGGCGACAGGCCAGGGGGCGTCGGCACCGAAGAAGAGGTCTGCCGGCGACCGGGCTCTCGGAGACGAAGAGTCGCTCGAGATGGTTCAGCCCTCGGCATCCCTTACAAAGAAGGTGGAAGAATCCTTGAAGCGGATCCAACAGGCCACGGTGGTTCCCAGCCAGGACACTGTCGTGCCTAGGCCAGCGCCGAAGCCTGCCAGGGAACAAACGCCCATCCGTTTTACCCTTCCTCCCAAGTCGGCGCCGAAGGCCTTCGCGCCTAAGCAGGGCGGACATTCTCAGGAAGTGTTGACGCCGAAAGCTGCCTTGGTGGTGTCGAAGCTTCGGCTCCAGCCGCTCGCGGTGGAGGAACGTCGAGAGGTGACCATCGACGCCAACACCGGAAAATTGTCGCTCCTCAAGCGAAAGATTACGTCGGAGCCGCCTTTGGAACCTTTTAGGATTCCACTTAAGAGCAAAAAGTACTCTGCGGACTCTTCGGCTCTGATGGAACCTCTGTCTCCACAAGCCATGGAACGCTCGCCGGCCCATTCCCCAGTGCCTGATGTGGACGAGGAGTACGACGAGTACAACTATCCGGCGTACTCGGAACCGGAAGAGGAGCAGGTGCCCTGGACGGCAGGAGGCGACACGGATGACCTGCAGTCAGGCCAGGACACTCAACTTTTCGCCGCGAAGACGTCCCCGACGGAGGACTCGGCGGCGTTTAATGCATTAATAGAGAGAGCTGCAGCGAACCATGACGTCGAACTGCACTCAGACCCTGTGGATGCGGACTTCTTAGTCGACACCTTCTCGGTAGCCGAGAAGCAAGTCAAGACGCTACCTATGCTCAAAGGAGTGCTGAAGCATGCACGGAGGTATTCAAGGAGCCCACCCGGGCGCGGGTGGTCAATCCTCGCATCGACAGGAAGTATAAGGCGGCGCCCACGGATCCCACGTATATTAAGGGACATTTGCCATTGGACTCCCTGGTGGTGTCCAACGCACGAAAGAGGGCGAATTCGCAGTCTACTGGTGATGCTCCTCCCCCAGACAAAGAGTCAAAAATCTTTGAGGCATCAGGCAAACGCATTGCTGCACAGGCAGCAAACATCTGGAGGATCTCTAACACCCAAGCCCTGCTTGCACGTTATGATAGGGCCCATTATGACACTTTAGAGGCCATCCTACAACACTTGCCTGACCAATACAAAGAGGCGGGGGAGATGCTCATTCAGGAGGGTAAACTCATTACTAATGCATCCATCAAATGTGCCCTAGATGTAGCAGACACTGCCTCCAGGGCTATCAATACAAGCGTGTTACTTAGACGCCATGCCTGGCTTCGAATTTCCGGGTTCAAGCCCGATATACAAACCACATTACTGGGTCAAACGGTGAATCCTGACCATCTGTTCGGCCCTGAGGTGGATGCCTCCCTAGAAAAAATGAAGAAAGATACCGAAACTGCCAAGTCTATGGGGGCTTTACAAAGTCAGCAGTTTCGGGGTGGTTCCTTTCGCCGCTCCAATTCAAGAGGCACCTCAAGAGGCCAGGCATCCCAGCCCACGCAATATTACAAGGGTAACACCCAGTCCTCGTATAACAACAACAAGGGCAGGGGTGGCTACAGAGGCAATAATATCAAAGGCAGAGGACGTGGAAACAATGCCTCCAGGTCCACCGCCTCCAACAAGCAGTGACGTCTTGTCACTTCCCCCCGATCACACGACACCTGTCGGGGGGCGACTACAGCAGTTCCTGCCGGCGTGGAGGTCCATCACCACGGACAGGTGGGTGAGGTCCCTTATCCAGTACGGGTACTGTCTAGAACTTACGTCCATTCCACCGGACATACCGCCAAGAGGCCGTGCTATGTCCGAAGAGCACTTGACCTTGTTGCAGCAAGAAGTACTAATCATGCTGCAAAAAGGGGCGATAGAGCTCGTTCCATTGCAAGAACGGGGAACAGGGGTTTACTCCCTGTATTTTCTAATCCCCAAAAAGGACGGATCACTCAGGCCGATCCTGGACCTCAGGCCCCTGAACTGGTACATCAACTCAGAGCACTTCCATATGCTCACATTGCAGCAGGTGCTTCCCCTGCTTCAACGAGGGGACTTCCTAGCAACGCTGGATCTGAAGGATGCCTATTTCCATATTCCCCTGCATCCATCACACAGGAAGTATCTCAGATTCAAGATCTTAGACCAGCATTACCAGTTCAGAGTCCTGCCGTTCGGGGTCACCACGGCACCACGAGTTTTCACCAAATGCCTAGCGACTGTAGCAGCGCATCTCCGTCGCCAGCACGTCCATGTCTTTCCATACCTAGACGACTGGCTTATTCAGGCAAAGACGGAACAGCAGTGCGTAGACCACGTGTCACGCACCATTCACCTCCTGCACGATCTGGGATTCTCTCTGAACTACCCAAAGTCCCATCTCCAGCCCGCCCACGTGCGACAGTATCTGGGCGCGACAATCGACACTCTGGCAGCCACTGCGCAGCCGAGTTCGGTGAGAATCGCCAGTATCCAGGCGCTGATCCAAAGATTCAGACCCCAAACCTCGCTTCCAGCGAAGGTATTCATGCAGCTGATAGGCATGATGGCCTCCTGCATCTCCATTGTCCCGCACGCGAGACTACATATGCGTCCGCTTCAGGAGTGCCTGGCACGTCAGTGGACTCAGGCTCATGGGCAACTGACAGACCTAGTGTTGGTGAGCGGTCGGGCGTACGACTCTCTGCATTGGTGGAATCCACTGAACCTTTGCAAGGGCCGACCATTCCAAGAGCCTGTCCCACAGATCATCCTGACAACGGACGCCTCTCTCCAGGGATGGGGAGCGCATGTACTCCATTACACGGTGCAGGGACTATGGACACTTCAGCAAAGGAAGATGCACATCAATGTGTTGGAATTGATGGCAATCTTCATGGCCTTAAAGGCGTTCAAAGTACATCTGTGCAACAAGGTCGTGTTGATCCGGACGGACAACATGACGGCCATGTACTACATCCAGAAGCAGGGGGGAACACACTCTCCACAGCTGTCTCATCTGGCTCAGAGCATGTGGAAGTGGGCCATTCAGAGGAACATCTTCCTCATGGCAGAACATCTCCCAGGCAAGGACAACCAGATGGCGGATCTGCTCAGCAGACACAGCCATCAGATGCACGAGTGGGAGTTACATCCATCAGTACTCCAACCGTACTTCCAAAGGTGGGGTCATCCAGAGATAGACCTGTTCGCCACAAAGGAGAACGCAAAATGCCAAAGCTTCGCCGCCAGGTTCCCACACCCCCAATCACAGGGCAATGCGATGTGGATGAACTGGTCAGGCAGATTTGCGTACGCTTTTCCCCCAGCACCTCTGATACCGCTGGTGGCACGCAAGCTCAGGCAACACTCGATGACGCTCATCCTGGTTGCTCCAACGTGGGCTCGCCAACCATGGTACACCACGTTTCTGGAACTCTCCGTGGTACCGCATCAAAGGCTTCATCTCACTCCCAGCCTTTTGACGCAGAGCCATGGCGACATTCAGCACCCAGATCCGCAACAGCTCAACCTGGCGATCTGGCTCCTGAAGTCCTAGAGTTTGGCTACCTCAATCTTCCTCCCGATTGCATGGACATCATTCGGGAGGCGAGAAAGCCCACTACTAGAGCTTGTTATGCGGCTAAATGGAAGAGGTTTGTCGTCTACTGCGTGGAGCACAGCATTGACCCGCTAGACGCTTCCATTCAAAACATCATATGTTACCTCTTTCACCTGTATCGGTGTAATCTAGCTTACTCTTCCATCCGCATTCACCTGTCGGCTATGGCAGCATACCTCCAAAATAGGCAACACCTGTCACTCTTTAAGGTCCCTGCTATCAAGGCTTTTCTGGAAGGCCTCAAAAGAGTCATTCCACCAAGGACTCCACCAGCTCCGGAATGGAACCTCAATGTGGTTCTTACAAGGCTGATGGGTCCTCCCTTTGAGCCACTACACTCTTGCGAGCTGCAGTTTCTGACCTGGAAGGTGGCGTTCTTGGTAGCAATCACATCGCTACGGAGGGTTAGCGAACTGCAGGCGCTCACCATCCAAGAACCCTTCTTCCAGGTACATGCCAACAGGGTGGTGCTCCGCACTAACCCTAAGTTCTTACCCAAAGTGGTCTCGCAGTTTCACATAAACCAAACTATTGAATTGCCGGTGTTCTTCCAAAACCCAGAGACGCTGGCGGAGCGGATGCTCCACACCCTTGATGTGAAGAGAGCCTTGATGTATTATGTGGACAGGACAAAAGATTTCCGCAAAACCAAACAACTTTTTGTTGCTTTTGCCACACAACACAAGGGAAATGCAATCTCCAAAGCAGGAATAGCTAGATGGATAGTAAAGTGCATTCAGATCTGCTACGCTAAAGCAAAGCGCACTCTCACTATACCACCGAGGGCCCACTCCACTAGGAAGTTGGGGGCCTCTATGGCGTTCTTAGGTAACATTCCCTTAGAAGACATCTGTAGAGCAGCCACATGGTCTACCACTCATACTTTCACTAAGCACTACTGTGTAGACGTGCATTCAAAACAACAGGCAGCTGTTGGTCAGGCTGTTCTAAAAACGCTTTTTCAGACTGCTGCAGCTGGCACGGGCGGCCGCCGCTAATGGAGGGACTGCTATGTATTCTATGCACAGATATGAATTCAGCAGCCCACATGCCTCGAACTGCAAATGCTACTTACCAGTATGCATCTGTTCTTGGCATGTAGGGCTGCTGACATTCATATCGCCCACCCTCCTCCCCGGCGCCTGTAGCAGCTGCAGTATGTATTCATATACAAACATATGCTCATAGCATGGTCATCACTCACTTCTTCACTCCATCTCTGCCTATGGCTAAAAACAATCTGGGGATGGAGGCGATGCCCATGCGCACTGTAGTCCAGGGGAGGAGCCACCTATCTCGTGATACTTCGAAGACTCTTCCAGGACAACAATGTGCAATCATCCGGACCCAACACTAGGTGGCGGACTATGCACAGATATGAATGTCAGCAGCCCTACATGCCAAGAACAGATGCATACTGGTAAGTAGCATTTGCAATTTGTTGTGGACTGGACACTGCCGACTCACTAGGCAGAATGATTTCAACGTCTGTAGCCATTCGACGCTACGCCTGGCTGAGGTTGACTGGTTTCTTTGGAGATGTCCAAAGTACACTGATGGACATGCCCTTTGATGGCCGTCGCCTATTCGGCGACAAGGCAGACAGTGCACTAGAGGGCTTCCAGGACTCTCGGGCTACGGCCAAGTCCTTGGGCCTCTCCACCACTCGTCCTTCACAGTCTGCCTTTCGCCCCTTTCGTGGCTACGGAAGGGGCGCCTTCTGCTTCTGTTCCTTCTTGCTTTGGCCCAGCAGGGCTCTGCTCAGGGCCCCATTAAGGGCTACCTCTCTGCCATTTCAGCCTGATCAGCCTACTCTTTTCAAGTCCCCTGTTGTAAATCGGTTTCTTAAGGGCATTACTCCTCTTTTTCCTACTGTTTCCTTCGTAATACCTCAGTGAGACTTGAACTTGGTTCTTACTTACCTTATGTTCTCTCCTTTTGAGCCTCTCCATAACTGTCCCCTCAGACATCTTACTTTAAAGACTGCCTTTCTGGTTGCCATCAGCTCTACTTGCAGGGTGCGTGAGCTTCAAGCTCTCTTCAAAATCTCCTTTTCTGACTGTTAATCTGGACAAGGTCGTCCTAAGAACCAGACCTTCCTTTCTTCCCAAGGTGGTTACTTCTTTCCACATTGGTCAAACTATCACTTTGCCCACCTTTTTTCCGCCTGTGCATCTTTCTGAAGAGGAAGAGAGTCTCCACTGGCTGGATCCAAAATGTGCACTTTTCGTTTTATTTAGATCGCACAAAACAATTCCGGGTGGATGACAAGCTCTTTTTCCGCTACCTGGGTGCCAAAAAAGGTTGGGCTGTGCACAAACGGACCATCTCTTGGTGGGTTGATTTGTACATCAAAGCTTGTTATTCATTGGCAAAGAAGCCTCGAGTGGGGCTGCACGCCCATTACACCAGGGCGTCTGCAGCTACTACTGCTTTGGGACATGTTCCTCTTAATTACATCTGTCAGGCAACTACGTGGGCAACTTTGCACACATTTGCAAAGTACTACTGCCTGGACAGCCAAGTCCGGAGGGACAGCTTCTTTGGCCGTTTCTGTTCTCTAGGACTTTCTGGTGTGAACTTGGTTCGCAGACCCGCCTCCGGGGTTGGTATTGCTGGGGTATCTATTCACAAGGTAAGGAATCTAGAACTAATTGTCTCTTTCAGATGAACAAGTCACTTACCTTCGGTAGCGATATATCTGTAAGAGACATAGATTAGTTATAGATTCCTTACCGCCCCACCCATCCTCCCCGTTCTGTGAACGGACTTCTAGGGTTAAGGACTTCCTTTCAGGGCCCTAGTTTTGTGCACCAGTGGTCAGTGTCTTGCATTGCTATGCGCTTCTGGCTTGGTATGTTGTGTATAAGAACTGACTTCAGTGCACAAGGGCAACGTCTTAAGTAGATGCCACAAAGTCAATCCGGCGACCACGACGCCGACACCAACGCAGAGCCGACCGATGCAACCTTTCGATGATTAAATTCTCTGAAGCCAGTCTGACGCCTGGGGGTAATTCACATGGTAAGGAATCTATAACTGATCTATGTCTCTTACAGATATATTGTTACCGAAGGTAAGTAACTTGTTCAATAACAACCATATCTACCTGTTGGATGCTTCCATTCAAAATATCATTTGTTACTTACTACACTTACATTGGCTTGTACATCCATACGCTTACATCTCGCTGCAATAGCAGCATACCTTCAAAATAGATAGCATCTGTCCCTTGTCAGAATACCTTTTTATCAAGGCTTTAATGGAAGTACTTAAAAGGGGAGAGGAGTTTGCCTAACGGCTAGGGCGGTCGACTTCAAATCTGGGGAACCAGGTTCGAGTCTCGGTAAGGACACGCAACATCCTGTGATTCTGGGCAAATCACTTAATCTCCCCTTGCCTAACAAAAACTAATGTGTTCTCATGTAACACAACTGGTGCTCGTGTAAAGCGATCTGATACCGGGTACCCTCGGGTCTGTTAAAAAAAAATAATAATAATAATAATATTCTGCCAAGACTTCCACCTGCTCCAGTGTGGATTCTTAACATTGTCCTTACCAGACTAATCAGTCCACCTTTCGAGCCATTGCATAAATGTGAACTACAATTTCTCACTTGGAAAGTTGCTCTCCTCATTGCTATTACATCACTGAGGAGAGTGGGTGAGCTTCAGGCACTAACAATAGAGGAACCATTTTTCCAACTCCACAAAGACTGTCCAGCTTGCGCCACATTCCGCTCCAAGAAGACCATTCGAGATAGTCTAGCTCGAAGAAGCTTGGCTCGCTGGTCAACATCCATTCCCGACGACGTCTTCCAGGAGGGCGTCTATGTACCAGAACAGGAGCGGGTCGAAGAAGACTACGAAGCTGATGACTCCGACGTCGAAGATCACTCCTGGACAGCGGGTCGCAAGAACTAACGTCAAAACCCCCCTCCCCCAAACATCTAAAAGGTTTTCGGTCACACCTTCACCTTCGGGCCCAGGTGCTTGTTTCCTTCCCAGTATAAGAATTGGCTTGGTAGTTTGGTCTGCCCTGTTCCCATGATGCACTGGGCCAGGGTCAGACTAATTTGCATATAGCCAAGTTCTGAGCTGGGATGGTGCAGCGAGCTAAAAAACGGTGCTGGATCAAGCCCTGATCTTTGGACTGGGTAAGAATGGTCTGCTTAATTCAGACACTCTGTTCATCACCACCCCCTTTTCTGAATCATGTGCACACCCAGACAGTACTTCTCATGCCCCACCTCCAGGCCCGGCAAAGAAGTCCACAACTAAACCTTCAGGCCAATAAAGCTCGAGCCAGCCTGCCGTCCGTGTCAAAGCCCCGACACCGAAAAAGAAGCCATTGTCTTCTTCCTCCTCCTCAGTGCCTGCTACTGCCTCTGCACCAAAGCCAACCGGCTCCAATCCCTCGACTCTGAAGAAACCATTGGAACCGAGCAAGAAACCGCTACCGAAAAATACACTCTCAACCTTTGGAGCCGAAAAAGACCTCTGCACACTCGTACAGACACTGTAAAACATCACGGTTCGAAGCCTAAAGAGCATAAAACCGCTCCACTGTCTGTGCCACACAAGCATTCGGAACCGAAAAAACTGGCGCCAAAACACCAGCCTCCAGCAGAAGAGCTTTGCAAACCAGATCCCACCCAAAAAACTCCTCTGAAAGACCCAAAGACTGGCCAGCTGACTCTCAGTTCTAAAAAGAAACCACTAGACACGCCTATACCAGCTCCACCACCCAAAATGAGAGACATTGCTACATCTCCTCTCAGGATCCCTTCTCCACTTCCTCCCCACCTCCTCCTCCTCCACCCTCTCCTCCACCCTCTCCACCACACCAGTCTCCTACACCATCTCCTCCACCAGTAGCCGATGATGACACCTCTAAGGGGAGGGTGCAGATGATGAGCCACTAGGGCATCCTAGTCCACCTTCTTCCCCAGACCCCTGGGACGATTACAACACGCCCGATGTCCCTAACGTACCACAAGACGACATCTACCCCTCTAGACCTCCCCCTCCAGAGGATACCATGGATTTCAACCAGCTCATTCACAGAACTGCACAATACAATGGGGTTGACTTATACACAGACTCTGTGGAAGAGTATTTTTTAATAGACACTTTTGATATTTCACATAAGTCCGCCTCCATTCTAACTATGCTCAAAGGAGTAATTAAACATGCACCGGAAGTGTTTAAAGATCCGGTTAGAGCTAGGGTTATTAACCCCAGGATAGAGAAAAAATATAAATCCGCCCCAGCAGACCCGGCATACATTAAGGGCCACATACCGTTAGACTCCTTAGTGGTCTCTAACGCCAGGAAAAGGGCTAACTCGCAAATATCAGGGGACGCTCAACCTCCCGACAAAGAGTCCAAACTCTTGGATGCTTGTGGTAAACGTACAGCGCCACAAGCAGCTAAAATGTGGCGTATCGCCAACACTGAAGCTCTGTTAGCTAGGTATGATAGAGCACATTACAACAAACTAAAGACTCTATTGCAACAACTTCCGGACATATATAAAACAAATGTCAACAACCTCATACAGGAGGGTAAGCTTATTAGGAACACCTCCATCCCTTCCGCTCTAGATGTAGCAGACACCGCCTCCCGAGCTATCAAAACAAGTGTCCTTCTGCATAGACATGCTTGGCTACGCATTTCAGGCTTTAAACCTGAAGTACAAACTTCCATCCTTAATCAGCCATTTGACGAAAAACACTTATTCGGACCTACAGTGGATTCATCTCTGGAGAAGATGGAAAAAGACACTGACACGGCTAAATCAATGAGAGCCTTGCAATTACAAGCTCCCAGACGTTCTTTTCTTTGCTCCTTTTGCAAAGGCACCTCCAGAGGCTGCTCCTCTGACAACCACTCCACCTCTTATAAACCTCCCACCCAGACCACATTTACCAGAGGTTATCAAAGAGGAGGTTAGAGGCAAGACCAACAATACGCGCTCTGCCTCCACCCCTACCAAATGACTTCCTTCCCCTCAACCATTCCACTCTGGTCGGGGAAAGAATGCTACAGTTCCTTCCTGTCTGGGACAACATCACGACAGGTGGGCGAGACAAATCGTGCAATTGGGATATTGTCTAGAACTCGCCTCTACCCCCCCAAACATACCACCCAGACAACATCCAATGTCAACAGAGCATTTATCACTACTAAAACAAGAGGTAATCTCCCTCTTACAAAAACATGCAATAGAACCAGGTCCCCTGCATCAACAAAACACAGGGGTTTACTCCCTGTACTTCCTCATTCCAAAGAAGTAGGGATCTCTGAGTCCCATTCTAGACCTCAGACCCCTAAACCTCTACATACAATCAGACCACTTTCACATGGTCACGCTTCAACATGTCCTTTCTCTGCTCGCACAAGGCGATTTCCTTGCCACTCTAGATCTCAAGGACGCCTTCTTTCATATTCCCATTCACACCTCTCACAGGAAATATCTCCGGTTTGTAGAGGACGGTCGGCATTATCACTTCAAGGTACTCCCATTCGGAGTCAGCACAGCACCCAGAGTCTTCACCAAGTGTCTAGCAGTAGTAGCTACTCAGCTAAGAAGGCAGCATATTCATTTCTACCCCTACCTAGACGACTGGCTCATAAAAGCCAAGCCATACAACCAGTATGTACACCACACTCATGCCACAATCCAACTGATGCAAGACTTGGGGTTCACCATAAACCACCAAAGTCTCACCTACAACTGTCCCACATACAACAATACCTCGGGCTACAATAAATACCTCAAAGGCACTTGCATATCCCAGTGCAGCCAGGATAGCAAGCATACAAAGCCTCGTCACAAAGTTTCAGCCGCGACACTCTTCCAGCCCGAGTGTTCATGCAACTCATAGGGATGATGGCATCTTGCATATTCATAGTACTTCACGCAGGACTCCAGATGCGTCCCCTACCAGAATGTTTAGCACGTCAATGGAACCAAGCTCGAGGTCAGCTGACCGATCTGGTGTTGGATGATGGTTGCACGCATCACGCTCTGCAGTGGTAGAACACCAAAAACCTTTCCAAAAGGCAACCGTTCATCGAGCCAGTTCCACAGATTGTGCTAACAGCGGACACATCGCTCTCTGGCTGGGGAGCTCATCTTTTCCATCATACCATACAGGGCAGATGGACACCCAAACAAAGGTTGCTCCACATCAATCACCTAGAGTTACTAGCCATAGTCCTAGCATTGAAATCGTTCCAGAAACACATTCTGGGCAAAGCTGACCTAGTCCGTACAGACAATATGACAGCAATGTATTACATACAGAAACAAGGTGGGACACACTCCCTGCAACTCTCCAAACTAACACGAAGCATATGGAGATGGGCTATTCCTCCCAAAAAAATTCTCCTAGCCCAACACGTTCCAGGAGTCCAAAACAGCATAGCAGATCTGTTAAGTTGTCAAACGCAACATACTCATGAGTGGGAACTTCATCCGCAAGTTCTTCAACCATTTTTCCAGTTGTGGGGACAGCCAGAGATAGATCTAATCGCCACACACAAAAACGTCAAATGCCCAAGCTTTGCCGCCAGTTATCTACACTCATTGTCCAAAGGCAATGCGATATGGATGCATTGGTCAGGCAGATTTGCATACGCTTTTCCGCCTCTCCCACTCAGTCCACTGGTAGTGCGCAAACTGCAGCAACACTCACTGACTCTCATCCTAGTTGCTCCAACATGGGCCAGACAACCGTGGTACACCACATTACTAGAGCTATCTGTAGTCCTGCACCAAAAACTTCCTCTCCCTACACCTCCCAAGCCAGAGCCAAGGAGAGATCAGACACCCAGATCCGGCACAGCTTAACCTAGCATTCTCGCTCCTGAAGTCCTAGAGTTTGGTTACCTTAACCTTCCCCCTGACTGCATGAATGTTTTCCGAGAAGCTAGATGCCTCACCACTACAGCTTGCTATGCAGCCAAGTGGAAAAGATTTGTCATATACGGCAACAATAACAACATCAATCCCTTAGATGTGTCTATCCAACACATCATAGGTTACATGTTACATCTCCAAAGGTCTAACCTTGCATACACATCTATTAGGTTACACCTTGCTGCTATAATAGCCTACTTACCAAACAGACATTTGTCACTATTCAGAGTACCTTCCATCAAATCCTTTATGGAAGGATTCAAAAGAATAATTCCACCCAGAGTACCACCCTCACCTGTGTGGAACTTAAATATTGTTCTCACAAGACTAATGGGTCCTCCATTCGAACCTCTCCACAAAATTGCAATTTCTCACATGGAAAGTCGCTTTCCTAATGGCCATTACTTTCCTTAGAAGAGTCGGTGAGCTACAAGCACTTACTATTCAAGAACCATTTTTATAACTCCTTCATAATAAAGTGGTTCTCAGGACAAATCCAAAAATACTTCCTAAAGTTATTTCTCCCTTTCATCTCAATCAGTCTGTAGAGTTGCCAATATTTTTCTCACAACCACAAACAGTTGTTCGCTATGTTCCAATCATTATCTTACCCTTGTTGTCCCTTCGATAGTAACCTTCTTGTTTGATGTGCATATTTGATTTGTTTGGGTTGTTATCCCTTTGATGATTGTACTGCAACTTTTACCTTCCTCTCCCTCAAATTGTAAAGCGCTCTGATATCCTTCAGGATCATGTTCGCGCTATATAAAACTTTATAAATGAAAAATAAATAAAAATGAAGTGCTTCTTTGCACTAACTCCAAGGTCCTACCCAAAGTGGTATGTGCGTTTCAAATAAATCAATCTGTTGAGTTGCCCGTGTTCTTTCCTCAGCCAGATTCCGTGGCAGAACGGGCTCTACACACTTTAGATGTTAGACGAACCTTACTGTATTACATAGAGAGAATAACACCATTTCATCATGCTAAACAACTTTGTGACTTTTGCTCCACCCCACAAAGGCAATCCTATTTCAAAATTGGGTATTGCTCGGTGGATTGTTAAATGTATCCAACTATGCTATGCAGAAGCAAGGACTTTACCAATACCCCCTGGAGCGCACTCCACCCACAAGCAAGGGGCTACTATGGCTTTCTTAGGAAAATTCCCCATAGCTGACATCTGTAAAGCTGCAACATGGTCTACACCGCACACATTCCCCAAGCACTCGTGTGTAGATATGTTAGCGGGACAAGCTAATGTAGGGCAGGCAGTACTTGAAAGACTTTTTCAGACAACTGCCACAGCTACAGGTTAGCCGCCACTTTGGGAGAACACTGCTGTATAGTCCATGCAAAGCATGTGATCTACAGCTCACATGCCTCGAACGGATAATTTTACCCAGTAAGCATTTTTTCTTTTCATATAGAGCTGTAGATTCATATGCGCTCAGCCGCCTCCCTGTGTACGAATACCTGTTGTAGTTCAACTTACTTACATACATATGCATGGACATCTCTATTCTACCGTTACTCACTTCATTCTTACTCTCTGCTGGAAAACAATCTAACAATGGAGTTGATGTCCATGCGCACTATCAGCGAAAGGAGTCGCTGCCTACCTTGTGAATGGAAAGGCTTCTTCGAAGAAAAACAACTTGCATACATCCGGACCTAACACTAGATGGCAGGAGTACGCTAAGCCTTTGAATCTACAACTCTACATGCCAAGAACAGATGCTTACTGGGTAAGTAACATTATCCTGCCACCTCATTTTCATTTGCTAAAGGAGCCTAATCCTTTTTTGAAATTAAACGTTTCATCTCTTCAATGATGACAGAAAATTAAGGTCTATTGAGCTCAGTGTCTAAGGGCTGACATTTTTCTGTAGTACTGTGTTCTACAAATGTCAATGAGTTGTGATGGAAAGTATCTGGGAGTCCCTTTGACTTGGAAACATGAATGCAGTACATAAACAAATGGCTTAATGGTGCTAACGTCTGCTATGTGGCCATAATCTACTCAGTCTGTGCTTTCTTCATTTTAAAAGGCATTTCTACCTATCTTTCTTTTTTTAAGGCTGTTTTAACTTAATTGTAATATGTTAAAGGAAGAAAATGCTACCTACTCTAGGCATTTTTTCATCTTCTGTCTCTGTGATATGTTAACTTGTGTTATACTTTCTTTTTAATGGAACTGTTGTCATTAGTTGCTTTGTATTTTGTTTTGACAGTCAACTTTTGTAGATTGTCTCCCTAACATTCATTTGTCTCCCATTTGCAGGTGATAGAACTGGAGTAAGACCAGAGTAAGTTGTTGGTATATTCTATTTTTCTCAACATAGTATTTTTTTTAGAGATAACAAGTATGTAATTACAGTGAAATCGTATATTCAGGGGCAACTGAATTTTTGTTTGTGTAGCTGGGGATGCAGCAACCCACAAAATAGTGGATGCAGATTTGGACTTGTAATACAGTAGGTATTAAATGTGTGTGAGACGTACCTTTTACAAATGTGGTGAGAAGCGAAAACCTGATTGATTCGCGATTCTGAAGTAAGGATGGCCTTTAAAGTAAACCGTTTACCAGGTATTCTCTGCATTATGAGGAATGTTTCAAAAGATCCTTTTCTTTCCGCTGTATCAGTCATTCAGCATAAAGACCATTTGCCGCACTGCCATATGCTGTTGGGTTCACCTTGCTGCCAGTGCAGCAAAATGTGGTGGTTTAACCTGATAGACTGATACAGCTGATAAAGAATTGTTGTGACTAGGTAACTCATCACAACTGTTCTTTTTAAAAACCCGGAGCACAGAAGTAGGCTAATATTTTGGGGTGTGCGGACTTTTTAAAAATAAAAAAAGGTGTAAACTTATGAAAAAAAATTGTATCTAACTTTTTAGTGTGGACGTGGTCCACTAATTTAGGTCCCAAGATTCATTTGAACAATTTAAATGATTTGTGAAACATTACATTGATAAGCTCCTATATCCAAGGTATATCCAGGGTTTTACGTTGGGGATATTAGTAAAAAAATAGCGAGCCTGATTCATTTAGAGGTTTCATGTATCAAGAAATCTTTGGTGAGAAGGCAGGGAACTACTTCTTCTATCATGATTTCTCTTTGGCACTAAAACTCTTTTTGTACAAGAGGAATCAGTGACTACTCTCCCAGCATTAGAACTTAAATCTTTTTTTAAAACCTTAAGTGGCAAGATTAGCTATAATAGAGATTTTACATTTTGTAAGCCTAAAGATAATAGCCAGGACAAACTCACAGAGAATCTCACAGAAATATCTATATTGGAATTTAGAGCATGGGACTCAACTGCTCATTTTATGTTGTATGAGTCTTTTACCTTGAAACGACTTGACAGTAAACGGGTCCCAGAATTTGAAGAATTTGTAATTTCTGCAAGGTAGACATTCAGACCTTGGATCAATTTTTTGTTTCTATCCAGCATTGGTTCCGATTCGCCGTCACTGACTTCGGACGATGTTTTTTTTACAAAATTGTGTTAAAAATGTAGCTTCAGCCTGTGAGTTTCTCTTTTGCCCAAAGAACGAAGCAGTCTGTGTAAAACTATTTAATTATTTTAAGGATTTTATGTATATATTTTTTATTTTTTTATATATTCTTTTAAAATGGGTTGTTAACCCCTGTTTCTGTCACTCTTTGATGAAGTATTAATATTTTCTCCTTTTTTAGATTGTATTTTGCACATTTTCTGGCTGCTATTTATTGCTCTTTGCACAGTTGGTTTCTCACTTTTCTCTCTCGTTGCGAACCTCAAAATGTAATTGAAGTGGGAGATTGGTCTGTACCTTGCTCATGAACTGGCTGCTACTGAATTGCTTTTTGCACAGATTAGTATATGCCTCGTTACTCCTTTTTTCTTGTTGCTAATTCTAAACTGAACTCTGTCAAAGCTGGATTTTGGTTTATTTTTGCACATGAACTGGCTGCCATTTATTGCTTTTTGCACCCTCTAGGTTATGTTTTGTTATTTCAATCCTTCAGCTGTTAATCCCAAACTTTATCTTCTACCAAAGTGGTTACGTGTTGATACCTAAATGCTTGAAAAATCTTAACTAACACTGATGAGATGCATATTATTCTATTTTTTTATGGTCTTAAATATGCGTCGCTTACTTAGGTTGAGGTCTCTCAGGCCTCTGTTTTTGCCTATGAGCTAAATGGTATTACTGTTGAAAACCTTAGTTATTTCGCCATTGGGGCAAATGTCAACATCTACTAATGTTATGTAAGTGAAAATCTAGACCTGGTACGTAGGCTCTATTATGATGGTCCGAGAAATCAGTATTTTACTGTGGACCTCATTGGACTTCCAAATCTTTAATAAATATTGAATTGACACATTACATTATTTTATTTAGCAACATAAGTTTGTGCTGCGTTTTGACAATAAATGACTTCTTGGCACATTAAAAGACTAGAACATGGTATGTGTAGAATTCAAGCTATAATGAAATGCATTATGTAAAGAAAAAAGTCCATTAATTTTCACCAAGAAGGCGGCAACCCTAAGACTCCTGTAGATTGTGGACAGGGTATTTATTCTGGATTCTGTCTCCAGGTTGTGGAGAAACTAGTGGTGCCAGATGATTCTTGGGGAAGCTGTGTAATCAGTGAGCTCTGGGTCCTTCTAAAACTCCCAAAGACCCTATTTATTTTTACTTTCTTGGAGTGGCCCTTTCACATCAGAGGAGCCTAGTTATCGCTTCCTGCCCTCCATCCCTAGCTTGGGCATGTAATTCCTGAGGACCTTTAGCAATCCTAATTCTCTGTGATGAATGTTATCGCTATCCAGGCCTCCAGATAGCCTTCCTCTTGCCTTCTCTTTGTGAGTAAAGGGATAATTTATTTTATTTATTTAGAGTTTTATAGAGCGCGAACCAGACCCGTGAGGGTATCGGATCGCTTTACAGGATAGATAGGAAGAAAACAAAGGACTTTGGTGGGAGGATACAGTCAGAATAAACACAGGGAGATAAATTGTACAAAGAGGCAGGCAGTTTCAATCCCAGGATACCTCTGGGGGAAAAAGAAAAGAAAAAACAGAGGAGGAAATATTAACAGCAGTCTCAGGGTGGGTGAGTGAGTATTATCCAGGAAGACCATGGAAAATGCTGAGATAGTGGGAGGAACCGGGACACTGAGGTGCAAGTAATGCAACGTTAGGGGAGGAATTTGCCCATTAGGAAAGTTTTGGCTTCTTTTTTTGAAGCAAGCCAGAGGGAAGTCTTCTGATGGCAGGCGGGAGTAAGATCCAGATTCTAGGAGCGGCCCCGGAAACAGCTAGATTGTACGTTTGTTTCCCACAGGCGTACCGGTTGGAGCAAAAGGTCTCTGGCAGATCGGGAATTTCTGGCTCCTCCAGATATCACGAGTTTCTGGGCCCTGTATGCCGGGGAATTGGAGTATAGAGCCTTGTGGGTGATGCAAGCCAGCTGCAGTTGGATCCTGACCTCGAGAGGAAGGCATTTTAGAGCTTTCAAGTGGGGAGAGATGTGGTCGAATTTCTTTGAACCAGTTACGAGTCTGGTGGCGGGGTTGAGGCAAGCATTCAGTGGGGTCAACAAGCTCTTGGGTAGACCTGTGAGGGTGGAGCATCCATATTCTAGTCTGGAGATGACTAGCGCCTGGATTGCCATTTTTATGTTGGTAGTGTCGAGGAGGGTTTCAAGTTTCTTAAGTGGCTCAAGTGAAATCTGGCAGTTTTGGCCATCAAATTGATGTGGCCACGCATATTCAAGCTGCCGTCAAGGGTTATTCCAAGTGATTTGGCAGAGTCTACAATGATAGGGGTGCAGTTTGACACGGTGATAGCCTTGAACCATTCTTGAATGTCGGGGTTGTTTTTGTTTGGTGAGGTGAGGAGAAATTCAGTTTTTTTAGCGTTAAGTTTGAGCTGGTTAGAGGAGAGCCAGTGTACTGTCAGCTTCAAGGGAGCGAATGTCCTCAGGAGAAGAGATTTTAATGTAGATCTGTGTGTCGTCTGCATACATGTGGTAGGCAATATTGGCGGTATGAAGCACCGCTGTGAGCAGTGCAAGGTAAAGGTTGAAGAGGGTTGGGGACAGGGTTGATCCTTGGGGAACTCCAACCGCGATCGGAGTGGGAGCGGATAAGGTGCCGTTGATTAGGATTCTCTGTGACCGATTCTGGAGGAAGGACCTGAACCATTCTAGAACGGTGCCATCCAGTCCCATCCTGAGTTTAAGGCGTTCGAGGAGTGTTTCGTGATTAACAGTATCGAAAACCGAGGATAGATCAAGGAAGATTAGGAGAAATGTTTTGCCTTGGTCAGGGGCTTGTAAGGCATCATCCATGTTTTGTGTGATGGTGGCTTCAGTGCTGTGACCAGGTCTGAAACAGGATTGGAAGTCATCTTGTAGGTGGAGGTTGGTGATGTGTTGGCTCAGCTGCTGCTGTACGCATTTCTCAAGAACTTTCGCTAAGAGTAGGATGTTGGATATAAGTCTATAGTTGTCAGGGGAAGTAGGATCCAGCATAGGTTTTTTTAAGATAGGGACGACTTGGCCGGCTTTAAGAGAGTCAGGTATTGTTCACTGTAGGAGGGAAGCGTTGATTATTGCAGTCCAAGAGGGTTTGATAGCTTGAGAGGCGGTGGGTAAGGGAGAGGCTCGTTGTAGTGATTGTTCGAGTTTAAAGAGGACAGAATATTTGAGACAGAATGTTCCTTGTAGACTTTGAAGTTGGACCAATGAGCTAGATTTTTGGGTGAAGTCTGGGAAGGCAGTGCGGAAAGAAGAGGTGGAGCCAGTGAGGTTTGGGAGAGAGTTGCCGATTGAAGATTATTTCCTAGGGGAGATATTGTCACAAAGAGGAAAATTCCTCGCAAGTTATTGGTGCTTTAGGGGTTTCTTTGGAGGTTTTAGCCAGTTTGTTAGATTGGTGTTTGACCAGTTTGAATAGCTTGCGCGGTCTATTCTTGGCGTTCTCCAATTCTTTTTTTGAGTTGAAGACTTTCCTATTGTATGTGTTTCTGGACCGGCCGAGAAGATGTAGATGGGCTGCTGATGGGTGCTGTTTCCAGTTACGTTCAGCCTGCCGGAGGGATCTCCTCTCATTGTTGATGTTCTTCCATTGTGTGCTAAAACATCTAAATCCTCTCATGTACCTTTAACAACATATCTTGTTTTGAGTCACATTTTGCCAACTTTGCTATCCAAATTATTCTGTTGGTTATATATGGCTACATTTGGTGCATGTGAGAAATTGGATAGTTTTACTCTACATATTTGGTTTAGCATATTTCAGTGAATTTTTGCCCTTATTTGTCTTTGTTCAAAAATTCCAAGTTTCTCGTTTTAAGGTTCCTTTATCTGTGATGGCATGTAAACCCATGACTTAAGCTGGCAAGGAGGAATGTCCTTTCTGAATTTCAGCGACTTTACCAATACCGATTAACTGTTTCTGTCCCTCTGAAGAGACAGACTGTTTGCCGTAGGGTCATGGTATTTCTTAGAATCTGCATTTTATGTACATGGAAGTCTCATACTTAAACAGGAATGACTAACCAGGTCTTCCTGGTTTTCTTTGCCTTTGTTCCAGCACTCACATGAATACTGTTCTTAATGTGAATAAGCACACTCTACATCCACAATATTAGCAAGCCCCTCATCTTATTTAATCGCACAGAGTATGCCAGGTTTTACGATGGATTCCTTGTCTCTTGTTATGGCCATAATTCCAGCACACTCAATAAGCCACTTCTTTTGCATGATGAGTAGTCAGTGGCCTACTCTTCTGTGTGTGATCAGCAAAACAACCACGTGCACAGTCCCTCATGCTTTCTGCAATCGCTTGTAATGGACATTGTTTCCAGAGATGGTTTTCACTTTGCCTGTCCATATGCTTATAGCTGACATTTACTAGGCATAGTGTACTTGGGAGTATTTTGGAGTGTCATAAGTCTAATAATCCCTTTAAGGCTCCTCTCTGTTCTTGATGCAGTTGTAATTGCATGTTAACCAAGTGGATATTGATCAAGCGACGCACAGTACTGACTTTGTGCTCCCTTGCTACAAATATCTTACCCATAGTTGTACTCTGTAATTTGGTGTAAGTACAAAGAAAGACATTATCCGGAACAATCCTAATGGCATGTTGAAACCTTTTCCCTGGATATACTAAACCTGCACCCTGCTGTCCAATTAATCTTAAAGAGAGCTGTGTATAGGTGCTCACCTTATCCCCTGTACAAGGCGGACGTCCAATTAATTAGGAAGCGGTGTCACTTTCCTACATGTGGAAATAAAATGTTTCAGTATTGGGGCGTTGGGGGCACTGAGATTAAACGAATTTGAGGTGGGTCCTCTTGAATAATTTCTGGTCTTTGACAGTGAGTTGAGATTCAAGGACGGGCATTGCGTATCTGAAAGGATGCATTTGGATATAGTTGCTTATTGATGGTATTAAAGTGTTAAGTCCATGAATCCTGTTGTGCCACACTTCGGAAAAATGTGTTTTATTATCCATAGTTTCCACAACATGTTTTCAACTTACTCCGTTTTAAGATTCCTGGTATTACATAGAGTAGCTGGCTTTACTGTTATATGCACCATAAAGTAGCATTTAGGTCTGGGTGTAAACTGCTTCGGGAATCACAGGGCAAGAAGGTGTTACTGTTCTTCAGTTATGACAATACAGATCTTATGCCTTGATCTCCTGGCCCACATTACCATTGGACTCAAAACTGAGTGCCAATTACAACGCTAAGCACATTTTTTTTTTTTGGAAGACCTTTATTGCAAGTGACAGTTACACAGCAGCGTGCCTACAACCCAGTAATTGGGCCGGCTGCAATCAAGTCAATAGCAAATAAATGAGGTGTAAAATCAACATTATCTGGTAACATTGTTCAAAATATGCAAAAGTCATCAGTAGCTAGTATGGCAGGCTCAACTCCTATCTTGCAGCAGTGTTATACACAGTTTAATGCGGTCTAATTTTGTTATTTTATAACCCACAATACAGACTCCCCCCCCCCCCCCCCCCCCCCCCCCCCCCCCCCATCCAAACATGCCCGGTCCAGGTCGTAGCAATGTCTTATAATAGAAAAGCTCGTTAGGTAAGCGACACACAGCATGCATTAGTTCATGAAGTCCGTTGGTCAGTTCTCGCAGTTTTCGATCATCTAAGCCAGTATAGATCTCAAGGCATTGGTAGACACATGGTATGGCCACATGGCAGTATAGGCAATTCTCAAGAGACAACTTGTACGAAAGGAAAAGGAAGGCAGCACATCATGGGCAACATCGTGGCATATGCACACTCCCGTGTAGTTACATAGATCCACCCCCACCTCCACCACTCCCATCACCAGTGCTATCGTCATCAGCCAGGGAGAGCATGTATGCTGTGTATGGGCCCCAGATGTCACGTGGTCTTGACCGTGTAGGAAGTCCCTCATAATAGCAAACCAGTTGATCCCTACAATACGCCATGTCTGTCAACCACAGTTGAATATCAGGTGCCCGTCTCCCTCCCCAGGCCATAGCAACCCTTCGTTGAGCCAACTGTAAGGCTAACACTATCAAGCGCCGCACTCCCACTGGCACTCCAGAGGCCACACCCAGCAAGCACAGGCGTATATCCATCACAACTTCAGTCGACGTCATTTTAGAAAGTGCCTCAGTTACGGCTACCCAGAAGGCATACACACGTGCACAACCCCAAGCCAGGTGTACAAAATCTGCATCATCCATACCACACCGAATACATTGAGCCGTATCTCGGAGACCATACGTAACCAACTGGACTGGTGTATAATACCATTGATGTAAAAACTTATAATGGATAAGACGAAAATTGCCGTTGGCCACATAACCCCCTGTCATGGAGCAGCATTCAGTACACTCCTCATCAGTTAGCGGGTCTGGCAGGCATCTGTCCCATCTAGCCCTGGCCAGCCCCGCGCCTCCCCCATCTCGTCCTCCTGTGAAGCTCGGTACAGTCTAGCGAGCAGTTTAACTCTGTCCGTTGTGGTGTATAGCAACTGTAAAGCCCCTAGTGCCAATGGTTGCTCCGGATATGTAGGATACAAGGAATGTATGGCAGCTCGGAGTCTAACATATATAAACGTAGACATAACCGTGTTAGGGGATCGGTCAGTCATAGTCTGTAGTGAAAGGAATGAGGTACCTGGGAATAGATCCCCCATTGTGTGGAGCCCCGCACCCTGTAGGGTCTGTAACGCTCCAATTTCACTGGAGACAGAAATCTCCGTGTGATACAGCAGTGGCATACTGGGGGCATACAACGGCAGCCTGTTTGCTCGTCTACCCAGCTCTCGCCAAGCGGCAGCAGTAGATCCCACTGTGTCCACCTCTCCCTTGTCAAACACTGAGTGAGTGTTGACTATCATCGCTTTCAGAGGTATGGGAATGACTGCACTGGCCTCAAGCGCCACGTGTGGGGTGTACGGTGGGGCCAACAGCCAGTAGGAGGCAAAGTGTGCCTGAGCGCACAAAAAATACAGTTTCATGTCCGGAATGGCGAAGCCCCCCAAGTCATATGGCTTAGTGAGTACATCCCACTTCACTCTTGGTTTCTTACCAGCCCAGGTTAAGGTAATCAATAAAGACTGCAGTCTTTTGAAAGTGCGATTTGAGCGGGAGAGGAATGTTCACAAAGAGATATAAAAATTTCGGAAGTACCACCATTTTTATCAGAGATACACGATCGGCAAATGTAAGAGGGAGCCGAGTCCAACGCGCCACCTGGTCCTCAAGTTTGGAGATAGCCACTCCATAATTAGCCCGAATAATTTCTTGGCTCTCTGTGTACCCAGATGCCGAGATATCGCACCGGTTCCGTCGCCCACTCCAATGGGAACTCCAAGGGAAAGGGGAGGGAGACGTCCGTAAGAGGCAGCATAATGGATTTCTCCCAGTTTATGGAAAGCCCCGAGTGATGACCAAACCGGATGAATTCACGAAGTATGGATTCAAGGTACCGGGCTGGCTCTCGCACATATAGGACCATGTCATCGGCATACATGGACACCGCTAGAGACCGAAGAGGGAACCTCAGAGCAGCGTCCGCATACCTCTGCCTCAAAACGCAAGCCAGGGGCTCCATCACAAGAGCAAACAGTAAAGGCGAAAGAGGACATCCCTGTCTAGTCCCCCTCTGCACAGGGAATGGCTTCGAGACATGACCGTTTACCCTTACGCGCGCCACCGGATTCGTGTATAGCAGAGTTATTAGGGATGTGAAGAAGAAGGGTACTCCCATACGATGCAATATCGCGATCATGTACCGCCATGCCACTGAATCGAAGGCTTTCGCGGCGTCAAGCATGACAGCCACCGCAGCCACGTCCGGCTTGAGCAAATGTAGCACCGCAAATAGAGCTCTCAAATTGTGTGGTAGACCGGAGGGGAATAAATCCAGATTGATCTGGTAATACCATGACCGGGAGGAGCAAGCGCAACCTAGTCGCCAGCACTTTAGCTATGATCTTAACATCTGTGTTCATGAGGGATAAGGGACGATACGACTCGCACCTATTTGGAGGCTTACCCGGTTTCGGCAACGCCACCAGAAGCGCCTCTCTCATCGTGGTCGGAAACTGGCCCTGTTCCACCGCCTCCTCCAGGACCATCGCCAGGTGTGGAAGCAGAAGATCCACATATTCTTTGTAAAATTCAGATGGTAAACCATCCGTCCCAGCTGCCTTGCCATTTGGGAGAGCCGCTATTGCATCTCTAAATTCCCCTTCCGTTATATGGCGCATTAGAAATTCCTGTTGACCCCTCGAGAGCCTGACCAACGCTATGTCCTCAAAGTACTGTGCTATTTCCTCCTCCCCCGCTGTTCCCTATACTCATACATCTGTTCATAATATTTTGCAAAACAGTCAAGGATACCTGTTGCGCTAGTGACAGTGGTCTCCCTGTCCTGTACCTCTCGCACAGCACAGTGTCTAGCCCAAGGGTCCTTTATTCGATCCGCCAATCCTTTCCCTGGGCGCCCCCCTTCGCCGTAATAACGCGCCCTAGTGTGCTTGGATAGGAATTTAACCTCCTGGTCTGCCCAATCGTTATATTCAGTGACTTTCAACCTAATACTGGCCAATAAGGACTCCTCAGGAAGCTCCTCCAATTGGCGTTCTAGTGTCAACAGTTCTCCCTCCAACCTAGTCATGGCATCCCTTAGTGACGTGAGCACACCCGATTGTAGGCCGATACATGCCCCCCGTATGGTCACTTTGAAGGCCTCCCACACCGTGCACATACTCTCCACAGATCCAACATTCTTATCAAAGAACTCCTCAATTATCACTCTGTCGCTCGCAACACCAAATCAGTCAAGGTCCCAGGCGGCAGACGCCAGGAGAAGGGAGCCGGTGCATGCGTCGGCAACCACACTTCCATGCGAACGGGAGCATGATCTGAGATTGTGCGAGGCAGGTGGCCAACATCCGTCACCCATCCACTGACATCCCGAGTCACCAACCAATAGTCCAGTCTCTACCACGTATCATGGGCCGAGGTGTAACATGTGCCCTCCCTCCTCCCAGGGTGCCGCAACCGCCATACATCCACCAGTTCAAGCCCACCAATACCGTCTCGTACTGCATCGGCTGCCTTCCTATGTACATTCGGCCTATTATTCTTCCTGTCCATCGCCCCATCCAGAGTGACATTCAAATCTCCACCACAGATTATGGCCGATGGAGGCAGCAAGTAAATCTTATTCCAGAGGTTGACATAAAACTCGGGGTCATCGACATTTGGACCATAGACATTAATCAATGTAACCAGGGTGCCACACAGTTTTCCATGTACTATAATATACCGGCCCTCCTGGTCAATCTCTTCATGTAGGGTCACAAACGGTACAGTTTTTTTTATCAGAATCATAACTCCTCGTGCATATGATGAATAATTTGAAGCCAGCCTAGTGCCAGCCCACTGCTTACCTACAGTGTCAGCCGCCTTCCCCCTTAGGTGCTTCTCCTGAATAAAAGCAATGTGCGCACCGTGCCTGTTTAGAAATGCCAACATTTGTCTAGTTTTCTGTGGACGATTCAACCCCCTCACATTCCAAGTAACACAAGTTAGTTTACCCCCCCCTATCCATACGTTCAGATCCTGAGAATACCCCAGAAGCAGTAGAACAATCTGAAGATCCAGCAAAAGTCATAGAGCAAACAGCCATTAATCAATCGAGCATCTGCAAGAAGTGCCTCGTACGCCAGGCAACACACCAACCAACATTGCTTTAATCTTAGTCCAGACCTCCCCAACCTCCCGTCATGGATACCAAAACAGACCGACCCTTCCCGGAATCCCCAGAAGCCCCCAAGCCCCCCTCCACCCACTTCAGCACCCCCAACCTGCCAAAGCTGTCCCCGACCCCCCAAACACCCCAACAGTGCAAACATAAGTGTGTGGGGATCTCCCATATGAGGGGGCGTAGTGGCGCACAACTCCTGCCAGGAAACCAACGAGAGAGCAGACTTTACAATCCAGAGGGACATCCTACCCCTCCCACCCCAACTCCACAGCTACGAAGATTGCAAAGATAGTAATTCACATAGCATTTGGCAATTCACATAGCAATGTCTCTGATTTCGCCTCGATGCAAGTCTCAGTATGCTCTGAACATTTCACAAATGGTCATGCCACTATAGCGAGGGTCCCCCGTGCAGATTCACCACCCATACATTACAACATCAGTATTTGGAGGCATGATAGATCAACGCAGCTATTATCGCAACTGTAAGTTACCCCACATGTGAACCACAGTCAGTAGTCAGCGGCAGCTGTCGCATAGAAACTATAGAAGGAGCCTGTATTGCATAACACAGAGCAATAGGGCGAAAGGCAGCATGGAGTTCAGCAACCAAAAACTGAGCGGCGGCCATGTTCATAGTACGTGGATTACAGCTAGGGCCGCCATGTCAAGCAAATACCCTTAGATCTCCTCATCCTGTGGGTCCTCTTCTCCTTCCTGTGCTATATTCGAGTTTCTTTTACGTTTTTTCTCCTTTTTCGCATAGTCCATGGCCGCCTTAGGGAAGGCAAAGATTTTGTTGTCAGATGGAGCTCCAATCCGAAGACGAGCTGGATACAGCATGGCATATGGGATATTTTCGGCGCGAAGAAGCTGATTCACCAGGGCGAACTCCTTCCGCGCCGTTTGCACGGCCATAGTGAAATCGGGATAAAATTCAAGTTTATTTCCCTGATATTCTATAGTACCCTTCTCTCGTGCCAGTCTCAAGATGACTTTAGGAACTGGGGGGTATGGCCCTGCGGACAGAAGTGGGGTTGGGCCCAATATATTGACAAAAAACAGAATTACCCACACTTCACGTTATTTCAGCAAATCTTACTCAAAAAAAGAAATGAACCAACTTTATCATGTTCATCTCGGCAATTATTTATGCCTTTTAATCGTTTTTTTAGAAAAAACTGTTGCTTTTTAGAAAGAGAAGGAGTTCTTCACAGACATAGCCACACGTTTTTGTTATCTAAATTGTGCAACAACATATGTGCAAAAAAATTGAAACATACAGTCAATACGATTCATTTCATAGTATGACGTGTTCTAAAACAAACAGGTGGAAAAAGAAATTATTAAAGTGAAAAAAGATGTCAAACTTGTTTCAAATAGACATCAACACATAGATACAATTATTTCAAAATACTGAAATGTCATCAATTACTGTATAGATTCAGTACGAGGTCACATAACAACATTATTTTCAATAGATAAGGTTCAGTCCCCTTTGTCAACAGTATTTTCAAAATTGTGGGATTTAATCCTTTATGCCGACGAGTTTCGAGTGTGGGTTTCCATTACCCAAACTCTCATCAGGGCCGAGTAAATCGTTTTTCCAATCCTTATCCTCAAAGGTGTAGAGGTGAAGGTCACACTTGGAGATTTAGAATGAAGCTGTGTGTGTGCTTCTTTCACGGTGTTTCTCAAAAGTTCAGTAGTTTGTGCTATTTTCTCTCATGGTTTTTATAAAAAAGCGGGACCACTCGTGTCGTATAGTTCGCGAGTTTCCTCACGTGTTTAATGGTGTCTCTCACCAATCTTGTTGAGCGGTGCTCGTTCAATGTTCACGGATCTGTTTCTTCCGCTTGTTTCTCCTCTCACTCCACTTCTCGCTCTGAGTGACTCAGAGCGAGAAGTGGAGTGAGAGGAGAGAACAGCACTGGTGACTCGGAGCGAGAAGTGGAGTGAGAGGAGAAACAAGCGGAAGAAACAGATCCGTGAACATTGAACGAGCACCGCTCAACAAGATTGGTGAGAGACACCATTAAACACGTGAGGAAACTCGCGAACTATACGACACGAGTGGTCCAGCTTTTTTATAAAAACCATGAGAGAAAACAGCACAAACTACTGAACTTTTGAGAAACACCGTGAAAGAAGCACGCACACAGCTTCATTCTAAAGCTCCAAGTGTGACCTTCACCTCTACACCTTTGAGGATAAGGATTGGAAAAACGATTTACTCGGCCCTGATGAGAGTTTGGGTAATGGAAACCCACACTCGAAACGTGTCGGCATAAAGGATTAAATCCCACAATTTTGAAAATACTGTTGACAAAGGGGACTGAACCTTATCTATTGAAAATAATGTTATGTGACCTCGTACTGAATCTATACAGTAATTGATGACATTTCAGTATTTTGAAATAATTGTATCTATGTGTTGATGTCTATTTGAAACAAGTTTGACATCTTTTTTCACTTTAATAATTTCTTTTTCCACCTGTTTGTTTTAGAATACGTCATACTATGAAATGAATCGTATTGACTGTATGTTTCACTTTTTTTGCACATATGTTGTTGCACAATTTAGATAACAAAAACGTGTGGCTATGTCTGTGAAGAACTCCTTCTTCTCTTTCTAAAAAGCAACAGTTTATTCTAAAAAAACGATTAAAAGGCATAAATAATTGCCGAGATGAACATGATAAAGTTGGTTCATTTCTTTTTTTGAGTAAGATTTGCTGAAATAACGTGAAGTGTGGGTAATTCTGTTTTTTGTCAGTCTCAAGATGACATCACGATCCTTATAGTTAAGAATGCGAGCAATAATAGGACGGGGCTGCGCCCCAGGTACTGGCCGTTTCGCCAAAGAGCGATGTGCCCGCTCCACTATAAAAACACGTGACCGTTGTTCAGACCAAAAATGTCAACCAGCATGCGCTCCATGAAGTCCTCCATCCGACCAACGTTCGTAGACTCTGGCAGGCCCGTAACGCGTATGTTATTGCGTCTGGACCTCCCTTCCAACTCGTCTGGACCTCCCTTCCAACTCCTCGTTCTTCGCCTGGATTACCGCCAAAACTCTCTCCATATTAAACACCTTAGTCGTTACCGTGGCCAGTCCGTCCTCCGTGGCTGACACTCTCTGTTCAACTTCGCCCATTCTTTCATTTTGCCGGTCAAATTGTGTCGCCATGTGGTCCAGTCTATGATTGACTGCTTCCATGGTGCCCTCTATGGATTGAAGTGTTTTTTGCATCGCCACCAATGTGGCCTCCAGGTTCGGGGTACCGCCAACCGCCCCAGCAGATTCAGTGTCCGGCGGTACCTGCGAGGAAGACAACGCAGTTTTTTTTGCCTCAATAGTAATTTTGGGCTGATTCCTCTCTGGCCTGCCCATGTCGACTCTCAGGGCCGTCAACCAAGCCTGGCAGCGGTATCTCGTGGGCAGACAACAGACCAAGCGCCCCAGCTGTATAGTCCGAACTAGTACCTTAGAGTCGGTGGTTGTAGGAAAGCACTTGGACTCCCCTGCCGACGTCGCGGCTACTCCAGGGCGGGGAGCGAGCTAGTAAACGCCGGAGGCCAGGAGTCCTCACACAGACCTCCCCCCGAGCCCTTCCACTGTTCTCCGCCGCGAGGATCGGTCCCCTGAGTACGTGTGAGCGACGGCGCACCCACAGCACTGATCCGCCACGAGGTCTGCGCCCCGCCCGCCTCCCCGCCGGTCACAGCTCGTATGGTGCGGCCCAGTGCCGCCTCCGCAGCACCGGACTCTCCTAGGCCCCTACCCCACTCGCCGCTTCCAGCAGGGCCGAGCTTTAGGCCGTAGGACAACCGATCTCCTCCGTTCCAGCAAGGTGCGCCTTCGCCTTCTCCAGCAGGTGTCTCCCGTCCTCCTGTTCGCACCCTCGCTCAGGGAAAGGAGCCGCCAAGCTCCGAGGCAGTCGCTAGGCCCGAAACGCAGGGCCGCACTCTACCAGGCCCGACTCCGGCGCAGGATGTCCGCGCCATGAAAACAGCTCTCACGTTCCACTTGGTGACAAAAAAACACCTCACTTGCTGCCTCGATGCTTCAGCCTTCATTTGCCATCAAGCTGGGCGGTGGGGATAGCAGGATGTGCAGGATATTGAAAGGATTTTAGACGGTCTCGGCAGAGCCTCACATGAGTGCGGCCATCTTGCCCGGCACCCTCTAGCGCCCCCCAAGCACTTGAAGCTTAATATACTTAGAGCTTTCCAAGGCCTACTCATTGAGACTGTGTTAGATAGAGACTCAGAACAACACAGTAAGAGTCCATCCAGTTCTTTACACAAAAACAGAAGATGAGCGATTTAACATATTTAAAACTTTTCACCATAAATAATTTCCACCTATTTAGCAAAGGGTTTCTTTCAATAACTAACAAATCGCTCCTGTTTATGGGCTTTTACAAAAATGTTATGATCTTAATTTTATAAGAAACTACCTCCCAAATAGTTATTTTAGTATGTCCCCCCTGAGTAAAGCTCTTTAAAAAATGCCTTTTGAAACTAATGTTGCCTCTGAGCAACACTGTCCTGTTTTTGCAGCCCTTCCCAGGTTTTATGGGGTTCTCCTACAAACCCCGCATGGCGAAGTGCACACGTGATTAGTGGGAGGCAAGATAGCAGGCAGTTGCATCTGACTGCAGGGACGTTTCTTTAGGACATCATGCCGGGGAGCAAATTTATGCACTTGTAACCGCCTGTTCATCAGATCAGCACAGCTTTCTCAATAGTCTTGTCACTTCCTCCGATTTAGTTCTTTCCACCCAGACAAAAGGAGAGCAACCACAGAACATGACTCTCCTACAGAGGGAAATTTGTAGCCACAGAATGAGGGAATAAAGAGGTTTCTCTCATAGGGGAATTTCCATTTATATTCATAAGCACTAAATGGACTTGTCCATGTGCGGAGACCCTGGAACACTTTTTCACAATATAGGGTAGATGGTACAAGGGTAGATGTTTGCCTTTTTTCAGGAAGGTCTGCAGAATTACTTAAAGAAAATATTATGCAACCTATAGGACTAGGCTACAGTCGCCCAATTCTTCATCTTTTACATTGCCAAGCGAATTATCTATATCCTATCTATCTATCTATCTATCTATCTATCTATCTATCTATCTATCTATCTATCTATCTATCTATCTATCTATCTATCTATCTATCTATCTATCTATCTATCTATCTATCTTATATTTTTATTAACAAAACAAGCATGGCAGTGATACATACAGACAAAGTAATATACATTGCGTGAATCACTAAAAGAAAGGAGCTCCGTCCATTATCTGAGACAGTTCTAAAAGCATACATATTGACACTAGAGCCTACGCACACCTGTACATAGCGATACAGAAAAGGGGGTGGTGATGAACAGAGTGTCTGAATTAAGCAGACCACTCTTACCCAGTCCAAAGATCAGGGCTTGATCCATCACCGTTATTTATCTCACTGCACCATCCCAGCTCAGAACCTGGCTATATGCAAATCAGTCTGTCCCTGGCCCAGTGCATCATGGGAACAGGGCAGACTAAACTACCAAGCCAATTCTTCACCAGAAAGGAGACAAGCTACCGGGGACCGGTTTCTGGCATTTCAGCCGTCTTCGGCCCGGCTTGCTTGAATCCTGATGGTGCAGTGAGAAAGGGACTCATGTCTGAGTATACCCTGCCACACCTATAGTGGCCAAAAACGATACAGCATATAGCCAAGTTCTGAGCTGGGATGGTGCAGTGAGCTAAAAAACGGTGATGGTTCAAGCCCTGCTCTTTGGACTGGGTAAGAGTGGTCTGCTTAATTCAGACACTGTTCATCACCACCCCCTTTTCTGAATCATTTTTGTCCACCATAAGCGTGGAAGGGTATACTCAGATGTGAGTCCCTAGCTCATTGCACCATCAGGATTCAAGCAAGCCGGGCCGAAGACGGCTGAAATGCCAGAAACCGGTCCCCGGTAGCTTGTTTCCTTCCCAGTATAAGAATTGGCTTGGTAGTTTGGTCTGCCCTGTTCCCATGATGCACTGGGCCAGGGTCAGACTAATTTGCATATAGCCAAGTTCTGAGCTGGGATGGTGCAGTGAGCTAAAAAACGGTGATGGATCAAGCCCTGATCTTTGGACTGGGTAAGAGTGGTCTGCTTAATTCAGACACTCTGTTCATCACCACCCCCTTTTCTGAATCACCTGTACATAGCGACTGTCATTCTGAGGCACTGTCATCATTGTCAAGATGTGGAGGATCCCAAATATTCCCACAAAATTTATTCCAGGCCCCCCATATTTTCCCCCATTTCTGGGTATTACCTCAGGCTGGGTCTTATCCAGTGCATCCTTCATGGAGGGAGCCCTCCTGAAGGTGATAGCAGGTAACTTGGGCAAGATGGGACCTAAAATAACATCTTAAAACGATAGGCAATTCAGAATTAATGATCCGTCTCAATTTGCGTTCCTGTGAACAGTAGGTGGTAATAAGACGGACAGAACCAACAGAAGTTGAATCAGATATGGCCATGTTTGTAGGAGTCAGTAATTCATCCCTCGAGCGCGATGAAGCTCTCAAGAGTGCACGGTTCGAAAGATCTAACTTGGCACTGGTTAGATGTAGTTGGATCGCTGCAGATTCTCTTAATGCGAATAAATTCGCCAAAGGGTATACTGTTTATGGTGTGGGATGGGTGGGCAATCCGGGCGTGGAGAATGGAATTCCCGGCAGTTACCTTCCTATGAAGCTTTGTATATAACTTACCCTGCTCAATGTAAATATGTACATCTATAAACTAAGCCGATCTTCATGTAATGGTAGCAGTGAATCTTAAGTTAAGAGTATTGATGTTGATCTCATTCACAAAAGCTTGGGCCTGTACCTGCGAACCCTTCCATATGACACATATGTCATCTATAAAACGCTAATAGTAGGCTGGATGTGGGAGCCACTGGCGATGAGCTTTATGTAGTACGTGCTCCTCCCACCAGCCAACATGTAAACATGAATAGCTGGGGGAGAAGCACGAGCCCATAGCAACCCCTCGTTCTTGGTGGTATATGTCATTTTCAAATTGAAAATAGTTGTTGGTTAAACAAATCTTAGTCATCTCCAACAACATGATATTATGGTCTCGCAGGACTGTATTGCGGGAGCACTATCAATCAATTAAAATTGAGAGTGCTGGAGCACCTGAGGGCAATTGATAAGGTCGACCCCTCGTACCCAGTGGCGCGACACTTCGCAGAACATCATAACAAAGATCGTAACAAACTACAATTTTTTGGTATAGACCATGTCCCGCATAATCCACGCGGTGGAGATAGACTTAGAAGGCTACGACGTCTTGAGTCAAGGTACATTATTGACCTGTCCACCAGGTACCTGAAAGGTATAAACAGCGGGGAGGAAATGGCAGTGCACTTGGGGAAATAATAACCATCATGTTTGTCATCTCCAGTGTACTAAAGTATGAAAGCTGAGTGTTATACTCTGCCTTTATCTACCCCCCTTATTTACCTGAGAATAAGTCAATCATGTAATCAATACTTCTATACCTCTGTGCTGTATCAATATATGATCAAAGGATAAGTGTTACTTATTGTTAAATGAATTAATCTTCCCGCACCAAGTATCAATGCAGTCTAACTGAGGAACAGATATATCAATTATGTTTGCAAGCAATAATATATTCTTTTCTCCAGTCTCTTTGCTGAAATTTAATTATGAACATTATTGTGTCTCTTATACAATTTCCTTTGTCTCCCAGTATTTGTGTTTCTCTTTTTGTAGTTTCGGTGGCATGGTAGCCTTCGTTCTAAGGTGTATATTTCGTAATTTGTAATTATTTGTACATCGAATAATTTAAGAAAAGAGAGAAATGAATTTCTACAATCACGTTATGAAATGTGCTGAACACTTATATGCAGTTTTATATGCTTTATTTATTGTGTTTGCTAGTAGGTACTCACTTCGAAAGGGACACAAGCCGATCCACGGCTCTATTGTTTTGAGACTCTTCTGTCTTGAGAATACTCCGATTCTCGGAGATATTAAATCCATTCCAAGATGGCGCCCACTGTGGTGTCAGGAAGGGATAGTCCCTTGTTGTTGTCTACCATTGCTAGCGAACTTGTATTTAAATCTAAAACTGCATGGTATTGGTAAGAAACACCGAGGAAGGCAATCGCCGTAACGTTTGTTAGCTGAATAAAGCTGTGTCCTGTTGATTGCCGGAGTGCTGTCTTTCTTATCGAAGTTGATAAGGATTTGTGAGCGTAATATATATATATATATATATATATATATATATATATATATATATATATATATATATATTCACTGAAAAAAACATAGGTTTCAGCCACGTTATAGTTAGGAATTAGCATTTAAAAAACCTTGCTTATTCACTGAAAAAACCATAGGTTTCAGCCACGTTATAGTTGGAAATTAGCATTTAAAAAACCTTGCAAATTCACTGAAAAAACCATAGGTTTCACACACATTACAGTTAGGAATTAGCATTTAAAAAAACCTTTGAAATTCACTGAAAAAACCATAGGTTATGTCCTTTGAGATGTCATCAGTGATGTCATGAGTGATGTCACTGACCATGTCAAGAGTGATGTAATATGTGACGTCATCAGCAGTGCATTGCACTTGCAAGTTATAGTGAGTCCAACTAACTATAACGTGGGAATTTCAATGGTTTTATGCGAGTAAAATTTCCACCTAACTATAACTGGTGTGAAACCTATGGTTTTTTCAGTGAATATATATATATATATATATATATATATATATATATATATATATATATATATATATATATATATATATATATATATATATATATATATATATATATATATATCTCTATCTCCGGTAAGCATCCCTCCAAAAGAAAAGATCAGAGGCCGGCAGGGGGAAACAGTGCAGGAATCCTTTATTTCAGACCTCTCAGCAGCGGCAGATTCATTTCGGCACACTTGCCTTCTTCAGTGCCCTGTTCTGTTAGGAAACACCCCCATAGTACTCGTCCCGTGTGAAATACCCGCTGGTCACTGTGTCCCCTCCCCCTGATGACGTCATCACACCAATAGGAGTTCGTCTCAAGTTCACTGAACTCCAAATCCCAGCAGGCACTGTCCCGGCGCTGCAAGGCAGGTGGCGTGGGGGAGTGGGGAAAACTGTAAGGAAGGGCCAGCTCCAGGTGAGTCTGGTTTTTCAAAGATTGCTGAAACGACGGGAGCCTCCCTGAGTCCCCCATAACCGCCGCAGCCCGTCCCTTCAGTAGAAATCAAGTGTGAGGGCAGTCAAATCCGAGACTGTATGCCCTCTCGAGATAAAATACCTCACTCCACATCCAATATATATGTATATGTGTATATATATATGTATGTATGTATGTATATATGTATATATATGTGTATATGTATATGTATATGTATGTATATATATGTATATATATATGTATATATATGTATATATATATATATATATATATATATATATATATATATATATATATATATATATATATATATATATATATATATTCACTGAAAAAACCATAGGTTTCACACCAGTTATAGTTAGGAATTAGCATTTAAAAAAACCTATCAAATTCACTGAAAAAACCATAGGTTTCACACCAGTTATAGTTACCTGGAAATGTTACTGACATAAAACCATTGAAATTCCCACGTTATAGTTAGTTGGACTCACTATAACTTGCGCGTGTAATGCACTGCTGATGACGTCACATATTACATCACTCATGACGTGGTCAGTGACATCACTCATGACATCACTGATGACACCATCCAGTGAATATGTGCCTTTCTGAAAAATAAATATTTTTTATATATGTATATGTAAAGGTCAATGGAAGAATAAATGTTTAAATAAGTGTCTAAATGGATGTTTTTATAAAAAAAAAAATTATTGGTTAACTAGCTTATTAAGTGTATCTTAGTGAATACATATATTAGCGAGTAATGTTTAAATATATGTATCAGTGTTTCACTTTGTGTGTAAGTGGCTGCATGGGTTGGTGAGTAGCTACATGTGTGTGTATGGGTTATTAGATGTTTTTTTTTAGTATCTTTATAATTGTTTGATTTGGTGGGGGTGTTACTTAGCACATAGATGCATCAATGACTGACTCACTGTTTGTATGTGTTTTGAAGACCGCATATGTGTTGGATTGTAAGGGTGAATGAGTGTGTATATGTATGTGTTAGTAAGTGAATGACTGTCTCACTAGTGTCTTTATCAGTAACTACATATGTTTTAATCTAGTATATGTGAGTATTGGTGTATATAATTAAGTATATGTGAGAGTGAGAGATTGAAAGAGTTCTTGTTTAAATAAGTATGTGTTTCTATAAGTGTTTGTTTAAGAGAGTATGTATGTGTAAGTTTCCTTAGAAGTAAGGTGGTAGTGTGTGTATAGCTGTATATGCAAATAAATGGATGTTCAATAGTTTATTTGCATGTGTAAGTATGTGTGTGAGCAACTTTTGAAAGACTGTCGGTGTGTTAACAGGATGTATAGGTGTCTCACTACATATGATGAGTGAGTATATGTATGAGTGACTATATAGAAGTGTTGGTGAGTGAGTGGATATGTATATAAATGGTGGAATTACTGAATTGGTTGTATCTGGTGTAGGTATGTCCACTTTTTTTTTTATGTTATTTTTTATTTTTCAAAATGTGTTTCAAGGGTTACTTTACAGTGAAAGAAGGTCAGTCTCTCTGTCACAAGGAGGTGTCATCAGTGATGTCATGAGTGATGTCACTGACCATGTCATGAGTGATGTAATATGGGATGTCATCAGCAGTGCATTACACACGCAAGTTATAGTGAGTCCAACTAACTATAACGTGGGAATTTCAATGGTTTTATGTCAGTAAAATTTCCAGGTAACTATAACTGGTGTGAAACCTATGTTTTTTTCAGTGAATTTCAAAGGTTTTTTAAATGCTAATTCCTTTCTATATCGAGTTTCTAACCTTTTTATTTTTTTGACAATTTGCTGTTTTGTTTAAGTATTTTTTTTTTTTTTATATATATAATTTTTTTCTATTGCGCTCTGTGTCCGCGCTCCGGTAAGCTCTCCGGTATGCTCTCCGGTATGCTCTCCGGTATGCTCTCCGGTAAGCTAACCGGTAAGCTCACCGGAAAGCGCACCCAGAGCGCTACTTTCGTTCGTGAAAAAAAATATGAATGAAAAGTTAATAATAATGCAAAACATTTCGTACCATACAAATAAAATCAGTTTTTTTTAATAAGGAAAATGATTATGCATTTCCGTAAAAGTTTGATGACGTCACTTCTGCGCGCAACATAAGCGCCCTCGGAAGCGCCTACGTTCGCGCCGCGTAAACGCACCCGGAAGCGCCTACGTTCGCGCCACGTATGCGCCCCGGAAGCGCCTACGTTCGCGCCGCATAAACGCACCCGGAAGCGCTCCGGAGCGCGCAGCGTAAGCGCGTCGAGTCATGTGACCTTAAAATAACACTTTTCATTGTTTGCTAACAGTTTTTTTTTTTTTTACAAAGAATGAAATCCCCACCCATTTCCTTCACTTCTTCTTTCACTTTTGTGACTGAAAGACCTGCCTTTTTGCTCCAGGATATTTCTTGGTTTTACAATGGCTGCCAGACAATCCAGCAGTGAGGATGACCCAGAATTCATTAATGAAGAGCCTCCTCAACGAAAAGTTAAGGAACATTTCATTTAGAAATTTTTTGAAATCCCACCTGGACAAAAAAAGGTAAATGCTCCCAAAGTGCAGTGCAGGATCTGCAAAGAAGAGCTGTCACGAGGTAACCCTTTGAAAAAGTACTCTTTTGGGAACTTCACAATGATCCACCATGTCCAGAGGAAGCACCCCCAGAATTTTGCCCGGGAAAGTGTCAGGGCTCTGGCACAAGAGGTTCCCAGTGATGGGGCCTCTACATCCACCGGAGGAGCAACTTCTTCTGGGAGGGGGCAATCACAGGAGCAGGTGCCAAACATTCAAGCTGCATTTAACCATGGTATCCTCAGATGCAGATACTGCAATCAACTCCTCACCTATGGGGAGCAAAGTGTCCAGCTCATGGTTCAAGCATTGGAGAACCATCACTGCCCTTCCCACCCCTAATTTTTTTTGTTTTTTTTGCTCCTGTTGAGCAGTTTCCATTCCCTGTTTTTGTTCCTGTTTTGAAAAAAGAAGAAAACCAAAAGTTCTTTTCAGAGCTACCTCCAATTCTCATCAAAGAGCTATATTCTTAAAAAAATAAAAAAAGAGTAAGTGAAATAGAGTGCATTGATAATTGAAAGGAGAATGAGTAAGAAAGAACAGAAAGGTATGAGAGGAAAAAAGAAGTGAAGTAGGAGGACTGAAAGAAGGTGAGTGTTAGGAAAGAAAGTTATGAGAAGAAGAGTGAATATGGGGAATGTTGATATTCAATGAAAATGTTGAAGAAGAACAGGAGTGTTGAAGGATAAGAAAAGATGCATTGCTGGAGTTGAAGGTAGAAGGCCTCATTTATGAAGCCATGCGTCACTTTAACGCCACCAAAGCATCACTTTTTGTGACACAACATTCCAATAAAAAATGCACCTTATTTATTCATATTTACAAAGTGGCGTTTCTAGGTAAATACATCACTTTGTAAACCCCTGTGCCACATTATTCCTACGTCAGGTGTAATGTATGCAAAAGGGACGTATTGACGCAAGAAAGGGTCGTAGAGGTGACACAGTGAATAAACTGAAGGCCTCATTTCTGAGAAGTGGCGCATCGCTACGTGAAAACAGCGATGCGTCACTTTTCTGGGCGCACTCCTTATGACATTCCAGATATGTCATATTTAATTTATGACTAATCAATTCGCAAGGAGTTACAGATACGTCAGTATTTCTGACGTATCTGTAAACACAAAAGTGACACATTACTGGAGTGCGTCACAAAAGTGACGCAACTCCAGTAATGCGTCCTTTCACATGGGGAAAGCACCATGTGAAAGGTCTTGCGTCAGTCTTACACCTGCTGTGAGGCAGGAGCAAGATTTTGACGCAACAGCATCCTAAAAGTGACGGTGAAATCTCATAGATTTCACTGCGTCGCTATTACCAAGCTTTTTGCGGGGGAACGCCCCCTCTGCATACATTATACCTGACGCAGATATAATGTGGCGCAGGGTTTTAAAAAGTGACCCATCTACCTAGATGCGTCACTTTTTAAATATAGCGCAACGAGGCGCATTTTTTTACACCGCTGGTGCGATGCGTCACTTTTCTGTGCGCACTCCTTACGACATTCCAGATGTGTCATATTTAATGTATGTCGAATCATGTCGCAAGGAGTTACAGATACGCCAGTATTTCTGACGTATCTGTAAACACAAAAATAACGCATTGCTGGAGTGCGTCACAAAAGTGACGCAACTCCAGTAATTCGTCCTTTCACATGGGGACACATCTGGAATGTCGTAAGGAGTGCGCACAGAAAAGTGACGCACCGCACTAGCGGTGTAAAAAAATGCGCCTCGTTGCGCTATATTTAAAAAGTGACGCATCTAGGTACATGGGTCACTTTTTAAAACCCTGCGCCACATATCTGCGTCAGGTATAATGTATGCAGAGGGGGCGTTCCCCCGCAAAAAGCTTGGTAATAACGACGCAGTGAAATCTATGAGATTTCACGGAGTCACTTTTAGGATGTTGTTGCGTCAAAATCTTGCGCCTGCCTCACAGCAGGTGTAAGACTGACGCAAGACCTTTCACATGGTACTTTCCCCATGTGAAAGGACGCATTACTGGAGTTGCGTCACTTTTGTGACGCACTCCAGCAATGCGTCACTTTTATGTTTACAGATATGTCAGAAATACTGACGTATCTGTAACTCCTTGCAACATGATTTGTCCTACATTAAATATGACACATCTGGAATGTCGTAAGGAGTGCGCACAGAAAAATGACGCATGGCACCAGCGGTGTAAAAAAAATGCGCCTCGTTGCGCTATATTTAGAAAGTGACGCATCTAGGTAGATGCGTCACTTTTTAAATATAGCGTAACAAGGCGCATTTTTTTACAGCGCTGGTGCGTCACAAAAAGTGACGCACAGGTGGCGCAAAACTGGCAGCGCAAGGCCTTTATAAATATGGTCCTGGATTTTCCCCGTGCTTCGCTCCCCGGTGCGCGTACCGGGCGCTCCCCCCGCGCAAATCGATGTTTTTTTTTTTTTTTTTTTTTTTAAATGCCCCGCAGGACCCTATTTTAGCCCCCACATTAAATCTAGGGGGCCAGGAGGGGGTCTACCCTGCCCCCTTATGGTCAATTCCCCCCTTTGTTTTTGCCACCTCTTGTGTCTCGATTTTACCAAGACACAAGATGGCGGCCGCTCCAGACTGTTTAGAATGTTTACAGACACCCAAGAGCCAATCAGCTTTCTGCGCGCAAGTCGTGTGGCGCACCCCTGTGCGCTCCCAGGAGCGCGTACCGGGGCGCGCCTATAGATATATATATTTTTTTTTTTTCGACCTAAATTACTCAAAATCCACTGGAGCACATAACTTGAGACATAGCAAAGGCACATCGGGCTACTAGTCCCTACAATTTTGCCAAGTTTGGTGTAAATCCATTCAGCCGTTCGAGCTAAAAGTGAAATCGACCGCCCTATGGAAATTAACATGGGGAAAACTCGTTTTGGGACCCCCCCTTTTATCTCGGCCCCGCTTGACATATATATATATATATAAGTGGTAGTGGTGTGTTGCTTGGTTTGCCAAGATGGCGGACGCACTCTAGCAAGGCTCCGCCATAAACCCCAATTATCTGGCAATATTCTATTACCCACTGACCATCCAGAATCAAAAGACCCCCCTTCTTCCCCCTCCCCAGTTGCGGCCCCGGCTAGGTTGTGTATCGGGCGCTGTACATCTGACTCCTGGACCCACCCCTGCAAGTCCCGACTCGGCCTTTGGCCGGATGTGACTGGTGCTTAGATGTGAGTGATACTGGAGAGGGAGGCCATTGCACCAAGTGAAGGGCTGCCTGGATGGAATTCACAAACCGCTGCTCCTGATGCTGCTGACCAGATTGCCGCTCCTCCCTGGAGGACGTGTGGCTTTACACGATGGGATGGGGCGAGGACGGGGGTTGGTTTGCACTCGGTACAACCTGCCTGGTGGACCTTGTGGCACATCCTTGCCTGGTGCCTGTGACTGTGCTGCATGAGCATCTGTGCCCTCGTGAAGCATAGCGCAAGCCGGACTGAGGTCTGAGCCTTGGCGCTGGTTCTGGGTCCTGCCCATATGCGAGGCGGCCGTGAAGGGATATTTCTCCACTTTTAACTGCATCGGTTGGCTTGGGGCACATGTTGGAGGCCTTCTGTGATGATGGGGGAGACTGTGCACTATTAGTGTTGCTGCCTGGGACACTGCCCCCTTGTTATATACTTGGGGATAGTGCTACCAGTGGATCTCGGAACTTAACCCGGTCTCTTTTCCCAGTGAGCTGTGGTACCAATGGATTGCGACCTGATGCTTGCTTCGGTGGGCCTCTGAGAAGCTGGGGGATAGGCAGGTAGTGGAAACTGCTTGAGAGAAATTATCCAGACCTGCAATGACGGCCTGGCAACCTATATTCACTGTACGCTGACCCATCAGGGTTGCTCCCTGGCCTCCTGTGCCTACATTTACTTCATAATTGCCATATATGGATTCCCCAATCTGGGTACCTTGTCTGTGGCTAAATGTTTGAACTGTGCTCTTGCGATACTGATCGGATTTGTGCAAATTGCGGGCTGCTCGGGCTATTGGACCTGGGATTACGACCCAGGCATTAACAAGCGGGCCCTGAATACGATGCACAGAGGAGTGATTTACCACACATGTATGCAATATGGGGAAGGATAGAAGTGGTAACCTGGCCCAAACCAACAAGATTGATAACTACACCCAGGCAGTTACGATGTCTGAGAAATGATCTGACTTGCGAATGAAATCTGCAGAGGCGCAGCCTATGGAGGGCCAGGTGGGAGAACTCTCAATGTCTGATTTGATGGCGGCCATCCAGGGTACCCAAACGGAACTGGTCACTGAAATAGACTGAGTGGTAATTGGTAAAATCTGCTCCAGTTGAATCTTCGTGGAGTGGCTGACCGTGTAACTAAAATGGAGGGGCATGTGGGTTACTTACAAACCGATGTCGGCAATCTCCGAGAGACTGTCCTTTTTACAGAAGTTGTCCATCCGGCTTGTAGAAAGTGTTGAAGATGCCGAAGGCCGATCTCTGTAGGATTCCCTGAAAAAGCGTACGGTCAATCTACAGAGCTTTTTCTTGAGGAGTGGCTTGGTAAAATTATGCATTCACGACCGGAATAGAGGACCTTGGCTCAACCACCATGCCTGGGTGCACCACTGAGGGCCCATATTGCCCATCTGTTTAATTACAGGGCAATCCTGTAACCGGTGCGAGTGAAGTACACACAAAATTCGAAGGTCACTTAATTTCTATTTTCTCGGACTATACTCTGAAAGGCAAAAACCAACGGAAAACTTACCTGGCAGTCAAAAAAAAGACTGTGGTCTTAATCTACGATTCAGCCTGATGTTCCCGGCAAAGCTCTGAGTAGTCCATCTGGGAAAGGTACATTTTTTCTTTACAGCATCTGAGGCCAGTGACTGGGTGGGTACCTTTGTGGGCTCCCCTCTTATGTTTCAGATCGGACTGGGATGTTGACCCCAAATGAGAAATGAAAGTCGACACATCAGTGGAGGCAAGCTGGGAGAAGTGGACGTGCTGGCTCTCTGGTATGCTCAGATGGTAAACTGAGAGATACAGAGGCCATATCAGCAACCGGTGACTCCTGGTTGAACAGACTAAGTGGCCCAAGTATGGCACAGACATTATGTGAAGAGTTGCTCAATGGGAGACTGTTTGGCCCCGACCTTACAGGCCCCTACCGAAGATTTAAGTATTTTGGGACCATTTCATAAGTTGCCAAAGTGTATAAATGCTTGGCAGCCTGTGCTGACTGTGTTTCTCGCTTAATACAAATATGAGGAATGCGCTTATCTGTGTCTGAGGGTGGGGTACTGAGGGTGTCACCACAGTATGTTAGTTTCTTACTAAGCTGGACGGGGTAAGGTGGATAGCCTATAGATGTAGGGACCAGGAATCTAGAAGCTGTGGTGGATTGTAGGTATTACCCCCCTGCGACTCTACAGAGTATGGATCTCTAGCATAGCGTATTACTTGTTCATTATTTGTATTCCTGGTTTGATCACAAATAGGATACTGGGTATGGGAGGGAACTGAGGTTCATGTGCCTATTGCGGTTAGGCATGGAGAGCTTGTGGTGATACCCAAGGGGTGGGGGGAGTTTGGGAAAGGAGTAGTTCTGTTTGATACAGTTTCAAGGGGAATGTGGCAGCTCATGTGATTGGATGTTTCGGTGTGTGGCATGGTGGTGGTTATTGGTGTGTTCAGATTTTGTGCCTAGCCTGTAGGACATAATGACGGCTGATGCACATTCACATTCCTAACATGGAATGTCAGCGAACAGGTGCACCTTGAGAAAACGGTGGAGAATGTATGCGTACCTCAAATGATTGCAAGTCTATGGCCTTTTTGCAGGAAATGCATGTTTGGAGGGAGATTTCATTCCCAATTTACATAGACGCTGGAGGGGGCAATTATTTACTACGTCATACTCTGGTTCTGCACGGGGCGGCATGATTTGGGTAAGGGTCGATTTGGTGTTTTGTCTGGAGTCCTTGACAGGCGGGAGATACTTTGTGAGTGTGTACGCTCCAAATCTGGACCGTCCACGCTACCTCACTGACGTGACTATGGCTACCGCCCCATTTCTGACCACGGACATGATACTGGTGGGTGATTGCAATTGTGTGCTTAACGGGATGTTAAATCGTGTTAAATCGTGAGCCCCCCCCCCCCCCCCCCCCACTCCCCCAGGAAAAAACCGAACCCCATATGACTGGCAAGCTGTGGAAACTGATGCAGGGCCTAGGCCTGTTGCATGTGTGGAGGGAGAGGCATCCAAGTTACAGGTACGACTATTGCATTCGGGGCTTGCTGAACAAGTCTGAGAGGCTGCCTACCTGGTGCGATATATATCCGATCATTCCCCGCGTCTGGTTGGCCTCGTGAGGGGACTATGGCGTTTGTGGTCTGAGGCACTGACTGACCAACCGTTTGCCACTATGGTGCAGCAGGAGCTCACTCATTATTTACAGTAGTACTGGGGTAGTTTAAGGAGCAGGGTACACAATTGGGATGCAATGAAGGTGCTACTCTTGGGGGGGAAGGGAAAGTCTGCTTACACTACTTATGGGGAAAAAAAATTCTTGTCATTGATGGGGGGCACCTGGCGCAACCCCAGAAGTTTTAAGAGAGGAGGCGAACTTGTAGTACTGTTTTCGATGACTTGTACAGTCTAGAAAAACATACGTACACTGCATATCGGCAGAGATTGCATACCGAGGGGGATAGGGTGGGAGCCATATTGGCATGACTGAGGAGTCAACATGAGTCTTGTGAGACTGTTTTGGCCTATTGGTATAGTGGAAGTAATTTGTTAACTCCCAGGCAGCTATAAAGGAGGTGTTCAAGATTAGTCTTGAGAGGGTGTACACAAAAAAGGGAGCAGATCGGATGACCTCAGGAGTGGACTTTCTGGCAGATTTGAATGTCCCCATTCTGAGGTCAGAAGACTGGGAATCCCTTGACGCAGACATAATAAAAGATGAGATACTAGCATCATTGAGACGTTCGAAAAGAGCAAAAACGCCCGGCCGAATGTTACCATAAATATGCCAGTGTGGTGGCTGATGAGCTACAGGAGGCGCATCAACGTGGATGCCCCCTCTGTACTATATGTGAGGCGCTTGTGGTCAAAACCAGGCAATGTTCTGGTGAAGGTGACGTCTTACAGACCGCTTTACATTTTAAATGTTGACCTAAAAATACTGATCCGTCTGTTGGCTGCCAGACTGCTCCTGTATCTGCCTACCCTTATCAGTGCTGGGTCATCTCAAAGAGGAGCATCATGTATAATTTGCCCGGACTGTATTGTGTTATCCGTGCCCCTAGTCTATCGGAAGGTTCTAATGCGCTAGCTTTCCTTGACATCGAGCAGGCATTTGATTTCGTTGCATGAGAGCATCTGTGGCCGGTCTTGGACTGAATTAGTTTTGGGCCCAAATATGTTTCATGGCTCAGACTACTTTATGCTGATCCAAAGGCCATGGTTCGGATTGGTGGTTTGGTTTCTGTGGGCTTCCCACTTTATCAAAACACAAGACGGGGGTGTTCTCTGTCACGGTTATTCGCACTGGCGATGGAACCATTTGCAGCACTGTTAGACAGAGTTTAGAGCCTATGGGGAATCTGGTATGTAACAATATACATGTGATTTTGTTAAATGCTGACAATGCCCTAGTATACGTATGAGATCCAGAGGATTCTGTTCCAGTGCTACTGAGTGCCCTAGCAGAGTTTGAAGAGGTTTCTGGACTTGCTGTTAGGGCTCAGAAATCTAGCCTGTTACCGCGGGGGAGGACAGTGATTGACCCCACGATGTTCCCTGCAGTTGGGTTAGTATGGAGTATGGAGGGTATACGCTATCTGGGAATTAGAATAGCTTTTGTGAAACTGCGCTTCCTGGATCAGTGGTTGAGGGTCTGCAAGCTTCGGGCCGAACTCTCACTGATGGGAAGGGTGGCCCTAGTAAAAAAAAATGGTGGTGCTACCACAGTGTTTGTATGCCCTACAGTGCACGCTATATGAGATCCCTAGACGTTACTTCAAAGAGCTGGATAGTCTAATAATAGATCTCCTTCGGGCCACAAAACTAAAGAATAGGACTTACCGTGTTGAAATAAACATGAGTGAAGAGGCATCATACTTCCTAATCTTGAGCTTTATTGCATGGTGGCCCACCTTCAACATGCGGTCTATTGGCTCGATGAGGAATTTAATTGGGAGAAAAGGCAGCTGAGAGGCTTGTGTGGGAAACACACCCTTCCAGAGCTACTTATGCGCGGTGCATGGATTCCAAAGACACTTATTTTTGATCCGACAGGTAGGGCAGATCTGGGAATAGGTAGTGACGAGGGTCCTTCGTCGCGCGCCTTATGCATTTGGCCTGCCGATTTGGGTTTTAAGTTGTTTGCGAGCATAACAAAAGTCAAGTAGGTACAGAAATCACAGGAGGGGGGTTGTAACGTACTAGGAGGCCTGTATCTTGGGTGCCAGTTTATCAGGCGGTACGACACAAACTCATTTGCGTTGGATTCCGAATAATACCTACAATCCGCCAAGATATCAACCACAGCGCGTCAGATTTTGCCCTTTTTCCTGAGGAGCCGGTGCCTTTACAAACGCTCGTTGCTAGATTTGACAGGGGGGATGAAAAAACATAGCACATAACCTATAGGGCCCTACGAGATGACTTACTGGAAACCGTCCCAAAGCACACAGTAGCTGGGAAGAGGTGCTTGGTGATGTGTTGATGCCACAGGATTGGCATAGGGTGCACATGGAGATGTGCACAAGGAGCTCAAAGGTGTGCTTTAAGCTCGTATAGTATAATTACGTACACCAGTAATACCTCTCTCCTAAAACCTTGCACACCATTTATCCCTCCTGGTCAGACCGGTGCCCTTGGTGTGGTGCAGCAGAGTGGTACTTTATGCATGTAGTGTGGAGTTGTGCAGTCCTGGCGTCTTGTTTGAGGGAAGTTGTACAAAGTAAGAAAGTGGCAACGGTATGATAGGTCACAGGCACTCCATGTGAAATATTGCAGGGCTCCTGCAGCCCCCTCGCCCCAGGTTGTCGTTTCCCACCTCTAGACTACAGAGAACCTCCTTCATTCGCTGGGGTTCACTATCAACGTGCTGCAGTCACACCAAATTCCCTCTCAGAATCTCATTTTCTTCGGAGCAGTTCTGGATACGGAGCAGTTCTGGATACAAAGCACTTTCAGGCTTATCCTCCCGAGCAGAGAGTCCGGGATATTCGGGCTATGATATTCATCCTCTAGCCTGGATGTCGGTGAGACTGACCCTGAGGCTTCTGGGCCTCTTGGCCTCCTGCATCCTGCTGGTGTATCATGCCATGCAGCATATGCGGGCTCCCCAGTGGGACCTGAAGTTCCAGTGGGCGCAGCATCAGGGGAATCTTTCTGATGTCGTTCAGATCTCGGAGGGGGCTGCAAGTCAGTTGTAGTGGTGGCTCACAAACAAGCGCAGATCCCCCTCCCTTCCCCAACCAGAATTCACAGTAGTGACTGATGCGTCACTCCTTTGATGGGGTGGCCACATGGGGGATGCGTAGATCAGAGGCCTTTTGTCTCTGGCGGAGTTCCGGCTCCACACCAACCTTCTGGAGCTCTGGGCGATTTGTCTTGCACTGAAGGCCATTCCTTCCTTCTGTCAAGGGAAGAGTAGTGCAGGTGTTCACGGACAACACCACTACCATGTGGTACTACAACAAACAGGGCGGGGTGGGGTCGTGGACCCTCTGTCAAGAGGTTCTTCACTGTTGGACATGGCTGGACCATCGGGGCATGTCTCTGGTGGTTCAACACCTGGCAGGTTCCCTGAACGCCAGGGCGGATGAACTCAGCTGCTCGTGCATGGTGGATCATGAATGGCGTCTTCGCTCAGAGGTGGTGCAAGGTCTCTTTGAGCAGTGGGGAGAGCCTTGGTTAGATCTATTGGCCACCGAAGAGAACACGCAATATCAGCAGATCTGCGCGTTTGAGTTTCCAAGGCGGCACTCGCTCGGTGATGCCTTTCGTCGCAAGTGGAATTGCGGCTTCATGTACGCCTTTCCACCTGTACCACTTCTGCCCAGAGTGATGAAGATAAAGCGCGATCAGGCCCAAGTCATTCTTGTGGCTCCGGACTGGGCACGAAGAGTCTGGTACCCCGAGCTCTTGAGCATGGCCATCGATCCTCCGATTAGACTGCCTCTTCGGGGTGATCTTCGGTTGCAGCAGCAGGGGACGGTCCTCCACCCGAACCTTTCCAGCCTCCACCTCCTTGTGTGGAGATTGAGCGGAAACAGTTGACAGCTTTTGACCTTCCTCCGAAGTCTGTAATCTCCTCTTGGCAGCCAGGCGTCCTTCCACTAAAGCAGTATGCACCAGTATATGGAACACATTTATGGCATGGAGCACAGCAAAGGCTCTTCCAGAGGTCCTCCTCTTCATTCTTTCTTTGGCCCAGCAGGGCTCTTCTCTGGGCACTCTTAAAGGCTATCTTTCGGCCATTTCGGCCTTACTTCGCCTTCCTGATCAGCCTTCTCTTTTTAAGTCCCCTATTGTTAACATATTCCTGAGCGACATTACTCAACTTTTTTCCTCCTTCTCCTTTCGTAATGCCCTAGTGGGACTTGAATCTTGTTGCACTTATCTTATGTGTGCTACCTTTGAGCTACTACATAATTGTCCTCTTCATCTCCTTACTTTGAAGACTACTTTCTTGCTTGCCATCACCTCTGCTCGCAGGTTGAGTGAGCTTCAGGCCTTATCTTCCAAAGCTTCCTTTCTTGCTGTCCATCCGGACTAAGTAGTCCTCCGTACTAGGCCCTCTTTTCTGCCCAAAGTGGTTACCTCTTTCCACATAGGTCAGACCATCACATTGCCTACCTTCTTCACGCCTCTGCACCCTTCCAAAGAGACTCCACCATCTGGACACAAAACGTGCACTGTCTTTCTACCTTGACCGCACTAAAGATTTCCGGGTGGATAATCAACTCTTCATGGGTTATGTGGACGCCAAGAAAGATAGGGCAGTGGTCAAACGTACGATCTCTCGATGGGTTGTCCTATGCATTAAGATCTGCTATTCTTTAGCTAAAAAAGAACCTCCAGTAGGCCTGCTTGCCCACTCTACCAGGGCGACGGAGGCCACTACTGCTTTGGGACGTGGTGTTCCCCTACTTGACATCTACAAGGCAGCCACGTGGCCATCTTTACACACGCTCACAAAGCTGTGTCCCTACACAAGATGTTAGTCAATCAGTTAAAAAAAGCCTTTCAAATTAAAATATATGCCAGTTAGTAACCACGAGACAAAGCATATCAAATAGTGAACATGCACTTTAAACAACTTGTAAGAATCATGATGAAAAAGGGGTGGCAACTAAGGAGACTATCACAACTAACATGAGCAGTTTAAGAATCATTTAGATGACCACATTTAGAGAAATGCCAAACCCAAATGTATATGAACCTGTCTGAAAATACAAACCAAAATAGAGACCTTGCTTTTTCTATGGCCACCCCCAACCATTAGTTTGAATCCATAAAGTTACACAATTTTCTGTGAATATTCAAGCCTCTATCTACTGCTCTCAATCTAATGAGCAATTTTGACCCTTGTTTCAGTAGAATAGCCATTGTATTACCTCTTCTTATCTGGGTGTTAACAGTCTGAGTGACGTGGTATTTAATTATAGTATCCTCAATATATACATGTGCAGTATTATAATGCAAGGTAAGATGATTAAATAGAGAGTAGCAATCAAGGGCAAAAACTGTATAAAGACGTTATTGTCGCGAACCGGACTGATTTGCTGAGGTGGCATGATGTGCAAAATAGCAATGGATTGGGATGCGGCCTGAGTGATTACCAGTGGCTGAGAATAATTCAGGCATTCCATCCTTTACTGTTTTATGTACTTAAGCATCCATAACAGTCAGGAGAAACAATTATTATGTGTATATTTCAATCTATTTTTGAGTACCATTTAGAATATAATTACAATTTTTTTACTTCACAGAGATAGTAAAGCACTGAAAGATGAAAACCTACCTCTTCTCATCTGTCAAGATGTGGACACTTTCCAGTACGTATTGGTTTTCATCGATTGACCATTTTTGCCTTGCATTTGCCCCTGCTCCAAGATATCTTTAGTTACACACCTCTTTTAGCCAGGCATTTTTGATTCATTAGTCTTGTGTTGCCTGTAGTTAGTTTCCACTCATTTGCTACATTTTGGCAAATGTGGGATGACTGGAATTAACTGTAGTAAATATGTCTGATTTACTTCATAATTGATGGTGTCCACCTGAGATGTTCTTCTGTAGGCATTGTCATCGCTGAGATCTGTGAATAATCTTGCCCTAATAGTCATCTATTTGTATGGTACATGTATCACAACAAATATGAAATGCTGTTGCCTGATACTTTTCATATTTAAACACATGAATGTGTAAGTAGCTGCTCAAGTTGTGTGGGCATCGGGCACTGAAAGAATTCTCATTTATACCTCTGTACTTCTCGGTGGGGGCTGTAGAGGGGATGGGAAATGGGAAAGTCCTGTGGCTGTGATGAGGCTAATGGCCTGATGGCAAAGAATCATTGTTAATCTGCCACAGACGCCACACCTCCCATAGACTCTGTGTTTGCCATACTTTGAGCTAAAAGGTTTGGAGTGGTCTGCATATTTGGTTGGGGTTATCTAAATGATCTAGCTCTCGCTATCTCTCAATTCTCTGAAGTGAGTGTCAGTATGCATAAAGAGTTTAATATTTTAAAACAAGGGATGTGCTGCACTCTCTTGCAAAAAATATATTCTCAGAATGCATGTGTGTCCTTTTTTGTAACAGACACAGAATTCCAACAAGCACAAAGCTTATATTAAGTGTCTATGGATATGCCATGGTCCCCTAAAAATCTTCAAACCTTGAGCTGCAGATGGTCTTCTTGCTGTGAATGTTACAAACCCCTCCTTGAACTTCTAGTAACCTTGAAGACTTATTCAGCATTTCTACACCAGACATACAGTTTTCCTACCTTTAAAATTGGCCTGAAAATAATAGAACATGGGCCAGACTGTTTTTCTCCTTTTAGCATGGACTTAAAACTGAATGCTTGAAAGCTGAATCATTTGGCGTGATAGGAAAGTCTTTTTCCATCAATTGCCCTTCCGTTTCTTGAGGACCAATTGCTTTAATATCAAATTGCTTAAACACAGAATGTGAGATTTCGTCTTGACTACCACATTGGGATAGCGCTAGAAGATAGTTTTTGGATTGTGCTGCAGTTCAGGCAATTGAGTCTGTTTTATTGTTAATTCCACAACATTCTCTAAATTTGTTCCACTTTGGATCCTCACTTCCCACCTATATACTACAGTAGTTAATTGCAGGTACATTGTCCATCGTCCACACAATGGAACTTAAATCCCTGTCCTTTATCAAACAGTTTCCTGCAGAAGACTCAATAAACTGCTCAAAACTGTTTATGAAGAAACCTTTCTTATTCTAGTGACTTGTGTACAATGGACGTCTCTCCGTCCAGTCCCATAGCCCCAAAGGCCAGACTGTGACACCAAAATGGAATTTGCAAGAGTTCTGAATATTAATCACACTATCTTAATGTTAACGGGGCATTAAATCCAACATCTGTCATGCTATTCATTCATGGACATTAAATCTCCATACTAAAACCCTAAATTTTAACATCCTGTGTAATTGAGAGCACACCGAAGGGTTTGTCGGACAAAAGGATGGTAACAGACTAGTAACTGCTGGAAAATCTCTGAGCAGCAAAGGTTTCATCGGCTCAGTGTGTCGCTGAAGTTTGTGACAAGACCTGCTTTTCGGTGGGAATGAAGCCACCGGCCTATAGCATCCCGAAGCACAAAATGCAGATGACACACTTAATGGAATGCTTCACTAGTTTCTCTGCTTACACTGTTAGACAACTAAAGTGTACACCTTTCAGTTTGAAAGTTCTAAAATCGCTGTTGGAAACCTAGTCATTTCTCCTGTCTAAATCTGGTGTGGATGTCACATGTCTGCAGATCTTCAATTTATGGCAGAGTCTCTGTTACACCAAACCCTGCATACCCCCTTAAATCTCAGTGCTTAGGCTTACTCATGTCATAATACAAGCACCTTTTGCATAATCGGCTTGAACCCAAAAAACTGCCTCAAAGAAATGCATTCAAAATACAGAAGCAGATTAATACTCTTTAATATCTACCTCCGCCCTCTAGTCCAGCTCATCAAATCCTTTGGTATCTCCGCATTTAATTATGCGGATGATACCCAGCTGCTCTTTACTTTGGAGGGTCAGGATGCAGTCACATTGGAGACTTTCCACCGGTGCATGCAGGCGACAGCAGAATGGCTCCGTCTGAACTCATTACAGTTCAACGGAACCAAGACGGAGGTTTTACACTGCTCCACAGATCGAGTTCCTCGCGATCTGCCTGCTGATTTTTGGCCTCCGTCCTTTTCAGAGACGGTGTCAGCCGCACAATCTGCGCGCAATCTGGGCGTTATTTTTGGGCCCAACCTGCAGCTAGATCTACATGTAAATAAGACCACCTCCACATGTATGATGCTGATTCGTATGCTGCGTAAGGTCTTACCCCTTCTCCCTGAGCAAGCCAGACCAGAAGTAGTGCGTTGTACCATCCTAAGTCGACTTGACTACTGTAACGCACTGCTTCTGGAGGCCCCGGTAACACTTCTGGGCAAGCTGCAAAGGGTGCAGAACATCGCTGCCAAACTCGCCCTCTCTCGCCCTTATCATAGTTCTTCTACGGCAGCGCTGCGAGAACTTCATTGGCTGCCGGTCCATCTGCGGGTGCGCTACAAAGCAGCTTGTATTGTGTTCAGGGCTATTCATGGCCTGGGCCCTATTCCTCTGCGGCGAATGTTTGCCTGGTATTGTCCACCTCGAGCCTTACGCTCCTCGTCGTCCAGGCTACTGGTAGTTCCGCGCTTCCAGAGAGTGAGAATGGGTGGCCGTTCGTTCAGAGTAGCGGCGGCCAAACTTTGGAACTCTCTGCCAATATCCTTGAGAAGCCTTGAAGATCTTCTAGCCTTCAGAAAGGCTTTGAAAACCCATCTCTTTCCCAGGATAGGCTGAGCTACTGTTTTCGCTGGATCATGGGTCAAAAGCGCCAGGATGCCCTTGGTGGTGACAGGCTGCGCTATACAAGTATGCTACAATACAATACAATACAATAAATGTGTTTTAGTTAAAAGAGAAACGGATACTTAAGTGAAAGGAATCTGGAAAAATATACAAAGTTGCCAAAACTAAGGTCAATGAATGAGATGAATACAGGCAGGTAATGGAAATGCGTATACAGAAAATACCATATAGTTCTACTGCTGTAAAATTGAATTGATCTATTGTTACAGGAAATTTGTTAAGGAGCAGAAACAGGTTCAGGAAGAGATTGCACGAATGTCCTCAAAAGCCATGCTGAAAGTCCAGGAAGACATTAAAGCTCTGAAGCAGCTGTTATCTGTTGCTGCAAGTGGGTTGCAGAGAAACGCTTTAGCCATTGACAAACTGAAAATGGAAACTGCCCAGGTACTGTAGTGTTAAAAAAGAAAAAAATTATTTGTTAGTTTATCCAAGCATCACTATCTTGGTAAACCTATGAAATGATATTTCATATAGCAGAACATTTTAAAGGTTGTCTGTGGCACGTTGTGTTGCTAATTGTAATGGATAGTTTGGTGTTAGTATGGAAACAAAAGAATGCAGAGACATGTATTTCAAAATGTAGACAAACCTATATGATGCACAGTTGCACTTCTGTAGGTAAAGTTAGCAACTCACAACATAAATCAAGTTTCTTTTTTAATAACATTGTGTTCCTTTGACCAATCTGCACCAAACTTGGGAAAGAATGTGCGCAACAGTATCCTTAATGTGTGAAATTTGATGCAGATTGATAAGCGGTTTAAACGTTTGAAGGGTGGTCTGAGTTCAAACTTGTAACTTCTACAAATCCCTTTTATTTTTCTATAGCAAAATGTATTTGTGTACAACTAAAATTGCAGAATTAAGCTTCACAAAATTTGATATCAATGCAACCTTTCTGCCACACATTGACTTTTCTTGGTTGGTGAGATTCTGTTCGGCTGTTTCTGAGGTATACAACATGTTGTGAGTATGTACTCAATGGTACTCTGAATTTTGCTTTAAGCTTACAATCTCTTTAAAAAAATAAAATGTTGCTCTGAATGCTCAGTCCGCTGGCATAAAGATGGAGAAAAAAAAAATAAAATTTAAAAGCAGCAGAGCGGGCGTTACAATGCTGTATCATCAACCATGCCATAGTGCCTACACAACTAAATATGACCATACTCACTGTAAAACATTGGCACAGCTATCAGTACGCTACCATGCCCCTTCCATCTGATATCGCACTTCTTTGATTGTACACCCATCATAATCGGTGGGCGGTTGGTGCCAACCAACACCAACCGCCCACCGATATGAAGGTGCCTACCGCCGCCCAACTCTACCTACCCTCCACTCAGACTCAACACAAAACAGTAGAGCCCCACTCCCTTCTCCACCCACAACGTCCCCAGAACCCGCCCCATATACCCCGACCGCGCAACCCACCACCCTACTAGTTATAACTCCTACCACCGTCCAATTCCACCCCACCACCAAGCATAATCGTCACTCCAGTGTAGAGCCCTATTCACTTCACCAACTAGAGAGTCCTCTCGCAGCTGCTACACCACAAACCCCTAACAGTGATAGTCAGATCACTAGAGAAGAGCCCCACTCACATTCCCATCCACAATGGCTCCATGGCCCTCACACCCAACCCCCCACAGTGCAACCTACCACCCAACTAGAAAGTGCTCCTCCTCCCCCCTCGAATCCCCCCAGAAATATCTCCACCCGTGGTTCGCCCTCACATATCCCTCATGATGAGTCGGCACACTCCACCCCTACGATGAACTTCATCCTCCCTCCCCCTCCCACCCACTCCAATGACCAGACGCATCGAGACAGCTTTCGGGTAGCTCATACCGAAACCACAGAGTCAACTCACCCACGCCCTCCGTTCCATACCAGTAACATCGCTGCATGCGCGCACCCACCCCCAACACAGAACACCATTCTCCTCCCTCCTCCCTCCTCCTACTCACACAAATAATATATTGCACCGCTTCACCCTTCTGGAAGCTCAGCTCGAAACGCTGGTCCGAGGCATGAACGATACCCTTTCTTCCCTAGCCAGAATCGAAGTGCCTTCCCAACAGACCGCCCTCCCCCCTACCCCCGCCCTCCCCAGACTGCCCAAATCGCCTCCTCCCATCCCGACCCTCGCCCCCACCAGATCGCTCCCACACGTCACTATACCAGAGTCAGAGAAGCGAACAGACAGACCGAGAAGAGTGAAACCCTCCCTCTCCCCCCAGGAAGTGATCACACTCGCCTCATCCTATGACCACCCCGCGACCCCCGACCAGAGCACCTCACAGCATTCACAGAGAGGGACTCCACCTACCCTTACACAGGTCCCCAGGCTGATCTCACCCAAGTCCTCTATTCAAGTAATTACAGGAGTGGGCAGGAATCATCCCCCCCTCTAGATTCCCCAGATCCCCGACACACCTAACCTCTCTAACCAGAGCACAACTCAGCAAGTCGTTGCCCGATTAAGAACCCCGCATCAGAGGCATGCTCATCAACGGCAGATCTGCCTCCAAACACGCAACAGAATTAGCAGAGCTATCCTCTCACATGAAATTGATGTAGCCTTTATCACAGAAACCTGGCTTAACTCCCTGTTAGCCTCCATCATGGACATGCTGGTACCACCAGGATTTTCAATCACTCACAAAGACTGCCATAAGCAGAGAGGTGGAGGTGTAGCTATCATTCATAAGACTAACCTCGCTATCACAGAAAGCTCAACATGCCTCTCTATCAACATCAAATCCTGCGCAAAGAGCTCAATAGTTTGCCATCTCCTCTACCACCCACCAGGCAATTCAAAGGAATTCGGATTACAACTCTCTGACCTAATCACCCAATGCGCGCTCAACAACGCCAACAACATAATCCTGGGCGATCTCAACATTAGATGGAACTAAACAAATAACACGCTCATCCAATCCCTCAACAGCCTTCTGCTAGAAAACAATCTGACACAACACTGCTCTGAAGAAACACACTACAGAGGAGCGGTACTTGATGCAATCATTGCGGACAAGTACACAATCACTATTGACTATATCATTCCAGTAGACTTGTCAGACCACCACTTAATTCTTTTCCATATCAACCAACCAGAGCCAACTCGTCACATAAAACAAGCTCCTTCCAAATGGATCAGGAATATTGCCCAAGTCCCACAGAACATCCTAGAAGAAGAATTAAGCACTTTTCTCCGGATCACAACAGAGCACCTCTCAACCACAGATCTCACCTCTCTACCATTCCAACTTGACGGCCACCCTTGCCTTGAAACTTGAAAAAAAAAACATTCCATCGAGATCTTGGTTCACCTCTGACATCAATGATGAAAGACTTCTCGGATCCCTTGAAAGAATCTGGAGGAGCAATCCCTCCACCCATCACCGCGAACAACTAAAGACCGCACGCAGAAACTACAACTAACTCATCAAGGACAAAAAATCTAATTTCTTCTTCTTCTTCTGCTCCGCTCTAGATAATGCTAAAAATCGCCCCAAAGAGCTCTTCAGCGTCATCAGAAGCCAAACATCCAAACCTATCCCATCCGATTCAGTGTCCTCCAAAGAACAATGCGACAACTTTTCCAGCTTTTTTAACGAAAAAAATCATCAAGATCAACCTCTCTCTCAGCACAAACCCCTCCTTTCTCAGGGAGACCAAGACTCCATCACTGACTGACAATACATTATTGATCCCACCCACTCAATGATCCGTCTTCACACAGATTCAGGAAACGGAGATCGTCACCCTGATCGCCAACGCCAAACCATCATCCCACTCCCCGGATCAGCTTCCTATAAATCTGGCCAAAGTCCTGAAACACACCCTAGCCCCAATTTGGTGCATCAACAACTCGCTGAGCTCGGGAAATATTCCAGACTGCCTCAAGGTCGGCCAAGTCACGCCGTTACTAAGAAAACCAGGGTTGGACGCGGAAGATATGAACAACTTTAGACCCGTGTCAAACATTCCTCTCTTATCCAAAACACAGGAAAAATGTGTTCTCCTACAGTTAACCCAACACTTAGAGAACATCAAGCTCCTTGACCCCCACCAATCGTGTTTCAGAAAGGGTTGCAGCACTGAAACTGCCATCCTAAACTTTATAGACGATCTACACAAATCACTTGACTCAGACCAATGCTGCCTTCTCATTCTCTTTGACCCATCGGCCACGTTTCATGCTGTTGATCACACATTGCTCCTAAAAGTCCTTCAAGAAAGAGCAGGCTTGGAATTGACGGTACTAAACTGGTTCTCCTCCTTTCTACACAATCGCTCGCAAAGAGTAAAAATCGAAAACTTTGAATCTGACCCCCTACCTGTCATTAGAGGAGTCCCACAAGGGTCAGTACTCTCCCCCCAACTCTTCAATATCTACATGGTACTCCTCACCACAATACTCAGGAATTGCAACATCCCCTTCCACCTCTACGCTGATGACACGCAGCTCTATCTGGAAACCACCTCTATGGAGGACATTCTCAAACTTAATGACACGCTCAAAGACTTTCAACAATGGCTCCCACAGAACCACTTGAAGCTTAATCAAGAAAAAACTGAAGTTCTACTCCTCTCCAACAGAGACAAAAAACCCCAAATTGAAGAATGGCTCAAAGCCATCGACGCCCTCAATGGCACCCTCAAGCCGAAAGATTCGGTCAAGTCCCTAGGTATCACCTTAGACCCCAAACTAGACATGAAAAAACACATTGCGAGCTCCGCCAAAAGCTCCTTCCTCAATCTGAAACTTCTCTACAAAATAAAACCTTTCCTGCCTCCAAAGGACCTTCAACAGGCCACTCAAGAATTGGTGCTTTCCAGAATTGACTATGGAATCGCAGCCCTGACCGGATCAGCTAAATCACATCTAGGCCCTTTTAAAACCACCCTCAATGCCGCGGCTAGAATGGTCACAGGAACCAAGAAATTCGACCACATTTCTCCTGCTCTCAAGGATCTGAAATGGCTCCCTATTGAACAACGAGCCAACTTTCGAACAGCATGTCTTACACACAAAGCCCTTCACACAGGCAAACCAGAATACCTGGCCGCGAAACTCGAAAGGGCTTGCCAGTCCAGGAACCTCAGAAGCTCCAACGCGCTTCTTCTCATTCCCTTGAAATCGCGGAAACTCAAAACTATAAGTAAATCCTTTGCGGGCAATGCACCCAGGATATGGAACACCATCCCTCCCCACATCAGAATGACCTCCCATTTCCCAAAATTCAAGATTTTACTCAAAGCCCTCTTCCTTGAGTCCACCTGAACTGAATGGGGAAGATCATAGTACCCCTCACCCTTGTAGACCTTATGATCTGTATGAATATGTTATTTGCAATGACCTTAAGTTGTCCAGATGTGGAGTCTTCCTTCGCCGCTAAGGCACATTGTTGTACCTGTTGTGAAGCGCTCTGATACCCTTGGGTCCAGACAGCGCTATACAAAACTTCTAATAAATAAAATAAATAAATCAAGCACTCATAAACCTGCCATCATATGCTAGCACACTCGCCATCATAAACCCACACAGCCCCAGTCCTAAACCTATGCTCCCACCACTGTTCGCCCTCACAATTGGTTGTCAATACTTCTACTGTCAAGTCCACACACATTCACCATTAAACATTCTCACATACCCAATAATACCCCCAGGGTATTGTGGCTCTTAATACCCACAGGCTATTGAGGCTTTTGGCAATGCTTTCTCGTTTTATTGTTTGTTGAATTTCTGCAGGGTGACTGGATAGGGACAACTAAACATTTTTAAATCTGTTCTTTTAACTTCTGGCTTCTGCAATTTTCACTGGTTCCACAACAGAGGCATAATTTGTGTTGGAATGCGCTCTTGTATTTGGAGCTCTTGTTTCCCTCATTACATTTAAACCGGGAAATGCCATGGACATGCAGAGGCTGACTCTTAGTAAATGCTTGTTCTTTTTAAAGTTACTGTGCTTTTTATAGTTTACTGAATTTGTGGAGGGTGACTGGATTGGGACAGCTAACGTTTTTTACATCGGTTTTAACTACGAGCATGTGCAATTTCCACTGGTAGCCACCACAGAGGCACCATTTTCGTTGGGACGTGCTCTAGAGGTTGGAACTCTGGTTTCCTTCCCGTAAGCCAGGAAATGCTATGGACGTGCCAAAGGCAAGCCCGTCTCTTCCTGGATCGCGCCCAGTGGCAGCAACACTGCCAGTTTGTCTATCAAGGCTGCTACGATTGCATATTCTAAAGATGAAATAATTGCAGTTGGAAATCTGTCAATTTTGTCCCACTGTAACAATAAATTAATTTTTAGCAATTTGTCGAGCATGGATGACAGGGTTACCTGACTATCCTGTGGTTTCTCCTTTAATTCCCTAAATGACTCAAGAGTGTTTATTCAAAATGCCATCGGTTGTGAATGTCTATCAGGAGGGAGCCTCTCTTTCGTCTTTCTTAACCAATTGTTGGTCCCTACATAAACAATCTTTCAAAATCAGCTAACTATTCACGGGAAATAAATGCAATCTCCTTTTCCTGACAGAAACTTGGCTTACGGACTCTTCTTCCTCGATATCGCCTGATCTATCCAGGCTGGTTTTTGAATCCATCATATAATCAGGAAGACAAAATGAGCAGTGAGGTGGCAATAGTGTACAGAGATTCCTACAAGTGCTGTAGTTCAAGTGAGGATCTATCTTTTACAGTGGCTCTTGACCCCTCCTTTATGGTCTCGGGCTACTACTTTACAGACCCCCTAACTGTTCACCTGAATCTCTCAGCCTACTAATGGACATATTAGGTCAACTATCTATTCTCTGCTCAAACGTCCTGCTGATAGGGGACTTTAACTTGCACATAGATGATCCTAATGTAATGGGGCTGACCTTTAAGGTCGGTCATACGCTAGACTTTATTTTTTCTCATTCCTTGAATATTTGCATGGATCCAGTTATTAAAATAATTTGGTCAGATAACTTCCTGCTAGAGTGAATAAATGGCTGTCCTTGATCCTTGACCACATTTCTCCTTTAAAAACAGTATCTCAAAAGTCACACTGCAAAGCACCTTAAACGCAGGTTGAGGAAATCATTCGTTAAAAGCAAAATCAGTATACATAAAAGCACTAAACATTCGTAGAGAAGTACGCAAGGGGCATAAAGAGTTTATTGCATCCTCTAATTACGCCGCCTCTAATAAACTCTGCAAACTTTACAGGGTTGTGATTTCTTTTTTTTTTGTGTATCAAAGCCTCTCAAAATATCCTGATTCCATCTACCACTATGTGCAAGGAGATCTTGGAAATCCTTTAAAAATAAAATTTAAGTGACTTATGGCAAGTTTCCCCCTCAAGATCCACCTATCCCCTTCACCGATCGGGGTAATTCTCCTAGCCTGTTACTTACTAATTTTGAACCAATTTCCCTTGAGGACTGCTCGATTCTACTGGGCAGTTGGTAAATCTGAGTCACCTCTTCACCCATGCACTCTGGATATCCTTAAACTTACTGCCCCAGTGATCAAACCCATCTTTAATAAATTAATATTAGCTATAGTGCCACAGAATAGGAAGCAGGCCTTGCTACTACCTGTACTGAAGAAAGCTAATGCTGGCCCCAAGGTGAATAGCAACTTCAGGCCTAATTCTCTAGTGCCTGCTGCTGTCAAAATGATGGAATCGTGGGTCAAACCTACAACATTGTTTTCTGGAACATAACCTGCTTCATAACACTCAGTCGTGCTTTTGTGCAGGATACAGCACGGAATCCGTCCTTCTGGAGGTTGCTCAATTCTTTAAGGGCAGTCTGACGCCTGGGGGTAATTCACATGGTAAGGAATCTATAACTGATCTATGTCTCTTACAGATATATTGTTACCGAAGGTAAGTAACTTGTTCAATAACAACCATATCTACCTGTTGGATGCTTCCATTCAAAATATATCATTTGTTACTTACTACACTTACATTGGCTTGCACATCCATACGCTTACATCTCGCTGCAATAGCAGCATATCTTCAAAATAGATAGCATCTGTCCCTTGTCATAATACCTTTTTATCAAGGCTTTAATGGAAGTACTTAAAAGGGTAGAGGAGTTGGTCTAACGGCTAGGGCGGTCGACTTCAAATCTGGGGAACCAGGTTCGAGTCTCGGTAAGGACACGCAACATCCTGTGATTCTTGGCAAATGTCTTAATCTCCCCTTGCCTAACAAAAACTAATGTGTCCTCATGTAACACAACTGGTGCTCGTGTAAAGCGATCTGATACCGGGTACCCTCGGGTCAAGTTCGCTCTATATGTCTGTTAAAAAAAAATAATAATAATATTCTGCCAAGACTTCCACCTGCTCCAGTGTGGATTCTTAACATTGTCCTTACCAGACTAATAAGTCCACCTTTCGAGCCATTGCATAAATGTGAACTGCAATTTCTCACTTGGAAAGTTGCTTTCCTCATTGCTATTACATCACTGAGGAGAGTGGGTGAGCTTCAGGCACTAACCATAAAGGAACCATTTTTCCAACTCCACAAACACTGTCCAGCTTGCGCCTCATTCCGCTCCAAGAAGACCATTCGAGATCGTCTAGCTCGAAGAAGCTTGGCTCGCTTGTCAACATCCATTCCCGACGACATCTTCCAGGAGGGCGTCTATGTACCAGAACAGGAGCGGGTCGAAGAAGACTACGAAGCTGATGACTCCGACGTCAAAGATCACACTCCTGGACAGCGGGTCGTAAGAACTAACAACAACCCCCCTCCCCCAAACATCTAAAGTTTTCGGTCACACCTTCACGCCCAGGTGCACACCCAGACAGTACTTCTCATGCCCCACCTCCAGACCCGGCAAAGAAGTCCACAACTAAACCTTCAGGCCAATAAAGCTCGAGCCAGCCTGCCATCCGTGTCGAAGCCCCGACACCGAAAAAGAAGCCATTGTCTTCTTCCTCCTCCTCAGTGCCTGCTACTGCCTCTGCACCAAAGCCAACTGGCTCCAATACCTCGACTCCGAAGAAACCATTGGAACCGAGCAAGAAACCACTACTGAAAAATACACTCTTAACCTTTGGAGCCGAAAAAGACCTCTGCACACTCCTACAGACACTGTAAAACATCACGGTTCGAAGCCTGAAGAGCATAAAACCGCTCCACTGTCGGTGCCACACAAGCATTCGGAACCGAAAAAACTGGCACTGAAAGATCAACCTCCAGCAGAAGAGCTTTTCAAACCAGATCCCACCAAAAAAACTCCTCTGAAAGACCCAAAGACTGGCCAGCTGACTCTCCGTTCTAAAAAGAGACCACTAGACACGCCTATACCGACTCCACCACCCAAAAAGAGAGACATTGCTACATCTCCTCTCAGGATTCCTTCACCACCTCCTCCCCACCTCCTCCTCCACCTTCTCCACCACACCAGTCTCCTACACCATCTCCTCCACCAGTAGCCGATGATGACACCTCTAAGGGGAGGGTGCAGATGATGAGCCACTAGGGCATCCTAGTCCACCTTCTTCCCCCAGACCCCGGGACGATTACAACATGCCAGATGTCCCTAACGTACCACAAGACTAAATCTACCCCTCTGGACCTTCCCCTCCAGAGGATACCATAGATTTCAACCAGCTCGTTCACAGAACTGCACAATACATTGGGGTTGACTTATACACAGACCCTGTGGAAGAGGATTTTTTAATAGACACTTTTGATATTTCACATAAGTCCGCCTCCATTCTACCTATGCTCTAAGGAGTAATTAAACATGCACCGGAAGTGTTTAAAGATCCGGTTAGAGCTAAGGTTATTAACACCAGGATAGAGAAAAAATATAAATCCGCCCCAGCAGACCCGGCATACATTAAGGGCCACATACCGTTGGACTCCTTAGTGGTCTCTAACGCCAGGAAAAGGGATAACTCTCAAATATCAGGGGACGCTCCACCTCCCGACAAAGAGTCCAAACTCTTGGATGCTTGTGGTAAACGTACAGCGTCACAAGCAGCTAAATTGTGGCCTATCGCCAACACTGAAGCTCTGTTAGCTAGGTATGATAGAGCACATTACAACAGGCTCTATTGCAACACCTTCCGGACATATATAAAACAAATGCCAACGACCTCATACAGGAGGGTAAGCTTATTACGAACACCTCCATCCGTTCCGCTCTAGATGTAGCAGACACCGCCTCCCGAACTATCAGAACAAGTGTCCTTCTGCGTAGACATGCTTGGCTACGCATTTCAGGCTTTAAACCTGAAGTACAAACTTCCATCCTTAATCAGCCATTTGACGAAAAACACTTGTTCGGACCTACAGTGGATTCATCTCTGGAGAAGATGGAAAAAGACACTGACACAGCTAAATCAATGAGAGCCTTGCAATCACAAGCTCCCAGACGTTCTTTTCATTGCTCCTTTTACAAAGGCACCTCCAGATGCTGCTCCTCTGACAACCCCTCCACCTCTTATAAACCTCCCACCCAGACCACATTTAACAGAGGTTATCAAAGAGGAGGTTACAGAGGCAAGACCAACAATACCCGCTCTGCCTCCACGCCTACCAAATCCTTCCCCTCAACCATTCCACTCTGGTCGGGGAAAGAATGCTACAGTTCCTTCCTGTCTGGGACAATATCACGACAGGTGGGTGAGACAAATCGTGCAATTGGGATATTGTCTAGAACTCTCCTCTACCCCCCGACCCCCCTCCCAAACATACCACCCAGACAAAGTCCAATGTCAACCGAGCATTTATCACTACTAAAACAAGAGGTAATCTCCCTCTTACAAAAACATGCAATAGAACCAGGTCCCCTGCATCAACAAAACACAGGGGTTTACTCCCTGTACTTCCTCATTCCAAAGAAGGACGGATATCGGAGACCCATTCTAGACCTCAGACCCCTAAACCTCTACATACAATCAGACCACTTTCACATGGTCACGCTTCAACATGTCCTTTCTCTGCTCGCACAAGGCGATTTCCTTGCCACTCTAGATCTCAAGGACGCCTACTTTCATATTCCCATTCACACCTCTCACAGGAAATATCTCAGGTTTGTAGAGGACGGTCAGCATTATCAATTCAAGGTACTCCCATTCGGAGTCACCACAGCACCCAGAGTCTTCACCAAGTGTCTAGTAGTAGTAGCTACTCAGCTAAGAAGGCAGCATATTCATGTCTACCCCTACCTAGACGACTGGCTCATAAAAGCCAAGTCATACAACCAGTATGTACACCACACTCATGCCACAATCCAACTGATGCATGACTTGGGGTTTACCATAAACCACCAAAGTCTCACCTACAACTGTCCCACATACAACAATATCTCGGGGCTACAATAAATACCTCAAAGGCACTTGCATATCCCAGTGCAGCCAGGATAGCAAGCATACAAAGCCTCGTCACAAAGTTTCAGCCGCGACACTCTTCCAGCCCGAGTGTTCATGCAACTCATAGGGATGATGGCCTCTTGCATATTCATAGTACCTCACGCAGGACTCCAGATGCGTCCCCTACCAGAATGTTTAGCACGCCAATGTAACCAAGCTCGAGGTCAGCTGACAGATCTGGTGTTGGATGATGGTTGCACGCATCACGCTCTGCAGTGGTAGAACACCAAAAACCTTTCCAAAAGGCAACCGTTCATCGAGCCAGTTCCACAGATTGTGCTAACAGCGGACACATCGCTCTCTGGCTGGGGAGCTCATCTTTTCCATCATACCATACAGGGCAGACGGATACCCAAACACAGGTTGCTCCACATCAATCACCTAGAGTTACTAGCCATAGTCCTAGCATTGAAATCGTTCCAGAAACACATTCTGGACCTAGTCCGTACAGACAATATGACAGCAATGTATTACATACAGAAACAAGGCGGGACAAACTCCCTGCAACTCTCCAAACTAGCACGAAGCATATGGAGAAGGGCTATTCCTAAAAAAATAATTCTCCTAGCCCAACACGTTCCAGGAGTCCAGAACAGCATAGCAGATCTGTTAAGTTGTCAAACGCAACAGACTCATGAGTGGGAACTTCATCCGCAAGTTCTTCAACCATTTTTCGAGTTGTGGGGGCAGCCAGAGATAGATCTTTTCGCCACACACAAAAACGTCAAATGCCCAAGCTTCGCAGCCAGTTATCTACACTCATTGTCCAAAGGCAATGCGATATGGATGCATTGGTCAGGCAGATTTGCATACGCTTTTCCGCCTCTCCCACTCATTCCACTGGTAGTGCGCAAACTGCAGCAACACTCACTGACTCTCATCCTAGTTGCTCCAACATGGGCCAGACAACCGTGGTACACCACATTACTAGAGCTATCTGTAGTCCTGCACCAAAAACTTCCTCTCCCTACACCTCCCAACCCAGATCCAAGGAGAGATCAGACACCCAGATCCGGCACAGCTCAACCTAGCATTCTCGCTCCTGAAGTCCTAGAGTTTGGTTACCTTAACCTTCCCCCTGACTGCATGAATGTTATCCGAGAAGCTAGATGCCTCACCACTAGAGCTTGCTATGCAGCCAGGTGGAAAAGATTTGTCATATATTGCAACAATAACAACATCAATCCCTTAGATGTGTCCATCCAACACATCATAGGTTACATGTTACATATCCAAAGGTCTAACCTTGCCTACGCATCTATTAGGTTACACCTTGCTGCTATAGTAGCCTACTTACAAAACAGACATTTGTCACTATTCAGAGTACCTTCCATCAAAGCCTTTATGGAAGGACTCAAAAGAATAATTCCACCCAGAGTACCACCCTCACCTGTGTGGAACTTAAATATTGTTCTCACAAGACTAATGGGTCCTCCATTCGAACCTCTCCACAAAATTGCAATTTCTCACATGAAAAGTCGCTTTCCTTGTGGCCATTACTTCCCTTAGAAGAGTCGGTGAGCTACAAGCACTTACTATTCAAGAACCATTTTTATAACTCCTTCATAATAAAGTGGTTCTCAGTTCAAATCCAAAATTCCTTCCTAAAGTTATTTCTCCCTTTCATCTCAATCAGTCTGTAGAGTTGCCAATATTTTTCTCACAACCACAAACAGTTGTTCGCTATGTTCCAATCATTATCTTACCCTTGTTGCCCCTTCGATAGTAACCTTCTTGTTTGATGTGCATATTTGATTTGTTTGGGTTGTTATCCCTTTGATGATTGTACTGCAACTTTTACCTTCCTCTCCCTCAAATTGTAAAGCGCTCTGATATCCTTCGGGATCATGTTTGCGCTATATAAAACTTTATAAATATAAAATAAAAAAATAAACAGAGGCGAAATAGAACAAAAAAAATTGTATGTTGTGTTCCCCGCCTCTCCCAAAAAGCAGTCAGAAAATCAAGAATACATAAAATTCAGCCGTTGGGTGTTACATTCAGCTAATGTTCTACTGCCAGCTTAACTCCCAAATCCTCTTTTCATCCAACCTTCTTTAGACCAACTGCTAAGCAGATAGATTTATTTAAAGGAATCCTATTCTGCCTTTAAATCCCCATGGTGTCTTTCTGCTTAGCAGTTGGCCTAGAATTCCTGAAGGACAACAAAGTGTCACCAACAACAAACACCATTTACTTTATTTTTCCGCTTTTAAAAATAAATACAGGCGGGAAATAGGTTGTTTTGTGTCTGTATTTATCTGTAAAAACGGAAAACTGAAATCCTTACTTGTAATCCAAGGTGTCTATCATGGAAGCCTTCAGACAACCCAGGAGAGTGCTCCTTGAGGGGGTAACATTGGTATCCTGTCCCTCGTAACATTAGAATCCTAGGGTTCCTTCAAAACAAACTGAAGTTACTGCCAGTGTGGGGTATGATGAATAGTGGTGCCAATCTCTCCCTTAAGTGAGCAGTGTCAATCTTTAGAGTCCAAAGGCTGCTTGCTCCATTTCCCTCCTTTATTTCTCTTTTCTACTTTAAAACTTTCATACAAGGCTTTTCAGGGACGTTTTACTCTAGAGACATTTGATTACAATTGGTTTATTTTTAAAAGAATTAAAAAACATCTTTATATGGACACTAAACATTTTTTTGCTAATCTGAGATAAATATTATGAAAGTGCTCGTAGGACTGCCCATGAACACTGTACGTAACTTTAACCTTTTTGCTAGTGATCCTCGCTTGACCTGTGGCCAAAGTCTAGATTTTTTGGATATCTCCAGTTTAGAGCTTTCAACATCTGTCAGTATTTATTTACTGAGTTTGATTATATGTAAGTGATACCTATTTTTCTTTCTTCCAATTATGGATTAGTAATTGTTTACTATTGTACAGAGTGTTAAAACCCATGTTGATAGTGTGATGTTCTTAGGTTTCTAGATTTCTATTTCTATTTTTGTTTCTTCGCATTGTTGGTAAAATGTCTCAACTGTTTGTTGCCAGTTTTGCACTTTATGAATACATAAAATAGTGCTAACCTTGCTGCCGTATCTCAATCCTTAGTTATAGAAGTAAAATTATAATTTTTATATTGTAGCGGTTCATTCCATGCTGGGACCTCCTGCTAAATAATCAAAATTAATAGATGCTTCCGGCAAAAGAGTAGCCGCTCAATCAGTCAGTCATTGGTGCATAGCCAACACTCAAAGTCTGTTGGCTAGGTATGATAGGGCACACTGGGATGAGATGGAAGAATTATTACAACATCTCATAGAAGAACACAGAAATAAAGTGCAAGAACTAGTGCAAGAGGGTAAGCTTATTTCCAATTCATCTAGTAGATCTTCTCTAGATGATGCAGACACTGTAATAAGGCTCAGAATTTCTGGTCTCAAACCAGAAGTTCAATAAACAATCCTTAAAGCACCATTTGATAAAGAACACCTTTTCGGGCCCCAGATAGACCAATCGCTTGAGATGAAAAAGGACACAGAAGTTGCAAAATAAATGGGAGCAGGTTCCTTTTGTCGCTCCTTCTACAGAGGGGGTTATTACCTGGAGCTCACAAACAACCCTCCCAACTTTCAACCTCCCATTCACAAAGTGTCTTCGGAACACAAACATCTGCTCAAACAAGAAGTACAAGCTCTTTAACAAAAGGAGCTATAGAACCCGTCCCATTGCAAGAAGGATCAGGAGTATATTCACTATACTTCCTAAATCCCAAAAAGGACGGTTCGTTAAGACCACTATTGGATCTCATGCCTTTAAACCGCTACATATTATCACAACACTTCCACATGATAACTCTTACTTTCACTTTTGCAGCCAGGCGACTTGATGTTAACTCTAGAATTAATGGGCACATACTTTCATATACCCATTTACCCAGCACATCGCAGATACCTCAGATTTGTGATGTAAAAAAATCATTATCAGTTCAAAGTACTTCCATTCGGAGTGACAACTGCACCCAGAGTGTTCTCCAAATGCTTGCCAATGGTAGCAGCACATCTAAGAAGACAACAAATACATGTATTCCCATACTTAAACAATTGGCACATAAAAGCCTACACACATCGTAAATGTGTGCAACACACTCAAATCACCATAAAATGTCTACATCAGTTGCGATTTACAGTCAATACGCAAAAATCCCATCCTCAACCCAATCAGATACAACCATATCTAGTAGCCATTCTAAACACTCAAAGGGCTCTAGCATATCACAATGCAGCCAGAACTCACAATTTTCAAAATTTGATGCTAGTTTCAAAACAACCACAACCTTCATGCAGTTACTAGGGATGATGGCCTCATGCATTGCGATAGTGTCTCATGCAAGACTAAACATGCGTCCTCTACAAGAATGTTTGGCACGTCAGTGGAATCAATCACAGGGTCAGCTAACCAATCTAGTGTTGATAGACCGCCGCACTCATGTTTTCTGCAGTGGTGGAGTACACAAAATGTATCAAGAAGGTGGCCTTTTATCGACCCTATTCCACAAGTTATGTTCACCACAGACTCATTTCTCACAGGTTGGGGTACAACATTTAACAGTTCAGGGTCTTTGGAACACCAAACAGAACTAGCACATCAACTACCTAGAACTGCAAACAGTTCAACAAGTGTTGAAAGTATTTCTACTTCACCTAGTAGGGAAAGTTGTCTTAATCCGGATGGACAATATGACAAATATGTACAAAAACAGGGTCGGGGGGAGGGGTAGCCATCTTCTGATTCTTTTTTCTGCCGTTGGGTCTGGAAGCAAGACGGGAGGCTCCGAATTTTCTGGATTAACCCCGCAAAGAGAAAAGAACGAGAATTCTAGTAAACCCCGCCGTCCATTGACATCGCAAACGGAGAACAGAACTCGAAGATCCACATCAAACGACATCAAGGGTCGACAAATGGCGAGGTAGGAGCCATGGAAAATACCACCTTCAAATTCTGCCCGGAGTGGCACCACAATTTTGTACAACGTGACCCACAGGACGTTTGCAACCTCTGCCTGATGAGGACTGTGAGGCCTGCGCGGTGTTGTAGCCAAAAACACTAAGGACACGCAGAGAGAGGCCCACTACGCAACAATGTCAGACTTTGAAGAAAATTTCCCTGAAGGACCTAGGCCTCTCCAGTGATAAGACGACCATGGAGCTCCAGCAGAATCGACACACAAAGTATCGGACGTCTGAATTCTAGAAAGTGACTCAAAAAATCCACACACCCACAAGAAGACTGGTGATACAGGGAAGAAGACTGATAAGGTAAGACACCTTACACAGCCGTTATAACCGAAGGGTCACAAGAGCAAGGCACAGCCTAAGGCAGCCCCAACTTCGAGGAAAAAGGCGATCGAAGGCCAGCCACGACCAATAGACCCCCACAGCGAGGGAGGAAAAATCGCATAAGACGAGGGTCGAACACAAAAACCCAAAAGGAAGCGCAACGCCTTCCAAAGCAGAGGCAAGCGCAAGCAAGAAAGGAAAGTATCCAGCCTCCGACTCAGAGAGAGCCTTCGAGATCGAGAAAGAGACAATGATTCGAAACCGTAATGTCAACACTTCTCCAGAAGGAGTTTGACGCTTCACTGAAGGACTTCCGAATCCCAAAGGTCCCAGCCACCAAAGCAGACCACGTTGACGCTGAAGGGGCGGAGGACGCGGAAGGGGAAGAGGAGGAGATTTTCGAATCGCCCCCGAACCTCGCAAGGAAAATCTCGAGGCATACATTGACGCTACTGAAGAGGAGACAAAAGTGGTCCCAGAACAAAAGCATATAAATTATAATCACAGTTGTTAATTATGAGCTGAATTCTGAGAAAATTCGCAACATTGTTTTTAATCACAATAGACACATCCAATCAATTGGAAATTAATTCATAAAAGGCATGAATATATATACACAAATGGTGCCCCTAAAGGGAGGGAAAGGTCAGGGTAGTGATGGAAAGTGTGGGGAAACTGAACAAGTGACAAATTGATAGTTAATTTGAGCCTTGATACATAAAACTGGCATATAACCAATGGTTCACAAATCAATCAATTAAAACTCATGCTTCAATGGAAAATGCAAAAATGGCAAATAATAACAGAAGCTGAGAAAGGGGAAAGGTATGTCTGTCGACGCTTCGACCCAAGATCGTTGCAGGCACTGGTTGGGACCTTGCTAGAGGGTCTTAATCAGGACGGTGTGGAGCATGGGGCATACAATCTGAATAGAAAATAGTAATAGATTACTCAATGGTCATATGGATCCATAGATCTGTTACAAACGGTTGCAGTAGGTTGAAAGGGTGATTACCAGCTAGTTTGTGGGATCCGGCTGTTAATGGCACGGTTCCTGAAGGGTGGGCGTATGGTGTCGGGGGAGTGGAAACTGCAGTGGGATACAAAGGACCAAGAGGGTCGTAAGCCAAAAGTTTCTAATGGCACTTGTACGTGTATGTTAGTCGAAGTTGGTAACTTACATTTAAAAGCCAGACCACGGCTGGAAAATGGAACGACTAAACGATGGAAGGAACACAGTCCTGTGGTAGGAAAGAATTGAAATAGACCACCGTTAGACATAGTTAAAGGAGGTAGTATGGGGTCGAGGTCACCAGAAAGAATTTGAAAAACTCAGATGTTACACGTTATGTTGGGAGTCACTCAGCAGCGTCACCAGTTTGAATGTCTGGGAAAGCAGAAAGGATGTTGGAGTTGCCCGTAGTGATTACAAATGATTACTGTGATATGTCACCCAAAAAACGTTATTTAGAAAGTACCTGCTTGGAGTGGTATTCGGGCAGGATAAAGGAGGAAGAGGAAATGGCTCTAATTGACTCCTACAAGGACAAAGATTCACACAAACACCAGTGGGAGGAAGGATAACACAATACCAACAACAGTGTAGAAAAATCGTCACAGACAATTGTATTTTAAATTTGGTAAAATGCGGGTATTTCATAGAACTAACAAGGTCACCACCTGCAAACCCACCAAAAATAAAAAGTTCCTCAAATCAGAACTTGCACAGTTAAATGCAGAAAGATCTTCAAAAACACCAATAGAAGTGGGACCAAGAAAGGAATTATTCAAAGGAAACCACTCACTGTATTTCCTCGTTCCAAAATAGGACTTATCACTAAGACCAATCCTGGACCGAAGATTCGTGAACAAATTCATTTTAACCCAACACTTCAAAATGACTATTCTCCAAGAGATAATCCCACAAATTCAAACTGGATTACCGGCCAACAATAGATCTCAAGGACGCCTATTTACACATAGCGATGAACAAGAATCGCCGAAAATATCTGATTTCTACAAAATGGAACACACTACCAGTTCAAAGTACTGCATTTCGGATTAAAATCTGCACCACAGGTCTTTACCAAGTACCTAGCTGCAGTTGCGGCACACCTGCGAAGGGATGGAATGCACGTCTACCCCTACTTGGACAACTGGCTCATAAAGGCAAGCACAAAATAAAAATGTCTCGGCCACATTCAAACAGCAATCCACACGGTACAAAAGCTAGGATTCTCCATAAATCACAAAAAATCATCCACAAAGCCAGAAAGAGAAAAGATTTTCCTGAGTGCAAGGTTAAACTCCAAGAACGTGCGGGCCCTGCCGTAAAACAGGATATAAGCTATCAAACAGGAAACCTTCCTCTTAACAGAAGGGTCATTCTCGGACCGTGAGGAGAGTCATGAAACTGATGGGCATGATGGCGTCGTGTATCCCAGTCATCCCTCATATCCGCCTACATATGCGCCCCTTCCAGGATTGGCTTACCAACAACAGGTCTCGAGCCACAACAAGTTGGGAGTATCTAGTGGTTGTTACGCACAAGCTGCAAGCAGAGATACAATGGGTGGGCATCCAACAACATAGCACACAGGGGAGACCTCTCAAAAATCCAACTCCTGTGACAATAACCACAGACGCATCCCTCAGTGGATGGGGAGCGCACTTCAATCAACTAAGGGTACGAAGTCAATGGAAGAAGCAAGTTTCAATAAAACACATCAATTACTTGGAAATGAAAACAGTATTCCTAGCATTGAAAGAATTCCAGAAACACATTAAAAAAAGGAGTGTCCTGATTCAAACGGACAACACCACCACAGTGTTCTAATTCAACCAACAGGGAAGTGCAAATAATTTCCTCTAAGCAAGCTAGCACATAAGATCTGGCATTGGGCAGTCCCCCAAGGAATCAGTCTGCAGACAATACACCTACCGAGAGTATACAACACAACAGCAGATCTTCTGAGCAGGCAAAACAGCTGCTTCCACGAGCGGGAATTGAAGAGCAACACAGTACAATACATCTTCAAATCTGAGAAACACCAGTGATAGACCTGTTTGCAACAATACAGAACAAGAAAGGCCAGTTCTTTGCCTTGATGTTTCCTCACCAGCTGTCAAAATGGAATGCCCTGTCACTAAATTGGTCAGGGACATTTGCATGTGCCTTTCCACCAATACCCTAATCCAAAGAGTGATAGAAAAATCAAGATAACCAGGATAAACCTAATTCTCATTGCACCGCAATGGCCGAGACAGACATGGTACTCAACTCTGCTGTCCAAGGGAGAAATAATCCAGATCAAAGCAGACAAGGACATGTTGACCATGCAACAGGGCCAAATCTTTCATCCGGAACCAACAATGCTACACTTAGCAGCTTGGCACCTGAATACATAGTTTAGTCACCTCAACCTGCCTCAACGAATAATGGAGATCTTAAAGGATGCAAGAAAACGAAATTCAAGAAAATGCTATGCTGCAAAATGGAAGCGATACTTTACTTGGTGCACAGCTAACAATCAAGTGAATTCTATCAAAGCACAAGAAACAGTGGTCATATATCCAACTCACCTCCTAGACAGTCACATCAACTGCTAAAGTTTAAAAGTACACCTCACTGCCATTGTAGCATACACAAAGGGAAAAACATGCAAACGTTTCTTCACAAGACATGTCATAAAATGATTTCTAGAAGGATCTAAAAGAATTGCTTTACCTAGAATGGCTCCATTGACGTAACCCTTTGAGCCCTTGCATAAGGCAGAACTCAAACACATCACTTTAAAGACCGCCTTTCTCATCGTCAATACATCCTTGTAAAAAGTGAGTTACAGGCATTAACCATACAGGAACCATACATGCAAATCCACAAGGACAAGATTATTTTAAAATCAAACCCACAATTCCTACCAAAAATGGTATCCAAATATCACTTAGATCAAAGTATTCTCCTTCCTGTTTTTAAAATAAATCCACAAACAAGAGGGCAAAAAGGTCTCCATACCCTGGATTTAAGGAGAACACTACTATATTATCTACAAAAAAACTGACCAAACACGCAAAACCAAACGGTTGTGTTACCCATGCACTTAATAAACACAGGAACGCCAGACACAAAGGCAACAGTCTCACAATGGATAGTCCAAACCATCCAGCTATGCTATACCACCGCTAACCAAGAATTAACGGTATGACCAACAGCTCACTCCACTAGGAAGAATGGAGCGACTCTGGCATTTATGGCCAATGTGCCTATAGACACTGTGCAGCAGCTACGTGTGCATCAGCACACACATTTACCAAGCACTATAGTGTTGACATACAAATGAATAAGGAAGTGCAAGTAGGACAGAAAGTACTTCAACACCTGTTTGCAAAGTCTTCCTCTTGCCACAGCCTCCCCAAGGTGGGAGAAAACGCTACATAATCTGAGTCACAGCATGTGAATCCAGAAAAGGATTCACGCTAGAAACAAAATGGTTACTTACCAGTAGGAGCTGCAGCTTAAAGAATTTTCTGGCTTCACATGCAACCCACCTGAGCTCCCTTGCAAGGAATACAAACAGGTGGGGAAGAAATATATAATAATTATCTGAAAAACCATCTAAAGGTCTATAGATTAAAAACACAGAGAGAAAAAAAGAATCCGAAGATGGCTACCATGCACAACGACCTCCAGGGCGCCGTCTGACGTCACACAGGGGATGTACCTGGCACCACATGGTGGTCGACAACCCCCAAAACAAAAAAAAAAACAAGAAAAGAAAACAAAGACTATTCTGACCCAACAACTAGATGGCGGAATGATGCACAGCAGCTGAATCCAGAAAAATCTTCAAGCTGCAAAACTACTACTACTGGTAAGTAACCATTTCGTTTTTCACAAATAGACCTCTTTGCCACAGCACAGAACTCAAAATGCCCAGACTTCGCCCCCAGGTTCCCGCACCCTCTATCCAAAGGCAATGCCGTATGGATCAACTGGTCAGGGATATTTTCTTAAGCTTTTCCGTCTCTCCCTCTAATTCCATTTTTGGTTCAGAAACTCAGGCAGACATCTCTCACATTGATTCTGGTTGCTCCCACAAGGGCTCGTCAGCCGTGGTTCACCCCACTATTGGAACTATCAGTAGTTCCACATCAGAAGCTTTGCAAAACGTCAAACATTCTCACACAGAACCGTGGAGAAATCAGACCTCCAAATCCCAAGGACCTCAACCTAGCGATTTGGCTCTTGAAGTCTAACCTTACCACCAGATTGTATGACAATTCTTAAGGAAGCAAGATAACCTATCATTAAAGCATGTTATGTAGCAAAATGGAAAAGATTTGTTATATAGTGCAATAATAACTCCATTGATCTGCTAGATGCATCTATACAAAATATAATTTATCTTTTGAATCTACAGCGAGCAGGTTTAGCCCACACATCTCTTCGATCACACCTTGCAGCAGAAGCTTCATATCTTAAAAACAGGCAACATTTATCTTTATTCAAAGTTCCAGTAATCAAAGCCTTTATGGTAGGCCTTAAAAGAATGCCACCACCCAGGGTACCACCTGCACCTGTCTGGAACCTTAACAATGTTCTCACAAATCTCATGGGTCTGCCTTTTGAGCCATTACACAATTGTTCATTACAATTTATTTAATGGAAGGTTGCCTTCTTAATTGCGATCACTTTAAGATGGGTTGGTGAGTTACAGGCATGAACCATAGAAGAACCCTTCTTTCAACTTCATAAAGATAGGATAGTTCTTCGTACAAATCCAAATTTCTTTCAAAAGTAGTTTCTGCTTCTTTCAAAAGTAGTCTCTGCTTTTCAATCAGTTGTTACCTGTGCTCTTCCCTCAACCTGATTCTGTAGCAGAAAGACCTCTACACACACTTGTCAAAATAGCACTATTATACTACATTGATTGGACAAAGGATTTTCGCAAAACACAACATTTTGTTGCTTTTGCTCCACCTCGTAAAGGAAAACCGATCTCTAAATCCGGTATTTCAAGGTGGATTGTCAAAAGTATTCAAACTTGTTATATTAAATCTAAAATAACTTTAACTGTACCTACTAGAGCACATTCTACTTGCAAGATAGGAGCATATATGGCCTTTTTAGGCAACATTATCATAGCTGACATATGTAAGGCAGCTACTAGGTCCACACCACACACATTTATCAAACATTATTGTGTGGATGTATTAGCACCTCAACAAGCCAATGTTGGACAAGCAGTGCTTTGGGAGACGTACTGCTATACAGTCCATGCAAAGCAAGTGTATCTACAGCACACATTCCTTGAACAAATTATTACTTACCCTGTAACCATCTGTTCTTGGCTTGTAGAGTTGTAGATTCACATGCGCCCGCCTTCCTCCCCGAATACCTAGGGTTGTTGCAATTCTTAATATTCATATAACATACGCATGGACATCTCTATACTACACTCACTTTCTCCATTCTCACCCTCTTACGGGAAAACAATCTAACAATGGCGTTGATGCCCATGCGCATTATAACCAAAAGGAGGAGTCACTTTGTCTTGTGACTGGAAAATACTTTTTCGATGAAAGACCACTTGCAAAAATCAGGACCCAACACTAGAGGACAGAGTATGCAAAGCATTTGCCTCTACAGCACTGCATGCTAAGAACAGATGCTTACAGGGTAAGTAACCTAATCATTGTGATGTAAGGGTGGTGAAGGCTGTGTGCATCGCTAGAGGAAATGGAGGAATTCCACTTCCTATTACGACATACCTCAGTGGAGCTGGAGAGGTAACGTGGCGGAGAGGCAAGGGGGATTTTTTTATTAATTTGTATTTATTTATAAATTTCATTATTTTATTAAGTGAATGTCATTTTTTTAAGGACTGTGGTCACACAGGTGTCCCCTTTTAGGGCTCAGGGTAGGAGAGGGCTAGTTTTTAGAAGGGAGGGGGTTTGTCCAGGGGTCGCTTCTAGATCTTAGGACTGGTTTTAAGACTCTAGCAGGGGTCAGAGAAATCCTTTGAGTTTGCCCTTAACATTCATCCTTTTACAACTAAATTCATTGTAAAGGTATGTTTGGTAAAGGCATAGCCGAAGCCTTGAGATCTACACCCTCACTCTTGGGAACATCAGAAGCAGCCGCCCCTGGCTCTACTAATGATGACTGGACAACACTCACCTCCCTGAAAAAGGAGTGTTTGAGAATCACCATACATGGACTAATGATGACTGAGTACCTGAGAGTTAACATCGCCCCTCAGGGACTCATCGTCAACCTCTTCCCCAGGATTTTTCTTGAGGACAACCAGTTCAAAGGGGACTGGTGCCAGGTTTCCTGGAAATGCACAAAAGATCTATTATTCTTGATTGTCAAAACAGCTAAAAGACTGGCTGATGCTTTGCTGGACAAGATCACAGCGATAGAGACGACAATGAAGGCAGCTGTCAATAAAAATTCTAAAACGGCCTTCTCCGCCAAACTCGCAGAAATTAACCAGGAGATTGCCGACAATCAAGAATATCTCCTCAAACAAAAACTGAAACTTGAGAAAGACGTTGCAAGGTTTGACAGGGAAAAAGTCTATCCTTAACTCAAGGAAGGATATATTAATAAGAAAACCGGGTACTCCTCTGATGAGAACTCTGGCACTGACAGTCGCAGGGGGTCTTCAAGCAGTGACTCCAGTGCCAGCACTACCCCTAACAACAACCGTTACCAACGTCGCCCTAAGCCCTAATTGGAACCGAGGTTACCATCAAGGACCCATGTTTCATGGACCCCCTCAAATGCTGCCCCCTTGGCAATACCCTTTCTACCCACAGGGACCCCCGCAATTCTACCCCCAGAACCCCCCTTTTCACGACAGAGGTTGGGGCAGAGGAAAAGGGCGCAAGCGGAGCGGCACTAGGGGTGCAGTGGCAAGATCAGCCATCGACATCCGCCCCGATGGAAACCAGGAGTACAGCGAGGGGGAGAAGAGCCTAGTAGTCAACCTCTCAAATAGAGTACTCCCCCCCCCCCCTCCCCATTGAATCGGCTACTCTTGAAAAGGGTTTAGGGTTTGTCCCTACTCCCACCCCGGACTGTTTCACAGAAATATGTGAGATTAAACAGCTCTTGCGTAAAGTACGCCTTAGGGCCTACTTCCTGGATCAGCCAGCCACTGAAAAGACTGATACCGGGCTACGGAATCCCTCAAACTTTACCCCCACGGATGGGATGGTCCCTCCAGAGGTGCTCACTTTTGAGAGGGCTGTACTAAAATCCTTGGAGAATAAACCAAATACCAGTAGTTTCAACAACCTGAGCAGAGCTGAAAGACAGGCAGTCTTATCCCTGGGTAATGACGCTTCCATCGTCATTAAACAAGCTGATAAAGGGGGAGCAACTGTCATACAAAACGCCACTGATTATGACATAGAGTGTAAGCGCCAACTAGCTAACAACACCCACTATAGACCCCTTCCAGCTGATCCAACCAACAGGCTAATCACAGACATTTCTAGTCTTATCATTGAGGGCGAGGCTAACGGCTGGATTTCGAAACATGAGGCAGAGTTCCTTCTGACAACGGACCCAGTGGTCCCCTATTTCTACACGCTGCCCAAAATTCATAAAGGTACCAGCCCAGTCCCAGGAAGACCCATCGTCCCGGGAATCGGCTCACTATTAGAACCATTGTCCAAGTTCTGTGACGTATTCCTCCAACCAATTGTGAAGAAAATACCTTCCTTCCTACAGGACACGAGAGATGTCCTGCGTCTCATAGAGTCCATCGAAGGTAGAGAAGAGGTAGACCTACTCCTTACGCTTGATGTGGAAGCCTTATACACTAACATCCCCCAAGCAGCCACACTAGAAGCAGTAGAATCTGCCCTTATGCAGCAGGAATGGTCCTCACCTACCCCAATATCATTTATCATGGCCTGTGCGAGTATCGCCTTAACCGAAAATTTCTTCCAATACGGATCACAGATGTACCATCAAATCAGGGGTACCTCAATGGGTTCTACTTTTGCTCCTAGCATTGCCTGTATTTACATGGCGTCCTTTGAGAACCAGTTTATCTATCCTGATTCGAACCCCTTCAGACAACATCTAACACTTTGGCGTCGTTACATCGACGATATTCTGATACTATGGAGGGGTGACCGCGATAGCTGCACCCAGTTCTGCACTTGGATCAACCAACAGAACCCCTATTTGAAATTTACAGGCTCCATGTCAGAGACAGCCCGGCCCTTTCTTGACCTCACGATACGGCTCGGACCAGCCGGTCTGAGCACCACTCTGTTCCGTAAGTAGACGGACAGAAACAGTCTTCTCTTGTTCAACAGCCATCACCCCAGAGCACTACGCGAAAATCTTCCCTTTGGCCAATTCTTGAGGGTCCGTAGAAACTGCTCCTCTAAAGATGACTACAGGCTAGAAGCCAACACCCTACAACGCAAACTACATGATAGAGGGTACCCCACCAAATTGTTACGTGACTCTAGTAAGAGAGCCCTAAACAACCATAGGGAGGCCCTCCTTGAAGTACATCAAAAAGAACGTGATGACCTAATAACGTGCGTCACAAGCTTCACCAGAAATTCTAACTTCATTAAAAAAACAGTGAACAAGCACTGGGACATCCTCAATGCATGGGGCACTGCTTTACCTAAGCCTAGGTTAGCTTTTAAACGCACGGCTAACCTAAAAGACTCCCTTACACATACACGTCCTAAAAAACAACCCGGTGCTGGACAACGGACACTGTGGGACCTCCCACCTGTTGTTGGACACTACCCGTGTGGGGGCTGTGCGGTCTGTCCTCAGTGTAAACAATGCAAAGAAATCAAGCTAACTGATTCTTTCACATGGAAACTTAACAGACACACGAATTGCCACAGCTCTAAGTGTATTTACCTACTTATCTGTCCTTGTGACAAATTTTACGTAGGGATGACCATGAGACAGGTTAAGCTTAGAATAACGGAGCACAAAAGCAACATACGATGCTCAAAGACCCACACAAGATTGTATGAACACTACCAACTACACAATCACTCTGCTGACAGCATTCAATGGTTAGTGCTCGAGTCCCAACCAGCCATGACTAAACAAGCACTGTTCAGGCTTGAACAGAGATGGGTTCACCGTCTCCAGCTTGATACAATAGGGCTCAATGATGCTATCCCCTGGGCTACTGTCTCAAGATAAGATCCCCTAACCCAGCCCCCCCCCCCCCGTCCCTGCTCGCCTGTCCCCCAACCTAGATAATATGACATACACAGGCATTAACCTTCCCGTGAAAGAGGGCTCTTGACATGCCAATAGGCTCCACGATCACATCCCCTTTGGCATCGGGAAGAGAAATCGCAGGACTTCTTAATAACATTCACCTCAAGCTTACTTCCTTGGCTAGCGCCTTAGGTTACCTCACTACTCATTCCAGCCCCTATTTGGTGGTCTGAGTTTGATGAACAATTCCCCCAACAGAGGATCATCATTCTACTACTCCGTTGTCCCATCAGCAAATTGTTGTCCTTACCCCGGGGCCCCACTAACACTTGATCAACCCCTGTGATATCCCAGAAGAGCTACACAATCCGAACAAATAGAGGGGCACACCTTGATATTGACGAGGGCTACTATCTGCACGAAGGCACACCACCGTGGCGACATCTTTACTCCAACTTTCCTCGCCTATCATGCATTCCCCCGTCCTCTGGTCTGGCGCTATCCAAGTAGACCTCTCCCTTGGCATTAGCGCTTCCCCCAAGATGGCTGTCACACCTTGCCATCTGAATTCGGATACAGGTTGAGGCTACTGCGTTGACTTTGCGCACGCGCAGGTCGCGCGACAGGCACACTATGACACATCGCCCTGCCTAGATCTCAATTCAATTTTTCTGTGATTCATTTGTATTACCCCGACACTGGGTGTGTCACTATCCTAGCAGACCTCACTCCTTAGCATTAGCCCTTCCTCCAAGATGGCCCCCGATCGGTACCATCTGAATTTAGAGACGGGTCTAGACCTCTACATCGGTTCTGCGCATGCGCATGACGCGCGACAGGCGCAACACTACCGATGCAGCCCCGACGTCTAAGGACAACCACCTACATATAGGCGGTCACCGGAGGGACTCCTCACCAGCTGCTCCGCACCCTGACCAGGTGCCGTGAGCGTGAGGGGTAGGTGTCCCGCCGATCCAGTGCCTGACTTAAGGTAAGCGCCTACTCTTATTCCCGAGGCTCGTGCAGTCGCCCTAAGCTCAGCCATCCGGATAGCACCCGGCATGGTTCCCGGCGGTTTCACTAATATCGCTGAGTCTCCACTATTTTTAAATAACCTCAATTTATCCCGCTAGTTAGTGGGCACTGGCAGCAGCGCACTTTACGCCCAACCCTAATCATCAACGCTTCACCCTTTCCATGCTGCATGGCTTTGAATTGAAAGGAGTGATGGCAGTACCCTGAGGTGTTTCCTCCTCTCCTCCCCTCCCCCCCTACGTTGGTTCGCCCACGGCCCCTATGCCCCCTGGTCAATTCTACCCCCTCATGGCTAAATTCGGCGTGGGTTATGGTCTGAACACAGCGCGAGTGACAATACAACGCTATGCACGAGGGGAACTGACTCCCACTCACCTCTTTATTCACTCATTAGGCTGGGTTCAACGCCTTGTAGTCCTTCCCCCTAGCGCCAATTTGGACATTATGCTGGATACTGGAGTATGCAGTTTGATCTTAGTATATTAATCCAGCTAAGCCCTGGTTTAATAGATTATGCACACCACCTCCATGTCTTTGGAATTTAATTCATTTATAGTGACATTCAATTTGGCACCTATACCTAATGGTTACCAAGTTTTCACCATGGAGATTACTCTTCCAACCAGCCTCCATCATCAGATCGCCTCAACCCTACCCTACTGGACTATACGCCAACTTTTACCTCCCTTATCTACCCCTCAGGTTCATCTAACCTAACCGCGCTGGCCTCACGGGAGTATGCTGCGAGGCTCTGATCATTTCCCTTAGGGTAAGAATATGCCTGCTTTTTTTCCTAGGAATGGGTGTCCTCTCTAAAGTCTTGGCTTCACACCTCAGTATTGTGTTTGAACAGCACTCTGGGATACCTCCAATGTGAGACATTAATTGTGCCATTATTAGACCGATTTAGAAGGGAATTCCCACCAAATGTCCGGTACTCCGGTTTTCCCTTCACATATAACCCCCTCCTCACCCCTCACAGTGTGGAAATTTATCACCATAGTCATGTTATGTTTTCTAAGCGGAAAGTCACTTAAGTGAGATTTGACTTGACATGTTCTTTTCTAACCTACCTTTTTTACCCTACTTCTAGGTCGCCTAAATAGAGCAGGACCCCTGGGCCCTCTTTTTTTCTTCGACCCAGTGAGGTTGTATCTGCCTTCTTCAAAGTGAACGAGCATGTGTTTTTGTGTAGTACTTTGTTGAGGTCCTGATGAATCGCCGTTTGGCGAGAAACATGTTGACCACACCAGGGGGTTGAGTTAGTTTTCTGTATACCTATACGGTCTCTAGCTCCCCTCTCACCCCTTTTAACCAGGGAATCAGCCACGTTAATAAAAGTCAGTGTGGACTGACTACCCTTTTTAACTTTCACTCACATTTGTACCGACTACACTTTTTCATTCTCACTCACACCCACCATCGGCAAGAAACAAAAGAACCCCGCCAAAAGAGTGCCTTTTGGTGCTCCGTCAGACATTGCAGCGCTGGTCTGTCGAGGGGCAGTGAGTCGATGATGACACTGGACACCCTCCAGTCAGGGTGTGTTCCACACCTAATACTCTGGGTGTGTGAGGCTCTCTAAGTTCCGACAAGGGATCCCTTCCAGTCACTTTACTTGTGATACCTACTCTTTTCTCCACGCTGTCACACTTTCCCTGGGGAACTTTGTACTCTGCTGTTTGCATATGCATTGTAAAGGTCATGCGTGGTAATGGCATCTCCGTTGTCACACAACCATCAAAGGAGCTACTCAGTTGTGCCTAATACAATTTAGAAAATTCCAAAAGGGCAGAAATGTGGCTATCTGTTCCAGGGGCCTCAAGTCTCGGGCAGTGGGATCTGGTCATGTAGTCTTGTTTCTAAAATGATTTGAGGTGTTTAGACCTTCTTGAACACCTGCTGCATGTCTGTGCATCTGACCTTTTAGTTTTGCTGAATGCCATACTGATGCCTCGATCTGCAGGGGTAGCAGGTCTTTCTATACTGTAAAGGCTCTTTCTGCACCAAATGGCCTGACTATAATCTGGAAATATCAGGATTTCTTCTTTGTTTAGCCGTCGTATTTAGGATTACTTCTCTTTCCGACAGTCTATTCAATTGTCCACTTCCTCTAGTTTTTGTTAGGTCGAGCCTTTACCATTCCGCAGGAATGGGAAATGGGGAGAATTCAAGTCGGCTATTTTCTCTTCAAACCAAAGGGCTTTCAGCCGCGGTTTTCTTGCAGTGCCCGTGAACCACGTGATAACATGCACGCGCATTCAGGGCCAGCCAGCCCAGCACATCAAAGGGCTTCTCCTCCCCTAATTATTCATGGCCGGCCGCAGGCCGGCCGTACTTTCAGTTTCCCCAGAACGGCTAATTAGGGGAGGAGAAGCCCTTTGATGTGCTTCACACCAATGCGCCTCAGTCATTCCTCTTCTTTGTATTTGCTTCCAGACTCCGATCTGCTCATGTGCACAAGACGCTTTACACATTACACTCATCTGCCTGAAGTGGGAGTTTTAAACAAGCAAAGCTGGTCCTTCTGTACTTGCAGTTTCACTTCTAATGTGTGTTGTTATTTATCATGATTTTTAGCTGAGGTGTATCACGCTTGTTCATGAGTTTGATCTCTTCATACTGTCAAATGTTTTCTAAGTTGTTTTTGATTGTCTTACCACTGGAGGTCTCCCTGTGCTACATTTAGCCTCTGACACATGCAACGCCACTCAACCACGCAACGCCACTCAACCACGCAACACCACTCAACCACGCAACGCCACTCAACCACGCAACGCCACTCAACCACGCAACGCCACGCAACTACGCAACGCCACGCAACTACGCAACGCCACGCAACTACGCAACGCCACGCAACTACGCAACGCCACTCAACTACGCAACGCCACTCAACTACGCAACGCCACTCAACTACGCAACGCCACTCAACTACGCAACGCCGCTCAACTACGCAACACCGCGCAACTACGCAACGCCGCAATGCCACGCAACTACGCAACGCCACGCAACAACGCAACGCCACTCACACATGCAACGCCACGCAACTACGCAACGCCACTCAACTACGCAACGCCACTCAACTACGCAACGCCACTCAACTACGCAACGCCACTCAACTACGCAACGCCACTCAACTACGCAACGCTACGCAACGCCGCAACGCCACGCAACTACGCAACGCCACGCAACTACGCAACGCCACGCAACTACGCAACGCCACGCAACTACGCAACGCCACGCAACTACGCAACGCCACGCAACTACGCAACGCCACGCACACACGCAACGCCACGCAACTACGCAACGCCACGCAACTACGCAACGCCACGCAACAACGCAACGCCACGCAACAACGCAACGCCACGCAACAACGCAACGCCACGCAACAACGCAACGCCACGCAACAACGCAACGCCACGCAACAACGCAACGCCACGCAACAACGCAACGCCACGCAACAACGCAACGCCACGCAACAACGCAACGCCACTCAACTACGCAACGCCACTCAACTACGCAACGCCACTCAACTACGCAACGCCACTCAACTACGCAACGCCACTCAACTACGCAACGCCACTCAACTACGCAACGCCACTCAACTACGCCACGCCACTCAACTACGCAACGCCGCGCAACTACACAACGCCGCAATGCCACGCAACGCCACTCACACATGCAACACCACTCAACTACGCAACGCCACTCAACTACGCAACGCCACTCAACTACGCAACGCCGCTCAACTACGCAACGCCGCTCAACTACGCAACGCCGCTCAACTACGCAACGCCGCTCAACTACGCAACGCCGCTCAACTACGCAACGCCGCTCAACTACGCAACGCCGCTCAACTACGCAACGCCGCTCAACTACGCAACGCCGCGCAACTACGCAACGCCGCGCAACTACGCAACGCCGCGCAACTACGCAACGCCGCGCAACTACGCAACGCCGCGCAACTACGCAACGCCGCGCAACTACGCAACGCCGCGCAACTACGGAACGCCGCGCAACTACGCAACGCCACGCAACAACGCAACGCCACTCACACATGCAACGCCACTCACACATGCAACGCCACTCACACATGCAACGCCACTCACACATGCAACGCCACTCAACTACGCAACGCCACTCAACTACGCAACGCCACTCAACTACGCAACGCCACTCAACTACGCAACGCCACGCAACTACGCAACGCCACGCAACTACGCAACGCCACGCAACTACGCAACTACGCAACGCCACGCAACTACGCAACGCCACGCAACTACACAACGCCGCGCAACTACACGCAACGCCGCTCAACTACGCAACGCCGCGCAACTACGCAACGCCATGCAACTACGCAACACCACGCAACAACGCAACGCCACGCAACAACGCAACGCCACGCAACAACGCAACGCCACGCAACAACGCAACGCCACGCAACAACGCAACGCCACTCAACTACGCAACGCCACTCAACTACGCAACGCCACTCAACTACGCAACGCCACTCAACTACGCAACGCCACTCAACTACGCACACATGCAACGCCACTCACACACGCAACGCCACTCACACACGCAATGCCACTCACACACGCAACGCCACTCACACACGCAACGCCACTCACACACGCAACGCCACTCACACACAACGCCACTCACACACACAACGCCACTCACACACACAACGCCACTCACACACGAAAAACCACTCACGTTGCCAATAGGTCTCGCAGTACGACAGTTGGAGCCATTACAATTGCAAATAACAATGCCTTTCACTTTGGTTATCATTTTAAATACATAAAGGGCTTTGTCATTTACAAAACCAATAGCTCCAACTTTCCTACTGCGAGACCTATTGGCAACGCCAGTGCTTGTCTCCTTTGTGCCTTTTCACCCATGGTTTCCAAGCTTTATTTGTCTATGTGGGGCCATGTCTATGGATAAGCATTTCTCTTTAGAAAAGAGAGAAAGGCCCTATCTGTGCTTTGAGCAATTTGGATGCATTGTTTTCCATTGAGAGTTGATAAGTGAATGAGGTTTTTTTTTATCCAAGGCCATGTGGTAACCAGTGAAATCTACAAAACCCATGCATTTTTGCAAACCTTGCAACCTTTTCTTACCCAGATTGTCCTGAATGTCAAATCTATGCCTAACAAAAACAGTATGTTTGATGCATGTGAGCTATAGATCACATGCTGTGCATAGCGTGCCGTTTAGTGTTGGGTCTGGATGTTTGCACTTTGTTTTTGTTCAAATAAGTCTTTTCCAGTCACGAGTTAGGTGACTGTGGGCCAAGGTCTGCACTGAAAAAAGTTTAGAGCTCCCCGCCCGCGTGCCCCATGCCAAAACACAAAGAAAGCCTTTTGGCTCACGCTCGAGCCGGCCCAATGCAGGTGCCGGCCCAATGCAGGTGCCAAGCCAAAATCCTACGTGCCGAAATCAAAGAACGTCCTGGCCCACGTTCCTTCGTTGTCGAAGCCTAAATCTTCGGTACCGAAGAGTTCGGAGCCGAAACTTTCAATGCCAAAAACTGCAAGTAAAACTAAATAGACTCTGACAAAAGAGCATTGGTCCGATGTTACACCTTCGGATCCTAAACAAAAATAACTGGTTATTAACCCAGATACTGAACATATTCATGCCAAATTACCTGAAAAAAGGAAATTGGCCCAACAGGATTAGCACCACATGCCCCTGAAGAAAAGAAATGTGGGTACAAACCCTTCACCACCTTATGTGCCACCTCCTTCACCTAAAAAACCTGAGTTACTCATCACACCCACTAATTCACCACTATCACCTGTTCCAAAGGATGAAGGGGATGGAGAAGAGGATAGTCCACAAGATGTTGACCCATGGGAGGATTAGGATGCTGATCCACACACAGATGATGACCCTGACTTATACCCGTCCAGGCCATCACCACCTGTTGACATAGGCTACATTGAGCTTCTTAAAAGGGCTGCTCATTACCATGAGGTGGAACTACATAGGGAGGCTTTAGAGGAGGACTTCTTGATTGAGACCTTAAGCTCCTCTCAGAAAACTACACATACACTACCAATGCATAAGGCAATGATTAAGCATGCAGATGAGGTTTTTAAAGATCCTGTAAGGGCAAGAATCATCACGCCCAGGGTTGATAAGAAATAGAAGCAAGCACCTACTGACCCTGCCTACATCCAGGGTCAGCTGCTGTTAGACTCTCTTGTGGTTTTTAATGCTTGTCAGAGAGCTAACTCACAGACCACAGGTGAGGCCCCTCCTCCTGATAAGAAGTCCAAGTTAATTGATGCCTCTGGCAAAAGGGTAGCCTCACAATCGGCTAATCACTGGTGCATTGCTAATTCTCAGGCTTTGCTAGCCAGATGTGATGCAGCTCATTACGATAAGCTAGAAAACATGTGCAATTTCTGCCTAATGGGCACAAATCTGAGACAAATGATCTTATCCAGGAGGGCAAACTTATCGCCAATACCTCCATCAAGTGCGCTTTAGATGCGGCAGACACAGCAGTGCGTGCAGTAAAGACCATTGTACTACTACGTAGACATGCATGGTTGAGAATTTCAGGTTTCAAACCTGAGGTACATGCCTCCATTCTCAATAAGCCCTTTGATAAGGGACACCTCTTTTGTCCAGCAGTGGACACCTCGTTGGAAGAAATGAACGAAACAGAGGTCGCAAAGTCCATGGGGGCTTTACAGTTACCTGCGAATAGGGGTTCCTTTCAGCGCTCCTTTTACAGAGGTGGCTCCAAAAATATTACTACAGAAAATCCCTCCTCCTCTTACAAGGGCAGCAACCAATCGCCCTCATCAAGAGGTTATTTTAGAGGAGGTTTTAGAGGAAACAATGGTAAGGGAAGAGGCAGAGGCAACTCCACACGCACCTACCCCCGCAAATAACAAACTGTGACTTACTTCCGCTAAACCCTGATCATACCACTCCTATAGGGGGGCGTCTCAATTTCTCCCGGTCTGGAACACCACCACCTCAGTCAAATGGGTTTTACAAATTGTCCAATATGGTTACTGTTTGGAAACACTCCCCCAAACATTCCTCCAAGATCACACGCAATGTCACATGAGCATCTTACCCTTCTAAAAAAGGAAGTTCTCTCTCTGTTGGAGAAAGGAGCGATAGAACTAGTCCCATTAAAACATCAAGGGACCGAAGTATACTGCCTATACTTCCTGATTCCCAAAAAGGACGTCTCTCTCACACCTATACCAGACCTCGGAGAACTAAATCTATACATTCAGTCTGACCACTTTCACATGGTCACACTCCAGCAAGTGCTACCGCTCCTTTAACAAGGCGACTTTCTGTCCACTCTGGACTTAAAGGACGCCTATTTCCATATCCCAGTACACCCTGCTCACTGCAAATACCTCAGGTTCGTTTTAGCAGGCCAGCACTATCAGTTCAAGTTGATCCTATTCGGAGTAACTACAGCACCCAGGGTTTTCACTAAGTGCCTAGCAGTAGTCGCAGCTCATCTTAGAAGACAACACATTCACCTCTTCCCATATTTGGACGACTGGCTCATAAAAGCCAGCTCGCAAAAAAAGCTGTTTACGTTGCACTCACAAAACAGTGCAATTGCTCCATGATCTTGGATTCACAGTAAATCGGTCCCGATCCCCTACGTCTATCCAACACACAAGTGTATCTGTGAGCCACAATAAATACACAAAAGGCTTTGGCCTACCCCAATCCAGGCAGAATCCGCAACATGCAAACTTCACTCTTGTCAGTTTCAGCCTCCACGCTCATTGCCAGCTTGAGTGTTCATGCAGTTACTAGGGATGATGGTGTATTGTATTCTAATAGTCCCTTGCGCAAAACTCCAGATGCGTCCCCTTCAGGAGTGCTTATCACGTCAGTGGAACCAGGCTCAGGGTCTCTTATCAGATCTAGTGTTGGTGGACGACCGCACCCATGGCTCTCTGCAGTGGTGGAATACACAAAACCTTTCAAAAGGGCAACCCTTCATAGACCCGGTTCTGCAGATAGCGCTAACTGCAAATGTATCGCTCACTGATTGGGAAGGGAGCTCATCTCCAGACGCATTCAATTCAGGGCATGTGGATCCTGCAGCAAAAGCCGCTTCACATAAATCATCTAGAGCTGCTAGTGATTTTTCTAGCGCTTAAAGGGTTTCAAGTTCATCTAGTAGGCAAAGCTCTCCTGATTCGTTCCGACAACATGACCGCAATGTACTACATACAAAACGGGGGGGAGGGAACGCATCTCTCCAGCTGTCACAACTAGCACAGATCATCTGGAGATGGGCCATACGTCACAAAATGTTTCTCCTTGCAGAACACCTCCCAGGAGTAAACAATCAGGTTGCAGATCTGCTCAGTTGTCAAAGTCAACAGATCCACGAATGGGAACTCTACCTTAAAGTTCTTCTCCCATTCTTCCAAAGGTGTGGTATTCCGGACACAGATCTGTTCGCCACAATCCTAAAAGCAAAATGCCCAAGCTTCGCATCCAGACATCGTCACCCATTGTCCAAGGGCAATGCACTATGGATGAATTGTTCAGGGATGTTTGCCTACGCTTTTCCGCCTCTCCCACTCATTCCATTAGTGGTTCCAAAGCTCAGACAGGCGTCCCTGACATTAATCCTAGTTGCTCACACATGGACCCGACAACCCTGATTCACAACCCTGTTGGCGCTCTCAGTAATTCTTCACCAAAAACTACACCTCACTCTAAATCTTCTCACTCAGAGCCATGGAGAGATCAGACATCCAAAACCCAGCCATCTTAACCTGGTGATCTGGCACCTGAAATCTTAGAGTTTGGCTACCTTCGTTTTCCGCAGACTGCATGAATATTATCAGAGGCTAGGCGTCCTAACACAAGGGCATGCTATGCCACAGAGTGAAATTGATTTGATATACTGCAATAATAATCGGATAGATCCACTGGGCGCTTAAGTTCAAAATATAATTTGCTATTTACTACATCTGCAATGTTCTAATTTAGCGTACTCTTCCATACGCTTACATTTTGCTGCAACAGCTGCATATCTACTGAACAGACAACATCTGTCTCTTTTTATAGTGCCTGTCATTAAAGCATTTATGGAGGGACTTAAAAGTATCATTCCTCCAAGACTTCTACCTGCTCCAGTGTGGAATCTCAACATTGTCCTCACCAGGCCAATTGGTCCACCCTTTGAGCCATTGCATAGATGTGAAATACAATTTCTCTTGGAAGGTAGCTTTCCTCATAGCTATCACATCTGAGGAAAGTGGGTGAGCTTCTGGCACTAACCATAGAAGAACCATTCTTACAAATACACCAAAACAAAGTGTTTTTTTCGGACCGACCCTAAATTTCTTCCAATGCTAATTTCTGATTTTCATATCAACCAATCTGTTTAGTTTCACTGTGTTCTTCCCTCAACCAGGTTCTGTGGCAGAACGGGCGTTACACACTTTAGATGTGAAAGAGCAATTCTTTATAGAAACGACGAAACCTTTCCACAAAACCACAAATTGTTGCTTTTGCTCCACCACATAAAGGCAATCCTAGATCAAAAACAGGCATTGCAAGGTGGATAGTCAAGTGCATTCAAATATGCTATGCAGAAACGAAAAGAACACTAATAATTCCCCCTGGAGTGCACTCCACACGCAAACAAGGAACTTCTATGGCTTTCTTAGGAAATATACCCATACACCTCACACATTCACAAAACGCTAGTGTGTAGATGTGTTAGCAAGAGAGCAAGCTAGTGCGGGCCAAGCAGTTTTACATACACTATTTCAGACAACTGCAACAGCTATCAGTTAGCCACCGCTTTGGGAGATAACTGCTTTATAGTCTATACACAGCATGTGATCTACAGCTCACATGCCTCGAACAGAAAATGCTACTTACCCAGTATGCATCTGTTCTTTGCATGTAGATCTGTAGATTCATATGCGCCCACCCGCCGCCCTGGGTACCTATACCTGTTGCAGTTACATCTTACTTAGATACATATATACATGGACATCACTTACTATTCTTTTTACTCTGTTATCGCCCTCTGCGGCAAACAATCTAACAATGGAGTCAATGCCCATGCACACTATCACCGAAAGGAGGAGTCACCTACCTCGTGACTAGAAAAGACTTATTCGAACAAAAACAAAGTGCAAACATTCCGACCCAAAACTAGATAGCAGGCTATGCATAGCATGTATTGTATTGTATTGTAATTGCATTTATAAAGCGCTTATTACCCCTGACGAGACACCTGAGCGCTTTTTCAGCGAGTAGCACGCTACTCCGGGACCCGTAGGATTAGTGTTGAATTAGTATAGTGAAACATCAAGTCAAGTCAGAGAATTTATATAGCGCACTACATACCCAGAGGGTCTCAAGGCGCTTAGGGAGGGGTGGGGGATTACTTGTCAAATATCCACGTTTTAAGTTGCTTTCTGAATGCTAGGTGGTTCTGGGTAAGGCGAAGGTTAGTGGGAAGAGAGTTCCAGGTTTTAGCTGCCAGGTAGGAGAAGGATCTACCTCCCATGGTGGTTTTGTTGATGCGAGGTACAGTGGCAAGGGCTTGGTTGGAAGATCGTAGTTGGCGGGAGGGGGTGTAGAAGGACAGTCGTGTGTTGAGGCATTCTGGTCCGATTTCGTAGAGTGCTTTGTGTGCGTGGGATAGGAGCCGGAAAGTGATCCTCTTATTGACGGGAAGCCAGTGGAGGTTTTTCAGGTGACCAGAGATGTGTTCTTTACGCGGGATGTCTAATATGATCCTGGCTGAGGCGTTTTGGATTTGTTGGAGTTTTTTCTGGAGTTTAGCGGTAGTACCGGCGTAGAGGGTGTTTCCGTAGTCAAGTTGGCTCGTGACAAGAGCGTGGGTGACCGTTTTCCTAGTTTCGGTGGGGATCCAACGAAATGTTTTTTTGAGCATGCGAAGAATGTTGAAGCAGGATGAGGAGACGGCGTTGACTTGTCTGTTCATTGAAAGTGAGGAATCCAGGATGACGCCTAGGTTCCGTGCGTGGTCTGTCGGGATGGGTGCTTTTCCAAGGGCTTCTGGCCACCAAGAGTCGTCCCATGCGGAGGGGGAGGTACCTAAGATGAGGACTTCTGTTTTATCTGAGTTCAGTTTCAGACGGCTGTGTTTCATCCATTCGGCAACTTCTTTCATTCCTTCGTGTTGGTTAGTTTTGGCGGTGCTAGGGTCATTGGTGAGTGATAGGATCAGTTGAGTGTCATCCGCGTAGGAGATGATGTTGAGGTGGTGTTGGCGGGCGATGGCCGCGAGGGGGCTCATGTATACGTTGAAAAGGGTGGGGCTGAGTGAAGATCCTTGTGGTACGCCGCAGATGACTTCAGTGGCCTCTGACTTGAATGGTGGAAGGCGGACTCTCTGGGTTCTTCCGGTGAGGAACAAGGTGATCCATTCTAGTGCTTTTCCTTGGATTCCGATGTTTCTGAGGCGCTGTAGAAGGGTGCTATGGCAGACTGTGTCGAAGGCTGCGGAGAGGTCGAGGAGGATGAGGGCGACTGTGTCTCCATTGTCCAGTAGAGTTCGAATGTCGTCTGTTGTTGCGATGAGGGCTGTCTCAGTGCTGTGTTTTGCTCGGAAGCCGGACTGTGAGGAGTCGAGGGATTTGTTGGCTTCGAGGAAGGCGGCGAGCTGGTTGTTGACAGCTTTCTCGATGACTTTGGCCGGGAATGGAAGGAGCGAGATAGGGCGGTAATTTTTGAGTTCGGTGGGGTCCGCTGTGGGTTTTTTCAGAAGGGCGCTGAGTTCAGCGTGTTTCCATGCGAGTACATTTTAAGTGGTGGTTAGGTTAGTCAGTTATTTGGAATGATAGCAGAAGGATAGAGGCGGACAAAGGTTTGTATTTATAGCGCTTGCTGACGCACGCTTTTCAGGAAGCCTACAAAGAATTAGGTGTGAATTAATATGGTGAAATATGAAGTAATTTCAGTGGTGGATATTAGTCAGTTCTACATTCCAAGAACCGATACATACTGGGTAAGTAGCATTTTCCTTATTTTGTCAATTATTTTTCAAATTGCTCTAGTGTACATCACAAATCCTGGGCACTTTTACAATCTCCAACATGTGGGGTAAAAGGAGACAAATTTGGCCTGAATATTTTTAGTGATAAAAAATATTTTATCAAAACATAAACATGAATAGCCCCAAATGCAAAAGAAAAAGGCTCATCACTTGGGGTGAACATTCAACACTTAAGGGGTGAAAAGGGGACATAAAAATGCCTTTGCAATGTTGACTGGTGTACATTTAACACTGTTTTTGTTGTTTTCTCTACTTCCGCGCCGAGTCCGGGCCAGGGGCCACGTCCCCTACATCTCAGGCTAAACAAACCATAGCCTACAGCGCAGACGCTCTACATGGCATAAGGTACTTGGGACAGGAGTGTGAAAGGCATCGCCTTGAGGCAATGTCTCTCCCAGCCACCTGTCCAAAGTGCAACGCCCCTTTCAACATATGGCAGACCACAACCCTGAAGCATGAATACTGCATGTTCCTATTAAACTACAGATCCCTGCCAAAACATAAGGTAGAAATCTCCTTCCTACTGGAAGAGCGTATGCCGGACGCAGTGTTTCTCACCGAAACGTGGTTGGCGTTAGACTCCGACCCCGATGTTGTAACATCCCTCCCCTCTGGTTTTCAAATCATCCGACAAGACCGTCCGGAGGGTAGAGGGGAGGGCTAGCAATTATATTTAAAGAACAATACCGTTGTAGACTCATCCCGGAAAACATCCCAGATTGTGAAAGCCTAGCTTTCTCGCTGAAGCTCTCTCCCAACCACTGTTTTTCGGGCACACTGATATATCGCCCGCCTGGCCCCCCTAAACAATTTCACAATCTCCTACCAGCAATAGTGGCACCACGCATCAGCGCTGCCGCCAACTATACTGTGCTAGGCGATCTCAATTTTCACTTTGACTCACCATTGGATTCCACGGCTACTACACTAGCCGATGACCTGGGCGCGCTTCAACTTATCCAACGAGTAAAAACATCAACCCATGTGAAAGGACACCTTTTAGATCCAGTGTTCAGTAACTGTGTGGATTTTGTGGTTGGGTCTCCACTCCCCCTCCCATGGACTGACCACTCTTTGGTGCCCTTCACCTGGTCTACCCAGAAACCCATCCCGGTAACACCAATGATAAGACATGCCAGATCCTGGGCGCGGATTCCAGTAGACGAATGGAAAAACAAACTTACGAAAGAACTTCCCCTTAATAATAAAGATCCATGTCTGGCATACCAGGCCTATGAGAACTGGATCCTGCACTCCCTCGAAACCATCCTCCCCCTTAAGAAATCAACAGTAAAACGCTCTCACAAAACGGCACCTTGGTACTCGGAGGCCCTCAGGAACAAAAAGCGCCAATGCCGGAAAATTGAAAGAAAATGGTGTTTACTCTATGGAGGATAAAACTCAATACCGAGAGGAAATAAAAGCCTACAAGAAAGAAGTAAAAGCTGCCCAAGCGGCATACTTTTCTGACAAAATCATAGCCGCAAAATCTAAACCCAGGGAAATCTTTCAAACTCTACAAAAACTTACTAACCCCCCCCCCAATGTATATGAGGAAAAATCTGTTTCCCAATGCAACGACTTGGCGGAATTTTTCTCGGCCAAAGTAAACAAAATATATACTTCCTTCCCAGGCACTACTTCTCCTCTGATAGTCCAGGATAAAACCAGGGGGACAAATCCCGTTCTAGCCTCATCACCCACGCTTGACCACTTCCCTTGCATGGATCTCGAAGTATTAGAGTCCATGGCTCGGAAAGTAAAATCCGGTTCTCCAACTGACCCGGCACCCCCTGAACCCATGTTGCTGGCATCTCAGATTGTCCTACCGATCATCAAAAACCTTCTGAATGCCTCCATCGCTTCCGGCAGCGTCCCTTCTGCCTGGAAACAGGCGATGGTCCGAGCTCTGATAAAGAAGCCAAACCTGGACCCATTGGACTTTGCTAACTATCGTCCTATCTCCCTGCTACCCTGGGTAAGTAAAATCGTGGAGAAGTATGTCAATCTCCAGTTGGTTAGCTTTCTTGAAGACAACCAGCTGCTAGATATCACCCAGACAGGGTTCAGACCTAAGCATGGAACAGAGTCCGCCCTCCTAATGGTCATCGAGGAGTCCAGGAAAATTCTTGATCAAGGAGGATCAGTGGCAGTGATCCTCCTTGATCTCAGCGCGGCATTCGACACGGTCAGTCACAACACCGTACTGAACCATCTTTCGAATGTCGGCATTGTGGACAAGGCCTGGCTCTGGTTAAAATCTTTCCTAAGCAACAGGTCATTCCAAGTGTTTGACGGTCAGACAGTGTCCTCCAGCATACCCCTGAAGTGTGGAGTCCCCCAGGGCTCTTCTTTAAGCCCCGCGCTTTTTAATATCTATATGAGGCCATTGGCTGAGGTAGTTCGTCCGCATGGAGTTAAGATCATTTCCTATGCGGACGACACCCAGCTGGTGGTCTCATTAGCGCAGAAGGCTCAACAGCCACCTTCACGTGGACAAAATGCTTGGAGGAAATGAAGGCCTGGATGACTCATCGCTAAAGCTCAATGGTGACAAAACGGAGCTTATGCTCCTGGGCCCTGCCGACCCTACCCTTTTCAACTCATTATGGCCCACCTGCCTAGGCCCTCCCCCGGTTCCGAAAGAAAACATCAAAAGCCTAGGGGTGTGGTTGGACAGGAGTCTGTCACTTAACACCCAGGCCACAAAACTCTCAGCCACCTGCTTTGGACTACTCAGGACACTGAAGAAAGTTCTTCCTTTGCTCCCAATGGAGGCAAAGCAGATAGCCATACAGGGCATGATACAGTCGCGATTGGACTCCAACAACGCCCTCTATCTGGGTGCTCCAGAGTACACACTAAAGAGACTACAGCTAGTCCAAAACTGCGCCGCCCGCATTCTATTACAGATCCCACGCAGAATGCCAGTTAGAACGGCACTGACCAGCCTGCACTGGCTCCCAGTGCGGAAGAGAGTCACTTTTAAGGCACTGTGTATTGCTCACCAGGCCTTTTGGGACTCGGGACCCCAAATTACTCGAAGCCTAGTAAGCCAGTATCGTCCAGGCAGAGACCTGCGATCTAGCCAGGCTTTTATGGCAACAGTCCCTAGAATCAAAAGGACAAGATCGGGGGGAAGGACGTTTGCTTTCAATGCCGCCAAAATCTGAAACTCCCTTCCTTTGCATTTGAGATCCAACCCCGACCTAGTATCTTTCCGCAAACAACTCAAAACACACCTGTTCAATTCTCCGCAATAAACCAGCCTCCCTTCCCTCTCCCGGCTCTGCAACCTCACTCACCTTCCAACAGATTCCTCTAGCGCTTGGACGCCTCAGGGCAGCAATTTGCGCTCTAAAAATCCACCTTCTTCTTTCTTCTTCTTCTTCTTTTCTCTCCATTGGGATATTTTTAGGAAACTAGCATAGATGAGGATATTCAGCCTTTATATATTAATTGAGAATACCCATGATCGAATAAAAGTGTTACTGTTAAATTACTTTCTTACTCTATCACTGGTTGAATTTGTGAAAGGAACATTTGGCAGATTAAATCCTTCAGATGCAGTTTTCATACCTGCCACTTAGTGGTGGTAAGTTCATGAGTTGGTCATTAGAAATGAACGGTGACTACCACAGTCAACTTTAAGGTAACTGGGGTGTGGTGCCACACTGCCTCACGGCAGGGTTTAATACAGGCAGTATAAACAAGTATTTGCTTTTTGGTTATTTGATCCTGATGTGTCAGCTTGGAGGAGTGTTACTTCCTTTTTGTCTAACACAATGACCAATTTACCCCAGGAAACTGTTGATCCAGCATTACAATTATCTTATTTGTTTTAAAAATTAAACAAATAGCCTTTTGTCTTCAGTTACAAATGTCTTATTTTTAGGAACTCAAAAATGCTGAAATAGCTGTCAGGACACAGAAAACACCCCCAGGTCTTCAACATGAAAATACAGCCCCAGCTGAGTAAGTTAAAATTTGCATCTTGTCTTGTAATCTGTGGGGATTTTGTCACAATCCTTGAACACTTGCCTCTGGAGTGAAAGATGCAGAATTTGGAGTGAAAGCCAAACTAAGTGTGTGATTTGTTTAATGTTTTTCTGTTTGTGTCTGTGCAGTTACTTTAGAACATTGGTAGAGCAGTTTGAAGTGCAGTTACAACAATACAGGCAGCAAATTGAGGAGCTTGAAAATCATCTTGCCACTCAAGCAAATAATTCACATCTAACCCCTCAAGGTATAGTATGCATGCTTGAAAGATGTTTTCTATGCTATGTTCTTGAAATGACAGTTTCCATTTCTATAATGATTTACATATTTTTTATAAGTGCTTTGTTTTAGACAAACCCATATAAATTCATTGTGCATTTGTTGTCCATGGGCTAAAATCATGCTCCCCTTGTTTTTAAATGTATTTTACACAAAAATGTACCTATCTGGGTACATGTCATTTGATCCTAGTAGAGCTACAGTGAACTTTTGCAGTGTTTGTAGAGAAGAATTGGCAGACAAGGATTTGAAACAATTATGATTCTATTTTGTTTCAAACCCTCGTTCGTTTTCTCGCTCAAATCACTACTAAACATTTAACGTGTGAGATAGTTATTTTATACCAACATCGCATTGTAGAAACTCTTTACATCACAGGAATTTCGACTTTTCCTAATATCAAAATGTTGCTTTGGAATTACACTCTAAGTGAAATCGGATGATGCCCAAAGTTGGGGTAAATGTACAAAATTAGTAGTGTAATTGTCGGTTGCCCCAGTATTGGAACTTTCATAGATTCCCATGCTTTGTATCATTCCCCATAGTCGGCCTGGGAGCCTCGGTAAATAGAAAATACTATAGCAGTATGTACAAAAGAGAAAGTAAGGCCTAGGCCTCATCTCATTTTGTAGCATACCCACCTCTTTTTTGTAAAAGAGACCAAAAACTTGCAACAACCAGTCAAATTAGCCTCACCCCCTAGAACCCTCCTGAGAAAGCCTCAGATTTTCTACCACACGTTCTGCTAAGGGAGTCTCCACTGAGCTCTGCTCAGTTTTCTCTTCAACTTTGGTTTTCCACATCTAATCTCTCTTCAGGATGTCCGATTAGAAAGCTTTATTCAAGGCCTGTGCTACCCGTTAAAAAACAAAGGCTTTACATTGAAGATAAACATAAGGACTACATTTATTGCTTATACCCAGATCACAAGGCCACTGATTGTAAAATCTGCATGGGAAAGTGGAATGGCCGAATGTATGTATTTATAATGCTCTTTGTCACTCACTGTGAGGTAATGACACGTTGCTAGAAGACGTTTTAATTGTCCTTTTATTGTTTATTTAAATGTATTGCATTATTTTTAACTGCATAATCTATGTGATCTCTTTTATGACAACATTGTCGTAATGTAAATGTATTTGAGCTTATATAGCACACAGCTACCCGCAGTGGGTTTCCCGGCGCTTGCTTAGGGAACCCGTCCTGGTATTCCCCTGTGAGATAACCCCGGCAGGGTATCCACAAGGTGAAAGCCAGGCATCCCGCCGCGAGGGGCCGTTGTGGAGATTAAGCAAGCTATTGCCCAGAGTCGCAGAGTATGAACCCGTGAGTCGAGAAGGCACCGGAGCGAGAATTATCGAGTCCGTGGAATTTTTAGCCCAGGACCCGCCGAGGCGGGGAATTGAACCCTGGTCCAGGGCCGATCTCAGCTTCCGGGTCTGCCGCCTCTAACCCCTGAGCCACACTTCTCCACATAAAGACTAAATGATGATGATGAAAATCTGCATTACCTTCTCTACTAAGACTCTAAGAGACCGTGAAGGAAGACTTCTGACTTGTTTACAGAAGATGAAAACACGGAAAGAGGTAATTTCTGGTGATAGTAAAGATTCCTCCTCAGCAACATCTTTGAGGAGGTCTACAAAAAGGGGTAGGTCTTTCCCCTTCTATGTCCACTAAACCCCCTGCTAAGGCCTCTCAAAAGACCTCTAATAGGTCTAAAAGGCTTAGTCCCAAAAAATCTTCTCACCAAGGTGCAAATGAGAAGGAGGGACTTGTTCCTAAGGTTTTATCTGCTAAGAAGGCAAGCCAAGGCCCTTCTACTACCTCTTCACCATCTGAAAAGCAGACATTTTTCAAAAAACCTTCAAGTGCACCTCAGGAAACAAAAGGGGAGAAGAAAATCCGTCTGTCGTCGACTACTTCCTCAGGTACGTCGACATACAAGATTCATCCAGTTTCAATTTCAGCTCCGTCGACGAGCCAGTCTTCGAGAGCTTCGCCGACATAGTCGACAATGACTTCGTCAACGTAACATCCTGCCTCTGGGTCGTCGACAATGCTGATAACTTCGACGGTGATGACGCCGACGATGGTGTCGACGCCGACGATGGTGTCGACGCCGACGATGGTGTCGACGCCGACGATGGTGTCGACGCCGACGATGGTGTCGACGCCGACGATGTCAATGACGACGGCGACTATTACTCTGACGTCGAGCTCGTCGACGGTACAGTCGACGATCAGCCCACCGTCGACCACGTTTCTTTCTCCGGCGACGACGAGTCCTTCGTCGATGACACCGTGAACGATACAAAAGGTCAAAATTTCTATTAAGAGAAGACAAATTACACCGGAAATGACATCGCCCTGTACGGTGACACCGATACCTCCAGCACTTTTTCTGGAGGAGGAATGTTCTGACTAGAATGAAAGTCCGTATGCGGATGCTTATAGTCCGTCTCCGCGCCAGGTGAAATACCAGGACTCTGATTCGAATGATTATTACAAGGGTCAACATCATCCACAACAACAATTCACTCCTTGTGATAGACCTCAAGATCCATCGCAACAAGGTATGGTGGCCATGCAGTCTTCACTGATAGATGACCTACAACTGATGTTGTTGGACTACAAGAGATTTCCATCTCAAGCCTCTGAATCCATACAACCTCCGCCGCCGCCTCCTATTTCTGCAGCATCAATATCTCAAAGACTAGACGGGGAATCTTTGGCAGAACTGTAAGATATTATTACAGTGCATGATGATGATGATGATGATGAGGATTCATCAGAGGAGGACTAGAATGTGGAACATATCCCAAATATGACGAGTATATCATCCCAGATCCGGCTTCACCATCTCCAGACCCTGTAGATTCGCCTCCAGAGGACATAGGGTGTTTCCATAATCTTATGGAAAGAGCGTCCAAAAGATTTGGCCTTCTTGTTCTAGTGGAACAATCAGACTGTTTCCTCTATGATTTTAAGGAGCCTTCTAAAAAAAATCCATCCGTTACATCCCTATTGTAGAGCACGTTTGGAGTGTGGTTAAGAAGGTGATGCAGTCTCCACCTACTGTTATCCCGAATGTACTGCGTCTGGAGAAAAAGTATAAGGATCCGGAGGATAGTCCTGCCTGTCTGATTGGACAGCTGAAACCTGACTTGGTTGTCTCTCAGGTAGCTCAAAGAAAATCAAAGAACCGATCAGCACCCTTGACCACACCTCCGGAGAAGGAAGGCAGACGCCTGGACAATGTGGGCAAGAGGTTTTCCTCTATGTTCAGCCTCCTCGTTAGAGCCTCTAACGCACTAGCAATTTTGGGACGATATGATCGCCAAATGTGGTGCGATCTCTCTCCATTTATTGATCAACTTCCGGAGAGTTCCAAGAGATCGTAGAGGAGGGTGAACGATCTTCATCAGAAATTATAGATTGTGGATATTGCTACAACTGTTTTTCGCGCCTTAGCAGGTTCAGCTGTCCTAAGGCGTCAAGGTTGGCTACGATCTACCTGGTTTCGCCCTGAAGTGCAGAATAAAATTCTGGATCTGCCTTTTGATGGTGATATGCTTTTTGGCAAGCATATATATGACGCCTTGCAGGACGTTAAGAAAGATACATAGACAGCAAGGTCTTTTGGCATGCTACAATATCGCAAGGCGCCTTTACGGGGTGCAAGAGGAAAAGGCTTCTCTACATATAGGAGAGGTTATCAACAACGCTACTCCTCCTATTCACAATCTTCACACTCTTTCAAGCCTCCGTATTCTCAACATCTGAAAGAAACAGGTTAGTGTTTGATTCCTTACCTTAGAATATCCCCAGGCGTCAGACTGGATCCGGAAAGTTTTGCGTAGCAGTACCCCTGCGCGTCAGGAGGCGTCGTCGGCGTTGTGATCACTGGGATGATGTCGTCGGAGCACCTAGAAGACTACTTCGCGCGCTGACGTCGGTTCTTCTTTTTTCCGCACCAGCAAGAGCAGATCCGGGAAGAGCAGTACTCTTAGTCATTTTTTTACTAACTTTTTGATCTGTTTTGGATAATTTCTCGAGTCGATCCTCGACTCGCGGTGCCGATAGGGATGCCTGGGTTCAAACCCTGTGACGATTGTCATCGCTTGATGTCGGTGACCGACCCCACCGTCAGTGCCTTTACTGTCTTGGGGCCAACCACGATGACTAGTCGTGCCCTGACTGCCGGGCCTTGACCGCGAAGGCTAGGCGGTAGCGGTTCCGTAAGCGTCTCGAGCTCCGGCAGTCGGCTCGCGCCGCTCGAGGTCCCGGTCCAGGAGGAGGTAGAGGGACCGGTCGCGGTGCCGCAGTCATCGCCGCTCGACGAGTCAACTCCACTCGTCTGGCTCCAAGTCATCAGGTAAGACGAGGCACTCCAAAAAGAAGTCGAAGTGTCATCGCTCTTCCGACTGCCCCCGACGCTCGTGCGACGAGGCAAGGGGTTCGGGCGACACCGCCCACGCGGCTCCGGTGGAGCCGCAAGCGCCATGTCCAGCTCCATTCCCGCCGTTCCCTGGGCTGCATGCGACGCCAAAGGAGTTTAGTGCTGTCCTCACGGCCATGAGATCGCGCTTCCCTCCGCTGGAACCCGCCGAGGTGCCTTTGTGCCCCGCGGGTCCGTCTGGGAGCCCTAGCGGGCCGGCGGCTACGGCCCCGGTGGCGTCTGGTGCTTTGGCGCCGTCGACGACTCCGGTCCTGACGCCGCAGGGCTCCTCAGGATCCAGGCCTGGATCCGTAACGATGCCAGTCGACCTTACAACCCCTCCGCTGGCACCATCACCAAGGGAGTCCCCCAGACTCCATCCCTGGACGATGTCGTCCCCAGTTCCACCCCCAGTCCGAATCTGGCGTCGAACCGACGCCGTCTTCGACGCCAATCGGTGAGCCCTTCAGCGACGACCCGGCTCCATCATTTTTTCCTATCAGTAGATGGATGACGAGGAGAACTGGGAGGGGTCTGAGGACCCTCTGGCTCTGCAGTGCCAGTTGAGCCAGGACTGGGCAGACGAGCTGGGGGAGGCCAGTGGTCTGGACACTTCGCCCGACACTGGATTTGTCTCCCCTCCTACTGTGGCTACGGAGGAGGGGGCTGCTTACAGCGTGGTGTTGACTAGGGCAGCCAAGGCTTTGGCTCTTGAGCTCCCTGTCGCGGCTGTGAGGACTAACCTCCCCACTGAGGTGCTCAAACCGCAGGCAAGCTCCGCGGAGCCTCTCCTGCCGTTTAACGAAGCCCTCACTGACGTTCTGGTGGGCACCTGGTCCAAGCCCTCCACAGGCCTCCCTATGAATTGGAACGTGGCCCGACTCCACTGCCCGGCTCCGGGCGACCCCAGCTTCCTGTCCGTTCACCCCACCCTCGAGAGCCTGGTGATCCAGGCCTCTACCTCCGAGACCGCATTCCCGACCGCTCCTCCGGATCGGGAATCCAAAAGGTACGAACAGTTTGGGAAGAAACTGTTCTCCTCCCTGAGTTTGGGGTTGCGGTCTGTCAACACCGCCTGCCTTTTGGGCCGTTACACCCACTCTCTGTGGGATACGGTTGAAGAAGTGCTGCTGCAGTGTGCCCTGTGGAGGTCCAGGCAAAGCTTACCCAAGACCTAGCGGAGGGACGGGATTCAGCACGATATTCAATACGGTGTGGACTTTATACCACCGACTCGCTGGGTAGGGCGTTTGCAACGACGGTGGCGGTTCGCCGCAACGCCTGGTGGAGGTCTGCCAACTTTTCAGGGGATGTCCAAGCCACCCTAATGGACATGCCTTTTGATGGCCGTCTCCTCTTTGGCGACAAGGCGGACAGTGCGCTGGAGCGTTTCAAGGACTCCAGGGCTACGGCCAAGTCCTTGGGCCTCGGCCAACGCCAGCAAACTTCCTCCTTTCGTGGCCAAGGAAGGGGCCCCCCCCACACGTCCAGCTAGCCACAGGCGGCAGAACCAACCTCAACGCGGTCGCAGACGTGGTAACCGCCATGGCGGTGCCGGGGGACAACGGCAAGGTCAGTTCACATCCGCCCCCGCAGCATCTGCCTCAGTCCTCCTAGTCCGAGCTTTCAGGCCCATTCGACGCCAGTGGGGGGCAGGGTTCACCATCACCTCCTCCACTGTGGTACCATCACAACGAACAGGTGGGTGCTGCAAATCATCCGAAGGGGCTACTCCCTCCCCTTCGAAGCGACCCCTCCAGCCATGCCACTGCAGTACCACAGCAGGTCGGGGGATCACTTGCAACTTCTGCAGGAGGAAGTTACGGCCCTCTTGACCAAGGGGGCCATCGAGCGCGTTCCTGGGCCAGAAGTAGGACGTGGTTGCTATTCCCACTACTTTCTGGTACCCAAGACGGACCTCCGGGACGTCAATCGCTTCCTCCGGAAGGAGAAGTTCAAAATGCTGACTCTGGCTCAGATCCTAGCTGCCCTGGATCCAGAAGACTGGATGGTAGCGTTGGACTTACAGGACGCATATTTTCACAACCCTGTCCTGCCGGCCCACTGGCGTTACCTGCGGTTCACGGGAGGCCACGAGCACTTTCAGTTTAGTGTGCTCCCCTTCGGCCTTACCAGCGCCCCACGGGTGTTCACGAAAGTGATTGCAGTGGTCGCAGCTCATCGACGATTGGCTGTTGAATGCGGGCTTGCCCCAGACAGTCATCTCCCACCTCCAGACTACTGCCGACCTCCTGCACTCGCTGGGGTTCTCCATCAACTTGCCGAAGTCACACCTATGTCCCTCTCAGAAGCTCCTTTTCATCGGAGCGGTTCTGAACTCAGCACAGTTTTGGGTTTATCCCCCCGAACAGCGGGTTCGGGATATTCATGCTCTGATTCCGATCTTGCAACGTTTATCCCAGGTCTCGGTCAGATTGACGCTGTGGCTCCTGGGGCTGATAGCCTCCTGCATCCTTCTGGTGCATCGCGCCAGGTTGCGGATGCAAGCTCTGCAGTGGGACCTGAAGTTTTAGTGGGCACAGCATCAGGGCAACCTGTCCGAACACGTCCTGATCTCGGAGGGCACTGCGAGACAGTGGCAGTGATGGCTCACGGACTGAGATTAAGTCAGCGGCAGATCTCTCTCCCTTCCCCAACTGGAGCACGTAGTAGTGACCGATGCGTCCCTCCTGGGATGGGGAGGCCACATGGGAGAGAGGAAGATCAGGGGCCTCTGGTCTCCGGCGGAGTCCCGGCTCCACATCAACCTTCTGGAGCTGCGGGCGATCCAGCTTGCACTGAAGGCATTCCTTCCCTCTGTCCTGGGAAGTGTAGTGCAGATGTTCACAGACAACACCACTGCAATGTGGTACTGCAACAAACAGGGCGGGGTGGGTCGTGGACCCTTTGTCAGGAGGCTCTGCGCCTCTGGCAATGGCTGTAACACCAGGGCGTCACTGGTGGTTCAATACCTGGCAGGTTCCCTGAACGCCAGGGCGGACGAACTCAGCCCCCGGTGCTTGATGGATCACGAATGGCATCTGAACTCTGACGTAGCGCAAGGCTCTTTCAGCAGTGGGGAGAGCCTTGGTTAGATCTGTTCGCCACCGAAGAGAATGCACAATGTCATCGGTTCTGCGCGTTGGAATTTCCAAGGCGGCACTTGTGGAGCTGCGGTCTGTTTGCCTTTCCGCCTATACCACTTCTGCCCAAAGTGCTGAAGAAGATCCGGGGCTACTGGGCCCAAGTCATTCTTGTGGCTCCGGACTGGGCACGAAGATACTGGTATCCCGAGCTACTCCGCATGTCAGTTGATCCCCTGATTAGTCTGCCTCTTTAGCAGCAGGGGACGGTCCTCCACCCAAACCTGACCAGTCTCCACCTACATGCGTGGAGATTGAGCGGCGACAGTTGAGGCCATTTGACTGGCCTCCTGAAGTCTGTGATGTGATTATGGCAGCCAGGCGTCCCTCCAAAAAATCTGTATACGCCTGCACGTGGAACAAATTTGTGGCATGGTGCACAGCAAAGGCTGTGGATCCACTCTGCCCCCCTATAAGAGGTTCTCCTCTTTCTCCAGTATTGGGGTGTCTGTCATAGATTTACATGCCTGAATCATTCCCCGTCGTCTGAGTGAGAGTCCCACGGTACTTAAAAAAGCAATAAAATGTCATAATATAGAAAACCTTGGTAATAACCAACCCAGCAGTAAAGTAGCCCAAGCTACAGGAGAAAAACTTCCACCCACGAATGGGAAATTCACCAACGCACAGTGGATCGGATCTTTCAGCAGTGGGGTCATCCAGATCTAGACCTTTTTGCGACCAAGGAGAACAGCAAATGCCGGTTCTTTGCAAGCTGGCATCCCCACAAAGACTCTCAGGGGAATGCGTTTTTGATCAACTGGTATCAAATATATGCTTACGCCTTTCCTCTGATACCGTTGGTTCCCAAGGTTCTTCGGAAGATGAAAAAAGAACCGTGTCGCCTAATCCTGATTGCCCCCAGATGGCCTCGCCAATACTGGTTCACCGAGCTCCTTCTCCTATCAGAGTACGAACCAATACAGTTTCGACCGATTCCGGACCTCCCCTCCATCCAGGATGGTCAGATTTACCACCCGGACCCGACATCTCTGAAATTAGCAGCTTGGCGCTGAGTACCTTGAATTCGCCCACCTGAATTTGCCTCCAGATTGCAAGGAGGTGCTAGCCAAAGCTAGAGCACCCGCTACAAATAAAACATACAGACTTAAATGGAAGAGACTATGTGTCTGGTGTCACTCGGCTGGAATTCATCCTTTTCTAGCCAAGCCATAGCAGATATTACCCTTTTTCCTACATCTGGCAAGGTCGGGATTATCGCACGCAACTCTAAAGGTTTCCCAGCAGACATTTCAAGGTACTTCCAGGAAGGGTCCACTTCACTCAGAATGTTCCCTCCTGTTCGTCGTCCCCCGCCATCGTGGCATCTAAATGTAGTGTTAGCGCAACTCATGCGCCATCCTTTTGAACCAATTCACAGAGTGGATTTGAAATTTCTAACATGGAAGGTGTCACTTTTATTGGCTTTAACTTCATCTAGAAGAGTCAGTGATGTCCAAGGTTTCACGGTCCAACCACCTTTTCTGCAGT